>NC_069784.1:125937683-126562683 GCF_027406575.1 Nycticebus coucang
ATATGTTTGCGTGTCTTGTGAGCAGACTGCCTTGGTTCCAGATCATCTTTTTTTTTTTTTTGTAGAGACAGAGTCTCACTGTACCGCCCTCGGGTAGAGTGCCGTGGCGTCACACGGCTCACAGCAACCTCTTAACTCTTGGGCTTACACGATTCTCTTGCCTCAGCCTCCCGAGCAGCTGGGACTACAGGCGCCCACCACAACGCCCCGCTATTTTTTGGTTGCAGTTTGGCCGGGGCTGGGTTTGAACCCGCCACCCTCGGCATATGGGGCTGGCGCCCTACTCACTGAGCCACAGGCGCCGCCCCAGATCATCTTTTTAAGAATGTGTATAAGAAAACAGCCTTGGGAGTTGGAGGTTGTGTCTTCCTCTAGAGAAAATCTTACTGCCTATTAGAAAAGATTTGGCATAATTGCTAAGTCATGGAACAAGCCCAAGTGCCCATCGATCCATGAATGGATTAATAAATTGTGATACATGTACACCATGGAATATTATGCAGCCTTAAAGAAAGATGGAGACTTTACCTCTTTCATGTTTACATGGATGGAGCTGGAACATATTCTTCTTAGTAAAGTATCTCAAGAATGGAAGAAAAAGTACCCAATGTACTCAGACCTACTATGAAACTAATTTAGGGTTTGCACATGAAAGCTATAACCCAGTTACAACCTAAGAATAGGGGGAAGGGGGAAAGGGAGGGGAGGGAGGGAGGAGGTGAGTAGAGGGAAGGGGATTGGTGGGATTACACCAGCGGTGCATCTTACAGGGGTATATGTGAAACTTGGTAAACGGTCTGTAAAGTTAGTGAATGATGCCCCATGATCATATCAATGTACACAGCTATGATTTAATAAAAAAAATAAAAAAATAAAAAAAAAAAGAAAAGATTTGGGTTCCCTGAGTTCAGCATCCCTCTTCTGGAATGCAACCCCTTGCGTGTGCAGGTGCCACCCGGACATCTATGCAACCCCGTAGGGGAATTGGGAGTCAGGAAATGGGCACCAAAAAATGATGCTGTTCTGGCCACTGCTATTTCTGTGAGTAACAAACTGTCCTTTCTCTCTGACCTAGGTGAATTGGGTCTTCTGCTGGCACCCATGGAGCTGGCAGGAGAATTTGTTAGCTCAAAGCAGGGTAAAATCTTTTCCTGCACAAGTTTTGACAGTGGTTAGTCATCTCGGTCTCTTTCAGTGTGACTTGTGTTTAGATCCTAACTTGTTTGTTTGTTTTGTTTTGTTTTTTGAGACAGAGCCTCAAGCTGCGGCCCTGGGTAGAGTGATGTAGCATCACAGCTCACAGCAACCTCCAACTCCTGGACTCAAGCGATTCTCCTGACTCCACCTCCCAAGTAGCTGGGATTACAGGCGCCTGCCACAATGCCCAGCTATTTTTTTGGTTGCAGCCATCATTGCTGTTTGGCAGGCCCGGGCTGGATTTGATCCTGCCAGCTCAGGTGTATGTGGCTGGCGCCTTAGCCACTTGAGCCACAGGTGCCGAGCCTAGATCCTAACTTGATTAATCACGTTCAACCACATAGGATCAGAAGTTTCCTTTAAAGAGACTGGAAGTGGCTGCTCTGTGGAAGAAATTTACTTTCACCAAAACCACTTTCTCTTTTCTTCTTTGTTAGCAACTTGAAATGAATGTTGCTCAGGAGAGAAAAGGTTGGTGGAAGAGAGCCTTTTTTTTTTTAATTTCAGAATATTATAAGGCAGTGGTTCTCAACCTTCCTAATGCTGTGACCCTTTAATACAGTTCCTCATGTTGTGGTGACCCCCAACCATAAAATTGTTGTTTTGCTACTTCATAACTGTAATTTTGCTACTGTTATAAATCATAATGTAAAGATCTGATATGCAGGATGGTCTTAGGTGACCCTTGTGAAAAGGTCGTTCAACCCCCAAACGGGTTGCAACCCAGAGGTTGAGAACCACTGTATAAAGGTACAGATGTTTTTGTTATATGAGTTGAGTCAAATTCAGGAGTGTGCCTACCACCTGGGTAGTGTGCCTTGCACCTTCGAGGAGTGAATTTCCCCACCCCCACCTGCTTATTGTCATTGTTCTTATCCCCAGAATATCCAATAAAACCACCCTCTAGAGCGAGGGAGAGGAGACAGGCAAATAGCAGTCCCTGCCTGGAATCTTTTTCCTTTAAACCTGTGTCTAAATAATATGAGTATCACATCACCGCGTGCTATTTGGAAGTTCCCAAACTAAACTCCAGATGCAGTTTTGTGAGGTTAATTTTATTTGCAGTATCACGGTCCACCCAGTGGTTACTGAAGCCAAAAATAGAAACTGGGCTCAGGAAATATCTCCTGCTACTGGATTGGTTTTCGTCATGTTACTAAATGATCAGCATCAGTGTCACCCAACACACCCTCTGGGTCACAAGTGGCTGGAGGGAAGTGATTTACTGTTTGGTTTGTCCATTGTTAGTGGCAGAAAATTACTCCTTGGTACAGATCAGATTTTTAAAAGTCAGCGTTACTGACTCAGATCTCCTTTCAGATAGCTCACAGATAAGGGACAAATAAGATCGTCTTTTATAAAATATCCTTTAGTAGCATGTGGGACGGCACCTTGCTCTTTTTGGCCGTAATGACCTTCTGGGGGGGCAATGTGTGTACCATCAGCAGTGTTGACTTGTGTCATCCTCAACAGAACGCCCCAAAGCCTTAGAGAAGCACCTCTAACTGATGATGGGACACTAACACAAAACATCCCAAAAGGATTGAAAAGAAAAACTATCCTGTTTTTCTGTCTCAAATATTTGTGCTCCTTGTAGAGCCGGGAACTCCCTGCTTATATCTTTAAGCTAAGAGTTCCAGAGCTACCATGCATGTGGGCTCCAGGATGTCCACACAATCTCGGAAAAAACTGTATGGGAGATGCACTATTGTCAAATGGCACTTGGAGAGAGAGGGAGAGAGGGTGGAGAGAGAGAGGGAGAGAGAGAGATTGATATTGAGGCAGAGCTACACTGGAGCAGCAGCGAGGTCGTGAGCCAAAGACAGAGTGCCAGAAGAAAACAGACAGAGAATGCCAGCGAGGCATGAGCATTTCGGGGAGGAGAGGGTCCGAGCTGCCATTGGGTTCTCAAAATGGCACCTAGAACCGCTGAAGAACCAGGGCCCAGAGTCCAGGTCCATGGAAGGCCATAGCCATGCGGGACGCCGGGGCCCAGTGCGCTGGGAACACCTGATGTCAAGCTTTGCCCTCATCCTCAGATCTCACACCAACCGCATTTCCTGATCTCCTTCCTCCCCCTTCATCCCCAGGTGTTCATCTGCTGTGTTCCTCCCACAGGTGGTGGCCTCTCCCTGGGACGCTGCCCCAGGAGTGAGTAACAACCTGACTGGCAGGGAAGCCTGCAGCAGCCGGCCTCCACCTCACAGGCACACACTGGCCTGCTGGGAAGCTGATTTCAGGTCTGTCCTTCCTCCCTGCTCTCCCTGGTCTCCACCGTGAGCTCTGCTCTTGCTGTGGACTTGCCCCCAACCCGTCAGCTTCATGTCCACTTCAAGGGCAGCTGCCGTGACACACTGGCTTGCTCAGGCTCCCAAAGCCGCGTGTGCGTACTGCAGTGCGGTTCAGCCACGCATGGAAGGAAAGTCCATGCTTTGTCACCTTGTCCCTGGGAAAAAATGAGGATGGAAGGGATAAGAAAGATGCCTCCTCCTGTGACAAAACTCTGTGCCTTTTTTTATTGTTTCTTAGCCTGGAAAGGACACAAAGCCATTGTATTGTATTTGGGCTGGGAACCAAAATACATTAAATATTTTACAACTGTAAGGAAGAAGTTAGCCCTTAAGTGCTCTTTTTGCACCTGTTTTATCTCATTGAATCCAAAGTACCTCTCCTTAATTCATGATTTTTATGCAGAAGAAACACTGACAATATTTCTTAGTGCCACCATACAGAGAAAATAGGTCACACATTTGATGTTGGAAACAGAAACTGCCCTTGCTTAAGTACCGGCTGGCCCCTTCACCACCTGAGGTTAAGAATTGCTCAACCATGTGAAGAACCTGACAAAGCCACGTTTATAATGAGCTCCACAGCCTGAAGGCAGAAACCCTTTCAAAGCTGGTTCTCCCATTTTGTTGCCAACAAAAAAGATCAAACTTAGTGTTCTGCTCCATGGTAATTATCCAGGGAAAGTCCGGCTTTCAGGTCACAACTACTCATCAACCCAATTGCCTTTCTTTGATACTCACTTCATTACCAAGGGGGTTATTATTTCTGTGTTGTCAAGAGTTTTAGGGAAAAATCCTTGGGGGGTTCCTCACTCATGGTTGGAAAAGTAAATGTTAATGTCTGCCATGGATTAGGAAAGAATGTTTTATGACCAACTGTTCAGATGCTTCTGTTGAATTGCTTTCATTGGCTTTCCATCCAAGGCTTCCTAAAAGCTATTAAATTACTTGTAGTTGTCAGAAGTAATGGTCTCCAAAAGGAAGTGGGTAAAGCTTGCCTACTATTCTGCATTTCAGGTTTTTAAAATAATGCTGCTGCAACCCTGCCTCAACTCCACCCCCAGTGTTAAATTGTGGTCTTCAGGTCTGGCTGTAGTGCCAGGCCTTTTAAAAGAAAAGAATCCCATAGAAACAGGCTCAGGTTACTAGGTGTGATGAGGTTGGCAGGTCCCATCAGGATGAGGTTTCTGTGCCACAGGGAGATCCCTGTCTCCTTCCATTATGACTGTCATTTGGATGTTATTAGGCTGCTTACAAAACACTTTTAAGTGTGAGCAACATCATGCCTGCATTTACAATTAGGAGCCAGGCAGGAAAAGTTCTTTGCTGTAGGTCTACAAACTAGAAGCATATTTGGGGGGCAACTTGAAAATATTAAAATCCAAAATGTGAATGCCCTTTGATCCAGCAGTTCTACTTCTAAAAATGTACCTAACCCACCAACCTAGGAATGGATTAATAAGCTGTGGTATATGTATTCAGCTATTACAAGAGATGGAGACTTGACATCTTTTGTATTAACCAGGATGGAGTTGGAACACATTCTTCTTAGTAAAGCATCACGAGAATGGAGAAGCAAGAATCCAATGTACTCAGTTCAAATATGAAGGCAGTAGATGAGCTAATATAAGGTGGGGAGTGGGGAGTGGAATGAGGAAGTGGGGTGAGGGGAAGAAGGAAGGGGATAAGGGGTCACAATATATGACATACCTTTTAGGGGCAGGACACAGTTGTAAGAGGGACTTTACTTAACAAATGTAATTAATCGGTGTAACCTAATTCTCTGTATCCTCAATGAATCCCCCAAAATAAAAATAAAATAAGATAAAAATGTACCTTATACTTGTGCAAATATAGATGTAAAAGGCTCTTTATGACTGTGTTATTTATACAGGGAAAAAGTAGGGTATTACCAGGCTCATCAATAGAACATTGTGTGGCTTTAAAAAGAATAAGGTCTGAAGCTTTACGCAGTGACAGTTATCATAGCCAATGAAGTTAATCCAAGGCATGATTATTGCTAATTGAAAACATTTTCCAATACCCTGGCCATGATAACTTGAAATATAATTGGCAGTGGCAATTTTTGACAGTCTCTACAAAGAATGAATTTAAAAAAAGAAAAAAGAGTAAGGTATCAACATAGTATATTACTAAAAAAGAAAAGGAAATTATGGGAGGTGATTTAATGTACTCCTATTTCAAATATACATATATCTTTTGAATGTATTTTAAAAATAATTATATCTGTTTTTAAGTCTGAAAGACTACCTTAACTGCCATCAGCATTATCTTGGGGTGACAACATGGGGTTAGGAGTTGGGGAGACCATTCATTATCTATTATTTTTCCATAATATTTGAGTTTTTCCATAATAAGAAGAATATGATCCCTCTTATAATCAGGAAACAAAGCTTGAAAAATAAGACAAGTTTGCCAAAGGCCTAATGAGTGTGTGCTCCTGGCCCACCATTCTGTGCTTGGGTGCTGTGTCCAGGCTGAGGGAACTCAGCAAGAGCTGGACCGTGTATTGTGGCTCAGGGGACTTTGCAGAGCATTTGCAATGATTCCAACGGGCCCTATAGAGAAGGTTTAGCCAGAGCACTTGTTCATGGAAACCTAGTATCCTAATCCACAAAAGGTGGCTGTGGAGGATGTGAAGAAACAAGACCAAGGTACCACCCAACTCCATCAGGAAGGATTAGTGTGGACCTTGACAGTTCAGGTTGGTAAATATATCCTCAAAGGCATGATGAAGAATTAGGAGCTGGAGGTGGGATGGGTTTTCCTCTGTAACATACTGACAAAAGGGATGGGTTTATTTTTCTTTCTGTAATGCTCTAAAGCAGTTGTGTCAGGAACAGGCCCTGGATGAGCCTGAGTCTCCCTTTTGCTCTTGACTGTGGACACCCTATGCATTATCCATCCAGCCTGTCCAGCTAACAGGACCAGGTGCAGGATTTATAAAGAACCTATCTCCAAGCTCCAGCCACTTTCAGAGAGGGATTCTGTCATCACCAGCAAACCCTGGCACTTGAAGGTGCCCACCAACCGCTGCCTTTTACTGAGTGCTTACTGTGCCAGGTGCCACACACTTGTGTTCCTTGTCCACAGAATGCTCAGGAGGCTGTTGCTATACCCATTGTAGAGATAAGGAAACTGAGACTTGGGGAGACTAAGCATTCTGAGGTCACACCATTGGCAAATGACCAAGCGTCAGTTTTGAGGCAGGCAATCTGATTACAAAGTTGATTCCGCAAAACTGAGCACAGCTAGTGCTTAGAGGTGGAACTTTAGATTCCAAGTTAGACAATTACCTAGGATAGGGAAGCATGGGTGACCGAGTCTTTTGGCTCTCATTTGTGATACGTATATATATATATATATCGAGGCAGGCCCTTAACTGGATGCTAGATTAAGCAGCCTGTGTTTCTGGTGCACTGGTCTTAATATTGCCTCCTCAGAACACATCACGCAGGGCAGGTACTGTAGGGGAAGGTCTTGCTCCAAACAATAGCTCGTAAGGGGGTAGGTGTGTGGGGTAGGATGTGGTCTTTATTGTGAGTCTGGTATCTGGGCAAGTGATTGGACCTGTCTGGACTTCATTCCGTTTATCTGTAAACTTAAGAACACCTGCCCTGACGATCCCTGGGTAGAAAGGCTCAAATGAACTATTAATGTGAAAATGTTTGGCACAGTGTAAACATATACAGGAGAAAGGTCATCTGTTCATCGGTTTGGAAGCTCAAGTAGCTACAAAGTTGCAGTGCCAATCAACTGACTCATCAATCACTTTATCAGTCAATTGACAGCAGTAGGTTTAGAATCAGAATCCAGCTCCAGCTCTGCTTTTACTCTCTATGTGATTCCCTTGTTTTCCTCATCTGTAAGATGGGAACAATGCACGATTGGAGTTCATGTGTATATGAACGCACACACACACTCAGATACACACATACAGCACCTTAGTACCACTCCGTAATTAGGAAGATCCTGTATGCACCTACTTAGAAAACTTTGCTTGCTCATTTTCAATTGAAAAATTCATGACTATTGTCCTAAGGCCCTGTGTTTTCTCCTCTCTACCTGCTCTGGGGCCATTCCTATCATTCATCTGATTTGCTAAACCACAAGTGTGCTTCTGGGGAAAGCTCAGGGAAGCCGATGGCTCACACACACACACACAATTCTGTGAGGCCACAATTAGGAGGTGTCTCTAGAAGCAGGACTGGAACACCTGCCCCCAAGGACAAGAGTCTGTTCTCCAGAATTCTTGAGCTCTCGAATTCCGTAGTTAGGAGTTTGAAAGACCTTTAAAACAACAACAACAAATAACCTCCCCTTCCACTCCCCTCCCCCCCACAACTTAGCATGTTACAATTTCTACTTTTTTATATTGAAATCTCCTCATTTCCCCTATTGGGATCATATTTGGGCAGGGGTGGGGGTGGCAGTTGAGCAAAAATCCTAAATCCAATAGCCATCTCAGTGGGCCAAATTATAGGTGGGGAAATGGCCCACCATATCTAAGATTCAAAGGACAAGAAACCCACCTAACAAGGTACACATGTTTTTTCAAGCATTTCTCAGGACCGGTGTTTTTAAAATCAAGGACAAGGTTATGAAAAATCATCTTTAGTTAAACCTGCAGTCAGTCCCTTTGGGGTTTTGTGCTGTTCACCTATTAAATTATAAACTCTAATTGGCAGAATCCTTCCTCCTAGCCTGGAGGCTTTATCCGAAGGTCTCAACGTTCTGTGGCAGCTGTAATCTGTTCGATTTTCTCCGGAAGCATCTGCTGTAGCGTTTCTTCCCTGCTGACATAGAGTGCATTCTTTTTCTTTCCCAGTGTGTGTCTGCGGTGAGAGAGCTGCTAGGGGCAGAGCCTGCTCCTTCCCTAAAACCCCACCCCACCGGCCAGCCTGCCTTTCTGCTGAATCTCCCTCTGCCTACCCACAGTATTTAATAAAAGTGTTGACTGGCAGCTCACTATGGAAGTGATGTTCCTCCTGCACCCAGAAGAACTACAATGTAAAAGCACTTCTGGGGGGAGAGGTGGAGGAGGCTCCTCGATCAAGCATTTCCCCTCCTGAACCTTTCGTCTAAGTCAGCTGATTTTTAAAATATCTTCATCACTTAAAGAATCAATCATTCCAAAAAGCATTGGAAAATGTAGGCCTTCTTTCAATGCTACCCATAAAAAATGTTGTTTTCCTGCAATTAAGAGCTATAAATTACTCAGAAATAATTTTTAAAAATATTATAATAAAATATCTTTGGCTTACAGAAATATCTAGGGAATCATGTTGGAAGATCTCCTTCTCTTTTGCTCTTGCTTTATTACTTGATACTCTGCTTAAGAACTGAAACCCTGGCCAGGTGTGGTGGCTCACACCTGTAATCCTAGCACTCTGGGAGGCTGAGATGGGTGGATTGCCTGAGCTCAGCAGTTCTGGACCAGCCTATAGAGACCCTATCTCTACAAACATGGAAAAATTAGCCAGGTGTTATGGCAGGTGCCTCTAGACCTAGCTATTCAGGAGGCTGAGGCAGGAAGACTGCTTGACACCAGGAGTTTGAGGTTGCTGTGAGCTATGATGACACCATTGCATTCTAGTAGGGGTGATGTTGGTGGTAGTGGTAACAAAGCAAGACTCTATCTCAAATTGCCTGTGGCTCAGTGAGTAGGGCGCCGGCCCCATATACGGAGGGTGCTGGGTTCAAACCTGGCCCTGGCCAAACTGCAACAAAAAATAGCCGGGCATTGTGGTGGGCGCCTGTAGTCCCAGCTGCTCAGGAGGCTGAGGCAAGAGAATCACCTAAGCCCAAGAGTTGGAGGTTGCTGTGAGCTATGACGCCACAGCACTCTACTGAGGGAAACAAAGTGAGACTCTGTCTCTACAAAAAAAAAATGTTATTGTCAAAAAACATTTTTAGCCTCTGGGAGGCCAAAGTGGGTGGATTGCTTGAACTCAGGCGTTCGAGACCAGCCTGAGCAAGAGTGAGACTCTGTCTCTACTAAAAATAGAAAAATGGGCTGGGCATTGTGGTGGGTGCCTATAGTCCCAGCTAGAGAAAAGAGAATCACTTGAGCTCAGGAATTTGAGGTAGCTGTGAACTAAGACACTTTGGCACTATACCCAAGGTGACAGAGTGTATTTATATATGTACAATGTATATAAATGTGTGTGTGTGTGGTTAGCCTGCAACTCTCAGCTCCAAAGTCGGGCTTTGCTGAGCCGGGTGAACAGACTCCAGTTTGATTCATAAAACTGTGTGGCCCTTGTCAGGTGGGACAGCGTAGGAACTGCTGCTCTCTCCAGGAGTTTCAGCTCCGTAACTGTTGCTGTTATGGGGCACAGACACAGTAGGCAGCTGTCAATGATGAACAGAGTCATAACACGCTGGAATTCCTTGACTCACTTATGGTAGGTGGTATGAAGGCCTTTGCTTGTTGTGGTTATCCAGGGAAGAATTTCTGGACAATGGAGCTAATCCTGGGAAACAAAGAAAATGCTTAATGCAGGCAAATTTGAAAATACAAAAGGAAAGTATGACAAGTCTTGAAGGGATGAGTATAACATCAATAATGAAAAATGTATGGTCAGGAGCTTTCAGAAAATGAGGACATCCAGGCTGCAGATGGCAGGGCATGGAACAAGCCCCTGTAACCAGGGCAGTGTTTAGTGAGGGTGCTGATGTGGGAGGGCCCGGTCGGCTCTGCTCTCTGTAAAGAGAGCACCTTATTGTCAGTGTGTTGGCTTGAAAAAGGTGTGACGTCCTGGAAGACCAGGCAGATGCCACCAGGTGGGGCTGAACTGTGTTCAGCTATGGATTCCTGGCACCCAGCATATGACGTGTGGCTGTGGCAGGCCATTAGTAAATAGGTGTTTAAGGAGGATGTGTAAGCCTGCCTTGTTTTCCCATGCATGCTGATCACAGAATTAACCGTAACTTGTAAGACCGGTGGCTTCCAGGCATTTCCAGCCATAGCAGGTGTGCTCTAGAGCCCAACTATCAAACATTGAAGCAAAGCAGCTCCACTTTCTAGCTGTGCCACCTCAGGCAAGTATCTAGACTTCTCTGTGCCTCATTTTCCTTACCGTAATCATATCCACTACCTAGGGTTGTAGTACAAATTCACTGAGTTAATGCATGTGAAGCACTTAGCTCAGTGCCCGGCACATAGAACTCCCCAGGAAATGTTAGCTAGTATTTCTGTTATTATTTACACATCTACCTTTAATTCTTTTGCTTGAGCCCCACATTCTTCACTTACAGGAAGTCCAGGCTTGTATAGATTCTTCTTCCCCAAACATTGCCTAGATTCCTAGGTTACCAGGACTAATTAGAAGCAGATTATTTATCCATATTATCTTAAGGGAAAGAATCCCTCCAAACACCACTGCAGTCAAGAGTAGCTTAGCGTATTAGTTTGCCGGCTGCCCTACACAAAGTACCGGAAATTTATTGTCTCGGGGTTCAGGAGGTCAGAAGTCCAAGTTCGTGGTGTTGGCAGGGTTGGCTCCTTTAGAGTACTCTGAGGGAGAAGCAGTTCCCTGCCTCTTCCTGAGCTTCTGGCTGCCTCAGGCATTCCTTGGCTTAGAGACAGCTCTTTCCCTGTGTCTCCAGGTCACTGCCCGCCTATGTGTGTCTATCTCTGTGCCCAGATTTCCCTTCTTCTAAGGGTGCCAGTCATGTTGGATTAGGGTCCCCCAGTGACCTCATCTTCCCTTGATCATCTGTACAGATGCTATTTGTGATGGGTACTGGGGTTAGAATGTCAACGTCTTTGGGGAGACACGGTTCAACCCACTCTGCTTTCATACTGTTACAGTGGGCAACAAACGGTGCTTATGCTCTGACCCCAGGCTATGCCCTTTAACTGATGAACAAACACATGATTCCAAACTACACTGTGATTCTGTGCAGAGGAACTCTAGTTAGGGTGACACTGGGTCATGTGCTATTATTTTAGCATTCACTGTTATTATATTTCAAGATTTTAAAAAGATCTTACAATAAGGATTTCTTTAGTTGGTGTTGCTAGTGCTGAAAGATGGGTTGGAATGAAAACTAGAAATAAAAACCCATAGTGAAAGGCTAATGCCATGATATGCCACGTTATCACTGTCAGAGGACAGGGAGCTCAGTGGCATGCCTGAGATAATGCCCAAGTCATTTTCACAGCTGTTGATTTAGATGCTCTGAGGAGTTATTTCCCCCACTTTACATGTTGGTCTGTGTAAAAATGAGTCTGAGTTGTGTGGGGACTTCTGGGTCAGTCCCTTGGTGCAAGGCTGTGGCTCTGACTTGGCCACGTCCTGCCCCACACGACTCCACATGCGTGTCTCTCCTGGATGTAGACATCGTTTCACAAGACACCCCTGAAGCGCACAGGGAGTGCACTGTCGCCACACAGTAGGTCTGGTTCCTGAGATACACAGAAGCTAGTGAGAGGCAGGGCCAGAACAGAGCGAGAATGAGAAAACCCTCCCCTGTCTGCATGACACTGACTTCAGACCGTGTGAGGAGCTAGTCCCAAAGTTCTCAGAAAGATCCTTCATGATGGGAAAGGACGGAATTTCCTGCTGCCAATCCATCCCCCTGGGTTCTGTTTTTCTTTGAAGTGGAAGTCAAATGCTTGACAAAATGTTGTCCCAGGGTCTCCTCCTTTTGAAGGTGCTTGGCCAGAAACCAGTTCCCTGACTGAAGTCAGTCTTCCCTTTAACTAGAGATCAAGCCAGACAGTGCCGGTCAGGGTTCAGTCTCCCTCAGGAACAATTTTGGAGCCAGCCGCTTCTCCTCCACCCCCGCCAGCTCTGCACACATATCTGTCCACCTTGTCACCCTCTTCCTGCAGGTGCGATCAGACACTTGCCCTTCCCACTGAGCTTGTCTGCAAGAAACCGCAGTGCTGGCCAGGCTCTGGAAGTATTGAGTTACTGTCGGGCACAGATACAAATACCTGTAGGACTGGACACAGGAGGCAGGGCAATCCTGTGGGTGTCCAACCAAGAACCCAGTACGGGGTGTGTGCTGTGGCAGGAACTCAGCAGCAGATGACAGTTATCACTTCTATTTTGAGGATCTGTGATGGATCAGCCCAGCATTGAGTGGTTCAACTGCATTACCTCATTTAATCCTCACAACATTCCTTTGAGACGGTGGGTGCTAGTACTGTTACTGTCCCTTTTCACAGGTCAGAAAACTGAGTCTTCAGGTCATTAAGAAAGTTGCTTAACTATACAGCTAAGAGTAGAAGACCAGGATGTTAACGAGTTGGTCTGACTCTGGAACAAGGTCTTAATGACACCAAAAAGACACCAGTGGGAAGGAGGGTGAGCTGGCAGGGAGTATGTATGTTGCACAACACAATATGAGGTGGGCTGTGATGAGGGACAGGAACAGAGAAAGGGCACTGGATGGTGTCTTGTGGAAGGGGCAAGGATTTCCAAAATTGGGGTTCTAGCTGTGTGCCCCCAAGGTACCCTGTGATGGCTAATTTTATCTATCGACATGCCTGGACCACAGGATGCCCAGATATTTGGTCAAGTGTTAGGGTCATTCAGCGTGTTCCTGTGAGGGTGTTTTTGGATGAGATTAACATTTACATTGGTAGACTGAGTAAAGCAGATGTCCCTCCCTCATGAGGGCGGCCCCATCCTATGGAAGAGAACAAAAGTGCAGACCCTCCTGTGGGTAAGAGAAGAGTCTTCCTGCCTGACTGACTGTCTTCAACCTGGGACGGAACTGAACCTCAGCTCGTCCTGATTGCTGGTGCACTTCCCAAACCTCGCAACTTGCCCATCTTTATAATTGTGTAACCAGTCTCTTATGATAAGTCTCTTTGCTGACGTGCACACACACATCCCGTGGTTGTTTCTCTGAGAACCCCAACTATTTCCCACGCTGTTCCTATTCTCTCACCTTGGCCATCGTGGCATCTTGTCTGCTTGATTGTGTCTCATGAGCCATGAGCACTGTGAGGGCTGGGTCTGCTGGTCCATTGCTGTGCCCTCAGTGTGGGGGTGCAGAGCCCAGAGTTGGAGCACAGATACTTGCAGACCAACTGATGGAACACGTGGGAACCATGCAGGGATGAGTTGGGAGGAGACATAGGAGGTGGTGGAGTTGGGGGTGGGAGAAAGATAATCTAGCAAAGGTAACAGCGAGAGTCTGGCATCTGGCTGAGGGTTGGCACAGCGAGTCTCAGACATCAGCGAGTTCAGCAGGGTTGCAGCCTGCAGGGTGAGCTGGGGAGGGGTGAGGCTGGAGAGTCGGTCACCAAGGGCTTCACACACAGTAAGCAGTTTGGACTTTGTCTGGAGGGAATAAGGATTCTGAATCTGCCTTGCAATGTGACCTTGGCTGCAGTATTTAACTCTGGGCCTAGGTTTTGTTGTTGTTGTTTTTTTGCCAGTGATAAGAATTTATTCTTCCCTGAAATAAAACTATTGTGCTGTAAATTGTCTGTTTATAATTACAATTCCAAGATTTATGCTAAGAATTTTTTTCCATCAAGAATAAGAGTCTTGTTTAAGAAAGGCCAAGGGAAAAAATTCAAAGCTATCCAAACGGGAAAGGTTCAGTGGCAACAACTGATGTTACCCTTTACACACAGAATGTTCTAATCTACACAGGCTCGTCCTCATACAACATACGCTGCATTTAGAGATTTGACACATGAAGCTTTCTCCCGAGGGCCCAGACAGACACAACATTTACTTTGTCAAATAGGCTCAAGGTTTTAGTTTGGAAGACCATTTGTTAACAGCAGGTGCACTTAATAGCTATCATGTCTTCATATTCTTTATAAGCAATTGAACCATTGGGCTCTAGGGTCAAACACTCAACGAACGGGCTGTATTTGGCAGGTACACATGATGGTCTCGGCTATCGGCTGGGGAGACTGTGAGGTGTCAGGGGTGCAGTGAGGTGAGGGTGGAGGCTGGGTAAGGGCAGGTTCCATCCTACCCTTGGCACAGGGACAACTCCACAACGTCCTTCTGCTCTAAAGGGTGACATTCAGCAGAATGTGATGAATGAGCGTCCAGTGGCATCAGGGAGTTACGGGTGCCTTGCCTGGGTGCCTGATATTAAGGGGGTAATTTCTGTCTTGGAAGCATCCAGATGAAAACATGACGTCAGGCAGAGTCCCTGGGAGGGGCTCACAGGTGCATAAGACGGTTCTGAAAGCAAGGTTCACTGAGTTCCAAGTTGAAAAATCCCGATTCATTTAGGAGCCACTAATCTCTCTCTGCTAGTTCGGTATTAATGCATACTCAGAGGATATTCACGTCAGCTGCTGACAAGACCTTCTCGTTGGGCTAATGTACTAGTCCAGGCGCCCTCAAACTTTTTAAACAGGGGGCCAATTCACTGTCCCTCAGACGGTTGGAGGGCCGGACTATAGTTTAAAAAAAAAAAAACTATGAACAAATTCCTATGTACACTGCACATATCTTATTTTGAAGTAAAAAACAAAACGGAACAAATACAATTCACACCACTTCATGTGCCCCGCGGGCTGCAGTTTGAGGATGCCTGTACTAGTCCATGTGGGGACATGTGGAGGTTGAGTAGAAATAAATATTGCAAAGCCTTCCAAACCCCACTTTGCAGCCAGGAGAAGAATTTCATTCTTCTGAGCTCACCGGAGGAAGAGGGGCAGGCTTGTGTCCCCGTGGTGTTGTGGACAGGGACTTCAGAAATCTGGGGGCCAGCAAGCCACTGTGCCAATTGCAGGGCTCCAGGGCCCTCCTCCTTAGCCACACTCCAAGGATCAAGAAGGAACCATTGCAAAGGTTGGTTCCAGGAACACACTGCCCCAGCCATGATCCAGGGGTCAAAGCTGTTGGCTACAAAGCTACCTGCAAGCCCTGCCTCCCACTCCACTCAGTAATCGAGGCTGCAGGAGTACTTCGGGGTGACACTTCTCAATCAGATAGCAAACCCTACTTATGAGAGTCTTTCTTCATTGCAAATCAGTTTGCAATATAAGAATATCCCTAGAATAAGGCTGGAGAAGATGACGAGCTACCCTATCTGCTACATTAAGTAAGTAGCTGACTGTTCCTCTATCCGAGGTACACCCTTAAAGATCAATACAGGAAGCGGGCAAGAAGGAACATTCTGATTAGTTTTCTATCTTAGGCATTTAATACATTTACCTGAAAGGTCTGAACATGCACCCTCTACATCAGCGGTTCTCAACCTGTGGGTCGCGACCCCTTTGTGACAATGAAAATACATCCTGCATATCAGATATTTACATTATGATTCATAACAGTAGCAGAATTACAGTTATGAAGTAGCAACAAAAACAATTTTATGGTTGGGGGTCACCACAACATGAGGAACTAGATTAAAGGGTTGCCTCATTAGGAGGCACTAGGAAGGTTGAGAACCACTGCTCTACATGAACCCCCCATCTATGTTCAAGGCAACCACAGTTTGGAGAAATAATTTGCTAACCCAAGCTTGGGGGCTAACCCAGCAAGCCCCAAGAGGATTGCTGGCAATGGCCACTTTTCTGGGCCAGAGAGTCAGAATCAGATGGGTCCGTGGTGGCCCATCCATCTCCCTTTTTCCTCTTCAAGTCTTGTTCCCTGATGCCTTATCTGAGAGTAAATAGTTGATGGCAGCTCCCAATAAAGTCAAGATTCTCAAATTTCTAATGAGGTTCTGGAAGCCTGCCTTTACCTGGGTTATCAGTGTGGCTGCGTAGAACCCGACCAGTTTCTGACTCTAAAATCTAGGTCCAGCACTAGGTGGGTTTAAGCTTGTTCCTGGGCAAAGGTCCTCTGTCTGCACAGACTTTTTCTTGCTGGGTTCCAACTGCTTGATTCATGGGAGAGGTACCACCGAGCCTGCCCTCTCCCACCCCTAATGAGGCATCTGCCACCAAGTTAATTTATCTGCGGTGGAGACTGTGGTACATCCACTGTTAAGACAGCGTGTCTTCTTTCTGATTGCAATAGTAAAAAATCTTTGCCATAGAACATTGGAAAATAGAGAAAGTTGTACCACACAGTGTTATATTCTGACACTTTTCCTTCTGTTTGTCTTTTCCCCGTTAGAGCCACAGGATTTTACAAATAACCCAAAAGAAGGAGTTAGCCTCCTATGCACTTCCATGTAGCTGTGAGCAAGGCCTTTCCCAGGCAGGTGCAGGCTTATTTTCTTGTGGAGATAGTAAACCACTTGCCACTGCAATATTCATCAGTGTCAGAAATTCTTTCTTTTTAAATAGCTAACTCAATAACATTGCAGTAGTAATAACTGGTTTTTCTTAGTCTATCGTCTGTTCGGCCCCCACTATCTGGAAGATACACAGAAAGGCCCACAACGTTTTTTGAACAACAAAGAAACTACTTGGTAAAACCATGTAGGGGCTGACTGGCATCTGGGGTGTGAGGCAGTGCGCTGCATTCATAAAGGCTTTTTCTTCTTGAAAAAGTGTTTGGACAAAGGCTGTGCTCAGTGGACAGCATCTCCATAGCTCCCCGGGCATATGTTCTGACTGTGCCGCTGAGACACTCAGAGCAGCATATGGCTCCCCTTTCCTTCCTGGCAAAGTGACAGGCCGGGGCATGTTTGCCTCACCTGCTGTTGCTCTGGCCCTGAAAGAAAGCGTGTTGGTGGCATTGCTGGCAGTAAATCTTTTTCATTGAGCTCCCAGTGGGTCTGGCCTGGCTTGACCCCTTCGCAGGTGACAGCAAAAGGCTGGCGGCTTGTCCCTCAGCTGAGCAAGCAGACAGCACAGCTCTGAGGCACGGGTTTGAGTTTGAGGTTAAGTAGAGCCCCACGCATCTTCCAGAGTCAGCCGGGCCTCCAGGGGCAGGTAGGTCTTAAAAAGATCTCTCAGGGAGAAACTACTTCTGCTCTCTGTCCTCAAGCTGTCCAGGGTGCGGGGGACAGGGAGGGTCTGCAGGGCGTTGCCCTCTTGGATCTTTCCATCAGAGCAGTTGAGGAGAGTGCTCAGGGCAGATGGCCGGGAACTGCCCCAGCCCTTCTTCTCCTCTGAGTCCCCCTCGCTGACAAGCCAGAGTATTGGGAAAGAAAGAAATCCAGATGGGGTCTAAGATTGGAGGTCTGGAGAACAGATCAGTGCTGTGGGCTTCTGCCAGCCTTATGTTTTCGCAACATCCACACGTAGGAAGGGATACTTGTAGGCTGCATGCTGAGGGCGGGGCCCCCAAGCAATCACTAGGGTGACCTGGGGCAGAGGACGCAGAGTCTGTGACCCCAGCTACGCTGTGGTACTGAGGAAGCGGGGGTGGGGGATGCTCAGTCGGGACAACCTGTAGTTCTCCCAGGGCCCGATGCCCCTGTGATTTCATCCTCCCCTCCTCCTGCCCTTTCACCCTTCTTGATTGATTCTTTCTTTCATTAAGAAAATCTGTCCCGGAGATCTCATGCTGAGCTACGAGTCTCTCAAATGGGGGGTGCACGCAGGAACTGCCTTGTTCTCTGTGAGGACGCAGCCTCTTCCCCCAGGTCTTGGGTGTCAGCAGATCTGCATTTTACCAGCCCTGTCCTCACGTCCAGATGGGAAACCTGCTTAAAACAGTGGACACCCCGCCACCTGCCCTTATTTTATTAACAGAATGTGAGGAACAAGTCTTCTCTCGAGACATAGGTCCTTGTTTTCCAGCACCAAGGAAACATTTCTGGCCTTTCTGTTTCTCAAGGAAGGACCACTTTCAACCCTCCCCAGGGGAAGGTGTTTTGTCAGCACAGGCGATGTTCCCCCATTCACCTCTAGGGCCCGAGGCTGTTGGAGGGTGGTACAGATGTGCAGAAAGGTGGCTCTGCACCTGCCCCACCTCTGTTCCTGAGCTGCGGGGGCAGGAAACCCACACCAGGCCCGTGTGTGAAGAAAATCCCTGAAGAGTTGAAAGACAAAAGACAGTTTGAACTCAGCTGACATCTGTGGTAGTGTCGGGAGAAGGAAAGACGTTTCAAGCCATCCAACCTGGGCGGGCTGTCTTAAAGCAGATCCCGGCACACCGTACTTCTTACCTCTCCCTGAGACCCGGCAGACACTAGTAGTCCGATCTAGCACCTTCACTGCCTCATCTCTCCAACTGGCTATGACCACAGACTGTTGAGAGTGAAAAGGATGCTGTTGGATGGAAATGAATATATACCAGCCTGTCCTGGGCACCAACCTATGTCCACTTTCTTGAGAAGAGGAGCATGAGGCACAGATAAACACTGTGGTTTGGGTTAGTTTGCTGAGAGAAGGAGATCTCACCGGGTAACTCCCAGCTTGGGAGACGCGGAGTGTCCAGCCTTCATTTTGCTGCTTCTTAGCTGTGACCTTGAACAACCGCTGGCCTGTCTGTTCTTCTCTCCTGCTCTGTAAAATGGCCTGACCCTACCTGGTCATTTCTGAGGCTCTGTACTAAAGAAGGAGCTGTGGACTCTAGTTTTCTTTGTTTCATTTTCCCCTTTTCAACCAGCCCCTGATGTTCACTCGACAGCAACCTGTGAATGGCAGTGCCTGAGGTTATCATCGCTAATTTCAAAACTCCTGACTTAACACGCAAACCAACGTGATTACAAAATCAAGAACAATTTGAATTGTGGGCATGCCATTACTATATTGTATCATATTCTCAGTTGTTTGTACATCATTTGCCTCGAGCACACTTATGTCCTTTTCCATGAGGATGGGAGCTTACAGATTTCTGTAGCACAGAGACCTCCATAGCTCGGAGAAGCTATAGATGTGAATTATAGTAACTGAATTGAGCTCTTCAAGTTCTGGCAACAGTCAGGAGGCTAAAAGAAGCTTTCTCTTAATAGTGGCAGGAGCCCAGAATTGCCTCAGTTTAGAGTGATTTAGAGTTTTTCTGAGTTGCACCCTACTGCTGTCCGGGACAGCAGCCAAGCTTAAAGGGAGGGAGAGAGATGGTGTAAACCATGTTGGGAAAAGAGATGGATCCCAGAAAGTGAGCCCTTGCTGCTCTAGGCAGAGAGGATGTCACCATTTGCTCTAGAAAATAAAGAGGAAATACTTTAGGTATGTAATTCGCTAATAACTTGATAGGATCATTTATTTAGAATCATCCTCTAATACAGGCCAATGTCTGGTTTTATAGGGTCCTGAAGATAAGAGCAGTCACTTCCCCCACACTGACTGCTGAGAGGGAGGGGACCTCTGTCCCTGGCTTTCTGTTTCTACTGGAGCAATAGTGACATGCACCCACTGAGCAGCACACCAGGGCCTCGGTACATGTAACGTCTAATTTTATCTTCTCCCAGTCAATTGAGGTAGGTAATAACTGCCAACCATCATCATCTTCCAGATTACAGAACTGAGACTCAGAGAGATTAAGCAGCCTGCCAAGATTCCGTAGGCAGAAAGCAGCAAACCCAGGCTTTGGGTTCAGACAGCAGAGCTGCAGCTTTCATGAACTGACCGCTTAGCTGCAGCAGGGCCTCTCTGAGAACACACCTGCAACCTTCCTTTGACCCTCCACCTTTGCCTTGGTGACCTGATGGGGCAGAGGGATCATACCAGTTGTACATGGGTGGACCTAATCAATTACATGCCCTCAGGTTCTAGGGCTCAGTTTCTTCTTCTCTCCTCACCTTGCTGCTCTGGGCAGCCACACTGGGTCAGGGTGTCTGCCCTGCTGTTCTCAAGTAACCATTCCATGGTCTATACTCGGGTGGGGACCTGGGGTGGTTGGCATGCCCCTATATGGTTTCTTTTTAATAGACTTTATTTATTTATTTATTTATTTTTGAGACAGAGTCTCACTTTGTCACCCTCAGTAGTGTGCGTGGCGTTGTAGCTCACAGAAACATCAAACTCTTAGGCTCAAGTGATTCTCTTGCCTCAGCCTCCCAGGTAGCTGGGACTACAGGCACCTGCCACAATGCCTGCTTAATTTTAGAGATAGGGTCTTACTCTTTCTCAGGCTGGTCTCAAATTCCTGAGCTCAAGCAATACATCCACCTTGGTCTCCCAGAGTGCTGGGATTACAGGCTTGAGCCACCGCACCCGGCCAAATAGACTTTATTTTTTTAGAATGGTGCAAAGTTTGTAGAAAAATGGAGAAGATAGTACACAGTATGTCCATTTCCTCATATTAGCTTCCCTCACCTGTAACATCTTGCATTAGTATGATGCATTTACTACAATTAATGAACCATATTGATATATTATTATTAATGAAAGTCTGTCTTTCTATTAGGTTTCCTTAGATTTCACCTAATGCTCTCTTTCTGTCCCAGGATACCACTTAAGGACACCACATTACACTTAATTGTCATATCTTTTTAAGCTCCTCTTGGTTGCAGCAGTTTCTTAGGCTTTCGTTGATTTTGATGACTTTGACCATTTGAGGAACACCGGTCAGGTATTTGTAGGCTGCCCCTCAGGTGGGATTTGACTGACATTTTTCTTATGCGTAGACTGGGTTATAGGTTTGGGGGAGGAAGAAAAAGTGCCAGTCTCATCACATCATATCAAGGGTGCCTACTATCAACGTGATTTCTGGCAGTTGATATTGACCTTGATTACCTACCTCTAAGCAGTGTTAGTTGGGTTTCTTTACTGCAAAGTTCCTCCTTGGTTTGGCATGCCCTTTTTGACCATAGGCCAAAAGTTATGCCCTCCAACTGGCTTTCTCAGAAATAAAGCTGACATTTTGACCTCCATTTGTTTGTCTTTTGTGTACTATTTCTCAATGGATTCCATACCTAGGAAGGGAATAAACAAATGGATGTTATGTATTCAATTCCTAAGATGTCAATAAAATACTGCATTAACATCCTTCTTGGCTCACCCAAGCATCACCTTCTCTCTGAAGCCTTCCCTGATCTCTGATCCCACAGCCTCCACCTACATTTCTCACGCAGCACAGCTGCACTGTGCTTCCCTCCACTGGATGCTTAGCCCCTCAAGGACTCTGACCATGTTCTATTAATCTCTATGTCCCTGCAACCTGGTCCAGAATCTGGAATTTAGGAGATTCTTAGTAAATATCTGCAGAATGAAAAAGCCTTTATTCTATACTTCCCATCTGTGAGGGTTGCCTGATGCTTCCAGGATGGAGACTTAGTGGGATTCGTCTTGGTGAATATTTGAGGATGGCATCCCCATTTGAGGAGCTGCCATTCTCTTGCTGGCTCTTTGGCCTGGAGACAGGGCTGTCCAGGTGGTACAGCTGGAATAACACTGGAATCCAGGGTTCAAGTTTGATTAAGACACAACTCCATCAATATTTACAGTTGTCATTAAATAAGCAGAAAGAAGAAGATGGTCCTCCCTGGGTATTGTGTTTCTTGTTGATGGAGTCTTTAAAAAAAGAAAAAAACCTCAATATTCTTAGAAACAGATAGTTATTGTAATAATAGCTATCATGTTGAAAGTCATTGCTGAGCAATGCTGTGGTTTGGATGTTTGTACCCTCCAAGCCTCATGTTAAAATTTGATCCCCGGGCGGCGCCTGTGGCTCAGCGAGTAGGGTGCCGGCCCCATATACCAAGGGTGGTGGGTTCAAATCCAGTCCCTGCCAAATTGCAACAAAAAAATAGCCAGGCATTGTGGCAGGCACCTGTAGTCCCAGCTACTTGGGAGGCTGAGGCAAGAGAATCGCCTAAACCCAGGAGTTGGAGGTTGCTGTGAGCTGTGATGCCATAGTACTCTACCAAGGGTGATAAAGTGAAACTCTGTCTCTATTAAAAAAAAAAAAATTGATGCCCAATGTTGGAGGTCAGGCCTAACAGGAGGTATTGGGGTCATCAGTGTGGATTCATCATGAATAGATTAATTCATTCCCACTCCTACAGGGGTGGGACTGTCAAGCAAACCTCACAGATGGAGGGTATAGATTAATTCTCTCCTTTGGAGGTGAGTGAGTTCTCACTCTATTAGTTCCAAAAGAGTTGGTTATTAAAAAAGAGCATGGCACTTCCGCCTTTTTCTCTTACCATGTGGTTTCTGACATACCAGCTCCCCTTTGCCTTCCTCCATGAGGCCTTCACCAGATGGCTAGTCTTGGACTTCCCAGTCATCAGAATCTTGAGCCAAATAATTTTCGTTTCTTTATAAATTACCCTATCTCAGGTATTTCTTCATGACAACACTAAACAAAGATCAGCAAATATCAAAAGCACCAACTAGGTATTTGACACTCGTGATATTTAATTCTTACAACTCTGCAAGGTAGACTTTGCCTTGACCATACTTGAAGTCCCAGAAAAGTAAAGCAATTTTCTCAAGATAACATAGCTGTTAAAGACCTGGACCTAAATGGGTCTAATCCAAAATTTATTCTCTCTCTACAGAGTTTACACTGATTCCCTTCATAACTTTCTGCTTTCCCTCATTTTCTGCTTCTGTAATTAGCTGAGTCTAAGGAACCAATGTGAGAAAGGACACAGTATTGGCCCACAGAACATAGCAGATGGACCAAGGTTCTGTTCCTTTTTCATAAATAAGACTCCATTTTCATAATCTTGCCCTATGGAATGCTGACTCTAAACTATTTCTGTACGTTTTCTCTACATCTCCACTGATATGACTGACTATTTTCTTGATTTTAAGATGCACATTTTCCCCACATTTTAACACCCTCTAAAATTGGAATATGTCTTACATTTATATTCAGTGTGGATTGAAGTCAAGTTTCTCAAGAGGGGATTTGCAGAGAGTTCTATTTAAAGTTTTCTAAGGGTGGTGGTCTTACCTGCTCAAGTTCAAATTCTGCAGGGAATATTTTTTCTCTACCTTCACCCAGTGCCAGTGAGACTTGCAAGCCTTCTGGTGTTTCTTTTTGTGGAATGGACTTATTTATCATTTACCTCTGCACTGAAGGTAGCCCAGCTTTATTTGGAGAGCCTTTCAATATTGGCCAATTTTGTCTTTCTTATCACTACCTGAAATTAAGGTGTCTTACAGTTGATGGTATTTTAGTTCCAGTAATCAAATGAAATAGCTATTGAGGTCTGGTGTTAGTTTCAAGCAGTGTGGGAGTTAATTTCTCCAAGATGGCCCCAGTGATTTGTGCCTCCTGATAGTCATACTCTGGTAAATTTCCTCCCACAAGGAACAAGACTGACTTGCACAACAAATAGGATATTGTGGAAATGACCATGTGACTTCTATGCTAGATCACGAAAGACCTTGCTGCCTCTGTCTTGTTCTTTTTCGGATCACTCTCTTTGGAATAAGCCTGCTGTCATGTTGTAATGACACTCAAGCAGTCTCATGGAGAGATCTGTGTAGCAAGGGGTTAAGAACTTTTGCCAACAGCCAGGACTAACTGGCCGGGCATGTGAGTGAGTTAACTTGAAAGCAGATCCTTTGGCCTCAGTCAAACCTCCAGATGACTGTATCCCCAGCTGATACCTTGTCTACAATCTCCTGAGGGATGTTGACCCAGATATCCATTTAAACTACTCTTAGATCTGTGATTCACAGAAACTATGAGATAACAAATGATCATGATTTTAAGTCATCAATTTTTGTCATAATTTATTATATAGCAATAACAACTATATTTTGAAACAAAAAATTTTACTTGTCTTTTCAAAAGAAGATTTTGGTTCTTTGTCTTCAAATGATCTCTTTTCCACATTGATGAGGGAATTTCTATTATTTTTAAGATGATCGAGATCCAAAGAAACTGCAAATATTAACTCTGTCTAACATAAAGTTAAAAATTTGCATGTGACTTTATGTTGTATACATTATACTTTATATATACTTTGATTTTTCTGATAACAATATCATTAGGAATAAATTATGTATCTTTTTTTAAAGAATGGGAAAGTATTAGTTGAATTATTTTTAATACAGAAGGAATATTTTACTTGCAAAGATGTCCTTAATTGCCCCCAAATGCCATTATTTTGGGTCACCAGCTGAAGAACTATCTTAGGTTACGCCTAAGTATTGAAGAGACCATCCTAAGCTTAATGTTCTAAGCTGTTTATTTAGAGGTACTATAGCTCTTTCCTTTGGGCTTGTTGACACAATTACATTTTAATGAATCTTTAATGAACATACCCCTTTGAAAAGCCACTTGGTTTTTTATATCATCTTTGGAAAAAGCCACTTGTCCAATGCCCAAGGTATAAAAGAATCTATTAACATAGATTAATATATTTTTTCCTTTTTGGTATTAAAATTATTGTTTTATCATATATTTTCATTTTTATTGTTGGTTGTCATAAAATTACAATAGTTTCTAAACTTCGTTGCTCTTCAAAATCTCTTATGGATGTGCATTTTATTTGTTAAAACCAGGGATACTGGACCTCCCCTGATTTCCTAAATAAGAATCTCTAGGGTTAGGACTTAGAAATCTGTATTTTTTTTAAGTAACAAAATGGTTCTTTTAGAGTCATTCTGGCACATTGCAATTAACAAGTAAATCAGAGACCATTGAGTTCACTCCTGGCCAATTCACTTTCACCTTCCATCCCATCCTCCAGTCTGCAGGAGGGGCAGACGCAGATGTATTTATGGAACCATGAAGTGGCATCTACTAGAAGAAATCTGAGAGATGATCTGGGTCATGCGTACTCAATTTTCAGATGAGAGCACCTCTTACATCATAAGAGAAGTGAAATGACTTACTTTCCTTGGGAGTTTAGTTGTTCCATTAGTGTTATTACAATTGTTGACCCAAAATAAGTGACTGAGGCAAAAATCTTAATTAATTTTAGGTTTATTAAGCCAAAGTCGAGGACACACCCAGAAAAAAACACAAAGCAGAGATGAAACAGTAGCTGTTTTGCCAAAGGAGAATTTGGAATTTTTAGTATTTAAAGGGGAGTGGATTATACGAGAATAAAAAAAATTTTTTTAAAGGCAGGAGCAGGGTGGGTAGTGAGACAACATGATCACATTCTCGTAGGATCCAGGATAATCTACATTTCACATAAGGTAAAGCAAATGTTAGAAGAGAAAAAGGGAATGAAGGAAGCATCAGTTGTGTAGATGTCCTTGGGTAGGTGAAAGAATGTCTGATCCTATTTTGTCTCTGTTCTGCACCTATGGAGATAAAGTTGTAATTCAATCTTAGTTTTAGGAGCTAGACAGAGCCTGTAGACCTAAAGTTACAATTTCCATGTCCTTATGGAGACCAGCAAGGAATTTTCTTAAGGAAAGATATGTACAACCAACCCTTAGTGTCTGAGGCCTTTATTTTTCTTTTTGCATAAGAAGTTCTGATACTTTTATTTTCTTTTTATACAATAACCTTGAAAATTATTGATTAGTAAAAACAAGCACAAAAACAATGCTTGTTACAAATCTCCATTCTAGGGGCAGGATGTCATCTATCTTCAGGAGCAGGATGTCATCTATCTTCAGGACAGCAAAAGTTTGTAAATGGGAAAAGTGAGCCTTCCCACCTTGTAAGTGATTTCATGGTAGTTTTCTTCAGGAGACATTTAATGATGAGTATAAGTAGGAGTGAAAATATATTTCATTTTTAGACTGAGTAGAGAATTGGTTGGATTATTCCTAATTCATAAGTAAATCTTTTACTTGTCTAGGTATAAGAGGCTTAGAAAAACAAGTTGCCCTGTAAGTAGCAGGATTTCTGGGTTAGAGCCTTATAGCCTGAGAGAGGAGGTGATTGGTAAAACTTGAAGGCAAGTAAAAGGTCACAGGATCCCTGTGAATATCAGTGGACAGGAACTTTAGAAAAAAGTAATGTTCATGAGAAAACTCCAGTGGAGGTGGACAAGGAAATCTGGGGCTGTGGTATCTCATGCTGTGATATTGTGATTCATAATAAGATAAATATACTTGGTCCCTTCGCCACCCACCACACACCTCCACCCCTGGTTCCTGGCATATAGCTCGTAAAACCCTTGGAATTGCCCAAGTGATCACAATACTCTTGAACACTAATGCCATAACTTATGGGCTGGGGGCTCCTGGATGGCCTCAGGGTAGGACTGGTTGCCAGGGGAACCAACCTTGTGACCAGTCCCACTGGCCCCACCTCTGGGGAGAAGAGAAAGGCTGGAGGTTGAGAAGATCACCAACTGCCCAAGATTCGATTAATCATGCCTACATAATGAAACCTCCAGAAAAACTCCCACGACAGGGTTCAGAGCTTTCAGGTTGCTGAGCATCTGAAGGGTGGTTTGGCCAAGAGTGCAGAGAAACTCCACATCCCTCCCGGCATACCTTGCCACATGCATCAGGGTTGTCCCTCAGTTGTTTTCTTTTCTATTGTTATGGGTAACGGGGAGTAACGCATTTTCATGAATTCTGGGAACCACTCTAATAAATGATGAAATCTAAGGAAGGACTCATGGAGACCCTCAATTTACAGCCAGTTGGTCGTAAGTACTGGTAGCCTGGACTTTCAATTGACATCCAAAATGGGAGACAGGATTGCGGAACCAAGCCCCTAACCTGTGGGATCTGATTTCAATTCCAGGTAGATAGTGTCAGAGTTAAAGTGAATTACAGGGCGCCCAGCAGGTGCTGGAGAAGTGGTCAATGTGGGGATGAAACGGAATCTGGTCACAGACGTGTTCTGTATTGAGTACAGAGAGTAGAATAGGAGAACATTTGGTTTTTCTATTATACACGTGCTTAATTTGAGGTTATTGCCTGAAATATGTTATAATTCTCCTTCCATTCTTCCAAGTTTTACTAAAATACCTTGGACGCACTCTCATCTTGTGTTGGTGTCACTTTGGGAATGAAGAGGGACAGCTTAGGTTGAAATGATGAGACACCAGGAAAGTTTAGCAGAAAAGAAAAATATGAGAGAGAGGACAGTGCGTGCACACCAAGGGGGGATGGAAGCCCTGGAGACTCCCAGGAGACACTGCACTTCATACGGAGTGTGGGAAGGGCTCAGACTATTTTTCTTGGATGTTAAAGGAAGGGCGATACCCAGAAGAAAGATGTGGGAACTGACATCCTGGCAGACAGGTGGATCGCATAAGTGTTCTGTGAAATGAAAGAGTTTGTATCATGCCTCACACATTCCTGCCACACTGAGATCTTGAGCCTTGATGGACGTTTGCCCCCAGAGGCTGAGACTGCCCTCCCTCTCACATACACCCAGCTGTTTTTCGACACTGTTTCAGCATCCCCAAAGAAAGAAACCACAAGTACTCCATCATGGAGAAGACAGGTTTACAATAGTGGGGGCCAAATACTTAATTTAACCCCCAGGAAAGAGCTTGAGTTGTCAAGGGAGAAGTGAGAGACAGCCCCCCACCCAACAGCTCTTCCCAGCTTTTGTATTCTGTGATTCTTGGGAAGAGAGGGGCCAACCCCCCCTGGTTTTGTACAGTGATGAATAAAAGGGCCTGACCAGGGGTCAGCTGGCCTGCTAGATCTGGTAGCTGGCAGGGAATGAACAGAGAATTTTCAAGGAACCAGCTCAAGCTGCACGTATGATGTGTTCATTTCTACTGCGCACCACCTGTGCACAGGTGATAGAACACCATGACATGTACAGAAGGGCTTTATCTTCCTGGAAAAGGGAGAGGCTCAGGAACAAACCATTTCTTTTCTTTCTTTTTTTTTTTTTTTGTAGAGACAGAGTCTCACTTTATGGCCCTCAGTAGAGTGCCGTGGCCTCACACAGCTCACAGCAACCTCCAACTCCTGGGCTTAAGCGATTCTCTTGCCTCAGCCTCCCGAGTAGCTGGGACTACAGGCGCCCGCTACAACGCCCGGCTATTTTTTGGTTGCAGTTCAGCCGGGGCCGGGTTTGAACCCACCACCCTCAGTATATGGGGCCGGCGCCTTACCGACTGAGCTACAGGCGCTGCCCAGGAACAAACCATTTCTACAGTAACACAAATCAGGACAGAGAGTCTGGCCTCACACATGGGTGATCTTGGCTGCCAAAGGATGCTCTGCAGCCAGGGAGGCACACGGGAGGACAGGGAAGTCACTCCCCACCAGAAGCTCAGAGAGTGGGGGTGCCTGGCAACAGCAGAGTCTTCCCATTCACCCCTGTTAAGAGCACGGTAACATGACTCCCATTCTTCTTCCCTGAACCTTCATATTTTATCTGTTTTCACCTGAGATTTGTTGGGAACCCAGTGTGATTTTTTTTTTTTTGAAGTCTCAGAGGGGATGCTATTTGGAGATAGATTCTTCTACACATGGAAACTGAGCTCCAGGGTGCTAAATCCCATGCCTCTGAAGCATCTGGTTGTGCCCACAGGTTTGCTAATTCCTCTTGTGATCAAAATGTAATAACAAGGTTGCAGCTAGGAGCAGCATGGTGACACAGTCCTGAATGCCTGCAGAACAGCGGATAACTGATCTGTGAATGTGTATGATTATGTCTCTTGCAAACCGTTCTGACCTCTTACAGAATGAGGCATTGGCTCCCAGTCCAGGTTTCACCCGTGGCTGTCTACAATCACTCTGCCTCTCAAGGTTGTGCTCTTGAGCCTTTGTAGGATATCACCTCCCACCTGCCCCCAACATGGTGCTATGAGGCGATTAGGGAAGAGAACTACCGGATCATAAAGGCTCTTAAGGATGGACTCATCTTTTTTCATTTCTATATACCTTATAGGCATCTAGCAATGAGTTTAAAAAGCTATAGTAGATTCCTAAAAAATGTGCCTAGTTCCTTACCTCCCCCATCCTATCACACCATTTTGCTTGGATATTAAAAGAAGGGATTAGCCCCGGAAGAAAGGCTTAAAAAGTGACATCTCAATAGCAAATATCTGGATGACATTGTAAAATATTTTGTATGAAATGAGTTGAGATCATGGCACACGTCTAATTCCACTCGTATCCTGACATGTACTGACCCAGGGTCTTCCTGCTGTGGGAATATTGAAGGCACCAAATGGGATTCAGTGTTCCTGGCAGCTTCAAGTATTGTGGAAAAGGGAGTTTCACTGTGCTTTCGAATGTCAGGGCAGATTATCTCAGGATTATTTTATGGAGGAGATGTTCTTCCCTTCCTTGAAGCTTTCAGCTTTTTACTGGGGAACAGGGCAGCATTTCCTGGGGAAGGAAGGCTTGCTGCTGACAGCTGGAAGTTTTCTGCCAAGATGGAAGCAAGTAAAGGGAAGAGGCCCCGTGGGAAGCACCTGGCTTGGAGCCGAGACAGTGAGCCTGTAAGATGGGGCGAGGGAGACGCAGGATAGCTAGAGCAGATCCCTGGACAAGACTTCCAGTTTGTGTTCTTGGAAGTGTGACCCAGTAAGTTTTAAACTGTAATCTTTTGTCTTCTTTTCTCTGGATTTAAGTTATTATTGATCTCTCTTATCATATGTAAACCGTTAAAGAAAGAGTGAGCATATGTCCTTTACCTACATGGCTGTCTTATTCAGTCCCTGTAACAGTTCTGAGAGGAGGGGGCAGCCTCTCCTCTGTCACACAGGTGGCAGGTGTGGGAGGGGAGCCAGCACCCAGGATGTCTTAGGAACTTTGGCTCAGCTCCGTCAAAGCCACCGAGCTGGGAAGTGGTGGAGCTGGGACTCGGCCTCTGGGTGGCCACACTTCCAAAGCCGAGCTCTCTGTGCCTTTTGCCTTTTGATTCCTTCTTGCAGAGCTAAACTGACAACGGGTGGAGAAAAGATGGCAGTGTCCTTCAAATGAAGGTGGGTCCTCAAACAAGGTCAGCCTATCAACCCACACATAATAGGTGAGCCCAGGCCCGGCCCTGAATGCTCTCGTGGATAGGGCTTTCTGATGAGCTAGTACGTTCTCCTCTGTGACATCAAGAAGAGGCATCCTAAAATATAGATGGTCAAAGTGAAAACCTCAGAACTCAGAAGATCAAGGCAGAAGCTTCTGGAGTGAGAGCTGGGTGTGGAAGAGGTTGGGGGAGGTGGGAGATGGGGTTGCCCAGGGAAGAGTACGGCCTGGAGACATATTCTCTGTGGTGTGGGGGAGGGGTAGAGTTCACTGGGCTCTGCCCATGGCCTTAATAAAAGTTCCTTCAAAAGCAACCAGGCAGCCGTTAGTGGGTTAACTTTGTGACCAGTCAGCTTGCCTGATAAGTGACTTAGGTCGTACCCCCGACCCCTGAATAGGGCAGCAGGTGCAGAGCATGGTTCTGCACGGAGGTCACAGCTCTGGAGTGAATGTTAGGTGGTTCCTGAGGATGCTGGGAAGTCACTCCCCCGAGGCGAGAGGCAGGGCTGCACACATGAACGTGGCTGGACAGACAGCTGCCTTGAAAAATGGGCTCCAGAGATTTGCAGGGACCTTGCTCTGTTTAACATGCTCAGAAAAAGTGGGACACATCCGCATGAGGACGTGCTATCTTAGCCATCTTTAGAAAGCTTCCTTGGAAAATGCCAATCTGAGCTTGGTCCTTTCTTGATAATGCCTTTTCCCTCTGTCCCATGGCACCATGTTCAAGAGTGTGGTGTTGGAGTTACATGGAAAAGCCTTGCAGTTTCTTGGTGTAATAGTTTGATACTTTTAAGATGAGGCCCTGGGCCTATAGTTTTAAAATGACATCTGGTTCAAGGTGTTTGGTTTTGTCTCTCTCTCTCTCTTTTCCCCTTCCTTTTTTCCTTCCTTTCTTCTTTCTTTCTCTCTTTCTGTCTTTCTCTTTTCCTTTCTTTCTTTTTTCCCCAAATCTTCTTTTGAGAAAAACCACTTTGCTTTCTAAAAGAAAGACGGTGTAATGGCCTTTCCTATTTCATTTTTTATTTTTCTGGAAACTAGTTCTTGTGGAGGTGGCTGCTGTACCACAATAAAACTAAATATCCTCTATGGTTAATGCAAATGAGGTTCTGTTTGGGATCATCATGTAGGCACATTTTAAACTTGGTACCCATAAGATTGTTGGAAGGCAAGTGTCTTGCTGGGGAAATGTGACCTTTGGTGTGGCTGTGGGGCTGAAGGAGGGGTGTTTATACCAAGGGTTGCTCAGAGAATCAGAGAATAAGAGAAAAGGCACAGCAGAGCTGTCAGTGGGCATGGCATGCCAGCCACATTCCCAGAGCTCAGCTGTCTGTGTGGACACCACTGCGCCTTGAGTAAAGGAGCTGCCTTGAGCGTAGTCATGTGGGGGCTGCAAGGGACACTGTCTACCCAGCCTGGCTGACTCAGGAACAGGATTTCCAGCATTCTGGGCCATTGCACTGAGCATTCACAGACATGGCTGCTGTGTGTGCGTGCACACCTGCTGCTTCTTTATTCTCCATAAGGCAAGTCGGTCAGCTCTGCTGCTTCAGGAGAACCTTTCACACAGTCCAGAGTGGAAAACAAAGTGAGATGTTTGTCCCTTTTAAATGCTATACTTAGTCTTTTGAAACTAGGGATATGGCAATTGCAAGTATCTTATGTTTTGGGGCAGTGGTTCCCAACCTTTTTGGCACCAGGAACCAGTTTCATGGAAGACAATTTTTCCACTGGATGGGAGCTGGGAGGGTGGGGCTAGGGCTGGGGGTGGGGGGCGTTCAGGATGGTTGAAGCACATTACATCATCTCCCCCTCAGATCATCAGGCACTGGACTCTCAGAGGAGCCCACAACCTCGATCCCTCACATGTGCGGTTTACTATAGGGTTCACCTTCCTGTGAGAATCCACTGCCACCTCGATGTGACAGGAGGCAGAGCTCGGGCGGTGGCAGTAAGTGATGGGGAGCAGCGGTAAATACAGAGGAAGCTTTGCCCACCCCTTCTGCTGTGCAGCCCAGGTCCTAACAGGGCATTTACTGATAGGGGTCCATGGCCCAGGGGTTGGAGTCTGCCTGTTTTGGGAACGCTGTAATCCTAGAGCGCACGTGAACAGAAACCTTGGCTTTGTTAATATTGTGGGAAGCATACTCCTGCTAGAGAGGTCAGGGTTAAGGACACTCTAAACAAGACACTTGTGGGAGGCCTAACTTTCAGATTCAGCTTCAAGTTAGGTTCACTTTGGGGGTGCTGGGTGCTTCCTGATCTCCTTTCTGCTGATGTTAAACCCAGAAGGTGGTCAGAAAGAGGGGAATGTCTGCATTCTGTGACAGTTTCCCTGCCAGCGCTGCTCCACGTTCCCTCGAGAACCCCTCCCGTGTGCCGATTTCCTTATAGAGACCGGCTCAGCTGCCACTGCCATAGACCACTGGCTTTAAAAGTTGAATCGTTTAAACAAATTTTCATTTAATTCAGTGCCGCTACGTCTGTAGTGACCTAAGAGAAAAGGCCCAGCGGAGGCTGGCTAAGCAGGGTTCTGATTTGTGCTACCATTTCCCACCTGTGAGCCGTAGGAATTGTGGTGAAAGCTGCCCTTTTCCCCTGGTTGGTTCGCTGAAAGATCAACTCACAATTACAGTAGATTAATAAGAGAAAAGTTTATTTCCAAATACCATGTGCATGGGGGGAAGCACAAGAACGATTACCCAAAATCTCCGTGATGATCAGAGACCTTTATAGATGCCTTTTGGGAGGGGGTGGAAAATGTGGGAAGTATAGGTACAACAAGGGGTTGCTGGGGGGATGTGTGTGGATGGCTGGAAACAGATTTGTAGAACAACCTGAGAGACAGGTCTCAGCTTCAAATGACCCTGGGCCAGGTCTGTTAGCATGTCATAGGGAAGTCAGCAGTCGCTTCTGATTCTCAGGAACGGCCTCCTTCCATGCTTCCTGATCAGGAACGGCCTTTCATTTGAAATACTCTTTATGTCAAGGAGTCATGTTTTGGGGCAAAATTTCATTAGCTCCTTCAGAGACTCTAAGTCACTTTAATTCAGAGTCGAAGACCTAGCGGCCTACTGCTGAATTTGCTTTGCAGGTTTGTTTGGCTTTGTAAAAACAGAGTCTAGAAAACTTCAATTAGTTACCAGTATCTAAAAATCAGAGGATTTTGACATAAATCTAGATTTCTGGCTTCTCTGGAAAAATCCAAAGATCTGGCAACACTGCGGCCTACCAACAACCGGCTTGAAGTGATTGTCCTTTATATGGAACAGTACCTCTTATTTTTGTCCTTTACGTGGTCTCTGCTGGCATTTAAGTTTGCAAATTCACTTTGTTTGAGCCTCATTTTCCTAACCCGTAAGACAGGCACCCTACTCTTAGCCCACAGGTTGGTGTGTGAAGATAACTTTTTTGAGACAAGTCTCATTCTGTCACCCTGGGTAGAGTGCTGTGGCACCATAGCTCACAGCAACCTCCAACTCTTGGGCTAAAGCGATCCTCTTGCTTCATTCTCCTGAGTTGCTGGGACTATAGGTGTCCACCACCATGCCTGGCTAGCTCTTCTATTTTTAGCAGAGATGGAGTCTTGCTTTTGTTCAGGTTGGTCTTGAACTCCTAAGCTCAAGAGATCCACCTGCCTTGGCCTCCCAGAGTGTTGGGATTACAGGCGTGAGCCACAGTGCCCAGAGGTATCTTATAGTTTCTGTGTAATATTCAGTGTGTCTTCAGGGTCAGGAAACATAGGCTAAGCTTATCTTTAAACAGTATGTTTACATTTTCAAGTAACATGTTCAATTTGTTTCTTTTCAGCCTTTAGACAAGATATTTTTTAAGGTGTTGTACCTCTAAAATTTTAGCAGTAGACCCATCATTAATCTGAATGGGAAAGAAAAAAAGATACAAGTATATTCCTTTCCCTATTTTCAGACTTTTTGGATACTTTATAATGTATTATATGGTTTCAGATTAACAATTAGACCTCTTGGAGCAGTTCACGTGACTTAATGTCAAGAATATTATTTGAAAATGTAATTAACATTAAGTGTATCATTGGTCTTCTGACTTTGGGACAACCCACACATAGTGTTTGTGATCTTCTGATTTTTAGATATTGGTAACTAATTAAAGTTTTCTAGACTCTGTTTTTATAAAGCCAAATAAACCTGCAAAGCAAATGCAGCAGCAGGCCTCTAGGTCTTAGGGGCAATAAGGGGAGCAGATCCTTTGGGGAAGGACAGAGCTACATTCCAATTCTAGCTTGAAAATCATCAGAACAGGCTGAGATGGAGCCGTGCTGAGTTGATCTTCCGATGATAGAATCCTCGCTTTTTGCTGTCTTTGAGTGATAGCAAGGCTGAGCTTGATGATAATGGTTACTGGATTCTGAAAATCAGAAAGCCCTAACTCCTGACCATCACACCACAGTTTATAGAAAACAAAATTGAAACCCAGGAGCTAAAGAAACTCATGTAAAACAAGGAGATACAAGAGATATAAGCTCCGACTGGCTGCTTCTGTTTCTCCTCCTGCCGTCTGAACATTTCCTTGGAATCATCTACACAGGTCTGGGCAGGGAAAAGGGAGTCCCTGGGATGGAGATGCCCCAGGGAGGGAGTGGCACTAGCGGGAGGCGCTGAGCAGGGCCTGTTTCCCGGGCTTGCAGCCTGTGCAGCCTCCCTGCTCCTGCGCAGGGTCCCACTCTTGCTTTAATGCTGTCATAGCATTCTTGAGATTCTTAACAACTTTTGAACAAGGGGCTTCACACTTCCTTTTTGCCTGGGGCCCAGCAAATAAACCAGCCTACCTGCTTTGAAGGGACAGGTTGAAGGGACAAAGGGAGGATGTGGTAGAAGGACAGTGGTGGAAGGAGCTGTTCAGCAGGCCCCATGGTCTAAGACCACAGCTAAGGTCCAAACTGAGCTTCCTATAGAGGAAGAGGGGATAAATACCCCAAATTTTTATCCTCCACTCTCTGGACTCCCGCCAGCATCTCCCACTAGCTGAACCAGGTAGTAGTCTATAAATTCTTGAGATTCAGCCTTCCAGGCACAGAACAGGGTGGAGACAGACAGATGAAGGATCTAGAGGGGCCAGTGGAGATAATGGCACACACTATATGCAAAGAACCAAATGATTTGCCCTTGGCAGTGCCTGCACACTGCTCCAGAGCCTGGCTTCTCTTTCTAAATGATCCCCTTCCTATGGCCGACTCTGAGTTCTACTCTGCCCATCAAGCTTATTCACCACTTCCTACATCTTCTATAGCATATCTGATCCGACCCCAGAGATTTCATTAATGATGCATCAGGCACTATTGTAGCAGAATAAACAGTCACATTTATTCATGTTATGAATCTAACTAGATTCATTCATTCATTTATTCAGGAGATACTTAGGGAATTAGGGAAATATTAGGAAAAGACACAAAATTCCAGTTGAACAGGAGGAATAGGTTCAAGAGAGCTATTGTACAACACGGTAACTCTAATACATTTGTACACTGTTGTTTTCTTCATGGCATTATCCCTATAAACTTGGACTAACAATATGCTAATTAATAGCACTATATTGTACACTTGAAAACTGCTAAGAGAGTAGGTATAAACTGTTCTCACCTCAAAAAAATAAGTATGTGAAACACTGTGCTTGTTAATTAACTCAAATTAGCCATTTCACAATGTGTACATATATTGAAACATCATGTTGTAAGCAATACAAGATCTGATAATTAAGTTTGCAAACTTGCCACTGTCTGCTTACATTGGCAGTACTGTACAAACAACTTGGTAAGGGTTCATAACCTTGGTATGTCAGTGTCTCATAGCTGTATTTGTTTCAACATGTGGCGGTGTCTTACTGAATGGTGTTCCTTATCTTTGCATGTTTTTGTGTGCCGTTGCAGCCTGAATTAGAGCAACTAACATCGAATTTCTTGTTAAACTCCGCAAGAGTGGAAGTGAAATCAGGGACATTTTAGTCCAAGTTTATAGGGATAATGCCATGAAGAAAACAAGTGTACCAATGTATTAGACGTTATTCTGATGGGAGAAAAATTGTCACTAATGAAGAGAAGTCAGGGCAGCCTGTAACAAGAAGAACTGATGAAAACATTGTAAAAATTCATCAAATTGTGTGTCAAAACTGTCAGCTAACTGAGAAGCATAGCCGACTAAGTAAACATGAATAGGGAAACAGGAAAATCTTAACTGAAAATTTTGGCATGAAAAAAGGTGTGTGCAAAAATGATCCAGAAAAAGCTCACTGATGAACAAAAGCAAAGGAGAGTTGGAGTTTGCCAAGAACTCTGGATGTTTTGGGCCATGGTATCACTGGTGATGAAACATGTGTGTACCAACACAACCCCGAAACAAAGCATCGAAGTGCATAATGGGAGAGAGCCAATTCTCCATGACCAAAAAAATTCTGTCAGTCTAAATCAAGAGTCAAAATGATGTTACTAACCTTTTTAGATACCAGAAGGATTGTTCAATTATGAATTTGTATGACTGGACAGTTAACCAAGTGCACTATTTGTAAGTGCTGTAAACACTATGTGAAAAAGTTAGATGAAAACAAGCTGAACTTTTTGCCTCATGGTTCTTGCATCACAACAATGCACCAGCTCACACAGCACTGTCTGTATGGGAACACCCGCACTACTCACCTGATCTAGCCCTGAAATTATTTCTTTCTTTTTTTTTCTTTATTAAATAATCACTGTTTACACTGATGCATTTATGGGGTACAGTGTACTGATCTGATATACAATGTAAAATGCTTACATCAAACTGATCAACACATCCATCACCTCGCTTACTTATTAATGACTTCTTTCTTACCTGAAGATAAAGGAAATATTGAAAGAATGACATTATGATGACATTCAGGACTTCGAGAATAATATGGCAATAGCTCTGATGGCCATTGCAGAAAAAGAATTCCAAAATTACTTTGAAGGGTGAATGAGGTGCTTAGCTTCCCAAGGAGAGTACTTTGAAGATGATTATATTGTTATTTGGTAATGATCTATGTAGCACTTTGTCTAAGATGAATTCATGAACTTAATGGGCCATATATATATATATATATATATATATATATGTATAATTTTTGTTAAAGAGCTGAATAGATGATTTTTAGAAACTCTAAAAGGGAGATTACTTGAGGACCATCTGCTGGGGGTGACAGTCACCTAGTGGCCACGAGTCGGTTCACACTTCTATTTATTTGGAAAGGACCGCCCTTCCTAAATGACTCTGGACTTAGCCATGTGATGGGATAACAGCAAATAGAACACAAGTGCAGGGTTGAAAAGTGCTTGCTTTGTTGCTGGGAACTTCTGCCACCATGGGAGCATGGCTGGGTTGATTACCTGGAAAATGAGAGGGCCCAAATATCTCAGCCACCTAAATCACCCCAGCTCAGGCCCCTGAAACACAGGGAGGGCATCAGAGACCATGGCCTTGCCCAGACCAGAAATACCTCCCTCAAGGGATGTAAGAATCTTCCTTTATGTGAGGAGGGGGCAGGTATGCGAGCTGTTCATGACAGAGTGATAGAGTTACTATATCAGAGGCCTGTGTGGGAACCCAAGGGACAAGCAGGACTGAGAGGGGCCACCAGGAAGGAGATGAGACCTGCAGAAGTAGATGGTAGTCAGGTGGACAGCAGGAGGAGGATGCTCCAGGTGGTGGAGGACCCTGGGCACAGGTCTAGGTGGGGCACAGTGGGGTGTCCGAGGGCACTGCAGGAATCCTGGGCTTTGGAGGGAATCCACAGGGCCCATTTACCTCTAAACGAGACACTTCCTGCAGCCCAGTGAAGCAACTAGGGAAAGATTGGCCAACGGATCTTTTTTTTATTTTTTAATGTTTGTTTTTACTTTTCAGGTTTTTATTACTTCACTGTTTCTCACCTTTGGTAGGAGGGCAAATCTGTTATAGACACTGGAGGCAGGGCTTTGGTGAGCAAATCGGGAGCCCTGAAAATATTCCTTGGTGGCCACCAAGTGCATTTTTGTATGCTAGGGGGCACCTAGGCTCCCCCAGACCCTGAGTTCTTTGTCCTTGCATCTTTCCATTCTTCTTGCCCCTGCTGGGTGATTTACAGTGATTTGAGATGAGCGTTAACTTCATGTTGCCAGTAATCAAGCTTCTCTCTCTCTCTCACCCTGTTTTGCAGTTCCTAGGAATCACTGGAAAATGCAATTCCTAGGGGAATGTCTTTTTCTTCAGCTTCTCTTGATGCCAATAGCAACAAAGAAGCTACAAGCACACTCCGTGCTTCTTGGAGCACAGCCTGGGGTCCAGGGGCCATCGGGAGTAGAATAACTGTGATCACACGGGACTGTCAGCCACAGATCCAGAATGTCACACTCCATGCCTCACTCATGCTCACAGTGGGTTTGTCATTGTATTTCCTGACACCTCCCATCACAGTTCCACACAATTCACACTTTATCGCTGGGCGAAAGAAAAGGAAACCAACCTTTTTCCTTGTGAAGATCCCGAAGAGAGGGATTTCTGAGTGATTGCCCTGACACGCTGTGAGAAGGCATGTCTTCATATGACTGTGCTTTTCTTTTCTCTTCATTCTGATTCACTTCGTGGGCAGAAGACAGGGAGAAAAACTACTGTGCTCTTTGAAAGCTTTGTGAGGGGCTGGGGCTGCCATCTTAGACCAAGATTTCATATCAATTGCAATGACCGGGCCAGAAGCTTTTAATAGTTGATGCAGAAATCCAGCCCTTCAGGAGCAAGAGTTTGTCTTGTAAAACATAAAACAAATTGTATGCAGCAAAGTCTACATGATTACATGAACAGTGTGTGGGATAAGGGTCTTCCTAAGGAAGACAGGAAAATCAGAGCCAGAAATGAAAATAGACTTATTCCTAAAATTTAAAATAAATACAAATCTTTTGTGGAAAAATAGAGTACAAAGTCAGCAAGCAAGACATCTGGGGAGAGATGCTATATAATGTAGAGGATAAAGACAATCAGATTTAAGGCTGGGCACGGTGGCTCACACCTATAATCCTAGCACTCTGGGAGGCCGAAGTGGGTGGATTGCCTGAGCTCAGGAGTTGGAGACCAGCCAAACTTTGTACCAAAAATAGAAAAACTAGCCAGGCATTGATTTGGGAGTCTGTAGTCCCAGCTACTCGGGAGGCTGAGGCAAAAGAATTGCTTGAGCCCAGGCATTTGAGGTTGCTGTGAGCTATGATGCCATAGCACTCTACTGAGGATGACAAAGTGAGACTCTGTCTCAAAAAGAAAAAGAAGGCTCGGTGCCCATAGCACAGTGGTTATGGCACCAGTCACATGCACCAGGGTGTGGGTGGCGGATTTGAACTCGGCCCAGGTCAGCTAAACAACTGCAACAAAAAAATAGCTGGGCATTGTGGCAGGCGCCTGTTGTCCCAGCTACTTAGGAGGCTGAGGCAAAAAAATTGCTTAAGCCCAAGAGTTTGAGGTTGCTGTGAGCTGTGATGCCAGGGCACTCTACCAAGGGTGACATAGTGAGACTCTGCCTCAAAAAAAAAAAGAAAAAGGTTCCATCAAAGGTTACAGTTTGAAAGGTGAGCCACCTGTTCCCTGGGCCAGGGAGATGCAGCTATTTTCTGTCACTTGTGTCCCAGGGGTCTGGGCTGGCTATAGCTCCTGTGCACCAAAGTGAGCTGTGTGCTAGAACCCTCCCTACCTTGGTGGCCTCTCCAGCTAGCTGGAGTTTTTCCCTGGGCCCTGTTCTTCTCATCTCCTCCCAGTGGAACCTGGAACAAACACACCTGATGGGCTATGGTCCCCATTCCTCTGCTTGGTTCCTGGGAAGCCCTTCTTCTTGTCTTTGACCAAGCCCCACATCAAACTCTGTGCAGCTCCTTAAACTACAGTGCTGGCCCCAAGGGCCACTGCTTCTGAGAGGACCCTTAGGACTGTCCCCTCTCATCACCTCCTTAGAGCAGACCCCCTGGGCCATTGGCCACACTGGGTGCCAGACGCTTAGGTTTCAGATTTGAACTGTCTGCTCTTTCCTGAGATTAGGAGATAGCATTGGGGAGGACATGGAGGAAGGATGCCAGATAATAGGTCAAATCAGAAATTAGGACAAGCAGTAAAGACCTAGACAATTCTCCAGAGGAGATTCTGGCAGTGTTTCTGAAGTCAGGGGACTGGTGGTGCTAATAGAGCTTTGATCCTGAAAGAAAACCTTCTCAGTTGAGATGTCCCTCTGCAGTTCTTGTCAAGGGCCAGAGTGCGTCTCAGTGTGGTGCAGCCATGCAGAGAGGAAAGCAGGCTGGCTAACTGGCTACAGGCAGGCTCCAAGGGGACGATGAGAAGAATTTAAGTTAGACAATTCCAAGGAGTGTGAAGTCACTGAGCCTCCATCCTCCCGGGGACAAAGAAGTCTCATTTAGAAGAATAAGTGCTCACTTGGGTAAGAGATTTTACAATTTGATGCAGAGTATATCGAGTATGATGAAAGGCCTTCAGCTCCAGAGATAAGAACTTGAGAATGCCCTACCTCTTCTACCACTCACAGCTAATTACGGGACAGAGTGTCCACTGAAGCAGACGTGAGTCACTCTCAGAAACACAGTCTAGTGACAGCTACTCCTGAGAAAAGAAGCTGTGTTAAATGGCTGCTTTTCATCTTCTGTGAATTGCAGCATGTTCCAGCTCTTAGGCACAAGACACACACTTGGGTACTCTGGAGTGTCATCAGCATGCGAGCACCAGTCATAAGATGTGTGAAAGTTGATCATACGAATTGAGTCATTCTTGTCATACTCAACTAAAACAGAGTTGAGCAGCCAGGAGGAAAAGCACTCAAGGGACCAAACATTTCTCCAAGAATGTTCTCTGCAAGCCTGGCTGCTGGAACTGTGTGTTGTAACCTGAGACCGGTTTTATCTATAGCATTTGAGATAACTTGCTGCCACTCTAGGACTAATTTTGCTCAACTCTGTCACCCACCATTCAGAGCTTGCCACCTCCCCAAGCCCTCACTAGTGCCAATGAATTTTCTCAAAACGAAATGTAATGTTTCTGCTTTTTATAGCACCTATAACTGTGTCTTTCTTCTTCAGAGGGAGAACTTCCCATTCATGCCAGGGACTCTCTCCCTAGTTTGCAGAGCGGCATTGCCAATACGACTCTCTTTTCTACTCTCTGGCCATCCTGGTGGTCCTTTGGACAACAGGTGTAAGTAGAGTCTTTGCTAGTAAGGAATTCAGGGCTCATACTCATCTGACAGCACCATCTTATAAGTATGAAGCCAAAGTTTCAGCAGGTTAATTGATGTCCCCAAGGTCACTGAGTGATGAGTGGGAAGATCTGCTATTGGAATGCCTGTGTTCTGACCCCTAGCCAGTTCTCTTTCCATTACACTATTCACTGCAAGGTTTTAGAAGACAGTGGGCTGCCTCATCACAATAAACTCAGCAAAAATACAGGGCTCACCTACTCACATCTGTGACATAACTAGAAACATCCTTCTACCGACAGACCCGAGGACAGAAGCTCGAGAGAGGTTGCTTAGGCTAACAGATTTCCCCTGTAGATGCTGTGTGACACCCAGCCCTACTTCACATTGTGACACAGCCACAGTAGAAGCCTGTTGACAGTGACAAACCCTTCTGAAGGAATAAAGGATTTGTGCACAAAGCCTTTGGCTTCAGGCATCGAGTGGCTTTGTGCAGCTGCCCTGGATTCCTGGAAGCTCGCCTTTCTGTGACCTCTGGGAAGTGAGAGCCACAGCACATTCTTCCATCCTTGCAGCCCCAGGGGGCCTGTGGGCAACCTCAGACCACCCAGACAGACCTACTGCTGCCTGGAAAATGTACGTTTTGACTTCCCAGATCTTTGATGTCTTCACATGAGCTGAAGCAGGGACTCCAGGCTATCCCCTGAGGTGGCTGAGTTGGCAGGCGTCACCAACATATTAATGCCAGCTTTTCAGAATCACATTAAGCTGTGTTCTTGTCAAATCAGTCTTGACAGGGAGTAGTATGAATGAGTGACTTGCTTTGTGAAGGCTGAGCCGGGAGAACAGAGGCTATAGAGACACAAGCACTTATGGAAGTGAGCTGCCCGCAGGCAGCGCTTGCTTTTCTGTATTGCTCACATATCTGGGACCTGGGTCCTGACGGTATCTGCAGCCCCAGGCTGCTGGGCCCTTGGCATGTATCCACAGGGTGGTTGGTAATGGCTTCACTGTTGGTGTCTGTCCCTAGATCCTGGCCACAAGTCACTTCTCAGCCTCAAGCTGACATTCCTTATGTGATCATTGCCAGGATGCACTTTAAATGTGTGGTCCTGGTCACATGGAGTCTCCCATGCAGCTCTCTACAGAGGGTAGCTAAGAGAATTCATTGCATTTTCGGCCCAATGAATCAGTCTGCTCTTCTTGAGTACAGCTGTGGCAGTTGAGGCATTGGCATCTGCTCCGGGGCAGTGGGGGATTGGCTGGCATAACCCAGTGACTTTAGCTGCCCTGGCGATGAAGATCAAAAGCCAACTGCCACCAGTTTATTACAAGCAAGAGTTTTCCGTTTCACCCTGACACAGGAAAGGTCAGCAGGAATCAAGCAGTTAGGAAGTGTTGCAGACTGCAATTACTGGGTGATGATTCTGTCCACTCCCACCCACAGGGGTATGCTAAATTTAGCATGTTGCTTTATTGGTGTTGACTAGTAGTATCCCAAGGATGCAGGATGCTAAGCACATTTCCCAGCATGGGGAAATGTAGCCTTGGCGTGGAGGCTGGGAAATGACAGGAGCTGTGAAGCTCCACTGGCCCTGGGAACAAATGGAGCTGGAGGCTGTGACAGCAGGTCTCTGAGCTGTGCTGGGACTGATGGTGGCAGATCAGCTGGAGCCCCCTGGAGCCACCTTTCCCCTTCTCCTTACCACCTGTGCTATATACTTCAACAACATGGCACGTAGGGGGCCAGGCTAATTCTGAAAAATTTAATAGCACAATTATTTCAACGTAAACAATTAAAAATAAATTTCTCTTTCTAAAATTAGATAAACCAGATTCATTAAATAAATATCAAAGATTTCCAGAATAAGACTCCCTAGAGAAAATTTTGTCAAAATGCCATCCACATAGGCCAACAGCTTGTTTTTGTAAATAAAATTTTATTGGAATATATTCATTATTTTGTAAATCATCTTATCACTGATTTCAGGCTACAACAGAAGAGTTGAGTAATTGCAGCAGAGACCAACTGGCCCCCCAAAGCCCCAAACACTAACTATAGGGCTCTTTCAGAAAGTTTTCTGATCTCTGCTCTAGAGCAACAGTCTCTGGACCCACTCTTTTCAGGAGTTCCAAAATCTAATGGAACTTGTACATGATATGGCTACAGTGAGAGAGGATACCTGGGAAGGGTGAGGTCCAGCAGAACAGAGTCCTCTCAAGGAGACCACAAGGATACACCTGCAGGGTCCTCTCCAGGGTGACTCAGCCCTTAGGAATCTGTAGACTTAACTTCCTAGAACCTGGAAATTTCCACTTCTGTGAAATTCTGTAGTTCTGTGGGGGCTGGAATAGCATCTCCTACTTGATTCAAACTGACTAATGAGAAAGGTACCTGTGGATTAGAACTTTATGACTGGAGATAAAAACAGAAAGACCAAGCCAGTCGGGGAGCACGAGTTCCCATTCTTCTATGCCATTTTTTCTGCCAGCTGAAATAAAGAGCCCTTCCTCTTATAAACATGGTGTCTGGGTGCTCTTTCTCTCCACTGGGCCTTTTCTTCCTGCAACAACAGAAAGTGACTCCAGCAGGAATGGCCAACTGGTGGCCCAGTCAAGTCCAGTCTGCAGATATGTATTCTTTGGGCAGCACAATTGTGTTTTGTTGTTGTTGTTGAAACAGAATCTCACTATATTGCTTCCAGTAGAGTGCCATAGCGTCACAGCTCACAGCAACCTCAAACTCTTGGGCTTAAGCAATTCTCTTGCCTCAGCCTCCCAGTAGCTGGGACTACAGGCGCCCACCACAATGCCCAGCTATTTTTTGTTGTTGTTGTTGTCATTGTAGTTTAGCAGGCCCAGGCCAGGTTCAAACCTGCCAGTCCTGGTGCATGTGGCCAGCATCCTAACCACTGACCCACGGGTGCTGAGCCCACAATTGTGTTTTATAAAAAATTAGCAACATTTTAAAATAGGAAGATTTTATATAACATGTCTGATTTTTGGCTACCCTTGGAAAACTGTGCAATTTGCTCACCCTGGAACCACATTCCCACATGGCAACTACCGGCTGGCCAGAGCCCAGCAGCTGCAGCCTTCTTTAGGTGGGGCATCTTCTGTCTTACTTTACCACAGTCCCCATCATTTCTTCTTGTCTCCCCTTCACGAAGATGGTGTCAGCTATCATGGTTCTTGCCTGGCTGGGTTCACACCCCTAAAGGTTGTAATAGGCCAACCTGCCAGTTGTCATAGGAGTTCTCAACCCAGCACTAAAGTTCTCAACCCCAGCAAGATTCTTTGCTGTGGGCTTGAATTCTCAGGTTACTCTCAAGTACTGGTTGTTGTCATGCTAATCAGAAGCACCAGTCACTACTGAATTCACCTTATTCTGTTGACTGTCACTCACATCAATAAATTATCTGGAAAGAAATAATAAAATTGATTCTTCACAATGAAAAGTTAGGGGAACCATTAGTTCAAAACAGCTAAGAAAACAAAACGTATTGTCTCATATGATTTGAGACATACCAGTCTTTCTTTACCAGTCATTGGTGACTAGTAGACTTTCAACTTCAGAAGGACAAGGAGGGGCCCAGCCATTTCTGATGTTTTCTCCTCAGCCAGGCAAATTTGCCTGACATGCTAACATTTTGTCTCAGGGAGTTTTGCTCTGGATGGTTGTTCCCCAAAGTCCTGGTACCTGCTTAGAATCAGACAGAGTGCTTGTTAGAGCACATTCCTGGATCCGCTCTAGGCCAACAGAAGCCAAATCTGTTGTGACCTGGGAATCTCCATTATCCGTGTACCTGGGTGATTATTGCTATAGCCTTCCTGGGTTCATTGTATGCTGGTCAAAAGGAAGCCAGTAGACTGAGTCAACAGGGGTTACAACAGAGAAAGAGTTTAATATCGCAGGTGCCATGTGAGGAGATGGGAGGAAGTTCTCAAATCTATCTCACTGAGAATAGGAGAGAAAAGATTTTTAAAGATAGTGTGGAGGGCAAAGGGCAAGACAATTGGGTCTCCTGATTGTCTGGGTTCAGGGTGGAATCAAAGGGTGTAGAAATTGTCTTCTTGTGCTGAGCCAGTTCCTAAATAGAGATCACAAGACCAATTGAGTCAGTACCTTGTTATGGGCCACTGGTCTGGGTGGGTCAGCCAATCCACTGGAATGCAGAGCCTGGATGATCCCTCAGGCCTTAGGTTTCACAAGGGTGAGGCTAACTATAGGAGTAATTGAGGAAGTTAAGATCTTTATGATCATCAGCCAGTGACTCCTGAGCAGCAGTCGTAGGAAAGCAAATTAGGGAAGAATGACTGGTTTGTACACTTAACTATGCATTTAAATATGCCTATTCCTTTGATTTCAGGCCCCTTTAACACTTCCCATCTTGTGGTCTTTTGTTAATTCAATAAAGGGTGGATTCATTGTCATCTATGCTACAATTTTTGACAGTTTTATTTCTCTTCTGAACTCCAAGGATAAAGAAGGCACATTTTACCCTCTTTAGAAAATTTAAGCCCTTACCTGCCATGACTAGGATTTATTTGCTTTGTATTCTGAGAGGGAAAAAAATGTTGATTTTTAAAATGGTTTTAAAAATCATAATTGTGTCTCCCTCCCATTTGCTTGTTTATATAGTTTAGCAGAGAAAGGATTTAATTCCTGCTGGAAGTTTGAGGTATAAAACTCCCAAATTCTGTGGCTAACTGAAAAGAAGATGTCTAAAGTTCTTTAGCTAGTCAACATCAAAAGGCACTTGGGCATAGTTTTAATTTTCTTCACTATCGAAGAAATGCCTGAGGAAATGAAACCAGAAACAAAGGCTCTTGTGGGGGGGATGTATTAGCCCCCAGATCTGGGGGGCTTAGAGGAGGAGGGAACCAAGGCAGTTTAGCCTTCCATATTTGCATATATGTCAAGCAACACTATTAGCATCTTCTACAAATGGAAAGTGACATAGAACATTAGAAAATATAACTCTCCTCCGAAAGGCCTGGTTATTTCTGCATGGAAAGCATGAATAAAGTTGCAGTTTTATTTTATTTTTAGGAAACTCTATAGATCACTGGGGATTTATCCTACAGACACTAATTCAGAATCTACCATCAGCTCAGATTGTAGCCCCTGAACAGATCTCAGATGTTTCATGGATTTGGCTTATACATTTCATTCCAGGATCACAGAGGCTGAGGAGATTTTTGGGAACCGCCCCCCTGCGCACACACACACACGCACACACACACACACACACTGATCCCCAGCTGTTCACTCAGGGGAACCCCCTGCCAGGGATCAGCTTCTGGCCTTTATGAGCTCTTCTTTTATTTATCTTTCTAAAAGCTCTCAATTCTGCATTTATTAAAGCATTTTCTTAAAAGAAAATATCGAAGCCAAGAGGTGTGAACTCTTTATCAGGAGGAGGAGTATGTGAGCATCTCTCGGGCGTCATCTACTTCCTCAGCGTACATTTCTATGCACATTCTTATTTTCCTTCATCTTAACTTGGACTTTTTTTTTTTTTTTTGAGTCTTTTTAAAAAACTGGATTTCTACATTTCTTGTCCTTCTCATTTTTATTCTGTCTCCTGTGATCTGCAAAGTACTATTCCTAGTGTTTGTTTTCTCCTCCCCCATTCGCTCCAACCCTCCCTCCTCTCCTTTCTCATTCTTGGAAAGTTATTGTTCAAGGGAACACAGTGAGTGTTTACTGGGCACTGGTGAGTGATCGGTTCTTCTGGTAACCTTCCCCCACTCTGTCCTCCTCTCCCTCAACACTCTGTCCAAGAATATAGGAGAATTTCCCACCATCTCAGATTTGCTCCTTTATGAGAATAACACCTCCACTCTGAGTCAGAGTGAATCTTTTCCTCCTCTTGGTGTCACGTCTGTGGGCTACGGCACCTGTCACATCCCATTACAGCTCGCTGTCCGCCTGTCACTTTCCCCAACCAAACAACAATCAAATTCTATTCCTGTGTTCCAAGTTAGAGAAAATCTGAATCAAGCGGGCTTCAGAAATGAAGGTAACTTCTTGGCTCGTGCACCCGAAAGGCCCAGCCGTGCCTTGGCCTCACGTATGGAGGGATTCGGAGCTCACGTGATGTGACTGTGCCAAATTTCTCACCTTCTCTCATCTCTGCTTCCTTGAGGTTGGTCCTATTCTCAGGTAGACGTGCCATAGTGGCTTCGGCATTACATCTGTCCTCTTGTCACATCCAAAGCAAATGAGAAGTAATCTTTTGCAAAAGAAAGAAGACATTTTTCCTCCCCAGAAGCCCTGGTAAATCTCTTCTTGCCACCTTAAGTGTTGGGGTGAGGTGTTTATCCCTGAACCAATGGCTGCGGCCGAGAAGATGATCTATGCTAATTAGCCTTGGCCCCGGCTCCTGGGAGCTGGGGGCGGGGTCAAAGCTGGGTCAGCCCCGCCCACCGCATGGCCGCCCCCTGGGAGCCGTGGCTCTGGGGGACAGCAGGGCTGGGGCTGGGGAGGCAGCCTCACACAAAGTTCACACCTCTACCACAGCATCCACCACCGCTGGCTTTGCCTGCGGTTGTTCCTGTCTCCCCCTCTCCTGCTCTCCCAGGGCCCGGTGTGCGCCATGTGTTCAGAAGAGGATTCGCGCGGTAACTTTTTTCAGATGCCATTTATGGAGCAAGTGTGGTGAGCAGCCGCTCCCTCGGTCTTTGGTCCTGCCCTTCTCCTCCCAGCATGTGGAGTTCATGGGGACTCCATTTATCCCGTAGCAGCACAAGTATGTTCTGGAATCGTAAGACTAAAGAAGACAATGACCCCAAGTCTGTTTTTTGGACGCAACATTTACCACCAAGGTACATAGGTGGGTATAAAAATTAAAAAACCAATAAGCAGTATGAAAATTGCCTGGGCTGAGCAGCTAATGGAAAGAGACAGGTGAAAGGCAGGAGTGGAAATTCGCTTCCCCCTCATTCCTGAGGAGCAGTCTGGCGTTTAGCTGAAGGCAGCTACTGTAAAAAGATTCGTGGCAGCACTGTGAAAGAGAAACGAAATGTCAGGATTTCCTCCATGGCATCGAGTCATCCCCCATCATGTAGCCTGCTGAAAATGTATTCCAAAAAGTAGTTTGTTGACTTAGCAAGCTATGGTTCTGGAACATAATGGAATATGAGATCGCTAATAAGATGCTATGTGAAAATGTTGATTATTATGGATGCTGTATTTGAATTAATGTAAGTTAAAAAAAGCAAAAACACAGAGCTCAAAACAGCATGAACACACTGTTTATAGCTCCACAGAAGATGTGTTCATTTTTAAATACTGAAAGAGTGTTTGGAGTAAATAGTTTATTAGATTGGATTCTTTTGTAAAGGGCCTTAGTTTATAATTAATTTTAAAGGATTTTTGGAGAATGGCTTGCACGGAGAGAATGAATAATACATTTTCAGGAAGTGAATTCTGCTCATCCCAAGGGTTGTAGTCTACAGAAAAGGGTGTGAAGTGTGAGGGAGGATGGGCAGAAGCCCCCATCTCAAATAATAACTGCACATTTATTGGGAATCTGTTGTTAATCCTTCAGGTAACACACAGTGTCCAGTTCTGTGCTAGGAGCTCTGGAGGAGACCACAAAAGTGGGTAAGGCCAGGTGCAGTGGCTCATGCCTATAATCCCAGCACTTTGAGAAGCTGAGGCAGGAGAATCACTTGAGCCCAGGAGTTCAAGACCAGCCAGGGCAACATATTGAGACTCCATAAACAAAACAAACAAACAAAAATAGAAAAATTAGCTGCTATGGTGGTGCATACTTTTATATAATCCTAGGTACTAGGAGGCTAAGGTGAGAGGATCATGTAAGCCCAGGAGTTTGAGGTTGCACAGAGCTATGATCATGTCACTGCACTCAAACCTGGGTGACAGAGAAAGACACGTCCCTCAAAAACAAAACAAAACAAAATGAGTAAGACATGGTCTCTGTCTTCAGTACACTTTCCATCTCATTAGAGAGACAACAATAACATATTAAGGAACCAGAAAAAAAAGTGCAGTGAAATACAAGATTGGAAGTAGCAAAGAAAAAAGCATATGATATATAAAAAGAGAGAGATTAATAAAAGCTTTGTAATCAAGAAAGCCTCCTGGGAAAAGGTGACAGTTAGTTTAGGTCTTAAACTAATGCTATGATTTAGATTATTGCTTTCAAAAAGAAGTGGGGCGTGGAGAGACAGTGAACAAAGGAATCCAGGGGCAGTGAGTCCTGCCCACCTGGAGTGGGCTGGATGGAGCAGAGATCACACAAAGCTGGCCCCAGGAGGGTGTAGACAGGTCCTGGAGCCCCTCAGACCCAGGTGCTCAAAAGCTAATGTATGGGGAAAGGGAGCCATTGGAGGATTTTTGAGAAGTTGAAAGCCAGGAAAAGGGTGTTATTTAGGGAAGAGTGATTGTAGTCTTGGGTTTGGGGGACAGGGTGCCAAGCTGGGTAGGAAGAAGTAGCCAGGAGAGATTCCCAGAAGTGTAGCGGGTGGAAGAGTGGAGAAGGGCAGGGACTTCAGAGATGTAAGGGGAATGGAGAGAAGAGGATGGAGATGGGAAACAAGAAAACCCAAGAAAAAGTAATCCATCTCTTCTCATCATATTTGACCCAGAGGAAACGCTGAGGGTGTAATATGGAGTGATGAAGTCTCCTGGCTTTGCCACCTGCTACTTCCACAGCCTTGGGTAGGTTCCCTCATCTCTATCTGTTTCCTTATATGCAGAAGGAAAATGATATTTGTCTTGTTTCCTTCAAAAGATGCCTGAGGAAAACAGACAAAATACTTTGGAAAACATTTTGCAAAATGAAAGTATGAGGCAGATGTTTGCTGTTATGTGAAAGAATTCCTGTGCTCTACTAAAACATAAGATTGCTCTCAGATGAGGTAAGGCTTTCTGCCTTTATCGAAAATGGTCTCAAACTGCATTCTTTTAAGCCTCTTACAGCTTTAAAATCGTCTGCACTCTCTGAGTATTATCTTCCACTGCTAACCTCTGTGGCTTACCTTCCGTCTCTAATCTCTAACGTTGGTGCTGCTACCATGGAGTTGTAAACCGGGTGACCAGGTTCATTCGGACCGAATGTAAAATGAGAATAAATACACTCTGAGGGAGTCCTTGAGAAGGCTGTCCTGTGGGCAAAGTTATAAATGTTAGATAGTAACTTTTTGGCATCACTTTGGCTACTAATTTTATTTAATAATGATAAAAACATACTGAACATTTGGGGCTGACACGTGGGCTCTCAAATGTCGCCAGCTGTGGGGACTGCTGGGTGGGTGGCGCTGAGTGGGTCAGATGTTTCAGACCTTGATGCTACTGGAAGTCTTACCATGCTTGGTGGAGACTGATCACAGCAAGTCAGACTCAGCGCGTTGGAATTCAATTAAACAAACATTTAAAATTTGTGTTTTTATAAAAGGATGGTATGATTGAGTATACTGTGATATATTTGACAAAGGCGAGGAAGTTGATTGTAGGAGCTGGTTTGCAGTGAATGCAGATTATTCTATTTTTGGACATACTACTTTTGAGGTGATGACAAGACACAGCTTGTGGAATTATCTCGTGGACAGTTGGCGACTCGGGTGTAGAACTTGGGTGAGAGGGAAGGACTGTGATTAGAGGTGAGGTTTAGGGATCATCTGCAAATCAGAAGAAGACTGAAAGGGACATCAGGGGACACTAGACAGGGAGGGTCAGAAGGCCAAGGGTCGAACCTGGGCAGAGCCAGACATGGGAGCAGGAGATGGAAAATGTGGGACGCTGCTCCTGACTGGTAAGAACTTGCCGTCTTGTTGGAGACACTAAATGTGCACATTATGAACGGTGGAAGAGTGGCACAGGACTATAAAAGTGACCACATAATAATTTAGCCTCTCCCCACACTAAGTGCTGCAGGTGGTCAGGAGGAGGGAGATGTCATGGGTTGGAGTGCATACAGGAAGCTTCCCGGGAAGGAGAGAAGCCCCTCCTGGGGAAGTTCGTCCTGGGGGCTCTGGGCCGGCTTGAGTACCTTGGGGGAGCTCATTAGCCAAGAGAGCCTCATCAACACAGTGGAAGGACTCCTCCTTCACCTCCAGCTGGCCTGTGCCATCTCATTCTTCTTCCTCCGGGTCTGAAACACGGCTGGGCTGCCCCTCCCTGCTGGACCTTTTCTTCCCCACAACTCCAGTAACTTCGTTTTCTTTAGATGTATTTCTGTTGTTATTCATTGTTTACATGCTTGGCCTTTTGCATCATCTGCCTTTAACAGATTGTTTTGAGATCAGAGGCAATGAACGTGAGGCCCCAGCACAGACGAGGTGCTGGGTGAATGCTGGCTGTTCTCCACGGTGCGTCCATGTCCCGTGAGATCAGTGGCCCTGTCGCACACCCTCTGTACCCCCAGAGGATGGCAGGCGCTGCAGGAATGCACGTTGATGAGATAGGAGATTCTCCTCACATCCAGTTGGCTTCTTCTTCCCTCTCTCTGCCTGGGAGAGCAATTTTGCTGAACAATGGAGACTGGGAGAGCTCATTTCTGGGAAGACTTAAGCAGATATTTACCCGTTTCATTTTCTTAAGAAATGTCTGGAGCAAAGCCAACTCTCTTCTCCTTTCTTGATGAAGGACAAGTTGCTTTTGTTAAATATGACATCTAAAAATGTTTCAGAAGGACGTTAATGATGATGACAGATTCAACCTCAGCAAACTGCAGACAAATGGGGAATTACTGGCTCAGAGGAGAACTCAAGCAGAGAGCTTTAAATCCTTGGCTGCCCCTGGGTGTTTGCCCCATTAATGGAGGGGGTCATGCCATTAGTCCCCAGGCTAGCAGGGGTTTTACCTCACATTTCAGAGCACCTGCAGAGTGAAAGGCAGAGGAAGAAGAAAAGAGGAGGAGGAGTGAGGGGGGGAGGAGCAACTGGTTTTCCTTCTCTAAGTGACATGCATTCGGCCTGGCCTAAATGACTTCCATGATGTTATTTTTTTGAAAGCTATTTTTGGAGTCTAACATGGTTTCAAGTCTGATCAGCTCTATTGTCTCTGATGTTAGTGGAGAATGGAGCTGGAAGCATGTGCTGGAGCGTGCACCCTGGAGAGTGCTTAGGTTCCCTTTTACAGGCACTAGCCGTGGGTTAGCCCACTGTAGCATTTGCTGGAGAAGGACAGAGGCACTGCCATTGGGATTAACGGGGCACATCTCTTTTGCACCTTCATATGTTGGCTATTTTTAAGAAAACACGTCTCCAGAATCAGAAACAAAACAATCCTGCTTATTTGCTGCTTACAAACATTTCACATTCAAAGGGGGGACGTGCTTCCTAGTGTCCCCTGTGCCTCCTCCAGGCAGTCTGTGTCAGGTAGATTGATATCGGATTGAACTCTGAGGTAGGTGTTTTGTCCTCAGGACGTGCTGCCTGTCCCTCTGGTCAGTAGTGCTTTTCCAAGTGACCACCCAGACACCTCCCCAAACCACACAGGCCAGGCCTCAGCATGCCAGCCGCCCTTGGCCTCCTTCTGAGGAAATAGCTGGCTCACCCCTTGTGCCTCAGCTGGGCTCAAGTGCCCCTCAAAAAGCCCCCCTGTGCTCTGCAATCCCACCCCAACCCCTAAAATGACTGGACTTGGAGAGGACACCTGACTCCATGGCATCTAGTCTGCGCTGCCAGCTGGGAAGTGGCTGGGTCCTGAAGCTCGACCCATGGGGGGTAAAGTGATTAAAATCAGAGCCCCCCATCCTGGAATCTGTATTGGAGAAATGGGTGGAAGTCACGTGACTGGTGGTGGATTAGCTAAAAGCCCTTCTGAAAGCACAGGAGGGCAAGAGGGCATGATGCCAGGAGAGACATGGGGGTCAGGGAGACGGCTCTTTGCTGGTGCCAGGGACAGGAGGGGAGGGATTGAGGATGCAGAAGGCCGGCTCCCCATTAAAGGGTCCCACCCTAGCGCCACCTGCTCACTAGGGGGGCACGAATTTGGAGTTTCTTCCAGTCCCTGCACTGGGTACGTTCTGGGCTGTGGGAGGCTGGTGCCCAGCGGCTCATCCTGTGGCCAGCTGATTGGTGGCTCAGCTTTTCTTGGATTCCCACAAGGCCCAGAAGAGACCCTGCTGTCCTTACTCCCATGCAGAAGCTCAAGAGCAGGTCCTTGCTCCTTGAAGCCAGAGTGAGTCTGACTCCTGTGGGGTAGGCTGTTAATTTCTCACTCCCACCCCCACAGATTGTCCCTGTTTGTTGTGATACCAAGACTCCAAAGGACAAAAGATGCTTTCCAGTTACTGACTCAACAGACAGTCACTTTACAGGCTTCCTCCTGCTGAGCTCGAGCTGGACAGAGCTGCCTTAGCCTCCTAGAAGGAAAGCAAGTGACCAAGAGCCTTATAGGGACCGAGGCTGAAGGGTCCTGGAGGAGGAAAATAGGGAAAGGACCAAAGAGAGAAGCAACTCCTTGAAGCCCAGGCAGTGGTGGACTCTGAATAGGTTTATGGGGGATGATATTTATCAATCTGTTAATTCATTTATTCATTAATTCAACGAAGGTTATTGAACACCTATGATGCACTAGGGAATATTCTCAATTCCTATCGTTACATAAGTAATAAGTAATATTGGGTGAGGTTAACACCAAGAGGAAAGGTAAAGTTTAATGGGGCCTGGGGAGAATCATGTGCAATTTTAGGTAGCCGGCATTCTGAGCAATGGTCTGGTTATAAATAGAAACTCCAGAGATTTCATAAGGTAATTACAGGAAGGCGCTCCCCAGACATTGTCTCTTTTTCTCCTTTTCTGTTTTAAAAATTAGGGCACTGACTAGAGGAGTGCTAGAGTCTCGGGGACCCAATCAGGGATCGGAATGCAGAAAAAAGGGAGTGTCCAGAGAGTTCTTACCATCTCGAAACAGCCGCGATGGACCTCTGAAGGGAACATCCAGTGTCGTCTCAGTGCTTCCGCTCTTTAGATGGACTCTGTCTGCCTCTCAGGTCCAGGTTCAGAAGCAGATTCCAGAGGATATCCACTGACTTCATGGGACCAACTGCCCCACCCTCACAGGTGAGCTGGCCAAATCCCTTACCTGTCACCAAGGCCCCCTATAGGCTGGTTGCTCCCGGTGGGCTTTACCCAGAGGACACACAGCAGGGGTGTGTCCTTCCTGTGTCCACTCAGCAGACCAGTGTGAGGCAGCTCATGGAGACTCCTGCATGGAAAGAGAAGCCTGGCGGAGCAGGGGGAGGGGTCCTTGGAGCCCCTGTCCTCAGGCTCATCCTGCAGTGGAACTGACCAGTTCTCACTGGTTCTAGGACACTCAACCACTATCTTGTGCTAGTGGCTTTTGGAATAAAATCCCTGAGAAATAAATGACTGAAGGTGAATTGAAGATCTGAATGTTACAGACGTTTGATTTTACAAAAATGTGCTGACTTCACCCACGATTGCTTTCATCTTTCCTGACGTGGGCCACCTCCTTTGATAGGGGTGTCAGTCAGACTTTTCTATGTCAGGGAACATTCATTGTTGAGTCAGTCACAGTTGAGACATTCACAGCGCAGAGCCCAGAAGAGTAGAATGGTTTCTGGGGGCCAAGGGGCACTGCCCCAGTGACTTCTGGTTCTCTAGACTCCTGCAGCCAAAAACTGGACCCCTAGAAACTCCACATTTTTATGCTGGACAAAGGTGATATCTGTCACTACCCCTCTTATGTATGTCCAGGGCCCCACCTGGTGTGGGAGGAGTTTCTCCTTTTGGGGGACCCTCTAGAAGTGTGTGGCTCCTGAATCCTTCAGGTCTTGCTGCAGCTTGAGGAAGTTTCCAGGTCTTCCCACCCAAACATCTTCCCCGTCACCTCTGGCAGGGGATGATGCAGTAAGCAGCAAACAGCTGGTCTGGCAGTGACCATGTGAGTGTCCACACTTTTGTGCTGTCCTGTTGGGATGACTTTGGATTGGGCCAATATCTTGGTGGTGGCACGTTAGACTCTGCCTTGGGGCTGGTCTTGAAGATTGGAGGCAGGGCTGGTTCTCTGGCTGTTTGCTGACATCAGAGCAGTGACAAAGTTGAGCATACAGTAAGGGATGGCTGTGTGTCATCTGGTGGCCTCCCAGTGTCTCTTTCTGGCTCTAGAGAGCGACTGAGCTGCTTGGGGCTTTCACATACCTGAAGGCCTTCAGCTTTTCAGTCTTCCCCTAGGCCCAGCAAACCACGTGAGCTGGGGTCAGAGGTGGGGGCTGATTCTTGGGCTAACTACGCACCAAGCAGGCCTCTACAGTCCGGTGGCAGGACAGCCTGGTGGCTTGAGGCACACAGATGCTGGAGCCAGATGCCCACTTGGCTGGCTCCTAACTGTGGGTAAGTTACTTCTACTCTCTGTGCCTCAGTTTCCTCCTGGGGGTAATAATGTTGCCTAGCTCGGGATTGTCATGAAGACTGAGTTTCCCACATAAGGATTTTATTGTAGAACAATGTCTGACACAAAGCAAGTATTTAATTAAGGAAAATAGGTAAAAATTGGTGGCAAATAAGTAGAAAGTCTTCTGCAGGGCTTTTTGGACTATAAGAATTCAGGTTTAGTTGTACAAAGTGCCTTGATTTTCCATCCGCTGGATGTGAAAGTGACATGTTTTATACAGAACGGCTGTGTTTTTACTGTTACTGTCACCCAGAGACCACTGCCTGGGAAATCTGATTATGGGTGGTCTGAAAGGAGATTTGCTCCCAGGGCTGGGCTTCTAGGTGTCTAGGACAAGTTGCCTTAGCATGACCCCCTCAAATGTCCACTGCTTTCTTTCCTGGCACGTGCCTGTCATAGGAAATCACTAGATGCTCTTTGAGTAAAGAGAGAGATGGCAGATGCTTATTTTGAAGTTGGGTGGAGGGGCAGCACCTGTGGCTCAGTCGGTAGGGCGCAGGCCCCATATCCAAGGGTGGTGGGTTCAAATCCGACCCTGGCCAAACTGCAACAAAAATAATAGTTGGGCATTGTGGCAATGAGCTGGAGGTTGCTGTGAGCTGTGACACCACAGCACTCTACCGAGGGTGACAAAGGGAGACACTGTCTCTAAAAAAAAAAACAAAAAAAAAAAACAATGAAGTTGGGTGGAGTTTTGATTTCTTCAAGGCCTCTCTGTGGATGTGGGGTCTTTGCCAGTATACTTCTGTCATCTCAAAACAGGTCTATCCCTTCAAAAGAGGTGGTTATGTGGATGGGCAAAACCCACAATTTGATTAATGGAGTATGTCAATCAAATCTACTCAAAATACAGCCTCCAGGGAAATGACCCCAGTATAGTTTAGGATAAGAAGAGAGGACCAATTACAGCAGCAGAGGAGGCTGAACGCAGCGGTGCATCCAGGCAGCAGACCAAGCCACCACATGCTAACTCAACACTGCCTGTATCCATCAGCAGAGCCCAAGCCCAGATATGGTTTCAGTCCAGTCAGCAGTGGCTTCCTGTGTCCACTCAGCTAATCCTGCTGCAGAGCACACAGCTTAGAAGGTTCACACAGGAGAAAGCGCTCTGGGCTTGTGGTGTCTCTTATTACCACCCACGCAGTGGTTGGATGCCTTGGAAAGGTGCTGATTTTCTGGGTCTAGGAGCCTCAGGCGGGCTCTTCCTGGAATGCACAATTGACGTAGATACAAAATTAAAAGCAACTTATGTTCTGAGAATTGGTGCCCAGAAAAAAGCACATGCGATTGTGCTACTACTTGTCACGACTAAAGTTAGTAAAGACGTAAAAAAAGAGCCAACCAACTTCAAAATGAATACTGCATGTTTCACAGAATTTCAGAGCTCTTCTATGTAGTCCACTTTAAAAATTAAATATATTTGGGGGCACACATGCAGTTTTGTTACATAGAGATATTGTACAGTGGTGAGGTCTGGACTCTTGGTATACCCATCACCCAAATAGTGTATGTTGTACCCAATAGTTAATTTTCATCCCTCTCATCTTTGGAGTCTCCAGTCTCTGGTATTCCACTCCGACTATGACCATGTGTATTTATATTGCAGATCCCACTTGTAAGTGAGAACAGGTAGTAGTTGATTTTCCATTCCTGAGTTACTTTACTTAGGATGATAGTCTCCTGTTCCATCCAAGTTGCCCCAAAAGACATGAATTTATTCTTTTTTACAGCACAGTAGTATTCCATGGGATATATGACATTTCCTTTATCCGTTCATCATTTGGTAGACGTGTAGGTTGAGCCCGTATGTTTGCAAATGTGAATTGTGCTATGATAAACATACTAGTGCAGGTATCTTTTTTTTATATAACGTCTTCTTTTCCTTTGGGTAGATACCTAATAATGGTATCACTGAATTAAATGGTAGATCTACTTTTAAATCTTTGAAGAATCACTATATTGATGTCCATAGAGGTTGGACTAGCTTAAATTCTTACCAATGGTGTCTAAGTGTCCCTACATCCATGCCAACGTTTATTGTTTCTTGACTTTTTTGTTTGTATGTGTGTATGTGACAAGGTCTCACTCTGTTGCCTGGATTACTCTAGTATAGCTCCCTGCAGCCTCCAACTTCTTGGCTGGGCACAGGTGGCCCTCCTGCCTCAGCCTCCCAAGAAGCAGGGACTACAAATATGTGCCTCATGCCATCTGATTTTTTTCCTTTTCTTCCTCCTCCTCCTTCTTCCTGGTATGTTAAGGCTGGTCGACTTTTTCATAATGACCATTCTGCCTGGAGGGTAAGGTGGTATCTCATTGTGGTCTTAATGCACATTTCTCTCATGATCAGTGATGTTGAACATTCTTTTCATGTGTTGGCTATTTTGTTTATCTTCTTTTGAAAGGAGTCTGTTCATGTCATTTGTTCATGTCACTTTTTAATGGGGTTATTTGTTTTTTTCTTGCCAAATTGTTTGAGTTCCTTATATATTCTGTACATTATTTCTTTGTCAGTTATATAGTTTGCTAATATTTTCTCTTATTCTGTAGGTGTTCTATTTATTCTGTTGATTATTTCCTTTGCTGTGATGAAGATTTTTAGTTTAATTAAGTCCCATTTGTTTATTTGATTTTGTTGCACTTGCTTTTGGAGTCTTAGTCATGAATTCTTTGCTTAGGGCAATGTCCAGAAGAGGTTTTCCTAGGTTTCTATGGTTTCAGGCCTTACATTTAAGTCTCTAATCCATCTTGAGTTAATTTTTATATATAGTGTGAGGTAGGGATCCAGTTTCTTTCTTCCGCATATGGCTGTCCGTTTTTCCAGCATCATTATTAAACAAGGTGTCCTTTCTCCAGTGTATGTTTTTGTCTTCTTTGTCAACGATTGGTTGGTTGTAGGTATGTGGCTTGATTTCTGGGTTTAGTCCCTTTTTGTTGCAGTTAAGAAAACTGAGGCTCTGAGGGAATTGAGTGAGTCATCCAGGGTCACATATTTCATACCAAAACCTTGATTAGAGCACAGATTTTCTAATGTCAGTTCAATTCCTGGACTAAAATCTATTCTTTTTTATTGTTATTAATCATATATCTTTTCCAAGATATTTATTTAGGTTTGTTATTTTGAAGTGAAAGACAGTTTGGAAACTTTTTTCTGTAGACTATTTCTTTCCAGAAAAAAAAAAAAATGCTCAAAAACCTGTAGAATACCACCACCATTGACCTAGTTACTTGAGCCAAAAACTTCTGAGTTAGCCTGATTCCTCCTTCTCCCTCCCCCATCAACACATAATCTGTTGAGAGGCCCTGTTTGCTCTATTTTTAAAATACATTTCAAATCCCTCTCCCTCTGTAGAACCTCTGTTTCAGCCATTTTTTGCCTCCTCTGTTGGACAGGCTTCCCATCTATCAACCATACTGAGCCATTATCGATAACAGAAAGTTGCCCCCCAAAATATATCCCAAACAAAAACAGTGGTCTCATGTTCCCTTCACAGTTTTTTCTCAGTGGAACATGGTAGCGTCTTGCATGACTGTAGAACAATTCGGAAACCAGAACAGTGTCATGGTGAAATCCACAGGCTTCATCAAATTCCACCTGTCTATATGTGTATGTCTGTGTAATTATATCACATGTGTGAATTTGTGTAACCACCACCACAGTTAAGAAAAATATTTCTCAAATTACAAACTAGTCATGTTACTTTCTTGCTTAAATTTTTCAGCGGCTTATCTTTCTTTTTAGAATTTCACACGCTGGCCCAAGCACCCTCTCAGCTTCCTTCCAGATGGAACACTCTCCCTCGTTCACCTGTGGGGAATCCACAGCTCTCCAAGCTTTAGACTTTGCTGTTTCTCTTTGGTCAGCTTTGTTCTTGGTGCTTATCCTAGCTGGCTCATCTTATCCGCAGGCCCAAGTTCTTGGGTCACTTTGGTTGACCAGTGCAGCCTGAGAAGGGCTCCTGGTACCCAGTGAACGTGTTGAATGATGAAGGTCAGAGGCTCACCTCTGTCCTGATGCCCTTGTCAGTAAGGCAACCTTGGGGCTGAACTCATTTGATGGGAAAGTAACTGCCTGGTTAGACAGACACATAGTAGAGAAAACCTCATCTTTTAAAAGGAATATACTTGATTTATGTTTTTAAAAGAATGTACTTTATCTACTGGACTAAATATAAATGACGCCTCAAGAATGCAAAGGCATAAACCTCTCTAATTAAAAAAAATTCTCTATCCAATGCTTTGTGAGGTGCTGAAAGGGAAATTGTACTAGCTATTCTTTATCAAATCATTTTTTGGTAACCTTTGAAGATAGTTCTGCTGCTTTTTGTGTTTCATTTTGTATCCTTGAGAAGGATTTCAAACCCATCTGTATATACTAAAAGTAAATGTCCCAAATCACACAATGTCGCATTGAGGACAAAAGTGGGTGCTTACCTGACAGTTTGTGCTGCCTGTGAGTATTTGCTTCCGCTCTCTCAGCCACTTCCATGCAGGGGGACTTCATGACTGGTGGCGATCTCTAGGGTTAGCCTGAATGGATGGCTTAGAACACCCCTTAATTAAGTAAGACACTGAAGATTTCATCCCAGCTGGACATCAAGATATAGGATATTCCATATTAGATAAATATGGAATATTTTAACAATTTTCCTCTTTCTAACAAACCTATAGAAGTTAATTTAAAAAACTGTAGGTGCCCCAGGAACTCTCATTTTCCTGTGAAGCCTGAATAGGCCCCTGGCGTTAGCTCTGTACCACAGATGAGTGGAGGGGTTGAATGTCTGGATAGGAGGTGAGAGGCTTTCTTTTTACATTACAGATTGAGGGTGTAGCTGAAGTGACACCGGCCATTCTGTGAAGGGTCAGTGCCATGTCCCCTGTGCACGGACACCTCCTGTGTAGGATCCACCCTGGGCCAGACTGCGAGTTGGAAGGCATTTGCTCTCCGCGTCTATACGCAGCTCCTTTGTGCAGTCACCCAGCTTTCTGCAGCCTCACCTCTCTGACTAGCTGGCAGGCAGGGACAGGCTCTGCTCCTCTGCTGTCCATTTCCTTAGGCAATCTAAGCTTTAGCGTTAATCCCTCATTCCATTAAACACCGTTAATTGGCACTAGTGTGGATCAGGCATGGTGTCAGAGATGGCAGATGTGAGGATAAAGGACATGGAAATTTAGAACCCCCAGGATAAGCAGGAAGTGCAGGTAGATGGCCGGGCAATCACAGGAAGCCTGCTGGCACTAGTATGTGTGTTTTACAACCAAAGCTCATAGATCTGGATCCCAATAAAGCCAGCTAAGGAAGGGAAGGACAAAGAGTGGTGAGTCCTGAGGAGGCAGCTTCCTGGATTGTCCTCTGAGCAAAAATCAAAGCTGCTGTTAAGAGCTGCTGACAAGCTCTGAGCAAACCATCCCAGGAGGGCCACACACACACCCCCATTCCCTCACCCCTCAGCAGGAGCAAGTGGGACCAGGAGGTGATTGGTCATTCCTCTCCTGATCTCAGCCACCATGCCCTGGGTTTTTCTCCTGCACCTGCCATCTCCTTGATTAAAGTACAGATGGGGCCACAAGGGTGGGAAGCTTGGGCCAGCCCTGAGTGTGGCCGCAGCACTGCTCACCGAGGCCCTAGGAGATCCCAGCTGAGGTCTCAGCCTTCACCATTTTCTCCACTTGCCCTCATTCTGCCTGCTAAGGGAGCCCTCTTACCAATGTCAGGGTCATCCCTAGCTTTATTAAGATACACTTCACACTGCTGTTTTTTTCTATTCAAAAACATTTTCTTAATTGACATTTGAAAATTAGTAAAATAGAGCCTACTTTTTTCTTCCTTTATTCTCAAAGAGAACTGTTGATAAGGAGCTTGCGTTCCTCTCACACACTGCAATGGCTCCACCCTCACCCCATCTGTGGTTCTCCCAAGGTGAGAACTACCTTGCCAGGAGCGAATCCGCTCTGGCCCAGCGCTGCCTCATTCTCTGTTTTTTGTTGTGTGCTGCAGATGGACCCAGGTCTGTGGGGGACTCAGGTGTAGCACCTAGTGCCAAGGAAGAAATGAAAGTGAGGAGGTGCCAAGGTGGGGCTTCAGGTGCTGGTCTGCCCCATGTGACCCTCATCTGCCACATGGGGTGAGCAGGGTGCCTTTCTCAAGGGGATCTGTGTGGCTCTGAGTCCGGCATCTGGCCCAGGAGATCTCTTCAGAAATGTCGGCTACAATAGCTATTGCTCAGCTTATGGATCTCAAATGTGAACAAAGCATAAAGTGGAGACGAAGAAATGCCAAGACCTTGTGCCATGCTTTCTATGATCAGCTCTAAATCTATAAAAAGCCACGAGCACAAATTATGGCGCAGACAGACTCCCCAAGCTTCTGTTTCCAAAGCCTCTCAGAGCCCCTCACAGCTCCAGGGCTTCCCTCGGCCTTGGCTGTGATTGCCCGGTTGAACTATCTCCAAAGCCCTCTGCAGTCTCCCTGCCAGGGGCTAAGCAGGTGGCAGCAGTCCCTGCAGAAGAGAACCAGACCTGCCCCTTGAGAGGAAGAGCACCACCTCCTCCTTGGTAAACCTGGGGCGAGAACAGAGGTTTCCTCTCTGCATCTTGGCTCTGTCCTGAGGCTCCTTTTGATCTAGCCCTTGGGGACCCTCTGAAGGTAGATGCTAAACAAAGCTGCTCCCAGCAGTATGTGAGCCTGAGCCATGTTCCTATTGTGGGTGATGTTACATATAACCAAGAAAACCGAAAGTGAAAGAGGCTTGAGGCAGTCTGGGCACGGGCTGGCGCTGGCAAGGGAGAGAGCAGGTAGGAGGAAGTGGGAAGAAGGGAGGAGCAGGTGGCCAGGGCCTCCCAGAGCTTCTAGACTCCTACTGCTGCCCCAGCTGCAGTCCTCCAATCAGCCTTGAGGACTCCAGTCAGCCTCAAGGCCCCCTGAGGGCCTGTTTCCCATGCTGGGCCCGCTGGGCCAGGGACAGCCAACCTCAGGCATTCTCAGGGGAACACGTCCTGTTTTATTCATCAGCTTTTCTCTGATGTTGCACAGAATGGGAACACCCTGTCATGCCCAGCGTCTGTTTCCCAGTGCCTTCATTGCTAAATTATTTCTCTGCACAATTGAATCATCCAGAGGGGCTGAGAATAGTGGCTTCTTGCTGTAATCTTAGCACTTTGGGAGGCCAAGGTGGGAGGATCACTTGAGGCCAGGAGTTTGAGACCTTCCCTCTACAAAAAAATGTAAAAATTAGCTAGGGGTGGTGGCAGGCGCCTGTAGTCTCAGTTACTCTGGAGGCTGAGGCAGGATTCCTTGAGCCCAGGAGTTTGAGGTGGCAGTGAGCTAGGCTGAACCACTGCACTCTAGCCCAGAAGACAGAGCAAGATTCTGTCTCAAAAAATGTATCTATACAAAATGAAATAATGGACCATAGCATAGTCTATCTCAAAACTTTCATAGTGACCCGCATATATAAAATAATAAATGATGTGTCCACAGGAACAAAGCCACAGCCGCCATCTCTTTTGCCTCTCCTTTGCCACCCTCTCCTCAGGGGCATTTGGGTAGGAGGATGCACCCTGGCTGCTCCAGGAGACAGTGGGGCAAGGAGCAATGTGGGTGCTGTCAATCTCTACTTCCTTCCAGTCTCAAACACGTGGGCACCTCGACCCATCTGTACCTTTGGCTTCCAAGGAACCAGGAACTCTTCTAAGTGTTCCCCATTGGGAAGAGTATTGGGTGGCAGCTCCAAATAGGGTGGCAAGTTTTGGCCTTAGTGAACAGGTGCACTCTTGTAAGGACCTGGATCAGGTGAGGGCCTGAATCTGCAGGTATGGAGAGGCATAAATTTGCCATAAGAGGAGACAGCTAGTGCAAAGGTCCTGAGCTAGAAGGGGGCATGGCATTTCCAGGGAAAAGCCAAGAAGGCCCAAGTGGCTACAGCAGACAGTGAGTGAGGACAGAGGAGGAGAGGGTGAGATACAGGAGGGAAACTGGAGAGGAATAGTGCAGGGACCTGCAGGGTTTTGGCTTTTACTCCTGGTAAGATAGAAAGTCATCCAAGACTTTTGACAGTGTCATCTAAATTATGCTTAAAAGAATCATATTGACTGGTGTACAGAGAATGTATCAGAGGGTCAAGAACAGAAAAAGGAAGAATGGTTAGGAGGCTATCGCCTGGGGATGATGGCCTGGACCAAGGATGGGGTGGGGAGGGGTGTAACAGGGACATACGTATGAGGGAGGGAGAAGGTGCTGTATTTCTGGGATGGTGACGACTATGGGAAAAGCAGGTTTGAGGGGGAAAACAGGAGTTTAGTGTGGTCGTGTTCAAGTAGACGATTAGACCAGGCCTGGACAAGTCTGGAATCTGTGCATATACTGACTGTGGCCAGCCTGTGATGCAATGAAAACCATTGACTATGTGATCGTCTCCTCCCAGTTTGAAATGTGACTGGAGGGTTATGTTTTTAAATGACAGAAAGAAAATATCAGAGTAAAAATTTACAGAATCTGCAGTCTAGGGGGAACACCTTTTTGGGGACTGTTTGTCAATTTATTTATTCATTTTACCTTTCTTTTTTTTTTTAATTTTTTTTTTTTGTAGAGACAGAGTCTCACTGTACAGCCCTCGGGTAGAGTGCCATGACGTTACATGGCTCACAGCAACCTCTAACTCTTGGGCTTACGCGATTCTCTTGCCTCAACCTCCCGAGCAGCTGGGACTACAGGCGCCCACCACAACGCCCGGCTATTTTTTTTGTTGAAGTTTGGCAGGGGCTGGGTTTGAACCCGCCACCCTCCGCATATGGGGCCGGCGTCCTACTCACTGAGCCACAGGTGCCGCCCCATTTTACCTTTCTTGTTTTAAATTTTAACCATTTGTCTATAGCCAGGGGTCCTCAAACTACGGCCCGCAGGCCACAAGCGGCGGTGTGATTGTATTTGTTCCCGTTTTGTTTTTTTACTTCAAAATAAGATATGTGCAGTGTGCATAGGAATTTGTTCATAGTTGTTATTTATTTAAACTATAGTTCGGCCCTCCAATGGTCTGAGGGACAGTGAACTGGCCCCCTGCTTAAAAAGTTTGAGGACCCCTGGACACCTTTTGTCCCTCACTGCAGTTTTAGAATTTTCTTCCTCTGTTTCACTAGGAATAGAGGACTCAAAGACAGTTAGAATGAGCTTGAAATTTTCACGAGCAGAAAACTGCTTTTCTCTGCATAGATTGTAAACCCCTTCAGCCTGTATTTTCCTGTGGAAGTCCAAGAAGAAAAAGAAGAATAATCTTTGAGGCGTCCTCTGATGTATCTTGACCTACCACATATTAAATTCAGATGAGCCAGAAGATCCTTTCCCCGAGGCTTGGATCAGGAGCATGGGTGATTCTTGAGTTCCATAGCTGGCCTGTGAGCAGGCCCTAGTGGCTGGACGATGAGGAGGGATGTAGAGAAAGTGCAGCTGGACCAAAAGGCTTGGCTCAAGCCCTAGTCTTGCCATTCACTTGTGACAGGACCTGGGACAGCTCACTTAAGGTTTAAGTTTTTATTGCTCTGAAATGAAGATGATAAGTCTGCATTATTCATGGATTCCATGTGCATGAAGTCATTTGCTTGCTAATATTTATTTGTAACCCTCAGATGAATACTCAGGTGCTTTCACAGTCACTCACCGCAAGGGCAGAGCGGGGAAACCCCGGAGTTCTCTGTGCGCGTTCCCCGCTGGAGTCAAGCTCTGTGAGGGCAGTACTCTGCCTGCTGGTTCCTGCTCTCAGAGTGTAGACAAGAGAGTTTTTTCACAGTATTTATTTAGTGCCACAAAGTTTGATTTTTTTTTTTCTTTTGCATGAGAAGGCTGGGATGTGCCTTATGGAGAAAACAAACATGTGTCTCAGATAAGCTTTGTCCTGGCATGAGTTATAGGGCTGCTACTTCTGAGTTTGATGTTAATGAATCAAAGCTGTATATTAAATAAAGCATGTTTAAACAGAAACACACATGAAACAAGGTTATGTATTGATCAGTTGACCAAAAATACTGTGACCAGAGGCTCCCAGGAACCTCACCCTGAAACAAGGGTTCAGTGTGTGCTAATTTGGTGTTTGCAGAGACTTTATAGAATGTAACTCCCAGGCATAATGAGAATCACCTGTGCTTGTTCTACCAACTTAAAAGATTGTCATCAAGGTCAAAGGAGATAGTAAGTTCACAACTGCTTTCTAAACCAGATGCACTAGGATGCCAGAAAAGTCACATTTGTTTGGCAGTTTGCAGCCTCCAGCGCACCCTGTCACTGTCTCAGTTGATCTGAACCACACCCCTGTGATACAAGGTGTGTTGTTATTGCTGTTAAATATGTCAAATATAATAAGAAAATCAGAACCAAGAGAAGTGAAGGGCCTATCAGCAGTGGGTAGTGAGCGTCTACTCCATATGGGCTCCTCATTCTAGACACAATGAAATGAGGAATGGGTTGGGCTCTCTTTCTTCCTGAACACCTGAGCCTGGCCTCATCCTCTAGAGGCCTCCACCTGCCTGGGAGAGGGAGGATTCGAAGTGGACAATAGGAAAGCCAAGAGGAAGCTTTCTGCTAAGTCAGGTTCTGGCGCCTGACTTCCTCTTCTGGGCTTTGGCCATGGAGAATATTTTAGATAAGCCAAGGTAATATGGAAGTCAGTTGATCTTACCCACAGGCTAATCTGAGGCTGACTTACAAGCTGCCCCACACTGGGCCAGGAGATGCCAAAGCTGTGTCAGGCAGAGCCCCCCTAGTAGTCTGGTAGTGAAGGTTCTCAGAAATTGGTTTACCAAGCTGCCTGAGGTCCTAAAGTGGCCTGGGTAGGGCCTGAAAGTAGCTGGGAGTCTGCTGCTGGCCCTGCCTAACCAGGTCTCTGTTTCTGGGCACCACAAGACCTGTGTGAGAGGTGCTGAGTGACCATGACCAGGCCAAGCAGGAGTCTTGCCAGGCCTCTGAGGGCTGTGGGCTGAAGCTGATTAGGCCAGAAATACTCCAGTAACAAGCTTCAGCTCTCAAGGTCAGAGCACCCTAGGACAAAAGAGAAGCAGGAGAAGAGAAGGCTTCCAAAGAGACCCAGCATTTTTTCAGAAATACTGAACACCACCTCTAAGTGCCTGCCTCACTGCCTCTCAAAATTTCATTTTCATGAAAGTCTTCTGGGGATCTTAACAAAATATAGATTCTGATCTGGTAGATCTAGAGTGGGGCCTAAGAGCCTGACCGACTGGGCTCAGCTGTGCCACAGTGCTCAGCCCACACTTTAGTGGCAAAGTCAAACGAAGAATGGAAAGGTTCATAAAATTTGAAAAGACCTTTATTTCTTATGAAGGGTTGCAGCCTGCCGCAGGCTGGCTGTCTTGCAGTCTGGGAATTATAACCTCTGGCTAGAAGCCAAGAGTTTGCACTTCAAGGGAGGGACAAAGGGAACAGGAATATATGCTGGGCAGGGTGGCCAAATATACCATTTTTTCTCCTTTTTTGTGGTTCCAACACAATTGAGGAATACCCCTTCCTGATAAGAGAACACTGAGTACGGAGTGGCTGTGGCCAGTGTATGGAGGATTCATGAATGTTTATGAAAAGAGAAACATGTGCACACACACCTGAGCTGCAGGCCCCTATATAGGTCACAGATACAAAACATGGCAGCATTGGCATGACATGAGGGTGGCATTTTTGGCCTTCTGATATCAAAAGGTGACAAATAGAACACAAAAGCCCTCACTGCACATTCTCCATACACTGGCCAGAACCACTCCCCACAGTGTTCTCATTTTAGGAAGGAGTGCCTCAATTGTTATGTTGAAACCACAAAAAGAAGAAGGAATATCATTTGGTGGTTGGTTGAAATCAGATGTGGAGCAAGTCTTTCTGATTCTATTTAACCCTTAGGGAGAAAGCCTAGCAAGGGAGGGGGTATAGTAAGGTGTGTCGCACCTCCCACCCAGTAGGCTATGATTTCAGTTTTGAAGGTTTCTCTGGGGGCCCTTTAGCCAAGAGTGAGTCCATTCAGTTGTTTTTTTGGGGGGGTGTTATTTTTATATTTATTTCTCACAAGGTTCTTTGTTATTGGATCAGATAACAGTTGAACTGGACTGGAGTGTTAGTAATTTCCTGTTTCTATTAAGTAGTAATGATGATTCAGGAGAACAAGGGAGTCATAGACTCAAAAGAGGAAAAAAAAATTGCCAGTGTTCCCAAGAGAAGCCAAAACAACAGGCTGTACACACACACGCGTGTGTGTGTATGTATATGTATATACATATATAAAAATAATATATATAGAGAGAAGATAAGATCTATTGTGAGAACTAGATCAATGAATTATGGAGGCTAAGAAGTCCCAGGATATGCAGTCTACAAATTGGAGAACCAGGAAAGCCAATGGTATAATTCAGAGTGGAAACAGGAAGATGTTAGAAAATGAATGTTCCAGCTCAGGGAAACAGAAAATTTGCCCTTCTTCTGCTTTATTTGTTCTATTCAGTCTCTCAGTGAGTTGGATCTTGTGAAGGTTGATCTTCTCTACTTAGTCTATTGATTCAAATGCTAATCTCTTTCAAAAACACTCACCTAGACCCACCCAGAAATAATGATTTACTAGTATTCTGGATAACCCTTAGCCCAATCAAGTTGACACATAAAACTACCAACGTGGCACCCATATGCATCTCCTTAAAACTGACTTAAGCTCCAAATAAAGACAATAACAAGGTCATAATTCCCCCTACCATGGTACAACTATCTTGCTTACAAATGAAGGTCACTAATCCCTTCCCTAGAAGAGAAGGTAAAGTCCTTCGGTGTAAACTACTCTTCTGATATCTCATACCTTAAATAAACGATGTAAAAGTAACACAACTCACATGCTGATAATAAAGTCAATACATCTTATGTTATGTGAAAAAGACATAAGAGTGGACAGAAAAGAAAGATATTGCTTAATGTAGATATATATACACACAAACGTATTCAAAACAGAACTGGTCACAGGGTCACAGCTGGTATTTATAAGAACTTTCTTTTACTGACCGTTCTGAATTCCCTTTTACCATCAGCAAACACCTCAGATGACCATTTTTACCTGGTGGAGTGACCCAGACATTCATTTTTGGAGGAACTGGGCCATCCATAGTCCTGCCTGGATTGGATTATTGCAGTTTCCATTGACTTTAATCATAGAGCATGGTAATGCTAAGAAATGCCTTAAGGCATCTCCTATATTTCAGACATACTCTTCTTTGCCTCCCTTTCAGAGGAGCAGTGCAATTTCCCCTTGGTAGTTCAGATCAGTTACCCAGCCAACCTAGCAAATCGTTGCTCCCATCTTAGCCGGCTGACTCATGTATGAAGAGCCCACCGTAGCGAGGTGGCAGTCCTCCCTTCCAGTTCAGTGGAATCATTGTTGTGTCTACAGCTGGAAGCATTCCCTCCTCTGAAACTAAGACTTCTAGGCCAGCAAAGCATAAAGCCTTGGGAATAGGAAGTAAAAAACTTCACTAGTGTGTCACTATGGGTAGAGTGAGCAGCATCACCCCCATTTCCACTCCTTCATTCCCAGACCTGGTTATGGGAGAAACAGCACCATATATGAGATGATGATTCAGAGCATGTACAGCTTTCTGAAGAACCTTGTCCCAGCCTGCAAGGTATTAACACCTACCTGCAATGACTGAGTTTTTAAAAGGCCGCCCCACCATTCTGTCAAGCCAGCTGCTTCAGGGTGGTGGGGAACCTGGTGACCTCAGTGAATTCTTTGAGTGTGGGCCCTTTGCTGTACCTCTCTTCATGTGTGGTGAGTTTCTTGGTCAGAAGCAACACTGTGGACACACCAGTGCATCAGGCACCCTGTTAAGTCCACTGATGGTAGTTTTGGTGGAAGCATTGCATGGAGAGAAGGCAAATCTGTACCAAGAGAAACTGTCTCTTCCAGCAAGAACAAAATGTTGCCTCTTTCATGATGGAAGCAGACCATGGTAACCAATCTGCCGCCAGGGAGCTGGCTGATCACCCTGGGGAATGGTGCCATCCTGGGGCCTCATTGTTCAGTCCTTCTGCTGGCAGGTTGGGCACCCAGCAGTGGCCAGAGGTAGGTTGGTTTTGGTGAGGGGCAGTCCATGTTGCTGAACCCATACATGACCCCCTGCCCTGCTACCACTGACACTTTGTTCACGAGCCCATTGGGTGCTGATAGGAATGGGTGGGGAAAGAGGCTGACTGGTATCCACAGAATGGATCATTCTATCTGCCTGATTACTAATATCCTCCTTTGGTGAGCATGTGAATGAGGCACAAATATCACTTTTTGCCCATTCAGAGAGGTCTATCTGTATATCTCTTTCCCAGATTTGTTTGCCACCAATTTTTCTTTCAGGTACCTTCCAAATCTCTGACTATCCAGCCAAACCATTGGCTGCAGCCCCTGATTTGGTATATAATCACACTTCAGTCTATTATTCTTCTGTGCAAAGTGTGTAAGTATGTGCACTGCCCAGAATTCTACTCATGGGGGGAGATTTCCTTCACCGCCATCCTTCAGGCTTGTCCCAGAAATGGCCTGTCATGCTGCAGTTGCATTTGGGTGGTGCCTGCATGTCATACAGAGCCATCTGGAAACCAGGCCCAAGTCCTCTTTGTCTGTGCTGGATCTTGTGTCACCTCCATTTGATGGAGCACCACTGGGCACTCCCAACCTAATGGCTTGCTGGGTCTGATAACATTCAGTTCACAGTGGGAATATCAGGTTTCATGCTAACTTGGTGGTCCATGGTCAAATGTTCAGTTTTTACTAAGGCCCAGTGGCAGGCCAAGAGCTGTCTCTCAAAAGGAGAGTAGTTATCTGTGGAAGATGTCAGGGCCTTGTCCCCAAATCCTAAAGGTCTCTGCTGCAATTCATCTATAGGTGAGGCTTCATATAGCATGTGTCTGCCACTGACACCTCAAGACCATTGGATCTGCTGGAGTTTATGGCCCAAGTAGCAGAGTAGCTGGCCTAGCAACCTGGATCTGTTGGGGAGCCATCTGTTACTCTGGGCCTCACTCAAAACTATCAGTTTGGGGGATTCGCTTGGTAAATAGGCTGGAGTAACACACCTGAATGTGGAATATGCCATCTCCAAAATCCAAATATGCCCACTAGGCATTGTGCCTCTTTCTTGGTTATAGGAAGGACTAGATGCAAAAGCTTATCCCTTCTCTTAGAAGGAGTACTTCCACAAGCCCACACCCCTGGACCCCTAGAAATTTCACGGAGGTAGAGGGCCCCTGTATTTTAGTTGGATTTATTCCCCTCCCTCTGATATGCAAATGTATTAGCAATGAGTCTTCTCACTCACTGCGTCCATTCAGCATAACATCAATGTAATGGACCAATGTTGAAGGGAAATGCAATCAAGATCCCTCCCTGCTAACTAGATAATGATACAGGGCCAGAGAGCTGATATACCCCTGAAGTAGGACAGCAAAGGTGTATTTCTGGCTGTGCCAGCTGAAGGTAAACTGTTTCTTCTGGACCTTATGGCCAGGGATGTAATCAGTGGCTGCATATATACCAGGGACCAGGGGATATATTAATTTGCTCAGGGGATGAAACCACATCTGGTACAGCAGCTGCAATTGGAGTCATTAGTTGGTTAAGCTTAGGGTAATTTACTGTCATTCTAGAAGATCTATCAGTCTTCTACACAGAACAATTAGAAGAGTTGAATGGGGATGTAGTGGGAATCACCACGTCTGCACCTGTTGAGTCCTTGACGGTGGCACTGATCTCTGCATTTCCTCTACGAGTGCAGTACTGCTTTTGTTTACTATTTTCCTAGGTAGAGACAGTTCTAATGGCTTCCATTTGGCCCTTCACCATAATATCCCTCACTCCATAGGTCAGGGAACCACTGGGGAGATCCCGTCAGCTGCTATCTATGCCAATTATGAATTCTGGAGATGGGGAAATGGGCATGGGGTGATCCCACTGTGACCTGGACTGAAACAAAACTCCACTAATCTACTTAAGCAGAAAATGCATCTGTAAATAAAACAAAACAGAAAAATCTCCACTGATCACCTGACTTCCATAATCCCCTACTCTGCTGTGGGGGCCACAGGTCTCCTGAAATAAACATCAGTTCAGAGCCAGTGTCCAGTAGACCCTAAAAGGTCTAATAATTTCCTTTTCCCCAATGCAGTTACCTTGGTAAAAGGCTATCGGTTTCTCTGGGGAATACTGGGAGAAAGATGAACAGTACAAACTTTTAGTTGTACGCCAGGGTCCTTCCTTTAAAGGGTTCTGAGTCTGTAAACTGGCTCAAGTCTCAGAAATGGACTAAGGGGCTCTGACTCTGTTTTTATAATTCAAGTTAGGTTTTTGTTCACTTGACCTGGAACTTTTCTGCATATACAGATCAAATAAGAGTGCAGTAGGCTGCCCACCTCTTTCACTTCCAGGAACACCAAGATTAACCAGCTTTTTTTTTTACTATTGCCAATAGTCAGAGTGAGCCAGGCTGTTCCTGTCGCTGCTTTGGCTCTGCTGTCCATTGCAGTAACCACGCTACCCTGCCTTTGGTGGTTCATGCCAGCATTTGCCCCTGACACCCCGAGACCCAAGTACTCCCACTGTGTTTAGGTTTTCCAATTGCCTGGCTATGGTCCCACTGTAAGGTCTGGTCCACAGAGAAGAGCTCTTCAAGGATGCTCGGCTCCCCAGCAAATCTATTTCTCAAAGTATGGGTAAAAGGCATGTCTTCAAGCCCCTCCCAGTGTGGGTGAGTAGGTCTCTAATGACAAATCCATGCTAATATTCTAGTCTCCCTGAGCCTTTGAATATCTTCCCCTGCATTAAACTAAGGGCTGTCAGGCATTTTCACCTTACTCATGATAGGCTGTTTTTTGGCCCTTGTTTTGGTCCCCAACCCAGCAAACGGTTAGAGCCCTCAGCTGCCACATTAAATCCAGACGCTCTGCTCAGTGGGCCCACGCCAATAAACTCAGTCTGATCCGATTTTATGCTTCTTCCATCATTATTCCATCCCCTCAATCTCCATTCCCATACATTCCCTGGATTCCTGTATAAATTGGAAAAATAAAGTAGTTCTTTTGGAGTGTCATGAACCTTGTCATGGTTCACGCTTTGCCCCTCACCCTTGGGGCCTGCTGGAACCTGAGTCTAGTCATAGACCCGAGAGGTGAGGTGGGGGAGGGTCTTGAGCAGGATCAGCAGCGTCTTGCTTGGCAACTGCCCAGGAGAGGCCATTACCATTGAAAGGCAGTATTAATCCCCTCTGAAGAAGGTGGGAAGGCCCCTACCACCTGGGCTAAGGAGGCCACATTCTCTGAGGTTGGGGTTAGCACTTCTGCTGGGGGTTGGAGGAGCTTCCTTTGCTGGCAGTGGGGAGACTTCCACTGGCAAAGACTCATCCAAATTTAGGAGCAAAATATCCCCAGCTGCAGCAGGATCTTCCCACACATCCCTGTCCCATATTCTTTCTTAATCAATGCCTCCAGTCTACCAGTGGGCACCCTTTGAGGCTGGGAGTTCAACATGCATTGCAATTCATCCAGTTCTGTAAGGTCTTGTATTTATTCATTTACTTGTCTGTGGGTGTGGGTTTTCACAATGATAGCCAAAGACCCACGGCACAGGCCTCTACTTCAGGTCTGCTGACTGCCACATTGGTACTCTTTTCATTCTACTAGGCTTCCTGGGTTTCCAGAGTCCGAGGCCTGGAGAAGTGCCCAACTCTGGTCAATACAGAGGACATGGCCCCAAAGGAAGGGTACAGCATCAGGATTTGATGGCTCCTCTTGGTGACCAAGACCTCGATTACATAAGCATTTGCCAAATACCTTTCAGGGCTGGCAGAGTTCTGTAGTGCTTTCAGCCCACTGGGAACACAGGGATGAGAAGATGTTTCCTGCTCCATGGATTTCCTCCCTGGCAGGGAAGAGAGTAGCACAACTAATCACTCTTCTTCTTTTTTTAAAATTTAAGATTAATGTGAGGGTACCAACAATGATGTTATAATGTTTGCATTCATTAGGTAGAGTCCATCTTGTAGTGTGTCCGGTACCCAGGTGTGCTATATACCCTTACATAGTGCCCATTAAGTGGGAGCGCACCAATTTTCCTCCATCCTCCCCTCTCTCTACGTCCTCATTCCCTCTCCCCCCAACTTGAATGGAATTGAGTTTTTCTCTTATATGAGCATATATTAGATTGTCCACTGGCTTCATATTAGTATTGAGTACAATGGATACTAGCTTTTCCATTCTTTTGATATTTTGCTAAGAAGAATGTGTTTCAACTCCATCCAGGTTAATACAAAAGACATAAAGTCTCCACCTTTTTATGGCTGAATAATATCCCATGGTGTACATATACCACAGTTTGTTAGTTCATTCCTGGCTTGGTAGGCATTTAGGTTGTTTCCATATCTTGGTGATTGTAAATTGAGCTGTGATAAACAATCTAGTGTAAATGTCTTTATGATAAAATCATCTTTTTTCTTCTGCATAGATGCCTAGTAATGGGATTGTAGGATCAAATGGAAGGTCTAATTTGAGTTCTTTGAGGATTCGTCGTACTTCCTTCGAAAAAGGTTATATTAATTTGCAGTCCAACTATCCATGTAAAAGTGTTCCCTTCTCTCCACACCTCCACCAGCATCTATGGCTTTAGGCGATATCTCACGGTGATTTTGATTGTATTTCTCTGATGAATAATCACATTTCTAAGGCTTATATTTATTTTCCCTCATGTAGCCTTTGGCATATAAATGTTTTTATTTATATAGTATTTGATAAGACCATATAGGGTCAACTGTCTAATTGGAAATTGTATTGTGAAAAAATAAAATGCACTTTTCAACATTCCATGGAAATATAGCCTCCAATTGGTCCTGATTGTACCACTTGTGCCACCTTATGGCCATTTATCTGAATTGCGGGGTCCGTTCTTTCACTGGAGCCTCTTGGAACAGGAACCTGCAAATCTAAGTGGACCTTGAAATGTTAGGAAAGGGCTCAGAGGATATCTCTTCCCTGTCGCATGGGCCATCATTCTCACTTCAGAGCCCTGGTAGGTCATCACTGCATTTCATCATGCTATTTCTGAAATTGTGAAAAACACTGCCTTCTGGCTTAGGAGGTTTTAGTGAGTTGATTTATAAAGAGGAGAGGAGAATCTTTAAATTTTTTTCGACCATGATTTGTTGGACTAAAACAGCCAAAAAGAGGCAGATGGGGGTGGGGATGAAGAATGGGGGATGGTGAAGGGAGGAGAAGAGAGAAAGTGAAAAAGAGAAATTAAATCTAATAAGATAGAAATAGTAAAAAACACCTCCCCTTTCAGAAAAGTGCTAAATCCTAACTAGCATTAAAAGTAAAATATTCTCCCGGGCAATTGAAGCAGCTTCAAAAATACACTACTGGGACTTGATCAAACTAAAAAGCTTCTGCACAGCTAAGAACACAGTAAGCAGAGCAAGTAGACAGCCCTCAGAATGGGAGAAGATATTTGCAGGGTATAACTCTGACAAAGGTTTAATAACCAGAATCCACAGAGAACTCAAACGCATCAGCAAGAAAAAAACAAGGGATCCCATCGCAGGCTAGGCAAGGGATTTGAAGAGAAACTTCTCTGAAGAAGACAGGCGCACAGCCTTCAGACATATGAAAAAATGCTCATCATCTTTAATCATCAGAGAAATGCAAATCAAAACTACTTTGAGATATCATCTAACTCCAATGAGACTAGCCTATATCACAAAATCTCAAGACCAGAGATGTTGGCGTGGATGCGGAGAAAAGGGAACACTTCTGCACTGCTGGTGGGAATGCAAATTAATACATTCCTTTTGGAAAGATATATGGAGAACACTCAGAGATCTAAAAATAGATCTGCCATTCAATCCTGTAATTCCTCTGCTGGGCATATACCCAGAAGACCAAAAATCACAACATAACAAAGATATTTGTACCAGAATGTTTATTGCAGCTCAATTCATAATAGCTAAGTCATGGAAAAAGCCCAAGTGCCCATCGATCCACGAATGGATTAATAAATTGTGGTATATGTATACCATGGAATACTATGTAGCCTTAAAGAAAGATGGAGACTTTACCTCTTTCATGTTTACATGGATGGAGCTGGAACATATTCTTCTTAGTAAAGTATCCCAAGAATGGAAGAAAAAATACCCAATGTACACAGCCCTACTATGAAACTAATTTGGGACTCTCACATGAAAGCTATAACCCAGCTACAACTTAACAATAGGGGGAAGTGGGAAAGGGGGGGGGTAGAGGGAGGGGAATTGGTGGGATCACACCTGTGGTGCATATTACAGGGGTATTTGCGAAACTTGGTAAATGTAGAATGTAAATGTTTTGGCACAGTAACTGAGATAACGCCGGAAAGGCTATGTTAACCACTGTGATAAAAATGTGTCAAATGGTTTATGAAGTGAGTGTATGATGCCCCATAATCATATCATTGTATACAGTTATGATTTAATAAAAAAATTAAAAAAAAAAAAGTAAAATATTCTGTGCCAATATGTAAGGAAGGGATGTCTATGGACAACCCAGTCATTAACCACTGTATAGTCTCATGATCAAGATGTAATATTAATCACCTTTTGTTTACCCGGTGATGGGCAGAATACACAATGAATTAAACAGATTATCTTAATTTTGAAGGCTTAAAGTTGTAGCACTATTATTAAAAGTGACCATTTTTTCCATGAGGGGGGAAAAAAGCCAGAAAAAATCAGCAGTTTGTTTTCAGGAGTAAGTAGAGATAACAAGAACTCATATACCAGTTGGTGCCAAGAGGTGGAGACTGCAGGAACCTTCCACCTTCCCCTTCACAGTCTTCCATAGGCTTGTGCATATGACATTCATCTTCAATATTTTATACCCCAAAGGAGCTTTCTCCCTGTCTTCCAAACAAATTGCTGCTCCCAACTCTCTCCTATAGGAAGTTTAGAGCCATCAGCTACAAATACTCCACCTCGTACCACTTCTAGAACTTAGCCAAAGGTCTCCTAAAGCTTAATTTAGTGATGTAAGGTTGGTGTTGTAATGTTGGTCTGAAAAGTGTTGATGTTTAGGTATTAATCATGTGGTTGGAGGCCTGAAGAAATTTCTGGAAGGTGGCTCCACTCTGACAAGTTGCTCATGGATTGAGTGAGTGAACAACTTCATTACACTAATGTGACTCACAGGCCTGACACTCTGTTAAACAAGTGGTTCATACATTGTGTTTAATTTGTGATCTGCTAGACTCAACTAAAAAATTGGTTTCTTTTAGCTGGAAATTGCATGCAATGCAGATTTCTTGTCTCCATGACCCTAAGACTGCAGGCTGAAGGTAGGTGAAAAGGTATTAAGATTTCAGGTGGGAAGGTATAAGTTGCTCCTAAAACAAATGGTCAGGTGAAAGAAAAGAAGGAAATGGGGTTGGCTAACTGCAACTCCACATGTGAATTAAATGACACATCAAAAATTTAGCAATAAGCCCCAGAGGGCAGCCACTTCCAAGTAGCTAAGATGGTTTAAAGAGATGTAATAGATTGTAGAATATTATGGTAATACCTGGTAGAAGACACGTATCTTATTGACAGTAGACATAATACTAAATCAGAAGGGCTCACAGAATAGAGGAGAAGAGGGCTAAGGAGAAAGCACATTCATTCAGCAGGTATTTGAGTGCCTAAATCTATTCACACATTTATTCATTCCATTCATTATTTGTCAACTACTCCACTAGGCAAGAGTGATATCAAAGCCAAATAGTCTATTTATCGAGCTTCAGCCTACATGGAGAAGCAGGCACATGAACACTAAGAGTCAATGAGGACAGTGGCTACCAGGAGGGGTACACTGTGCCTTGTAAGACTTTTTAAAGGTATGAATAGGCCCAGAAAGGCTCCTGGGAAGTGACATTTGACCTGAAAGGGTTTACTTACCAAGAGAAGAGGGAAAGAGTGTTGCAGATAGAGGAAGTGGCATGTTCAAAGACCCTGTGGTTTGAGGAGCCCAGTGAGTACAAGGAGCAATGTGGCTGCAGTTCAGGGGCTGGGAGATGCAGGGCTCTGAGCTCTGTGCCCTGACCCCTTTTAATTGGCGAGTAGATTCCTGCTTATCTCTCAGAGGAGGAATATGATAGATAGAACGTAACTGGCAACACTCTTTCTGTCTTTGGTTTCTATAAAAATGTTAGGGGAATAAAGGATTCTAAGCTCAGAAAAATGTTTAGGATATCATGAGCTGAAGCTGTCCTTCCCTCAAAGTAGCAAAGATTTCCCTGGGGCTGGGAAAGGAAGAGAAAGATAAGGAAAAGAATAGGGTTGTGGGTGGTGAGGGTTCTGCCAAGAGGGATCCTGCTCTCTGGTCAGGGAGGACAGGGAAGGCCAGGCAGATGGAGGCTTGGGCAGCCCCACAGCAGTGCCTGTGAGCAGCAGGAAGAGCCTTGAGCTTGCAGACCATGTGGCCCCCTTGGGCGAGAATGGGGAGGTCCCTGGACTCTAGACCCAGTTCTAGGGCCAGTGGGGTGGAGTGTGTGATCTCCATATTAATTGGGATTTGGTTCATGCAAATGCTACTGAAATGATATATACAGGGGGAGGGGGCCTTCGTATTCATATGTACTTACAGAATACCTCTGGGAGGACAGGCGGAAGCCCTTGGCTGTGTTTATCTTGATGGAGGGGATGTGTGAAAAGGGAGATAAACTTGTTCTTCATTTGATCCTTTGTCCTTTTGAATTCTGTCACATACATTGCTTACGTATTTTCAAAAATATGGAAAAACCTAACACTAGATAGAAATGAGTTTTTATGTTTTTGGTGGGTTTTTCTATTATATTTGCTTTAGCAGAAAAGAAAAGTTAGAATCCAGGGCTTTTACGAAGGGCCACCTAGGTACCTTATTTGAGGGATTGTAAGCACATATGATTGTGGATAAAATCTGTTTCCCTCCCCACCAAGTTGCTGTATCTTTATACTTAGGTAGATCAGTAAGCTGTTTCAAATTCTTTGAATAGAGCATGTGGTATGAAACTTAAATAAAAGTAGTTCTTAAACTTGTTAAAACAACGTTCAATAAAAGAGAGAGTTCTTGAATCATTCCGGAATGCCTTTATATTCCTGGTGATGCCTTAAATTCCAAGGATTTTTATTGGCTTCTATATAATTCCTACTCTAATTACAATGGTATTGTCTCCTTCTATATCTGTATAAATCCTTAGAAAGAGGTAGGGTTTCTCATTTATATTTATTCTTTTTCATTTTGAAACCCACCCCCCTATATCTATGATATATGATTTATTCGTAACAATTATTGAAACATAACATTTTCAAAATGTCCAATTATAATAGAGTACAAGAAAACAAACATTGATGGGAAACACTGACAAATGTCTGTGGCATCAGGAGCAGCGGAAATTTGTAATACTGACCTTTAAATAAAGTCCTGGGATTTTGGAAACACGTCTGAGAGAGACACATGACTTGCTCTGGAGTTAGTGACGGTGGTGTTGCAGTGGCTCAACAGACAGTGATTAATTGATTGATTGATGCGTCCTATGATGAGATTAGTCACATTGATTTCATTGAATGGGTTCCTAGGTGATTTTTCTTTTTTAAGTACAGTGGACCTTTATCTCACATGTTATCTCCAAGGTTTAAATTATTTGCAAGTGGTCTGAAAAATCCGTGATAGACTTATAGACTAGGCTAGAGGTAAGGAATCAGGTGTGCTTGAACAAAGATGTGCAGGAACAATTGGCTGGTGGATGAGCCCAGCCAGCTGCCAGCATCTCCCCTGCCACCAGACTTAGCTGTTTCTGTTCATTGCCGCTTTTACAGTAACCATCTAAGGCTCCAAAGAGATACTTTGCTTTCTTCTATTAGACTTATCATACTTTATGAAAAATCAGAGTCTAGAGTAGAATTGGTTATTCAAAATTTCCCCAATGTCAAGGATCTACTGGTGTGCCTTTGAAAGAGAAATGGAAGAGGGAACTTTTAAGTTCCCTTTTCTTTTGTATTAAGTATATTTACTCTGGAGACTAGACCGGTAAAGAGGCAACCAAGTTAAAATGAGGTCGTTAGGGTGAGCCTAAGGGTGTCCTTACAGGAAGAGGAGATTGAAACACAGATGTGCACACACAGAAGGACCACCATGTGAGGACATGGTGGGAGGATGACCATCTAAAAGCAAAGGAGAGAGACCCCCCCCAGATGAAGACAACCTTCCTGACACCTTGATCTTGGACCTCTAGCCTCCAGAACAGTGAAGAACTAAATCCCTGTTGTTCAAACCATCTGAATATCCAGTCTGTGGCATTTTGTTACAGAAGCCCACACAAACTAATAATACACTTTCAACACTGAGATTCTTTTATTTTATAAATCCCCTTTCAGTAAATAGCATGAGAGTACATTTGTAACTTCCTATTTAGACACACAAAAAATACAAATATTTTCATCCAGTTTAAGAAACGTACTTGAGAGTCCTGGCTGCATCTGGAATTTATTGGAAAATAGGAATGTTTCTTGTTTAGATCAATACAGTACTATGCAACCTTGCCAAAATCAGGCACATTATAGGATCCCTGTGCTTTTCAATTTTTCTCATGTTTATTTCCACCGAAAAACTCAACTAGGGGAAACAACTTCAAGGGATATTTAATAAATATAAAATTTGTGTGTAATCACATGGTAATTATTATTGGGGAATTTAGATTCTAATTTTATGGAAATGCATGAATAAACAAAATAGTATTCTTTGAACAAATCTAAATTTTTTTTTCTAAAAATAGAGGTCTCGGGATAAAGGCAAAAATATTTAAAAAAAATATATATTAATGCTTCTAAAGGTTCCATAACTGCGGTTTTCTATCTGTTCCTGGGACCCAGTGAGGTGCCTGGGTTCCAATGAGGAGTCTCTGAGAGGAATGACAGGGGTTGAATTGGCTGTGCAAGATATTGGATTGTCAAGTAAAATTTTAAAAAATGCATAGTTTCACTGCTACATATTTTCATTCATGAATACTCTCCATTCATTCCTTTACTAATATTTATTGAGCACCTATTACAGCAGGCACTGTGGCACCATGCTAGACAACTATCCACCTTCCCCGCCCCCTTTTAGGTATGTTTTTTCTCAAACTTGGTATTGGAATAAAAGACGACACAAATAATAATGCTTCTTTATTATTTTACATGTTTTGAAAATGGAAACTGCTAGTGGGACTATTCACAGAGTGGAAACTGAAATCAAAGATAATTGATATTTTGGAGTAGCTGTCCTTTCTCTTACATTTTAGGTTAAAATGCAAATCTGGCTAGAAGGATAAGCAATGGGAACAATGGCGGAGGAGATCTCCAAAGGTCCCCCCCATCTTTTGCCCTTTGGCAAGCACTAGTGAGGGGTAGGGGCTGACTGGAAGTGAGAAAAGGGAGGTGGCACCTTGTTTTCAGGTTTCATAAAAAATCTGATGGAATCAATTTTCATATATGCACTGTGCCAGCCTGATATTCCTAATCCATGGTAAATGCTGCACACTAAGGTATTTAAAAAACAGCAAACAAAAGAGACCCAGAGTTTATTTTTTCCACTATCTTCCCGACAGAAACGCAAGAGCCCTAGGGCCTGCCATCTTGTCATTCATCATCAGCGGAGGGAGGTTCTGCCCCAGAGGGGAAGTCCTGCCTGCAGAGCAGAAGCCCACCCACAGAGTGGAAGTCTGAACAGTCTTGCCCTTATGTAAACAAATCTGCCAATTTCCAAGTACTGACGCAACTACTCTGCCAGGGAAGAAGAAAGGAAAGATTTGTTGGCTTCATTTTGTGGATAAAGTAAAAGATGACTGACGAGGTTAAATGACTTGCCCAAGGTCACACAGTCTGTAGGTGTTTGAGCAGGAATTTAAGGCCAGGTTGTTGACTCCAGGGCTCAGTAAGGAGAACGTTGACCTGGGAATCAGAAGATCTGGTTAATGTTTCAGATCTGCAGGTGACTGTCCTGCAACCCATGATAGCCATTTGTCAACTAGTAGGAAGTTGGGGTCATCTGAAGGATCCCTAAGGTTCATGGTTGTCTTTGCTAGTGATCACAGTATCACAAATATGTCTCTACGTCTGGAAATTAGGAACATAAATGAGTAATTTCCAATGAGTTGTTGTTGTTGTTGTTGTTTGTTTGTTTGTTTTGAGACAGTGTCTTACTTTGTTACCCAGGCTAGAGTGCAGTGGCACCATCATAACTCACTGCAACTTCCAACTCCTGGGCCCAAGTGATCCTCCTGCCTTAGCTTCCCAAGTATCTGGGACTACAGACGTGCAAACCCATACCTGGCTAATTTTTTCATTTTTTTGTAGAAAGAGTTTCTCTCTGTGTTGCCCAAACTGGTCTTGAACATCTGCCCTCAAATGATCCTCCCCTATCGGCCTTCCAAAGTGCTGGAAATATAGGCATGAGTCACCATTTCCAGCCTCCAGTGAGAATTCATTTCTCTCCTGTAAGTACAGATATCTTGGAAAAAAATCACTGGGGAATTGGCAAAATCCCTCAGTATCCATAAACCTGCTTATGTAATTTGTGGCTGCTTAAATCTGAAGTTAAGCTCTGGCTTTTTCCTAAACTGCTGGCAAACTGCCTGGTTAATCACCATATGGCAGGAAACTCAGTTACACCTTGTAGAACAATTAGCTTTATCTGTAATTCTGTCTTAGGAAAACTGCTGTTCTAGAGTGTGAGCTAAGAAGGGTGGTGACAGAGTCTGAATTCTGGGTTTTGTGGTTACTCTGGACTTGATGTCACCTCTGCATTTCTTTCAGTAACCTTCCTGCACTGGTTACTGACCCTACCTTCTGACCCTACCAACTGACCTTTTCCCACTAGTAAAGAGATTCTGCTTTCCAAATATTGTCTTGATTTCTATTGTAACCCCCGAAAAGGGAGAAAACAAGAAATAAGTTCACATAAGCTGTGTATCAAATCCATGAGAGGAAATGGGTTTATTTGGGCGAGGCCACCACCACTAATTCCCCTGAGTCCATGGTGTTCCACCTCTACTCAACAACAACCTCCTCTCCTGGGACACCCAGCTTTCAGCAGCACTCTGTTATTCCTTGTTTTACTGCAGAGTGGTGTAAATTGATGATAATGCTCTACTGCACAGAGGGATGAGTCAACCCATCTTAGTTAATAGGTTCAATTCTAACAGGCTTATTGAAATGCTTTGCTCTCTGACTTAATTTTATTTTCAGGAATGGTGACGGCTCCCAGTTCTCACTTCATCATCATTACATGGGCTCACTCTCTAGCAAAGAGATGAGACCTCCCTTCTAGATAATAACACAAACAGAATCTTTTGACCGGCCTTTTCTTGTGAGCTTTCTGCTGCCAATGGACAAATGGCGTGGGCAGCCTCACTGGCCAGTGACAAGGGGGAAGGGAAGAAATTGTTGCTACCCCGTGACCCTTGAAACAGTACAGAAGCTTGATCTGATGCAGCGAATCCAAATCTCTGATCTTTACAGGGTTTTCTTTGAAATACGATGTATGTGTTTAACCTCTTACTTTTTGGTTGAACACTTGAATATGGCATGATATAAGTAGTACACCAAAGTATCTGGATTGAAAAGAAGGTAAAGATTGGTATTAAAACATATTTTTCTTAGGAAATCTTCTTTTACGTAATGTTCTAGGTCAATGTAGGCTTCTCAGGGCTTCCAGCTGCTTTATGCAAATATGCTGAGCATCTATTGGTTGCCTGGGACTGCCGTGCAAAGTACCACAAACTGGGTGGTTCTGGAGCCTGGGAGTCTGACATCTGGGTGTTCTAAGACACAATCCTTCCTTGAGTCTTCCAGCTTCTGGGGGCAGCCAGCACCCGCTGGGTGTTCCTTGGCTTGTTTTTGTATCACTCCAGTGTCTGGCTCTGTCATCACCTGTGTATTTGTGTCTGTGTCCCTCCTTCTCTTGTATGGACAGCTGTCATATTGGATGGGGGCCCAGCCTACTCAGTGAGACCACATCTTCATTTATTTAATTACATCAGCAATGACACTGTTTTGACATGAGGTCACATTCTGAGGTCGTGGGGGTTAGGACCTCAGCATGTCTTTGAGGGGGGTCACAATTTAACCCATAACAAGAAGGGATACAGAATCCAAGGTTTTGAGCTGTGGGAGATGTGTGTGAAGTGATGCCCTACACCCTCTGAGTGATGGCTCCTCCTCTTTCCCAGTTCACCTTGAATATTACCGTCAACATCACTTCCTCCCCCTTCAGGTATTCTTACATTTCACTTTCCTGGAGAACCATGGAACTCGCCACCCACAAGAGGGACTCCTGTGTTCTGAGTGGACTGCATGGCTAGCCTCTCCCTGGCAAGCCCTGTGCTCACTCTCTCTTCTCTTTTGAAACAGAGTACCTTACTCTGTGCTCTGGGTAGAGTGCTGTGGTGTCATAGCTCACAGCAACCTCAAACTCTTGGCTCCTAGCAATCTTCTTGTCTCAGCTTCCCAAATAGCTGGGACTATAGGCACCTGCCATAATGCCCAGCTAGTTTTTCTATTTTTAGTAGAGACGGGGACTCACTCTTGAACTACTGAGCTCAGGTGATCCACCTGCCTCAGCTTCCCAAAGTGCTGGGATTACAGGCATGAGCCACCATGCCCAGGCACGTGCTCACTCACTCAAACTGAAACTGAGATTCTCTTTAAGTCTGTGCCTGCCATCAAGTGGTGGAGTCTGGTTTGGGGGCTTTTTTGGGAGGAGTGTAGCTTTTGTGTTTGTTTTTTTAAAAGCAAACCAAATAATTTGTCTCTGCTGAGACTGATGCTACTTCAAGGTGCAAACCACCTGGACAGCCCTAGTGAGACTTTATGAGACTAGCCCATGTGCTGTGCTGCCTGCTCTGTCCCTGCTTCTCAGGGTGCCTGAGCCCCCACTGATTACTCTAGGACATCACTCTCCCTTTGGCCTTCCAGCCTACTCCGAGTTTCTTCTTAAATTCATTTCCTGGCCTTGGTTCCTTAACCCAGTCTGCATGTGTCAGTGTGCCTTCCCAATCAATGACAACAATTTATTATGTTTTTTATATGTCATTTTTATTTTAACTGTTCTGATTTTATTGTCTTTAAATTTTGTACATGCAATTTTTTTTTTTTTTTTTTTTTTTTTGGTAGAGACAGAGTCTCACTGTACCACCCTCGGATAGAGTGCCGTGGCGTCACACGGCTCACAGCAACCTCTAACTCTTGGGCTTACGCGATTCTCCTGCCTCAGCCTCCCGAGCAGCTGGGACTACAGGCGCCCGCCACAACACCCGGCTATTTTTTTGTTGTTGCAGTTTGGCCGGGGCTGGGTTTGAACCCACCACCCTTGGCGTATGGGGCCGGTGCCCTACTCCCTGAGCCACAGGCGCCACCCTATACATGCAATTTGTGATATATAGATGTTTAAAAATTCTATATAGCCAATTTTATCAAATGCTCCTCTTCTGATTTATTCTATTTCTCTCACGTGTAGGAAGCACTCTTGGTCCAGGCCCTCTGGTGTGAGGTTTGCTCACAGCATGGTTGTGAAGTAGGAGCTCGGCTCCATGGTAACCTCTGCCAGCCCCCTTCAGGTCCTGCTCTCAGAGATGCCCTCAACAGCTTCTTGGTGCTGGTGATCTTCGCTGACCCACCCCCCCAAACCCCAGCAGCCTTTCTGATTAGGATACTAGCAAGCCAGTTCTAGCCCAGCTACCTTCTGAGGTTGATCCATAGGAAACTTGCTTATCTAGGTGAGTGTAGGTGGCTCCATACGTGTCCCCTATGAGAACAACATCACATGTTGACAACATGCATCAGCAGAAACTCCTATCTTTTGTGCATGTATTTTTTGGAGGCAGGGTCTTGCTGTGTTGCCCAGGCTGGTCTCAAATTCCTGGGCTCAAGTAATCCTCCTGCCTCAGCTTCCATTGTACCTAAGGCATGCACCATTGCACCCAGCCAGAAATTCTTAAATGACAAAGATTTTCCTTCACCAAACCCGAGTAAGTCTCCTCTGAGGCTCCCTTCCAACGAGGTCCCAACCCTGGATTCTGTCCTTGGCTTACTCAGTCCAGTTTTAGCAAGAATTCTGTCAGTTTATGGAAAATGCCCCACCCTTAATATCTGATCATATTCCTCCAATTCCACTCGTGGTATCTGATCACCCTTGCCACCTGCTCTACTTCCTAACCTGCTCGGGTCCCCCCGGCCTGCTCAGCAAGAATCCTCCTGACCTTGGTGTTTCCTCTTGGTAATTTTCCATGCACTGACCCCTGGCTGCTCCTTGGCTACAAATCCCCACTTGTCCTTGTTGTATTTGGAGTCAAGCCCAATCTCTCTCCTCTATTACAAACCTCCTTTGCAGTAGTCCTGTGTGTGAGATAAAGTAGCAAACCCAAGGAATCAGTTTCTGCATTTTACAAAGCCCCTGACTGTGATGAGGTGCAGCTCTCCAGAAAGAGGCTTTGAAGACAAAGCGCTCCCTCCCTCCCCATCATCTCTTGCCTGAGTCATGATATTCCTTAGAAGATAAATGACCCTAGTCCTTGCCTATTCCTACAGGTGAGTGATGGTGCATCTGTAATCCATAACCAGACGTTCTCCCACACCCACCCCCTGATGGAGCTCTGCTTTAATGTAACTTCTGAGCAAGTTCAATGTGATTTTGCACGTTCTGAATCCCCATTACCTATGCACAAGCAGTGGGCTGAAATGCTGTGCTGACTACAGTTCCACCAGCGCTGCTCCAGGGCCGCAGCCCCAGCCTGCAGTCCTCAGTGAGACTTCTGGATAACACCAACTTTGACTCTTTAAGCAGAGAGAGAAAGGAGGAAGGAGGGGTGGGGAAAGGAAGAGCAGAGAGAGGGAAGGAGGCACGGGGGTTGGGGCCTTGGTGTGTGCCACACCTTTTGGGGGCAAGACAATTGTAAGAGGGACTTTACCTAACAAATGCAATCAGTGTAACCTGGTTTCTTATACCCTCAATGAATCCCCAACAATAAAAAGAAAAGTAAAAAAAAAAACTACTTTCTCTGTAGTCGACACTTGAATAGTCTTCCTTACCATTTTTAACAGGTGTCAGAATGACTTTTTTAACATTTGTGCACTACTAACAGGATAGGTTGAGGAACACTTTGAAAGCCTGCTTGGCATTATTTTGTAAAGATGAACATTTGCCAGATTTATGACCCAACAATTCCCTTCCTAGGAAAATCTTCCCAATGGGGCCCTAGAACCATTGCAGCCACAATGTGGGGCTGGAAGTTGTACAGATACAACTTCATTGAGGTGCATTTACATCGTGGTGTCTGGCCGGAACGAGCTCAGCAGCCTGTCTTAGAGACACACCCAAGGCTGCTCATCTGTGTTGCTTAAACTCTTCAAGCCTCAGTTTCTTCAATAAAAAAGGATGATGAGATTTAGTGGGATTATTGACCACCCTTCTCTCTGCCCTTCTGTGTTCAGACATAGACCCAGGAATTAGAAATACCAACCCAAATAATCAGTTTTATTGCTGGTAAATAATAAGTTGGAGAATGTAGCTTGGCTTGTGGGCAGAATCAGGCTGCTACCTCTTCCTCTTCACAACGACCAAAGGAGGGAACTACAGGGGTTCACATGCCCTCGCCTCCCAACCCCATTTCCAGTTCTGCTCAGTGGGCTTACTGCTGCAGACCTATTGCAGGAGGAAGAAACCATATGTGCGTGCTACATGCCTCTAGGAAATACAGAGATTGGGCCAGACGTGAGCCACACAGGCATCTTTTGCTAAGCAGTGAGCAAGAGAAGGTTGAGAGAGAGGCTCAGAGGCCAGGCGGGAGGCCCTTTCTTGCCAAGTGGGAACACAGGAGGTCAGGCGGAATATTTCTCAATATTGACCATGCAGGTGAGTGTTAAATGCTGTAATGTGATTATCACAGTGCCTGACAGAGGGAAAATGCTCAGGACACAGCAGCTGTGATTCTGTAATTCTCATTACAATTGACTAAGCAAAGCCAGCCTGTCTCTGTTAGTTGACTTTGCAAATTCTGGTCTAATCCACTCCAAGATCATTTAAAATTCAGATACAGGCCTCTGATTCTTCGCATTTGCACTTCTGGCAATGTATTTCATTTGCATTCATCATCCTTTTCTCTTTTTTTTTGTGGTCTGCTATCTTCGTTGGTATTTATTAATAGGATTATACTAATTTTTATCCATAATTTGGTCAATTTTTCATGCTTATACATACTCTGAAACTTTTAATTTAAGCCTGGGTAATATCTGTTCTTTGAATGTTTGAAAAATTAATAGACTATCTGAGATGGGATACTTTTGTTTTAACATAGAATTCTTTGACGATGTTTTTAATTTTTTAGCATAGTCACTGATTTTGGTCAGTTTGGGGAGTTGTTTTAGGGAGATTATCCCTGATTATCTGAGAGGCCCCAGTGTATTCAGGAAAGAGCTTTGCTTCTCTGCTAAGGGCTATGTTAGTAGAAGAGTGAGGCAGGAGCCAAGGTCAGACGATGGTGATGGGGGAAGTGCTTGGTCAGCTGTGCTTGACCCACCGTTAGGGTGGGGCCAAATTCAATATAACTGATATCTTTATTGGAGGAAAAGACACTCAGACATTGAGCTCTCCAGGGGGAAGTTGATGCAAAGACACATAGGGACGCCATGTGACAGCAGAGGCAGACACAGGCGAGGTGTGTCTGCAAGCCAAGGAACTTCAATGATACCAGCAGTGACCAATCCTACCTTTGTCCGTCTCACTCCTTACTTTCCCTGGGGGAAGGCTTTGGGATTTCCCAGGCTTACTGCATTATTTAACCCAACTGAGCGTGTAAGTGGAGCTGCAACGGGGTCAGGGAGAGGCTCTTCACAGAAAGAGCTCCAACTTGAAAGAAAATAGGGGTCTCAGAAAGTTGGGGCTGGTTCAAGAACATGATTCATCAAGTGAGGCTGTCTCTGCCTCTATCAATACATTAATTTTGATACTGGGAGATTTCCTAAGTATTTCTTTTCTGCACCCAAACAATATTCAAACAGTGGGGCTAAGGGACAGGCAGGGGACAGTTTCTCCCCTTGGGCTTTACCGGGAGGGTGGCTCAGCTGACACCGTGATTTTGGACTTTAGCCTCCAGAACTGTAAGATTGTACATTTCTGTTGTTTTAAACCACTCAGTCTGTGAGACCTTGTTACAGCAGTGCTGGGGAACAAACAGTAGGCACCTGCTCAGAGCACTAAGGCAGCAGTGCTTTTACAAAAGCCACCTGGCTTTGTAAGATTGTATCTCAGTAATTTATTCTTAGAGGAGAAATAAGATTGGGAAGTAATCACTTGCTTAGATGACTTTTTTTATTTGCAGAAAACAACAATCAATTTTTATGGGAAATAAATATAATACTGATAAATATCGCATAATATTGCTTCTAGAACATGACTTTTGTCTATTAGAATATTTCTGGCCAATAATCACCACAGAGTTTCCATCTCCTTGTCTAGAAAGCACGTAGCTGAGCTCTTTCATATAAAAGCGTTGATTTCAAATAATAATACAACACAGCGGTCGGGTCATTGCTCTAATTCTTCTTTTATGAGCCCCAGTCCGAGACAAAGCAGCACAGATTAGATGTGGCTTGAGTGAGCAAAAGAAACACTTGGGCAGTCCCCCAATGTCAACATGAATGTTTTGACAGAGGCAGAGACAGACTCGCTTGACTAATCATGTTCTTGAACCAGCCCCAACTTTCTGAGACCCATATTTTCTTTCAAGCTTTTTTTCCTGAGAGCTCTTTCTGTGAAGAGCCTCTCTGCCCCTGTGTCATAGCTCCACTTAAATACTCACTGGGTTAACGAATTCAGTGAGCCTGTGAAATCCCAAAGCTTTCCCCCAGGGAAAGTAATGAGTGAGACAAAGTTAGGATTGGAATGTGTGATTTGTAGGAGGAGACATATAACCTTTGATTCCCACTCTAAAATCCCCCACGTGAACCATATCATTTCTAGCAGCCCCCAAATTTTATGCAAACATCCCCTCTTCCCAATCCCACAATTTTCTTCCGACATGAGGGCCCTGCTACTGTGGTTCTTTGATGGCCACAGTCTCTATCGGCACCTGATTGTGTGACGAGCTTAATCTTCCTTAATATGGTTTTAAAAACATCACTTCCATTCTTAAACCTTTGTATTTACTGGGAGTTTACTATGTGCAAGATACTGTGTGCTATTAAGATACTATGTAAAAAATGTTTCAATAAACATTTGATGTTTAGAGTACTTTGCTCTTCTGGTTGCTGTAGGGAGTGCTGGTTTGGAGAATCTGGATTTGGGATAAAGTGAAGATCATGAGAAGAGAGCCTTTCCTCCAGCCCAGTGGTTCTCAGACTTTACCCTGCATCCAAACCCCACTGGAGGGATGTTGAAACTAGATGGCTGGGCCCTGCCATTGGAGTTCCTGATTCAGTAGGCCTGGGGTGGGACCTGGGAATCTGCATTTCTAGCAAGTTCCCAGGTGCCGCTGCTGCTTCTAATCCAGGCCTCCCTTTGAGGGCTCCTGCTCTAACTCATTCACTACACCTTGGCCGAGGAGGGTAGCTCTTCATTCTCTTCTTTTAGGGCAGTGGAGTTTCTTACAAGGTGCCTCGCCCTGAAAATTCAATGGGAGGATGTAGATAAAGGGTTAGCACCATACAACTCTCTGGACAATGAGCTGCAGAGTAAATACCCTTTGGAGGGTTGCTGTTAGTGAGTGGGGGGCTAGTTAGGTTTAAAAAGATCTACGAATTCCTTCTGTTTTTCCAGCCTCACATCTGAACTGAGATAAGATCGTGTAGTGCCATACTGGCACATCCTACTTCAAGCTTTGAACTTGCCCACTTGATATATTGCTTGCTAAATGAGCACTTGATAGAAATGTTTGAGAACAGCTTGTTTGTGTCACTCAGTGTTCAGAGAAGTCTCTTTTCTGAAAAGTTCTCTTTCAAGTTCCTTTGGCTTTTCTCTCAGATGCGCAGGTAGGATGTTAGGAAAGCAGAAGGGAAAGTGGATACAGGATCATCAGATTTAACATTAGTGTTGAAAGTTAAAAATCATCCGTGTGTCTCGGGCAAATGTGTCTTCTGGAGGAGCATGAACACTGTTCACTGTGTAGTTGCCACTGGTCCCAAAATAAGATCAGGAGCATGCCCTCGGAAATGCAAATTTGGGAACAGTATTACAATATATAATATAATGAAGCAAGAACACACAAACTATATTGAAATAAATAACATGTATTTAAGTTTTTGAATAGTTATTATGTTCATAACAGTAAAAATTCTTTCTCCCGCCCTTGACTCACCTGTCTAGTTACCACCTTCCCCAAATCAAATAACCATTTTTTAACTCTTTATTTGGAAATAAGTAATTGCAAAACTAGTAATCTTGATAGAACTTCTGTTTAAAATTTATAGTCTATTCTTCCAGAAAGCATTATGAATATATAAGCACATATAAACGTATAGTATTTGCCACTTTGTTTTACTCAAATGCTATCATTACACATACTTGGTACCTTGCTGCTACAAATTGAACGTGTTCCCCTCAGATTCACGTGTTGTAGTCCTAACCCCCAATGGGATGGTATTTTGAGGTTCTGAGGTTTAGGATTTAGGATTAGGATTAGACAAAGGAGATTAATGGCCTTATAAGAAGAGAGAAGAGGGAGATGAACTCTTTCTTCAGCAGCTACCATGTGAAGTTACTGTGGGAAGGAAGGCACCAGCCTGCAATCTACGAAAAGAGAGCTCTTACCACAAGTCAAATTAGCCAGCACCTTGACCTTGAACTTCCCAGCCTCCAGAATCATGAGAAATAAGTTTCTTTTGTTTAAACGACCCAGTCTATGGTATTTTTGTTAGAGCATCCCAAACTAACTAAGATATTTGAACAACAACAACAAAAAAGCCATAGTTATTATACAGGGTGGACATTAAGTTGGTGTGCAATTTAAATAGTTATTTATTTAAAATCGTACATGAACTTTATGGCTCCCCTGTACAATTAATCAAACTGTCATTTTAATGTTTCACTTTTTCTGGATCAAAGTTTTTCTTTAATACAAAATGTGATTCCCCACCCCCGGCATATGTTGGCTCAGATATATATCACTGAAAGGACCCAGCAAAACCTCAGGGCAGAGGGACTAACATGTCATTTAAAGTTCAGCTTACTACACCTCTTTCCTGGAAACTTTCCTTCAGCATATTTGAGTTTGTATCTGGAAATCTATTTTAAAAATGATTTCTCCAGGTGATTCCTAGCTTCAGGCAAGTCGAAGATACATTGCTGCCAGAGAAAAGTGACACAGGAGGAAGGTTAAATGCCTTTTACTCCTGCTGATGAGATCTAGCATGCTGGTGGTCACTCAGATCCTAGCGAGTGTTGTCTGAGAATATATTGATCTCTTGATCCAGGACACAATTTAAAAAGCGAGTGCACTAGTGCAGGACCCACGACACACCCCACGCTCACGTGACTGTGATCTTTGCTCCTTTGCGAGTCCTCACAGAGCTGGAGGGTTCTGCACTTTGCTCCTGCCCAGCTCGCCTCTCCCCGCCTTTCCCACCCCTGCCTCTGTTTGTTTAAACCCCCGCGCGGGCAGCGCCTTGGGATCAGACTCCTAACCATGTTGTTCCTGACTCCAGTCTTGGTAGCGGTTCTCTGCATTTGGATTGTGTGGATCTTTAAAAATGCAGATAGCAGCATCCAGAGAGAGAAGGGGGAGCCTAGAGCCAGTACGGGGTCTCGCCCCTGGGTGGATGAAGACTTAAAAGACAGCACTGACCTCCCCCAAGCAGAGGAAGGTAAAGACACTGGCAACTGGGCAGCTCGGCCGTTGTGCGTGTTCATGCTGAGAGTGAGATGACCGCTGGGCTTAAAGAGCAGAGGAAACCTGCACAGGCCAGTTTCATCACCACTCTCTATTATGCAAACTAACCAACGGGTGACAGAGACAGATCATCTCCCCAGGTGATCAGTCCGCCGCCTGCTGGCACCTGCCCCCTCTATTTTGGATGCTCAGTGACTAACCCATAGAGGATAGAGTTCTGACTCAAGTCCTGTTCTGGCTGCCAGAACCCTTCCAGAGGATCTCCTCTCAGGCTAGCAGTGGGCAGGGGCGAGTGGCGGGCTTTGGTCAAGAACCCTGAAATCTGCCAAGTGGCATCTACCCAGGGGGTTGCCATCTTTCCCTATTCCAGTCCCTGGTGAGGGTGCCTCTGTCCTCAACAAGTGGAGTGTCCCTTTCGTTTGACAAGATGAGACACAGGAAACAGAAACAAAGAGACAACGCAGAGGAACTGATTCTAAGGGGGTTGGAGCAGGCTTGGGAGTGGAGACAGCAGTCAGGAAAAGGCCAAAGTGGGCCTGGAGGACTCACGGGACACAGGTAGCAAGGGCTGGGGCCTGTCAGGGTGAGGGAAGGAACAGTGGGGCACAGAGAGGCCTCACGAGGGCTCAGATCAGTGTTTCCCGGGCGAGCAGGGTAGGACTGGCCTTGGAAAGAAGAGGTGATGGGGGCAGGTGGGGAGGGGCACTGGGCAAGAGTCTTGGGTTATCTGCGTTGGAGCAGCTCTGCCTGGGATGGGTTGGGGGACTAGAAGAGGAGGTGGCTCTGTACTGGGCCAGTGATGCCCACCACCACCACCAAAGGCCACTGGAATGTGAGTTTGGTGGGGGGGATGTGTGCATGAGTGTGTGAGAGGGTGCGGGAATGTGAGTGTGTGGGGAGATGTGTGCCTGAGTGTGCAAGAGGGCGTGGGAATGTGAGTGTGGGGGGGGATGTGTGGGTGAGTGTGTGGGAATGTGAGTGTGTGGGGGGATGTGTGCCTGAGTGTGTGAGAGGGTGTGGGAATGTGAGTGTGTGTGGGGATGTGTGCCTGAGTGTGTTAGAGGGCGTGGGAATGTGAGTGTGTGTGGGGATGTGTGCTTGAGTGTGTGAGAGGGCGTGGGAATGTGAGTGTGTGTGGGGATGTGTGCTTGAGTGTGTGAGAGGAATATGAGTGTGTGAATTTGAGCAGTAAGTGTGTGTGAATGTGACAGTGAACGTGTGAGAATATATGTGTGAGCATGTCAGTGTGAGGAGTGGGAGAGTGTGTGTGTGAGTGTGAGAGTGAGGAGGTGAGCGTGTGCGTAAGAGTGTATGGTCTCAGCAGGCCTCAGTGCTGGGACCCAGTGACACTAACTGTGCCACCTGAGGTCCCAGCCTCCTCTTCTCCCACCCCAGCCAGGCTGCCGGCTCTTTCCAGCTGAGAAGCACTTCCCTTAAACACAGGGGGTTTGTGATGAAGCTGTGTGATGATTTGTTCTGGTAGGGACGGCCGGGACAGTGGTGGCCTTGAGACTGCAGTGCATGGGGTGGGTCAGACAAAGGCTGAGGGAGGAAACACATTCAGCTTTGCCTTTGATAGATGCACGGTTAATATCTGTGCATAGCTAAGACAGGGTTGGTTTGCTAAGACCCAGGAAGACCTCAAGGTCTTAGGACAAAGGAGACGTAAGCTTAGATGAGAGAGGAGATGAGGGAAAAGAAAGGATCTGAACGAAGACATTGTCCTTGAGATGCAGCCTGGTGGGTCCTGCTGGGGGGGGGGAGAGTCACTATCAGCACCGGACTCTGGACCCAGATGAGGAGGCTCAGAGAGAAGCAAATCCTGCCAACTTCACCCCGTTGCTTTGTGGGGAAGGCAAAATAGCTTTTTCTCTCCCCAATCTGGACAGAAAACCTGAAGGAATGGTTAAAGGTATGTGTTTTTTGCTGAGGTTGGTGAAGAGTGGACAGTCGTGGAGACACATAACAGGACGAGGGGGGTGACTTCGTGGTATAAACTGGGGGCCTCAGCAAGTCCTCATGCTGAGATTCTTGTCTGTGTCCCTGTCCCATCTGCAGGTACGAAGATGCTCCTTTACCCTGGGGACAGGAGGTGCCTCTGGAGTCAGGGTCTTATGACCCACTTCCCAGGAGGGCCAGAAAATCCTTCCCAGGTTTTATTGTTACCACACAGGAGGGTCCAGCCGCCTGTCAGGGACAGACAGGGATTGGGTCTGACGAGTTTTATTATCAGAAGGCAGCAATTCTGGAGAATGGCGAGAGTAGGCTCTCAAAGACTGTTCTGCCTCAGTTAGAATTTTACTAGTTTTTTATAATAGGATGCAAGGAAACAAACTTAGAAAATTTTAACTTTATCTGGAAGAATCATCAAAGAAAACAGCATAAAAGTAATCTTTATTCTAACAGTAGAACAATACTTCTTGTCTAAGTGTTATACCTCCCACAAAGTCTTTGGAGGTAAACATCCTCACAGTCACAGTGAAACCTTAACTAGATGATCACGGAGGGTAAGTGGGGAAGGAATGTGGGCTGAGCAGACCAGGTCAACTGTCCTGCTCCTGCGCAGCTGGACCAAGCAGCAGACTTCATCTTGTAGGCTGATTGTCTGGCTTCATCATGACCTCAGGGAGGCTGGGCAGGGCAAGGTCAGAGAGAGCTTCACACCACTACTGAATGTATTTTCAATACACCATGAACTCAAGGGGAGCATTTGCTCTGTTCAAGGTCTCTGAGCCTGGGCATCCCTCAGCCTCCCCACCCCCTCCCCACCTCAGTGCCACTGATGGAATAGTCAGTCTGTACTACAACTTGGGGTTCAAATGGCAGGGAGGCCCAGAGAGGAAGCAGAGCAAGGCTGAGGCAGTCAGCAAAGGGGTTTCCCCCAGGCAGGTGTGAGCCCTTAAGTCACTCCCTTACCCACCTTCAGAATCTGACCACAGAGTCAGACAGCTGTGTCACCCTTGCCAATGCTGCTCCTTGGGGCTTCCAAAACTGCAGGGACAGAACAAGGCGTATGGCCCTGGGCTTCATCGTTAGAAAATGTTTGGCCCATTTGCAAAGATTTTGAAGTAGAACTGCAAAAACACAAAGACAATTTCTTTAGAGATGCAGCCAAAAAAACCCAACACCTCCAATCCATGTGAAACATGAAAGGAGAGAAGTTATCTAGAATTACTGGGCTGGCTAAAACTAATTATGGTGCGATTAAGGAATGTCCTGGCGGTAAAGCAATTGTAAGGGCCAAGAGAAAGCTGCCCCTGTGCCCTCTGAAATTTTGTTGAAATGAACCGACAGAAGACAGATTTCTGGGAGGAAAACATGCAGCTTTATTTAACATGGGACTGGCAGTGGAACTTACTCAATACCTCGGAGAGGCCCAGATGCTCTGTGCCCTTCTTCACAGGGGCAGGGGTGCTGGGAGGCCGTATGGGAGTAAATGGTTTTCAGGGGAAATGATTGTGCCCAAAGAACCATGGCCTGGAGTGAAGTTCCTCTGATCTGGGGAAGTGGGAAGGTGAGGGGCTGAACTAGGGTGGTCTGCTGCTTTGGTTCAGCATGTCAGCGCCATAATGGGGGCAGGGGGTATGGTTTGCTGAACCCCAATGTACTGACACAAGGTGAGAGGCCTGACTGGTCTGGATTGGAGGCAGGAACACAGAGGAGCTTACAGGGACTGTTCTCTTGCCTCCAATGAGGGCCACATTCCCTGGGGGCAGTCAGGAGTTGAAGGTGAGGAGGGAAGGGGCACCTCTTGCATTTGTTCATGCCCTGCAGCTCCATTTGGGGCCGTCTGTGTGGGCTCCCTGTGCTCCTAGCCTGACCCTGCTGTCCCCATTCCCCATTCCAGGCAGGCAGCCTCACTATGCATTGTGGGACAGTACTATCCAGAGATGATAAGAACCATTTGTTTGCTTGGCCAGATGAAGCACCGATAAGGGCCAGCAACAGCTGGCTTCATTCTGCTGGATCAGGACAGACTGCTTTGGACTTTAGAAGCTGCAGAAATGCCAAGTCACGCACATAGGCTGCCTCCAGTTTATGCAAATGCTGATGGGATCTTAGGAGTTAGTAACTTACCTTTCAAACTGTTAAGGAAGCGTTTAATGCATTTGCTCACATACCACTTTCTAACTACAGAAGTTGTCAGACTTAATCTTATCTGGTGTCCAAAGTATCGCTAGCGTTGAAAGTCTTTGTTGACACGTTTGATAAAGTTCAGGGCTGTCATTATGACACTGATGACATCTGCATTTTGTTCAGGATTGATTAGTAGGAAGCCGATAGGTGTCTGTGACCACCCCCATCACACTTACTTCCTCTACCTAAAAGTATGCATCTAGCCCCAAACTGCCCTTGCTTGTAAAATGGAAAAAGACGTTTCCTCACTAATTGCTAACTTTGCCATTGGGGTTTCTTGGTCTCTTAGCTCAGTTCCCTTTTGCTGAGGTTCCCTCTCCCTTCCTTCTCCGGATGTGGATGTGGGAGAAGGTTAATCCTCTACCGCAGTCCACCTGGAGAATGGCCGAGTCCCTCGGGGCTGGGTCTTCCACCTTCTTCCTCTCTTCCCTGTGTTCCTGGTGGCCATTCTCATCTTTAGGTTAAGACTCCCAAACTGGATCTCACCTGGCCTTTTTTTTGTGTACTTGACACTTCCACTTGCATGACACACAGGCATCTGGAGTTAGGCAAACAGCTGACTCCCGTCCCTCCAACCCTGCTGTATGCCCCCACCCCCAATCGTTCATCTTTAGTAGATGGTTCCAGTCACTAAGGCCAGAAACCTGGGGTGGATCCTTAGTTCTTCTCTTTCCCTTCCAACCATGCTTACCCACTCGTGTTAGCAAGTCTTATGATTTTTATTTACAAGGTGGTTCAAGAATCTCTACAGGTCATTCTTTCTGTTCCTCCAATGGTCCAAGCCAACATCATGCCTCACCTGGCCTATGGCAACAGCCTCTGCATGAGTGGTCCCTTTTCATTTTTGTGTCCCTCCAGTACACCTTTGAAAGTATAAGTTGTCACCCTCTGCTTTATATTCATCTCGGCCTTTCTATGGTCCTTAGGCTGACGCTATGCTCTTACCAGGAGTGCCCTCTGTGGGCCTACATAACCTGGCTCCTGCCTGCTTCTGCCGTCCATCTAAGCCATTCCCTCCCCTGCATAATAAGTATAGGTCCTCTCAGCTGCTCAGACCTGCCCAAAGACACGCCCTTCTCCACTCCCAGACCCCAAACACTCCTATAGCTCAGGTTTCGCCTGACATGGTCCCTTCAGCAGCCCCTTTGTCTCCCTCTCTGGACCACGCTTCCTCATTCTCTGTCACTTCCTAGAGAATTAATCTTCTGATAAGAACCATCACGGTTTGTAATTCTATCCTTAACTGCCTTTGCTGCTTGGTTGAAATGTTTAAGCATCAAGAGTATTGTCCCAAAGAGGCACACAATTACCTTTGATGCTGTTCCTGAAATTTCATTAACCAGAGAAGAGTAAAGCTCATATCACAGAGGAAGAGATGGAAAGTTAAACATTATACCTAGAGACCAAACCTGTCCCAAACCTTTGTTTGCTCTTAGATCCCATTTAATTCCCAAAGAGAATTAGTTACTAACCATTGTCTGAGCATTGCATTCATTCATTTTCCCTAAACATCATTTACTCCTGTATCCCCATCTCCTCCTCTCCTATAAAGAAGTGTGTATATGTATCTGTGCCCCACAGGTTACTGGGTAATCAGTCCCAGGGTTACTGAGTAATCATGTGCCTGTGATTCCCCTGTGCTATGCAGGTTAAATCTTTATGCCTTTTTCTCCTGTTAATCTGTCTTTGGCAGTTCATTTTCAGTGAACTTTCAGAGAGCAAATTTCCTTCTTTATGCTGTGGTATAGGAATCATATCATCTATTTTGTTCATTAATATATACCCAGTACATTCTCAACAAAAGCCTTGTTGGAACAAAAATTGTTTATTTCCACCTTCTAGAGAGACTTTGGGAGTGTTACTAAATGTAATTTGTATACTATTACATATAGTATTTTGTATTTTGCAAACATACAATTAAAACATGAAAAATTTTTTCCAAACTAATCATAACCACCAAAGATTTTTATTCCAGTATTTTACCCCCCTCCACAAACACCACCACCAACAACAACAACCATCGCAAAATCATTGCTACTGGAATCTCCTGAGCAGAGGTCTAAAGGGAGAGGGTTTTCAGTCCGGCATAAACAGGCCGACTTTAGGACTTGTCCTGCCTTTCCGTGCTTTGTTTCTTTTAACTAATATGTAATGCTCAATTAGTCCAGGTGGTATCCGAGCTTACCCAATCTAGAAAGAAAATCAACTAAAAATAAGTTTTAAGAAAAAGCCGAATGCTCAATCCCCCATCTTTTGAGGGCCCAGTGTCCTCCCCAGGATTTCTGAGAGTAACCAGGGAATTTGTGCTCGTGGGCACGTCTGAAGTTCAGGCCCCAGGGACTTCCTGACGCCTTTCAGGTGTTTTCTTCTTCCACCGCACGCCAAACTTACCTGTGTAATCCAGCCTGTGCAACTTCTATAGAGGAGGAAGAAGACTGTACCTGACAAGGACATACGGGTGTCTATGAGTGATGGAAATATATATTTCTCTTTTTTTGCCTTTTTTTATTATTAAATCATAGCTGTGTACATTAATACGATCATGGGGCACCATATACTGGTTTTATAAACAGTTTGACACATTTCGTCACCTTGGTTAACATAGCCTTCCTGGCATTTTCTTAGTTATTGCTGATAAGAACCATTAAGACATTTATATTCTACATTTACTAAGTTTCACATGTACCTTGTAAGATGCACCGCAGGTGTAATCCCACCAATCACCCTCCCTCCGCCCATTCTCCCCCCTCTCACCCCTCCCTCTCCCCCTTCCCTATATTCTTAGGTTATAACAGGATTATAGCTTTCATATGAAAGCCATAAATTAGTTACATAGTTGGGCTGAGTACATTGGATACTTTTTCTTTCATTCTTGAGATATTTTACTAAGAAGAATATTTTCCAGCTCCATCCATGTAAACATGAAAGTCTCCATCTTTCTTTAAGGCTGCATAATATTCCATGGTATACATATACGATAATTTATTAATCCATTCGTGGATCAATGGGCACTTGGACTTTTTCCATGACTTAGCAATTATGAATTGGGCTGCAATAAACATTCTGATATAAATATCTTTGTTATTATGTGATTTTTGGTCTTCTGGGTATATATACCTAGTAGAGGAATTATAGGATTGAATGGCAGATCTATTTTTAGATCTCTAAGTGTTCTCCAAACATTTTTCAAAAGGAATGTATTAATTTGCATTCCCACCAGCAGTGTAGAAGTGATCCCTTTTCTCCACATCCACGCCAACATCTCTGGTCTTGGGACTTTGTGATTTGGGCTAATCTTACTGGAGTTAGATGGTATCTCAAGGTAGTTTTGATTTGCATTTCTCTGATGATTAAAGATGTTGAGCACTTTTTCATACGTCTGTAGGCTGTGTGCCTGTCTTCTTCAGAGAAGTTTCTCTTCAAGTTCCTTGCCCAGCCCACGATGGGATCACTTGTTCTTTTCTTGCTTATACGTTTGAGTTCTCTGTAGATTCTGGTTATTAAACCTTTGTCAGAGACATAACCTGCAAATATCTTCTCCCATTCTGAGGGCTGTTTGCTTGCTTTACTTACTATGTTCTTGGCTGTGCAGAAGCTCTTTAGTTTGATCAGGTCCCAGTAGTGTATTTTTGAAGTCGCTTCAATTGACCGAAGGGTCCTCCTCATGAAATACTCGCCCAGACCGATTTCTTCAAGGGTTTCCCCTGCACTCTCTTCTAGTATTTTTATAGTTTCATGTCTTAAGTTTAAATCTTTAATAGTGAGAGTCTATCTTAGTTAATGGTGAAAGGTGTGGGTACAGTTTCAGTCTTCTACAGGTTGCCAGCCAGTTCACCCAGCACCATTTGTTAAATAGGGAATCTTTTCCCCACTGAATGTTTTTAATTGGCTTGTCAAAGATCAAATAACGGTAAGTAGTTGGACTCATCTCTTGGTTCTCTATTCTGTTCCAAACATCTACTTCTCTGTTTTTGTGCCAGTACCATGCTGTTTTGATCACTATGATTTATAGTATAGTCTGAGGTCTATACTGAGGTCTATCAAAGCATGATTCCTCCTGCTTTGTTTTTATTTCTGAGTAATGTCTTGGCTATTCGAGGTTTTTTCTGATTCCATATAAAACGAAGTATTATTTTTTCAAGATCTTTAAAGTATGACAGTGGGGCTTTAATAGGGATTGCATTAAAATTGTATATTGCTTTGGGTAGTATAGACATTTTAACAATGTTGATTATTCCCAGCCATGAGCATGGTATATTTTTCCATTTGTTAATATTTTCAGCTATTTCTTTTCTTAGAGTTTAATAGTTCTTTTTATAGAGATCTTTTCACATCCTTTGTTAGATAAACTCCCAAATATTTCATCTTCTTTGGCACTACTGTGAATGGAATAGTTTCCTTAACTGTTTTTTCAGCTTAACTATTGTTGGTATATATAAAGGCTATCGATTTGTGAATGTTGATTTTGTAACCTGAGACGCTGCTGTATTCCTTGATCACTTCTAAGAGTTTTGTAGTAGAATCCCTGGTGTTTTCCAGATATACAATCATATCATCTGCGAGGAGCGAAAGTTTGATCTCTTCTGACCCTATCTGAATACACTTGATCGCCTTTTCTTCCCTAATTGCAATGGCTAAAACTTCCATTACAATGTTAAAGAGCAGTGGAGACAATGGGCAGCCTTTTCTGGTTCCTGATCTGAGTGGAAATGATTTCGATTGAATTACATTCAATACGATATTGGCTGTGGGTTTGCTGTAGATGGCCTCTATCAGTTTAAGAAATGTCCCTTCTATACCAATTTTCTTAAGTGTTCTGATCATGAAGGGATGCTGGATATTATTGAAAGCTTTTTCTGCATCAATTGAGAGAATCATTGGTCTTTGTTTTTTAATTTGTTTATGTGCTGAATTATACTTATAGAATTACGTATATTAAACCAGCCTTGGGACCCTGGGATAAAACTGACTTGGTCATGATGTATAATTTGTTTGATGTGTTGCTGGATTCTGTTTGTTAGGATCTTGTTGAATATTTTTGCATCTATATTCATTAGTGATATTGGTCTATAATTTTCTTTTCTTGTTGGGTCTTTTCCTGGTTTGGGGATCAAGGTGATGTTTGCTTCATAGAACGCGTTGGGTAGTCTTCCTTCTTTTTCTACATTTTGGAACAGGTTGAGTAATATATGTACGAGTTCCTCTTTAAAGGTTTGGTAGAATTCTGATGTGAAGCCATCTGGCCCCAGGCTTTTCTTTTTAGGGGGATTTTGTATGGTTGATGCTATTTCAGAACTTGATATTGGCCTGTTCAACTTGATTTCCATTTGATTCTGGCTAAGTCTTGGAAGGTGACGTGCTTCCAAGTATTGGTCAATTTCCTTCAGATTTTCATATTCCTGAGAATAAAGTTTCTTGTAATACTCATTAAGGATTTTTCGAATTTCTAAGGAGTCTGTTATTATTTCGTCTTTGTTGTTTCTGATTGATGAAATTAGAGATTTTACTCTTTTTTTTTCTGATTAGGTTAGCCAGAGGTTTATCTATTTTATTGACCTTTTCAAAAAACCAACTTTTTGATTTATTGATCTGTTGTATAATTCTTTTGTTTTCAATTTCATTTAATTCTGCTGTAATTTTGGTTATTTCTTTTCTTCTATTGGGTTTGGGGTTGGAATGTTCTTCCTTTTCTAGTTGCTTGAGATGTCCGATTAAGGTGTTAACCTCCTCTCTTTCCATTCTCTTGAGGAAGGCTTTGCAATGCTATAAATTTCCCTCTTAGGACTGCCTTTGCGGTATCCTAGAGGTTCTGATAATTCATGTCTTCATTGTTGTTTTGTTCCAAAAATTTGGCAATTTCCTTCTTAATCTCATCTCTGACCCAGCTATCATTCAACATAATGTTATTTAACTCCCATGTTTTTGTATGAATATGCAGATTCCTGTTGTTACTGAGTTCAACTTTTATTCCATGGTGGTACGAAAAGATGCAAGGAATAATTTCTATTCCTTTAAATTTACTGAGGTTAGACTTGTGACCTAAGATGTGATCGATTTTGGAGTATGTTCCATGAGCTGATGAGAAGTATGTGTATCCAGTTTTGTTGGGATGAAATGGTTTGTAGATGTCTGCTAAATCCAAATGTTGGTTGGTTAGGTTTAAATCTAAAATTTCTTTGCTCAGCTTCTTATTGGAGGATCTATCCAACACTGCCAAAGGAGTGTTGAAATCTCCAACTATTATGGAGCTGGAGGAAATCAAGTTGCTCATGTCTATTAGAGTTTCTCTTATAAATTGAGGCACATTCTGGTTGGGTGCATCAATATTCATAATTGAAATATCATCATATTATTACCCTTAATAAATATGAAGTGACCATTCTTACGCTTCCTTACTTTTGTTGATTTAAAGCCTATTGTGTCTGCAAATAGAATCACAACACCTGCTTTTTTTCTGATTACCATTTGCCTAAAATATGGACGACCATCCTTTCACCCTGTATCTATATTTATCTTTTAAGGTAAGATGTGACTCTTGTATGCAGCAAATATCTGGCCTGAGTTTTTGTATCCAGCCAGCTAACCTGTGCCTCAGTTAAGCTGTTCACATTAATGGAGAATATTGATAAGTCTGGTAAAATTTTGGGTATCAAATTTTTCAAAAGTCCAGTGGACATTTTTAATCCTTTCGCCATTGTGGAAGTTGGAGTTTGATCAAAAGTTTCTGAGTGAGTTTACTTTTGTGGTAGAGGATTGGGGTGGTCATTATGGAGGATAGGTCTGAGAATATCCTGAAGGGCTTGTTTGGTTATGGCAAATTTCTTCAACATATGAATGTCATTAAAGTATTTAATTTCTCCATCATAAATGAAACTCAGTTTAGCTGGATACAGGATCCGGGGTTGAAAGTTATTTTGTTTTAAGAGATTAAAAGTCAATGACCACCCTCTTATGGCTTGAAAAGTTTCAGCAGAGAGATCTGCAATCATTCTAATATTCTTCCCTTTGTAGGTAATGGATTTCTTATGTCTGGCTGCTTTCATAATTTTCTCCTTCATACTAACTTTAGTGCAGTTAATTATGATATGCCTGGGGTATGTCTTGTTTGGATTGAGTTGTGCTGGGGTTCTGAAACTGTCTGCTATCTGAATTTCAGAATCTCTTGGCATGTCTGGAAAATTCTCTTTCATAATTTCGTGGAGACGGGCCTCTGTGCCTTGCGAGGTCACTTCATCACTTTCAGGGATTCCAATGAGGTGGGTATTAGCCTTCTTCGAATTATCCCAGAGCTCTCTGAGAGAATGATCCGTTTTTGTTCTCCATTTATCTTCCTCTTTGAGAGTTTGGGAGCGTTCAAAGGCTTTGTCTTCAATGTCAGAGATCCTTTCTTCTGCTTGCTCCACTCTGTTACTGAGGAATTCTACTGTATTTCTCAGATCTTTGAGGGCTGCAAATTCTTGCTCAGTGCATCAAAATCTTTGGTGGTTTTTTCTTTAAATTCGTTAAATTCTTGAGACAACTTTAGAATTTCTCCTCGAATTTCTTATTCTGACTTTTGAATTCCTCTTTGAATTTCTAATTCCAAATTTTCCTCCATTCTATTAATCTTGTTTGCAATCCAAATTCTGAATTCGATTTCTGACAATTCAGCCAGCTGTTTATGAATGGGATCTTCAGTTACAGCTGCCATATCTTTCCTTGGTGGGGGGGGAGGGTGTTGATCTATTCTGGTTATTCATGTTACCAGAGTTTTTCCACTGATTCCGCCCCATGATTATTTTACACCATTTGACTTTTCCCCTGGAGGTTTGTCAAGAACCTGTACAGTGCTACGGCCTGAGAAACTGGGGACCTGTTCGGTGTGGTGGGGCTAAGTGGTTTTGTCTTGTTTTCAGTTGGTCTCTGTCCAACCCTAGTGAAACAGTTACTTTGGGTTGAAGTCTCAGCTGTGGAGAAATACTAGCAATTAAGTCACCCCACTCCCCATAGGCAATAATTGGAAAAGGAAAATCAAACCTTCCTTCAACCACACACCCAGGGCACCACTTGAATAGTCCTTGGGCGATTGGCTCAGTTCAAAAGGCCCAAATCAATTGTCTCAGTCAGCACCTGTCTCAGGTGAGAGAGCTTAAAAGGTCTCTGGCAACTGGATTTCAGGGGTCTGTTGACAACTCAAATATGGCTTGTTCTGGTGCTCTGTGGAGTTAGGAGGACCCACCCATCAAATAGATTAGTCTGGGAAGGTTGATGCCTCCTTTCCCACCTTGCACCTCTTTCATACCCAGTCACTGATAGCTCCACAGGGCTGTGACCCATTTGCCTCCAGTGGGCAGATACTCCAGGGGTTTGCACCTGCCCGAATCTCAAGGAAATCTATATTTTCTCACTGCTCTCTGTCTCTCTCCAGCAGGGAGAGGTGAGACCTGACAACCTCGGGTGCTTGATGGAGGCCGGGGGGTGTGTTCACTCAGTTCTAGCCTCGCCCCTGATTGATGTTATTGATAGAACAGAACAACTTTGTGGGAATTTGTTTCTGTCCCTGCTAAATTCCCCTGCAGAAGAGAAGCTGTTTTGATTTCCCCAGACCTGTGCCTCAGGCCCTGTCTTTACTCCTGCAGGTTTGTATTTGCAGCATGGTTAGCTGTCAGCTCTAGCCTCCTGCTTGTTCTTGTTGAATGTGAAAATTGGAGTTAGGGACAATAGCCAACCCGAGGATTTAGAAAAACACCAAACTCATTGAGGCCAAATGAGCAAATAGCCAGATAAAAAGGCTACCAGACACACAAGCCCATAGATGCACAAACAATCAGAAATACATAGACATACAGACAATAACAAAAAAACAACTACAATAAAAATAATGATAATCGTAAGATAATTGGGGAAAAAAGGTGAAAAACAAACAAACAAAAAACCTCTAAAAATCTGATGTAAGCATTCTCAGAAACCATAAGAAGGGAAGAATAGGAATAGAGAAGGGAAGAAGGAGTAAAAAAAAGTGGTGTTCATAAAAAAGTTAAAAAGAAGAAAGAAAAAATTAAAAATAGAAAAATATATATATAAATAAAAAAATTAACAATAGCTCCTCCAAGAAAATGATGAGGAAAAGAAAAAAAAGGCACCAACCACAAAAATATTATTTTTGTATATATGTAGAAATATACATCTATATGTATGACATAGGGATCAACTTTCATAGGGATATATTTATAATGCAATATACTTTCTGAACACCAGGTGGCCCTGTGAGCAGTTCCTAGACTTATACTTGGTTCACAGTTTACACTGTTACCATGGTAACCACCCTACCTGGCCAATCCCCATTTTGGAGTTTCTGTAAAAGTTTATTACCTAATTATTGTCCAAACTCAGCTGCTCTGTTACAGATAGCACTCCTATCTGACCTCCCAACTCGGTGCAGAAGTCCACGCTTCACAAATCTTTCCACTCTGCTCCCACGTTCTCCTGTAAACTGGCGACTGCAATCGGCTGTGGGAGAGGGTGCTGGCTGCCGCTGGTTTCAGCTGCTGCCGGCTCCCGCAGCTGCAGCACACAGAGAACTTATCCTCAGTTTTCGTGGCTCAGAGTCTCACTTTTGAATCTGGACTTTTGAGTCCAGCCACCCGCCAGTTCACTGCACAGGCTGAACTGCCAGCCCACACCAATATTCCCCACCAGGAATGGTCCAGTCTATTTAATCACTCCTGTTGTTCTGGGGGAAGGTCTCCGCCATTTTGGACAATTCAAAATGTCTGTTTCCTGGGCGGAATTCCTTCCCTTCAATTTTCCATCAAGTTGCCAAGCCCCTTGTGGCTCTGAGCGGGACCCCTTTTGGGTTGCTAAACTTGGCTCAGGAATAAATTTTCATCAATTGGTTTTTGCCAGGAATTGCAAGCTGCTGTCCTCCGTGAGGGAGGGGCCTGCCAGCCAGCACGGCCAAGCAGGGGAAATCTCTACAGCAGGGTCTGTGGTTTTAAATTACACCTCATATACAGCAATCTGCCAGTTCGCTGCACGTCTCCAGCTGCCTGTCCACACCAACAATCCATGTGAGGAAAAGGTCCAGACCCACCTTCCTCTCACCTGATGACCTGGGAGAGGTGGGCTACATGTCGGTCCCATCTGCCATCATGCTCTGCCTCCGGAAATATATATTTCTTGATCTAAATGATAATTAAATGAGCTTTTGCTTAAAAATTATTTGCTCTGGGTTTTATACACTTTTTCATTAAGTATATTGCCTTTCACAATTAAATTTTTTTTCAGTGATTAGAAGGTCATAGAGATTAATTACTGGAGTAATTAAGGATAGATCAACTGACAAGAACTGTCAGATAAGACTTCAAAAAAGAGAAAAGGTGCTTGACACTTTCTCAATGCAGTGAGGAAAGTTCAAGTTCAGTGAAAGTAGGACTCCAATTAAATGGTTGGAGCTTCTCACTCTATCATGCAATGTCTTTTACTTTCTCATCCATATTTTCTACCTTTTTGTTTTTTCAAGCTACATTTTGTCTGGGTAAGAAGACACTATCTTCCACTGATTCATTTTCTTTTTAGTTGTGGCTACTTAAATGTTAAACCTATCAATTGAAATTTAATTTAGGTTATTGTAATTTTCATTTGTAGAAGTTCTTTTTGGTTTTTTTAAAAATCTGCCGTCACTTTTTCCTGCCCAAATTGTCAAGTATGTCTTTTATTTCTTCAAACCCCACAAGCATCATTGTTTTATAGTACCACTCTGATAATTCCAATCTCAAAAGTCTTTGTGGGTGTATTTCTGATGCCCATGGTTTTGGTGGTTCTTACTTACGACTTCTTGTTTTCTTAATTCTATTTTTATTTTAATTGTATGCTGCTCCTTCTTTTGGAAAATTACTCATGAAAACTTTTTGAGGTGTAGGATACTGGCACTCATTTTCAGGGAAAATCCACTTTTGTGTCTACATTGTATGACAATGGAACGACTTTAACTTAAGCCAGACCAGTGGTTTCCTGGATCACTCAGATGATACTACCTTAGACTGTAAGTCATACCAGAAAGGCTTTACTTAAAATTCACCCTTTCTATGTAATACAGACTGTAGGGCCCCATCTTAAAGTGTGGGGGCTACTGGGCTACCAACTCTGGGTAGACCTGGGCTTTTGACTTTGTCATCATCCTTTATCTTAAATTAACCTCACAGCTGTTTCTTGGTAATTGGAAAGTGTTCTCTGGGCATTTCGGTGCTGGTATACCTTTAAGGGTACTAATCATCATCTAAATGTTGACTGTCATTGCCCACAATCACAGGTAACACACACAGAAAATGTTTTAACATATAGTTTGCTAAGGGTTTTAGTTTTCTTTAGCTTGGAGGTTGTTACAAATTATCTAACTAACCATTATTGGAAGTGGAAATCCTTTAGTACAATGGTCTGCAACCCTTTGGCACCAGGGACCAGTTTCATGGAAGGCAATCTTTCCATGCACCCGGGGTGGGGGCATTTGATTCCCATAAGGAGTGTGCAAGGTAGATCCCGTGCACGGACAGTTTACAGTAGGGTTCACCTTTCTGTGAGAATCTAATGCCACTGTTGATGTGACAGGAGGTGGAGCTCAGGCAGTGATGTGAACAATGGGGAGCGGCTGTAAATACAGGTGAAGTTTTGCCTGCTTGCCTGCTGCTCCCCTGCTGGGCAGCTCAGTTCCTAAAAGGCCCTGGACTGGTACTGGTCCATGGCCTGGGGTTGGGGACTGCAGCTTTAGTAGATGCCACAACCACAGTCACCACAATCATCACCACAACTACAATATCAGCTAATCAATGCAATTAAAGTGGATTGTATCTACTCAAAGAAGACAGTAAGAAATACTTGTCTCCTTCACACAGTTCAAGGTATGGGATATCCGTCACATGAGACAAATATACCCTGGGTTTGGGGGAGGTTGTCAACGACAAAAATGCATGACAACGTTATATTCAGTCTTCTAAAGACACAGTTGAGGTAGTACAGTAACAATTTTGGTGAGGCACATACACATGCACACACGTAGATTTTAATGATTTGAAAAAAATCCCAAATTTGTTACTTTAGGAAAGTGAGTACTAAGCACCTTCAGGAATATGGTCATGGCATAGCCTGACCGTTTGTTCTTCTCCATGTAGGAGCTTCTTGCTACCGTGCTACAGCTTCTGTATACCAATTCCCATCAGGCTGAAAAATACTGGGGCAGTTTAGTAAAGACTAAACTGTGGTGTAAAATAACCATCTACTCATTAGATCCCAGTAATACTGTCAGGGGCTATTTCCTGGGCAGCCTTCTCAGTGAAGCTTTTGTTATGTGATTCAAAGTTCCCTGAAAAAATCCAACTCATGTCAATTTATTCTGATTTGATGGACTGAGGCCTACTTTCTGCATTGGTCTCCTTTACAAATCCTTTGCCTCTTAGATTCTGGAGCTGACAAAGTTCAACAACAACCCTAAGCTCAAGACCTGCCTAAGACAAGCAAGGAATATATATATATATATATTTTTTTTTTTTTTCACCTAAACATTTCCTTTTTCAATAATTGTGTTTGAAGACAGCATCTTGGAATTTATTTCTGTTGAAATCTTTGTAGTTTAGAGCCAAAGTATGTTTATTCATGAATTTGAAAGAAATGAAGAAACACTCAGTATTCAGAGAAAGAGCTGTAAATTTTGGATATATAATTGATTCTGAGAATATTGGAATGATGTATCTGGGGAGTTGACGATAAGGTCTTCTGAGCCGTTATTTGTAAAGGCTGCCAGGGTCTTCCTGGTGTTATTTATATATAATAACAATCCCCCAGTGCTATCTACTGGAAAATATCCTTCTAAAAAAACATAATTGGGTCTGCCTTTGGGGAGGCTGTGAGTGCCCAGGAACATCTTCCTTTTTATCTTCTGCCTTATTCTGGGTTCATTTTTTTCCTCCTCAGTTTTGCCATTTTTATCTTCAGCTATTGACTCTCCTAATGCATCTGAATCTTCTCTAAGATCTTGAGCTGATAATGAGCTTCCAAAACTCTGAATAGGAGGCTAATAGGGAAAACCAGAAGTGGCAAAAGCAGGCAACTGTAATGGTAAATTTTATGTAATTAAATTTAGCAGTCTTTTTCTTATGGTTTGTATTTTTGTGTGTCAAGAAATCCTTCTGCACTCTAAGGTTATGAAGATACTCTTCTATGTTCTTTTTTTAAAAGCTTCTTCTTTTTTTTTTTTTTTGAGACAGAGTCTGACTTTGTTGCCCTCAGAAGAGTACTGTGGTGTCATAGCTCACAGAAACCTCAAACTCTTGAGCTCAAGCAGTTCTCTTAGTAGCTGAGACTACAGGCACTCGCCACAGTACCTGGCTATTTTTAGAGATTTGGCTCAGGCAATCCATCTGCCTCAGCCTCCCAAGTGGCAGAATTACAGGCATGAGCCAGCACACTTGGCCTTCTTTTTAAAAAGCTTTACAGAATTACAGTGAGAACATTCAACATCCTTTTGTTCTCAATCTCTGATGGAAATGTTTCAGAGTTTTGCAATTAACCACATAGCTGGATGTGGGTATTTTCCCTCCATAGTTAGACTTTATCAGATTAAGCAGGTTTTGCTGAGTTCAAATTTACTCAAAGATAAATGTCATATTTTATCAAATGTTTTTTTCTTCATCAGAATGATTTTATGGTTTATGTCCCTTGGCTTGTTAATGCTACTGAAAGTGGGGGCACTCCACTGGCAAAGATCTCACAGACCACCAAGGCTTGTATGAAAGATTTTTATTGGCGAGGGAGGGATGCTGCAAAGCAGCACCAAGGAGGAGAGAAAAGAAGAGAGAGGGAAGAAAAGAGAGAGAGAGGAAAGAAGTGGGGGAAGAGAGAGGAGAGACTGAGAGAGACAGAGAGAGAGCTATATAGGTTCGGTCAGGGGAAGTCTTAGAATAGTGATGGGAGGATAGAATAGCCAATAAGGAGTTACTGCCCTGGCCGGAAGAGGCGTTAGGGACAGGCCATAAGTTGGGAGGGGCTTTCTTTGAGGCAATTATCTAACATTCCTCCCTTCTTGATTTATTAAAAATAGGGGGTTGGCCTTGGGATAGGGGACGTAGAGTTCTCTCTTCTGTAGTTTCAATTGGCCAACTAGAGGACGATTATGATTTTTTTTGTTGGAAGGATGTAAATTTTTGCTTTCAGACTGTCCTTTTAGCAGTGGTTGTTTAGAAGTGGTGTTTAGGAAAGTCTTGTGGTTCGGAGTAGCGTAGTCCATTCATGAAGAACAGTTTCTCTTGTTGTAGGTTTGCAGTATCAACTGAATACCTGTTGAGATAACTTTGAGAGTTGAGTTTGAATAAAACAAGTTATTGAGTAGGAAATGTTAGCTGTTTCTGTGTCTACGTTAGCCATGATTCCCACCACTGCCAGTAAGGGAACTATGGCAACTTGGGCAGCCGTATAGGCGTTGTTGGATAGAGAGAAAGAGGCGGCACTGGAACAGGTTCATATCCTGCAATAATTTTAAAATCCGGTAGTAATATAACTACGGAACAGAGACTTTGAATGTGGATAGGGGGACTTCGGTATAATTTTTTCCCACAGAGAAACTGGAAGGAACATGGCACTTTCTGTGTAACTTCTTTTTTGGTTTGAAAGGTAAAGTGACTATATTAGAGCACTTTGATGGGTTTAGGCCTGATAGGGGAGTGGTGCCAGTAAAGTTGAAGTAAAGAGGGCGGCGCCTGTGGCTCAGTGAGTAGGGCGCCGACCCCATATGCCCACGGTGGTGGGTTCAAACCCAGCCCGGCCAAACTGCAACAACAACAACAAAAAAATAGCCGGGCGTTGTGGCGGGCGCCTGTAGTCCCAGCTGCTCGGGAGGCTGAGGCAAGAGAATCGTGTAAGCCCAAGAGTTAGAGGTTGCTGTGAGCGGAGGGACGCCACGGCACTCTACCCGAGGGCGGTACAGTGAGACTTTGTCTCTACAAAAAAAGGAAAAAAAAGTTGAAGTAAAGAGGGTATGACTGGAAGACTTGATTGAGGGAGGGTACAAAAGGTTTAGTTTCATGTGTGCAAGTTGTTAAATTAAGAGATGTGAGGTCTGAAAGGTTGAGAGATAAAATGTTAGGAATTATGATTGGGGCGGTTTGAAGTTTAGTGCGTAAGAGACCTTGAAGATTTAATCCAATCCAGCAGCCCAGTTTATATTTAGGGTGATGTTTTAAAAGCGAGTACGTTGGTAAGATGGAATCATAGGTTAGATTAAGATTTAGTTGGGGAATTAGTTGACTCAGGTGTGAAACAAGAAAGCTGCTGTGGAGAATCCCAAGGTATCTTTCGGCTCCCAAATTCCTCTCCGACAAGAAAACACAACACTCGGCTACTCGCTAAGCAGAGGCAGCAAACTTTTACAATTCCCAACGCGGGCATTTCCACACAGTCCTGGAAACTCAGGGCCGAGAGCAAGGTGAGAAGCGGTCTCCCAGGACCCGCCCGATGCCTGGACGCGGTGACAAGGGCGCCCGCCGCGGGTTCCGGCCCCTTACGGGCAGACTCCCCGGCGGGGCGCGTCGCAGCGCGGCTCCCGGGAGCAGGCCGAGGGGACTCCGTGCGCGCCCCGCGCCCCTCGCACTTAGGGCACACTCCCCGTGACCCCAGGTCACGGCTCCCGTCTGCCCTCACCAGCCGAGCGACGCCCCCACTCTGGGCCGGGACCCTCGCTCCCTCCCGGCGAGCCGGCCTTCCCGGCGTTGGGGCAGCCTCTGCCCGGCCGGCGGGACCCGCGGCGTGAGGGGCGGCGGCGGCGGCTTTAAGTGCTGAATCACCACTTTGCAACCCGAGCGCCAAACCACCATGACCTGAGGGCCCCGAGGGCCCGGACGCTCCGCTCCGCTTACCCACAGAGGCGCTCCGGGGGCAGGAGGCGGGCGCTGAGGACCGAGCGGAAGGTGCGGGGCAGAGCGGGGTGCAGCAGCCACGCTGGCCGGTACCGCACACCCCGGCGCAGCCGCGGGGATCACCGCGCGCGCTTCCAGCCTGTGCTGCGAGCTGGCCCTGCGCACTGCGCATGCTTAGTCTGCCGCGCCGCTCGGTCGCCCGGAGCAGCTCCGGGTTTTGCCTGGAGCCGGACGTGGTGGGGTAGTTGGGGACGGCGGGAGTCCCAGGCCTGACTTGGCAGGGCCTGAGCTGGTGGCTGGCGGCACTGGGGTGGCTAGCGAGTCCCAGGAGCCCGGCAACCAGGCTTTCCTAGGCCGGGAGGATCTCAGCTGGGTCACACTGGGGCGCACTTATGAGGGTGGCGGGTCTGTCTGGCTGCTGGAGGTGTAGGGCGACGCTCTTAAACTCGGTGAGCGCACACGAAGCCATGTGTTCCGAGGTACCCCTAATTAGCTAGGGCCTCCAGTCTTGAAGATGTTGAAACAAGGTCGGTGATCTCGGCAGCCTCTCAAACGAATCTGCGGCGGGCGCGGCCCGCGGGCTCCCTCTAGAGCGCGGCGGAGGGGACGTGGGCCGCGAGGGCACAGACGCGTCAGACACCTGGCTCGGGTGCGGGTGGTTCAGCCTGGGGATCGGCCAGGGGAGGCCAGGACCCAGAGGAGAGTTTCCAAACTGGGGGAGCTAGCAACTCCTCAGAGGAAGGTGGAGATGGGACTGGCCTCAGTTAAACAAGGCTTTCGTGGATCTTCAAATCCGGAGTGGAAACTACTACCCTGTAGAATACTACTGCTGTTGTCAACTTCAGTCATTACTTTCAATTTTCTTTCTTTCTTTTTTTTTGAGTCAGAATCTCACTCTGTAGGCCTGGGTTAGAGTGCTTGGCGTCATAACTCACAGCAACCTCAGACTCTTGGATGCAAGCCATTCTCATGCCTCGGCTTCCCGAGTAGCTGGGACTACAGGAACCCGCCACAACATCCAGCTAATTTTTCTACTTTTCGTAGAGATGGAGTCTCACTCTTGCTCAGGCTGGTCTTGAGCTCCTCAGCTCAAGCAATCCTCCTGTCTAGGCCTCCCAGAGTGCTAGGATTATAGGCGTGAGCCATCGCCTTTAGGACAAGGTTTTATGGTGCTTTGCATCTATGAACAACCTCATAGTTGTTGGAAAGTTATAGCCATAACATACATTTTACAGAGGTCTTTAAGGAAGAGTATGATTGGGAATGATGTCTTCCTGGCAGCGCCTGTGGCTCAGTGAGTAGGGCGGCCAAACTGCAACAAAAAATAGCCAGGTGTTGTGGCAGGCACCTGTAGTCCCAGCTACTCGGGAGGCTGAGGCAAGAGAATTGCTTAAGCCCAAGAGCTGGAGGTTGCTGTGAGTTGTGACGCTACAGTACTCTAGTGGGGGCGATAAAGTGAGACTCTGTCACAAAAAAAAAAAGAATGATGACTTCCTAGCTTAAGTACTTTTAGGTTTCTGATGTAGCAGCCAGAAATAGTGCCCTGATGAATTCCTTTATTGATGAAAATGGAATTCAATAGGAGACTTCCTTAATCAAGTTGATGTTTTATCAGAGAGATACTTAGGCATCTTTTTTACAATGCGCTTTTTTCCCCCCTCCCTTGGTAGAATGCCGTGGCGTCTTAGCTCACAGCAACCTCAAACTTTTGGGCTCAAGCGATCCTCTTGTCTCAGTTTTTTTCATTTTTAGTAGAGATGGGGGTCTCACTCTTCCTCAGGCTGATCTCGAACTCCTGAGCCCAAGCAATCCACCCTCCTCAGCCTCCCAGAGTACTGGGATTACAGGCGTGATACAATGCACTTTCACTGAAAAGTAAACTTTTGGATGGAAACAGGTGAAAATCACTGCAAGTTTCCTGGCTGTGTCTGCAAATATGTCATTTTAAAAACCTTTAAGTTACTAGTCCTAATGCAGACAATTACCTTGTAGCAGATCCTCTGAGAGTATTAATGCAGAATTTCTGAATATATTTTATGCTCCACTTGAATCTATAAATGAGTTGGGTCAAGGGTAGATTCTGTTTTGTTAGGGCCCAAAACACATAATTTTGGAGACCTCTTTAAGAAATAGAGTACAAATCATGAATACAAAATTAGCCATCAAAATTAATATTTAGAGGCCTGGCACAGTGGTTCACACCTGTATGTGATGTAAGCCACACCTGTATGTAATGCAAGTACTTTGGGGTGCCAAGGAGGGAGAATCACTTGAGGCCGGGAGTTCCAGACCAGCCTGAGCAATATATAGCAAGATCCCATTTCTAGAAAAAAAGAGAAGAATTAGGCATGGTGGTGCACACCTGTAGTACTAGCTACTCGGGAGATTGAAGCAGAAAGATGGCTTGAGCCCAGAAGTTTGACACTGCATTGAGCTGTGTTGATGCCACTGCACTCTAGCCTAGGCAACAGCCAGACACCATCTAGAAAAACAGCAACAGTAACAACAAATTTAGAGAAAATAAATCACAACAAATGACTTGAGACCTACAGATTCTAGACCCTTTCTTTATTCTGAGATCTCTTTAGGCTATTAGAAATGTTTCCAGAGTGCAACTGGCTGCCCCTGTGCAACTCTCAGTGTGGGGACTGTGAAACTGAGAGGCTCTAAAGTTTAAATTTCAATAACTGCATGATAAATTTCCCTCTGGTTGGAGTGGATGTATTAGTTATGAAAGGGTAATATCAATGTGGTCTCAACAAAGGAAGTGGATAGAAAGAAACTAACAATTTTAAGGATCTACTGTGTGTTTTGCATTGTACATAGATCTTTCATTAATCTTCACAGTCACACCCTGATATGGATATTCCCCACTTACCAGAGATAAGAAAGCTGTGGCTCAGAGAGCTTAAGTAATTTGCCAACAGTTGCACAAGGAGAGTGGAATGGTTTTTTGTTTTTTCTTTTCTTTGACACAGACTCTCACTTGGTCACCATTGGCAGAGGCTCACAGCAACCTCAAACTCTTGGATTCAAGCGATCCTCTTGCTTCAGCCTCCCAAATAGCTGGGACAGGGTCTTGCTTTGGCTCAGGCTGGTCTCAAACCTGTGAGCTCAGTCAATCCACCCGCGTCAGCCCCCCAAGTGCTGGGATTACGGGCGTGAGCCACTGCCCCTGGCCAAAAGAGTGGAATTATAATTTGAACCCAGGATCATCTGATTCTAAAACCTGTGATTCTTTCATATACTCATTTGTTGACTTGATAAGTATTTATCAAGTACTTATAAGTGCCTTCTAAGTACTAGGTGTTCTAAAGGTGTGAGTTTATATAGCAGTAGTCAAAAAGGACGAAGATTTCTGTCTTCATGGAGTTTACCTTCTAGCTGTGTGAAGAAAACAGACAACAAACAAGTAGTGAATATGTGATATGAAGAAAAAACAAAGACCAGGATAAGGGAACAAGAATACAAGTGGAGGGGCTATGTTAAATGGGATGTTCAGGAAAGGCCTCTCTGAGGAGGTGACATTTGAGCAGAGCCCAGAATGATAAGAAAAAGTAGGCAATGTGAAGATCTGGGGTATAACCTTGACCATCCTTACACAAACAAATATGAAATGTAAACCACTTAGACAACTAGTTTAGAAGCAGAAAACAGTAATGCACTGAAATTATGCCTTGCCCCAGATGGGAAAATTAGATACAAATTCAAATATGAGTATGCTAACATACTTGAAGCCAAATTTAAATTATTTTGATATCTGTGCTATAAGTCCCTCCCATTAGCCCAGAAAGAGTATACCACAAAATGAGTCAGAAGTTCCTAACAAACTGGAAGAAGTGTGTGTGTGTGTGTGTGTGTGTGTGTGTTTTGAGACAGTCTCACTCTGTCATCCTGGGTAGAGTGCCGATGCCTCATGGTTCACAGCAATTTCAAACTCTTAGGCTCAAGCTATACTCTTGCCTGAGTCTTCTGAGTACCTGGGACTGCAGACCCCTACCACACTGCCCAGCTAGTTTTTCTGTTTTTCAGTAGCGACGCTCTTGCTCAGGCTGATCTTGAACTCCTGAGCTCAGGTACTCCACTCACCAGGGCCTCCCAGAGTGCTGGGACTACAAGCGTGAGCCACTGCGCCCAGCCATATATCCAGGGTGGCCATAATGTTTGTGTGCAATTGACTGTTTTAAATTGCACATGAACTTTATGGCCACCGTGTGTGTGTGTGTGTGTATATATATATATATATATTTTTTAAAGGAAACCCATTTTTGGCAGATTGGCATTTATTTCCTAATTGGTAATATTCAGAAAAGTAATGTCTTTTGAACTAATCTAATCTATTGTCTTGTTATACATTCAAAATCAAAATCTGAATTCTGAATGTAGAAGCTCAAAATTTTGTGGTAATAGCTCAAAAGAAAGGATGCCTAAGTAACAATGAACCAAAATTTAAAGTCAGTTTTAATTATCAAGAAATGTTCATTGGGCCTGGCATGATGACTTACACCTGTAATCCCAGCACTCTGGGAGGCCGAGGTGGGTGGATTGCCTGAGCGCACTGGTTCGAGACCCGCCTGAGCAAAAGTGAGACCTCATCTCCATAGCCGGGCATTGTGGCCAGCACCGGTGGCCCCAGCTACTTGGGAGGCTGAGGCAAGAGAATCACTTGAGCCTAGGAGTTTGAGGTTGCTGTGAGTTATGACACCATGGTACTCTACCCAGGGTAACAGAGTGAGATTCTGTCTCGAAAAATAAATAAATAAAATAAAACAACGAATTTATTCTCTCACAGTCTGGAGGCCTGAAGTTCAAATGTAAAGTGATGACAAGGCCACACACCACACCCAACACAGAGGATCCAGGGGAGAATCCATTCTTTGGTTCTTCTAGCTTCCTTGCTTTGTGGCCACATAAATCCAATCTCTGCCTTCATATTCACCTTTCTTTCTTCTCTGTGTGTCTTTTCCTCTTTTGTCTCATATAAGCACATTTGTCATTGCATTTAAGACACAGGTGGGTAACCCAAGACAATCTCATCTTGTCTTTAGTTACATAGGCAAACACAATTCTTCCAAATAGCATAATATTCACAGGTTTCTGAGAGTAAATGTAACTTTGGGGGGGCCACCTCTCAACTTACTATACTACATTTCCAGCCTCTGCTTTTACACACCACTAATCCCAGTTCATGCAGTTGTCACAGCTATTGGTGCTTACAACACTGACTTGCCAGTAATGTAGCAATTTCTAAACCCAGCTTAAATGTTATTGCCTTCACAAAACTTTCCCTCCTTTTGATTCCTCATACGCATTGGAAATAATCACTCCCTGATCTGAGCTGCCAGAGTAGTTTACCGCCCTCCAAAGACACTCATTTGAATCTTAACCTTACATATTCATAAGAGGCAATAGATTAGGAATGACGTCTCAGTCATTTTTGTATCCCGCATGGAAGCAAGTACAGTGCTTAGTAAATATTTGTCAAATGTGTATTTGCTAAATCTGATCAAGCCTCTAGATGTAACTAGCATTTATAGCACATTTATAGCAGCAGTTCTCAACCTTCCTAATGCTGCGGCCCTTTAATATAGTTCCTGTGGGTTGCGACCCACAGGTCGAGAACCGCTGATTTACAGGAAATATAGCAGTTATAGGGATAAACACGTTAAGTCACATAAGAATATGTGGCTCAGTGAGTAGGGCGCCGGCCCCACATGCCGAGGGTGGCGGGTTCGGACCCAGCCCCGGCCAAACTACAACAGAAAAATAGCCGGGCGTTGTGGCGCACGCCTGTAGTCCCAGCTGCTCGGGAGGCTGAGGCAGGAGAATCGGGTAAGCCCAAGAGTTGGAGGTTGCTGTGAGCCATGTGACGCCACGGCACTCTACCCGAGGGCGGTACAGTGAGACTCTGTCTCTACAAAAAAAAAAAGAATACAATCAGGAAAATTTAGAATGTTTGAACACTACGCACAATTGACTCAATTTCTTTCACAAACTGCAAAATAAAAAAAGAGAAGTCTGTAGACTAAAGAAACCATAGAATTGACAAGCTATGGCAATCTTTTTATAAAATTTTATGTGAAAATGCTAAGGCATAGGAAGATCCAAGCCAATTTTCTTCTTTATTTATTTATTTATTTATTTTTTGTCTTTTCAGAGACAGGGTCTCAACTCATTCTGCTCACTCTGTCCCCTGTCACCCAAGCAAGAGTGCAGTGGCATGGTCATAACTCACTGTAACCTCAAACTTTTGGGCTCAAGCATCCTCAAGCCTTGGCCTCCCCAATTATGGGGAGTATATAGGTCTACAGCAGGGGTCCTCAAACTTTTTAAATGGGGCCAGTTCACTGTCCCTCAGACCGTTGGAGGGCCAGAGTATAGTTAAAAAAAAAAAAAAAACTATGAACAAATTCCTATGCACACTGCACATATCTTATTTTGAAGTAAAAAACCCAAACAGGAACAAATACAATCACACCACTGCATGTGGCCCGTGGGCCGTAGTTTGAGGACCCCTGGTCTACAGGCATGCATCACTATATCACTACATCAAAAAAAATTTTTTTGAAAGAGAGTCTTGTTATGTTGTTCAGGCTTGCCTCAAACTCCTGACCTGAAAGGATCCTCCCACCTCAGACTCCCAAAGTGCTGAGATTACGGGCATGAGCCACCACACCTGCCAAGCCAATTTTGAAGAAGAATCTAGAAAATGTATGCTACAAAATATTAAGAATTATTATTAAGCTATTATAATTAAGACAACATAATATTGACACCAGGGGAGACAGGCCCTAGAAATCAGTTTGGTGGTTATGTATTAAAGCTGCAGATATGAATTAGCATTCCATCTCTAGTTGTATACCCAAAAGAAATGTGAACATATGTCCAGAAAAATTCAAATACTAGAATGGTCATAGTAGCACAATTAGTAACATTTCTAAACCAGAAACAATCCAAATGAGCATTAACAGTAAAAATACACAGGGAAAATAACTGGAGTATTCATATAATGAAATATTGTACCGTAATAAAAATGAACAAATACTACTTGGGAGGCTGAGACAAGAGAATCGCTTAAGCCCAAGACTTTGAGGTTGCTGTGAGCTGTGACACCATGGCACTCTACCGAGGGCAACAAAGTGAGACTCTGTCTCAAAAAAAAAAAAAAAAAAGATTTAGTTGGGGTGTGAGGGTGGAGAGATTGAAACTTCGGATTTGATTTTGGCTGAATTTTAATGATTTTGATAATATCTGTTAAAGGAGGGGAATAAATTTTGGTTTTAATTCTGTTACAGTGAGTTCGTAAAAGTATGGCCAAGGGTGTGGAAAAGTAGTTGTTGATAGTTGTATATTGGTGTTGGTGACCTTCCAGGGGCCTATGGATTCACAACCCCAATAGGCATATCCTTTTCTACATTTTGAGTTAGGATTTTGAGTACTGCAAGCATATATTTGGATGGTGTAGTTTAGATAATAATGTTTGCCTAAAGAGACGAAGGTATATGAATTACCTTTAAATAATTTACATAAGGTAACATTAAGTAATATATTAGAGTGATTTGATTTTCTAACTAATATTTTGTTAATAGAGGTGTGATATGATTTCCAGGTGTTAGACCACAAGTTGATGTGTAATTTTCATGTTTTTTCTCAGTGGCCAGAGAGTGAGAGAAGTTGAGGGTTTTGTAATTGAGACCCATAAGTATTAGGAGAGCTTATTAGGAATAAGAAAATTATGAGAGGCATTTTAGGAAGGTAATAGAATACTTTATGAATATGGAGTAAAGGGATAGAGAGTATTTTGTTTTTGTGATTAGTATGGTGGAGTAATTGTGATTGGATTAATCTTAAAGAGTAATGTTAGGAGTATAGTTATTATTATTATTATTATGTCTATTGGTGAGTATTAAGGGAGGTAATGATTGAAATTTTATGAGACGTTTCTCTTAGAGCGTTGGGACCTCAGGTGGAGGATGAATTTCGGTTTCCTGGACCTCTGGGATCTAAGTGAGTTTAAGCTTTAGGGGGCCTTTTCTTGAGCTGAGTATGAGGAAAGATTTTTAGGTGTCGTCTGTTGACCTGTAGTAATAGTTGGATTAAGGAAAGGCTTAGTGTGAGATAGATGAAACCATCCAGGAAATGAGGCTAATGTTACTTCGGTGGGTGTTGATAAAATTACTCCATGAAGTCCTTGCCATTTTGGCTCGAGTGGTTTTTGGGGACGATTAGGAGGAGCTACTAGAACTTGATCTCCTGGGTGAAAGGAGGTGGGTAATGAAGGTGTTGGGATAGGAAGAAGTGTGTCTATTTGTTTCCATAAAAGGGATCGAATATACTGAAGAAGAGAGGATAAGATGGAGTGAGATAATGGGCTATCTGATGGTGTAAGTCCTGGAGGAAGAATGGGTCTACCAAACATTAATTCAAAAGGAGAGAGGTTGGAGGTGTTCTTTGGAAGGGAATGTAGGCATAGAAGTGCCAGGGGTAGAAGAGTGATCCAGTCTAAGTGAAGTTCAAGGGAAAGTTTGGTTAATATAGATTTTAAGGATCTGTTAGACCTTTCAAGCTTCTCTGAAGATTGAGGATGGAAAGGAATATGGAAATGTCAGGGGATACCTAAGGCTTTGGTTAAGGTTTGAGAAATGGTGGAGGTGAATTTAGGTTCATTGTTGGACTGTAAAGAACAGGGGATTCCAAAGCAGGGAATAATGTTTTGGAGTATGATAGAGGTAACAGTGGTAGTCCTCTTGTTTGTAGTAGGAAAGGTTTTAATTTAATTTGAGAAGGTATTTATTAATATTAAGAGGTATTTATAATGTTTGATTTTAGGTATGTGTGTGAAATTAAGTTGCTAGTTTATTTTAGGAAGAAGTTTCTTAGCTTGGTGAGTTGGAAAGTGTGGGAGGTGAGACTTTGTGGGTTGGAGTGCTGGTAGATTTCATAGGATGAGGTAAGTTGATTCAGAAACTCTGAATCTATTTGTGAGAGAGGAAAGAAAGTTTTAAGAAATTGTAGTAAAGTTTGAGAGTTGGGGTGAAATAACTTGTGGAGATAGATGAGGAGGTCATGAGTGGGAGGTTGATTTGTTTCTTCGACTGTAGCAACAGTAGGAGTAGAAATAAGTAGGAGGTGAGAGGAGGTGTCAGGGGATGATGGTTGGAGAGTAGCCGTACACACTGCATGGTCGGCTCGGTTATTACCCTTTGATATAGGTGAGTGGTTAGATTGATGTGAACGGCAATGAACAATGCTTATAGTCTTAGGTAATTTAGAAGGTTTTAGTAGTTTGATAATAAAGTGAGAGTTAAGAGGTCCTTTTTGTATGTTGGAGAGGTAAGGGAGAAGAGTGTCCAGTGTTTGAAGGTAATTGTGAGTGGGTGACGAGTCAGAGGGATGTAGGATTTAGTGTGGACATGTGTTAAAAGATAATGATGGGTCAGATAAGAGAGATTTGAAGGTTAAGAATGCGGCATGGTGGGAGGGTTTGAAGATTTTTGTATGTTAAAAGATCAGATAGAGAATGAGGGGATAAGACAGTAGTAGGGGAATTAAAAGTGAGTTTCTTGGATTCTTGTATTAGAGTAATTGTGGCTGCCAATGTCTCGAGATAGAGGATTCAACTTTGAACAGTGTGATCTGTTTTGAGAGATAAGTAACTGGAGTAAAGGTGGGGCCTAGTTGATTTTTAAGTACATCAAGAGAAAATACATGGTTTTTTTAAATATATAGGAGGAAGTGGTGAGAAAGATTAGGAAGGTGGAGGGCTGGAGCTTTTAATAAAGCATGCTGTAGAGATTTAAAAGAACTGGAAATGGAGGTTAGGAGAGGCTTATGAGGGTTATTTTGAGTAGTATCATATGAAGGAGTAGTTAGGAGAGAAAAGTTGGGAATTCATGCTCTGAGGTATCCAGCTAACCCTAAAAAGGAGAGGAGTTCTTGTTTTGTGGTGGGTAGAGGAAAGTTGCGAAGAAGGCTTTTTGTCTATGGTAATAGTTTTGAAGTTTGGAGATAAAAGGATATTAAGGTATGTGATTTTCTGTTGGAATAATTGAACTTTTGAGGGAGAGATATGATATCTCCTATTTGCAAGGAAATTAAGGAGGGAATAGGTGTTTTGCTTAGAGTCATGTACGGTGGGATTATAGAGTAGGAGGTTATCGACATACTGAATTAAGGTTGAAGGAGAGGGATTATAGAATTGGAGGTCTCGTGCTAATGTTTGGCCAAGTAAGTGGGGGCTGTCATGAAATCCCTGGGGGAGTATAGTTTAAGTAAGTTGGGAGGGAGTCTGAGAAGTAGGGTCAGTCTATATGAGGGCAAATAGGTTCTGGCAATTAGGATGTAAGGGAATGAGCGTAGAGTTAATGAATTTTAGATTTTGTATTAAGTGATAGGTGTCATTAGGTTTTTTAATTGCTAGTATGGGAGTATTATATGGTGAATGGGCAGGTTGTAAAAACTTTTTTTTTTTTGTTTAGGAGATCTTGTATAATAGGTTGGAGTTCTAGGAGATTAGATTGGAAAGTAGATATTGATGTTGAGAAGGAAAAATAGAGGGATTTTTTAGTTTAATAAGAATTGGAGGGCAGGAGGCAATTGAAAGGGTTTTAGTATCTTAAATTTTAGGATTTACTTGCTCTGGTGGAATGGGCTAGGGCAACGAGTTTTTTATAGCTTGGGAAAGGATGAGGCAGAGTGAGGCAGAGAGAGATGGGTCAGCATTTATCAATTTAAGATCAAAAGTTAGGGTGGTACTTAATTTGGAAAGTATGTTACGTTCCAGAAGGGGAACTGGACAGGAAGGTAACATTAAAAAGGAATGTATATATGAGAAATTGCCAATTATGCGGCGTAAAAAAGGAGTTTGATGTAGATGGTGGGAAAAAAACCTTTACTCCCAACAATAGAGGTGGGCGACAGGGAGGTAGGACCACTGAACTCTTTAATAACTGAGATGCTAGTTTTTGTGTCTAATAGAAAGGTGATCATTCTACCTGCCACCATCAGGGTTACTCTTGGCTCCGTAGAGGTAATCTTCATTGGGCAAAAGAAGCCAGGGTCCCGTTAGTCTTCAGAAGAGGTAATTCGCAGTAAGTCTGCTTGTAGGTGCTATAGGTTGGCTGGCCTCAGGTCCTCTCTGAGCCAAGGGGCAGTCGGCCTTCCAGTGACCCTTTTTTTGCAGAGAGGGAATGGCCATGGCAGAGGTTGGGATTGGGGCAACGTATTACCCAGTGGCCTTCTCCATTGTATTTGTAGTATGATTCAGGTGGTTGAGTCATGAAGCTGTCTTTGGTCCCTGATTACTTAGGTAGGTTAGGAATGATGGCCTTAAAGACACTGTAATGTTTTGAGCTAGTATTTGATAATTTTGGGTTTCAGATTTTTTATTTTCCCTTCGGAAAATATCATCTCATCCCGTGTAAACTTTAAAGGCTGTGTTTAAAATTACAGCCTAGGGCATCAGGGGTCCATGCTCCAAGCACTTTAGCTTAAGTTTGATGTCAGGGTAACTTTGGTTAAAGGAATAAGTTACGAGAATGTTTTTCCCATCTATTGTTTCAAGATTTAAGTTAGTATATTTAATAGAAGCCTTGGTAAGGTGTTGGAGGAAAGCTGAAGGATTTTTTTGATTTATCTTGTATGATTTCCTGTAATTTATTATAATTGATAGCCTTTTTGGTGGAAGCTCTAAGTCCACAAAGAATGTAGGTAATAAAAATGTTTCTATTTTTTCTTAGTATTATTATTATAATTCTAATTTGGCTGGGAGTTAGGGACTGTAGTGTCACCTGTAGGATGCTTATTGATATGTGAAATTGATTTGCTGCCTCTTTCACCTCTCCCACACTTGTTTGCACTCATTAGAGGTTAGGGTATTGGTTAAAATAATAAAAACATTATGCTAGGTAAGTTGATAGGATATAGTAATACATTGTTATACAGTGGTACTGTAGGATTATTATATGGAGGAGCTGGAGGGAGAAAGGAGTAAAGAAGTCTGGAAGAGTTTCTTGGAGCAATTGGAAGTGGACTGAGAGACCATAGGAAGAACTGAGTGCTAGTTGGAGAGGAGGAGTTAGGAGATGAGCTCGGATTGGTTGACCGGGAAGTAGGAGGCACAGAGGATGGAGGTAACTGTGTGGTTGAGGGAGGAGTCAAATATGGCCGGCGAAACAAAAATTACTCCTGTTTAGGAACCTATGGTCACTTGTCTGCATGGTGGAGATTTATTTGCCAGGTCGAATAGGTTTGGTTTAGGGAGATAGAGAGTAGGAGAGCCCTTTGTTACAAGAATTTTAGAATTATGTGAATATAAATTAGGCTTGGTTTTAAGATATGAGAAGCCCTGAACATAGGGGCTTTATGTCGGTCCTTTTGTTTTGTGTTGTTTTTAGCTCATAACCCTGCAGACATTTTTGAGAACTTTATCTCCTCTGCCCACTAGCCACCTTTTGACCAAGAGAGATCATTTAATTAGCTACCTTTCTTGTTCTTATTTGCAGATGCTGATGAGTGGCAAGAATCAGAGGAAAATGTTGAACACATTCCATTTTCCCACACCCGCTATCCTGAGAAGGAAATGGTTAGGAGATCCCAGGAATTTTATGAACTTCTCAATAAGAGACGATCAGTCCGGTTCATAAGTAATGAGCAAATCCCAACAGAAGTCATTGACAATGTCATCAAAGCTGCAGGTTTGTAATTGCACATCCGTCTCTGAGAAGGTCAGCTGCCTTACTGGTGTGACTCCAACATTAGAAAACATTGAAGTCCAAACCGTAAATGACAGCTGTAGCGACGTGTTTACCTACAAAGTCTCACCCAAGTGTGGAGTGACTGCCAGAAACAATGATTTCTACTTTCTACATTTTGAGTATTATGAGCTCTTGCAAGCAGATGTGACAATAGTTCAAAACTCCTGAAATCATTCAGTTTTACGAGCTTTTATTTCAAAGCAAGATTTCTAAACATACCATTATATATTCAAAGGGAAACACCCTTTTTATTCCCCTCCCCCTAAAATACACACGCTCTCTTTCTCCCACACACACTCTCACACACGCACACTCACAGGTTGGTCTTTGGAAGAACATTTCTCATATTACACACTACGATGCTCTTCAGAATTCTAATGAACTAGCAAAATTTACTGGTGTGAATTTATAAAGTAACACAAAGAAAGACAAACCCATTTTAAACATAAGTAATATCTTCTCACAGGTAAAATAAATAAATACATAGCTACAGAAAAAGGGAGGGGTACAGAAGAGAAAGCCCCCAGTTTGAGAGTCTCCTCTGATTGGGGTCTTATTCTTATGTAAATCAGATTTTAAGCTTATTTGTAGAAATTATAGTATGCCCATTGTGAATACATTATTCAACTTTGAAAGAAGCAAGAATAAGATATTTGTTCTCATTAAGGATATAAATGCACTAGATTATTGAGTCCATATGTATATGCATGTACATATATTACATTAAGGTAAATTTGGCACAACTTGAAACATTAGGGAGAAATTTATTTCTTGTATTTAGAGATACAAATATTTAGTAGAAAAATAAAATGGGCACAAAGTTAACCAGAATCATTCTGTGTAGGAATTTGGGCCTTAGGTTTTCCTTTTGACTTACATTTTCTGGACTTACAGTAGTGAAGTAGTTTGTGGTAAGTAAAAACCCCATCGAGAGTCTGAGACCTTATGCCTTCCAGAAGTAGAATTTATTCCATTAAAAAGGAATAAGGAAGGAAGGAATCAGTGTTTCTGATATATCCCAACCATGGGTCACTGCTGTTTGTCCTTGGGAATAGTTGGGCTTCTCTAGGACCAAGAGGTGACACCCAGGCCAGAAGCTGGCCCAAGCTGTCTCTGGAATCTCAAGAGAATTTAAGCTCCTTGTATGAAGGTGATGCCTTGTGGAGCTTTGTCCTGGAACACCAGAACTGATTCAAGTGTGGACCGAGGATTCCCAGGGCCCTTGAGGGGTGAAAGATGCACAGGTTTGCATGCTGAGTGCCCAAAGCCAAAGGTTTCCCAACACTGTGTGTCCCCAACGAGACCACAAACTTCACAGTGTCACACTCAGAGCTTTGAAAGAATCATGAAGCCATTTATAGTTTAGTCACCTTTTAAGGAGTGTTTTAAAAACCATTTTACCAAATACAATTTGCCATTTCTCATAAGCTTCATGACATTATCCTTTTTCAAGTCTATCAAAATGGATGACAGTTTGGAGAATTCTGGCTGTTACAATTTGCCCTTGGAGTTTTTCTCCTTGGTGGTCATGGTGTAGTTAGTTAGGGATGCTCTCGCTCATGTAATTAGAGAAGCAAGGATAGGTGCCCACAGCCCAAGCAGTGCTGGTCGTATCTTGATAAGTCAGTTCGGAGACATCTGGAAGACGCTGACCAGCATGGAGTCAGCAGCTCATGCCAGAGCCCCCTGCCAAGCACTGCGTTTTTCAGGTTACCTAACTTCATTCTGAGCAAGCTTTAATTATATGGAGTCTTAACTAACAGTCTCCTGCAGCTTTAATTTCTGGATTTGATTTAATGGGTGACAGGGACAGCCCCCAGTGGGGCGCACACAGAGCCCTGGACCTTCGTGGTTGTGAAGGACCCAGACATGAAACACGAGATTCGCCAGATCATTGAGGAGGAAGAAGAGGTAAACTACGTGAAGAGAATGGGGCACCAATGGGTTTCGGACCTGAAGAAACTGAGGTACACAAGTTGGTGACATTTGGGATGTCTGGTTGGCCTCTTAAAATGAAAGAACTGCCACTGCCATTTCCTGATTTGATTGTTAAAAAGTGTGTTTGTGTCTCTGGGCGGAATCATGAACACTGCATCAGGCCCTGCCCCTGTATTGCCATAAGATTCTTTGCTAAATCAATAGGCTGTGACCCAAATTATTGCTTAGTCAAGTAAACTTCAAGAAATGACTGTACACTCATCTTGGAGCCTAGGATTATGACATACTTCTCATGATCTTGAGTGAAGCAGGTTACGTTTTGCTAAAGTGATCAGGTCTTCCAAATGATTTGATGAAGCAGGATTTAGTTTTAGGACAAGTTTGGCACCAGTGGGCTCCCTGTGAGGCGTTAGTAACTTTGTAGGCCCCCTCATCTCCAGGAGAGAAGTGGCAGGGACCTCAGCGTGGCTAGTTTCACCACAGTGCCTCCAAGGCCATGGCCTTCCCTGCCCCCACACTTCCTAGGCTGAGTGTGAGGGGCATGGCAGGTAGTGACAGTGGCCCTGACCTCTCCAGGGGCCCTGCAGGTCCGGCTTGAGGTCTTGGCACTCTCAATGCCCAGGAGAGATACTTAATGCCTCTGTCTCTCCGCTGTGGGCCTCCAGTGGCCCATTCGACACCAGTCACCCAACACCCCACAGTGGCACAACCCAAAGAAAGGACGAATAATGGGATCTCACTTTTAGGGGACTGAAGTGACATTTCACTGGTTAGAATGGATCTGATGAAAAGGTGGCCTCTTGACCTTGCTCCTTTTTCAGTTATTTGGGACCAGAGGACAAGATTGATGTCTTACGGAGTTGTCACTTACACTTTGCTCTGGATGAAGTGTGGGGATAGTAATAACTATTATACAAGTCTTACTGAATATTCATGGAAAAAACTGGGATAGGTAAAAGCTGAGTTGAGTCTCTGTACTTGAAGAGATGCTGTACTCCAGGTGTGCACAGTGCCTATAAAATACTATTGTTCCTGTCACGGTCCTCAGCAGTGAAGAATTAATTGCCCCCTCACCTGTGTGCTGGAAGCATCTTATATACACCTCTCATCTATCTGAAATAGCCATTACCACCTAGGATTTTAATTATCAGTTTTCTTTCCTTCTCATTTTATAAACAACCAGTTTTTAGAAAACTTTGCTGAACAGAGAAGCGCCGATACTCCGAGACAGAGGTGCAGTGGAGAAAGAGTTTTAGCTAACGGAGTGCTGAGAGGAGACAGGAGGAATTCCTCAAAGCCACCTCCCTGACAATTTGGGAGAAAGGTTTTCAAAGATAGTTTTGCAGGCAAAGGATTAGGCAATTGGGTCTGTTAATTGGCTAGATTTGGGGCAAAATTATAGGGGTTTAGAAATCATCTTCTCATGCTGAGTCTGTTCCTGGGTGGGGACAGCAATACAAGTTGAGGTAGTTCCTTGGTATGGGTCACTGGTGATGGGGGGCGGCTGTCAGCCAGTCCTGGAAGACATCTCCAAAACTACCCTTCAGTTTTGAAGTTATCTGTGGAGAAAGTTAAGAATCTTTATGACCATCAGCTATGTGTCTCCTGAGTAGCAATTATAGGAAAGCAAACTAGGACACAGTGGGTGGTTATTATTTTTAGCTATCCCTGTGCCTTTGCAAAGTTCTGGCCCTTACCACAGTCATGCCTCACCCTTTACTAATTTTTTTTTTAATTATACCAGAATGTTTATTGCAACCCTTTACTCATTTGTAAAGGGCAATTCCAAGAGGATGGGGGTGCTTGTGTCACTCAGTTGCCAGGCTTAGCTCTCCCTTTTGGCAGAATGGGCTTTAGGGACTCCTGAGATTTTTATTTTTCCTTTACAATACAAACATCAGAATTTTAAATCATGGAAGTACCTATACAGAATACAGGTTTATCTACTAGAACCCAATTTGGGGAACTCACACAAAGTCTCTTGATAACTTTCTGCTCAACGGGGAGCTGTGGAATTGCTGGGTGCCCTGGAGAGCAGCATCCCTGGTCTGCTCCAGGCACTGAAGACACAGTTAGTGTGTCCCCAGCCTCCAGGACACGGACTGGTACTGGTCCATGGCCGGGTAGGAACTGGACTGCACAGCACGAGGTGAGTGTGAGCCAGTGAGCGAAGCTTTGTCTGTATCTTCAGCGCTCCCCCTCGCTTGCAGCAACCTCTGAGCTCCACCTACTGTCAGAGCAGTGGCAGCATTAGACTCTCCTGTAAACTGCACGTGAGGGACTTAGGGTGCACGCTCCTTATGCGAATCCAATGTCTCCCCCATGTTAAAACTGTCCCTGGTGCCAAAAAGGAAATGGAGAGTGTTCAGGAAGGTGGATTAAAAAGGATTCTTCTCTATTTATACTTCCACGATTTAGAATTCTCAATGTTTGCATTATTGAAAGCCTCTTTATATGGTTTAATTAATTTTACCCTCACAATGACCATGGGGGCTGGGTGCACAACAGCACATTTTCCACAGGACATTTGGCATAGGAGGAACTGAGCTGTGGGAGGGTAAGTGGCCCGACATGGCCAAGCTTGTCTGGCTCCAGAGTGGATCTTCAAAACCATTAACCTTTCTCCCTTTCTGTAAGGAGAAAAGAATCCATGGCAGTCAAGGGTGACTAAGCAGGCTGAAGTTTGGTAAAGTAGCTTTGCAAGTGTAACCTGTAGACGTTACTAGTCTAAGAGGAACCGTGGAAAAAATACACAGAGTTCAGTGTGCTTTCAAAACAGCAAAGCTGTAACTAGGCCAGAAATGAAATGAATGGTGACCAACTCTTGCTAACAATGAAACGATATATCCTAAGGAAAATTCCAGTATATGGGGTTGCCTGACTCCCTTTGGAATATCTGTGTTAGAATGAAATTTCTGCCAAAATTTCTGCCAAGAAAGAGATGTTCTAAGCTGGAAAATGAAAATGTCTAAACCTCCCATGAGTGACCTCCCAGTCCCGGGAAAGTTCTTTCCCTTCTTTCTGTAACTGGGCAAACTGCACTGCCGTCCACCTGCCTACGATTTCAGCTAAACCTCACTGTCATCTGGTCTCTTCCTCTCTGGCTCCTATCCTGGATCCTGTCCACTCTGGCCTCTGTCCCTCCCTCAGTCCTGCACCTGTCCCACTTCTGCTCATCTCCTGGCTCTGCCCAGGATGCCTTCCCCAGACCCCTTCTCTGCCTGGTCTTCAGTGCCTTGAGGCCTTTTCTGGGAATTTTCTTTCAATCTTCTTATTCAGAATTAACATTTCAGTTTTGAGGGTCCCTACACACACTTGTTTCTTGGACAGCATTGGCCAGGTTTCATTTTCACTCAATGTTGGCTTAGTGCACTCTGAGTTACAGGATCCTTGTGCCTTCCAGCATTTCCCCAGCCTTGCTGCACTCAGCACTTGTTAATACATGTTCATTAAATTGAATGATCTTGGACAGTGTGGGGGTGAGGGGAAACGTCCCCTTTCTCCTGAAAGTTCACTGAAAGATCAACTCACAATTAAGGCAGATTAATAAGAGAAAAGTTTATTACTGTGCGCATGGGAAGAATCACAGAGTGATTATCTGATATCCCAGTGGGGTACAGAAGTTTTTATACCCTCATTTTAGAGGAAAAAGGCAGATGGGAAATATAGGTAATTCTGTTTAGGTGTAATAAATTGTTGCTAGGAAGAGTGAATGGATGGGAAACAGACTGACTTGTAAATTAACTGAGACAAAGGGCTTATATTTAAAATGATATAGGCAGCCAGGCATTGTGGCAGGAGCCTGCAGTCCCAGCTGCTCAGAGGCAGATGCAAAAGGATTACCTGAGCCCAGGAATTTGATGTTGCTGTGAGCTATGATGCCACAGAACTCTACCTGGGGCTTTGTCTCAAAAAAAAAAAAAAAAACATAAAAAATAAAATAAAATAAAATGATTTGGGCCAGGCTGGGTGCTGATGGCTCATACCTGTAGCACTCTGGGAAGGCAAGGCAGGAGGATCCCTTGAGCTCAGGAGTTCGAGACCAGCCTGAGAAAGCAAGACCTCATCTTTACTAAAAATAGAAAAAAAATTAGGTGAGTGTGTAGTGGGCACCTGTAGAACCAGTTGCTCAGGAAGGTAAGGCAAGAGGAACTCTTAAGCCCAAGAGTTTGAGGTTGCTGTGAGCTAACACCATGGTACTCTACCCAGGGCTATAGAGTGAGACTCTGCCTCAAACTAACTAAATAAATAAATACATAAATAAAATAATAAAATGATTTGGACTAGGTATGGTTTCGTTCCAGATATTCTTTCCAGCAATTTATTGAGATAATAGGGAGGGTAAGGGAAGTCTTTTGCTCTTTTGATGAGTCCTTCTGGTTATGCAGATGGAGGGAAAGCCCCTTCCAAGGGTCTATTGATCTTTAACTCAGATTACTCTTTATATCAATGAGTTATATTTTGGGGTGAAATTTCCTAAGCTCCTTCAACAGGAAAACATGAACAAGGCACAAACAAAAATTCTATACCTTTTCAATTTCTAATATGCAAAAGAAGTAAATATGTTATGACTTTTACATTAATATGCTAAAATTGTAAAAACAGAACCAAGAATAAGAGCTGATATTCTCTGGAATCTCTTTTCTCCCCCCAGAACCAACTGGATTAAAGAGTACTTGGACACTGCCCCTGTTTTGATTCTCATTTTCAAACAAGTACATGGGATTGCTGCAAATGGCAAGAAAAAGGTCCATTACTACAACGAGATCAGTGTCTCCATCGCCTGTGGCATCCTTCTAGCCGCCCTGCAGGTATGTTGCCCTCCCACCAGGCCCAAGAAAGACCAGTGAGACTTGGGGGACCAAGGGTGACCCTATTAGAATATTTCAACTAAGCTTTAAATTCATGGAAATTTGAAATTTGGAAATTGTTTTCCCTCAAGTTGAACTCCTAAGTAAGGTAACTCCGATGTGAAAACTGATTCTAAAAACCTGGGCCAGGTAAGGATGATGGTTCAACAAGCTGGAATTCTTCCCAGGAATTCACTAGTAAGATCATTTCAGAGTTAGAAAAATTGTCACTGCCTTCATCTGTTCAATATGAAGTTCCAAGGGTTTTGGCAGACACATGGGGAAGAATTTTTCAGGAAGACTGACTCCCGAGATGTTGTTTATTGTTGCTGTCTGAGCTGAAGGGATGATTAAAAGCCTGGAAGGATAACTCTTTCCCAGAGCCCCCTTGCTGAGAAGTTCGCCTTGTATCCATCCCATTAGGAAGATGACAGTGGGCTTTAAAAAGTGCCATCTCCATAGTAGCTAGAATACCAACGTGAAATGGGGCAGCGTTGAGGCTTATCTTTCAACCTATTCCATTCGTTCCTTTGACACATACTTTCTGAGCAGTTCCCATGGGGCAGTCCCTGAGAGGCACCAGGGTAGCTGTCTGTCTCCTGTTCCAACGAACTATACATTCTGGAGGGGCCTGGGGTCCCGGAAGGCGATGGACAGAGCACACACATAAAATAAATACAGCCAGGGAATGATCATACTTTCCAAGGGAAAATTGATTTTAGAAAATGAGCCTACTTTTCTTGCTCTTCAACCTTCTCACCCTTCTGGTCCTGTACCAAAAGGACTCATCTAACCCTTAGTCCACAGGCACGAGAACTTAAAGAGCAAGAGGAAGTGAAAGGAAAATTAGGGCAAGGAAACAGATAAAAGAAATCACTCATGAGGAAGAATCAACAGAAGACTCCAGGCAACATGAAGAACCAGTCCAGAACAACCCCGCCAAGGGACCATGAGGTAGCTATGGCAGAGGATTCCACCTGTAAAGAAATGTGAGGAATGACAGAAAGGGAATTTAGAATACACATGATGAAAACAATGAAAGAAATGATGGAAACAATGAAAGAAACTGCTAATAAAGTGGAAAATAACCAAAAGGAAATCCAAAAACAGAATCAAATAAGAGATGAACGATATGAAGAATATAAAAAGGATATAGCAGAGCTGAATGAACTGAAACAGTCAATTAGAGAACTTAAAGATGCAATGGAAAGTATCAGCAACAGGTTAGACCATGCAGAAGAAAGAATTTCAGAGGTAGAAGACAAAGTTCTTGAGATAACTCAGACAGTAAAAGAGGCAGAAAAGAAGAGAGAGAAAGCAGAACATTCACTGTCAGAATTATGGGACTTTATGAAGCGTTCCAACACACGAGTTATAGGAATCCCAGAAGGGGAAGAAGAATGCCCCAGAGGAATGGAAGCCATACTAGAGAATATTATAAAAGAAAATTTCCCAAATATCACCAAAGATTCTGACACACTGCTTTCACAGGGATATCGGACCCCAGGTCTCCTCAACTCTAACCAAGCTACTCCAAGACACATTGTGATGAACCTGTCCAAAGTCAAGACAAAAGAAAAGACTCTGCAAGCTGCCAGGAGTAAGCGCCAGTTGACCTACAGGGGCAAATCCATCAGAGTGACCGCAGACTTCTCTAATGAAACTTTCCAAGCAAGAAGACAATGGTCATCTACCTTTAATCTACTTAAACAGAACAATTTCTAGCCCAGAATTCTGTACCCTCCTAAGCTAAGCTTAAAAATTGACAGAGAAATCAAATCATTTGTGGATATACAAACACTGAGGAAATTCGCCACAACAAGACCAGCTCTACAGGAAATACTTCAACCTGTTCTGCACACTGACCACCACAATGGATCAGCAGCAAAGTAAGAACTCAGAAATTAAAGGACAGAACCTAACCTCCACACTGATGCAAAAGATAAAACTAAGCAATGGACTCTCACAAAATAAGATGAATAGAATACTACCACACTTATCTCAATAAATGTTAATGGCCTGAATTCTCCACTAAAGAGACATGATTGGTTGACTGGATTAAAAAACACAAGCCATCCATTTGCTGTCTGCAAGAAACACACCTGGCTTCAAAAGACAAATTAAAGCTCTGAGTCAAGGGTTGGAAGACAATTTTTCAGGCAAATGGAATTCAGAAGAAAAGAGGAGTTGCAATCTTATTTTCAGATACATGTGGATTTAAAGCAACTAAAGTCAAAAAAGACAAAGATGGTCACTTTATATTGGTCAAGGGAAAAATACAACAAGAAGATGATTCAATTCTAAATATTTATGCACCCAATTTAAATGCTCCCAGATTCTTGAAACAGACCTTACTCAGTCTGAGCAATATGACATCTGATAACACCATAATAACAGGGGACTTTAACACTCCTCTTACAGAGCTGGACAGATCCTCTAAACAGAAATTAAACAAAGATATAAGAGATTTAAATGAGACCCTAGAACAACTGTGCTTGATAGACGCATATAGAACACTGCATCCCAAAGATAAAGAATATACATTCTTCTCATCACCCCAGGGAACATTCTCCAAAATTGATCATATCCTGGGACACAAAACAAATATCAACAGAATCAAAAGAATTGAAATTTTATCTTCTATCTTCTCAGACCATAAGGCACTAAAGGTGGAACTCAACTCTAACAAAAATGCTCGACCCCACCCAAAGGCATGGAAATTAAACAATCTTCTGTTGAATAACAGATGGGTGCAGGAAGAAATCAAACAGGAAATCACTAACTTCCTTCAGCATAACACCAATGAAGACACAAGCTACCAAAACCTGTGGGATACTGCAAAAGCAGTTTTGAGAGGAAAATTCATCGCTTTAGATGCCTACATTCGAAAAACAGAAAGAGAGCACATCAACAATTTCACAAGCCATCTTATGGATTTGGAAAAAGAAGAACAATCTAAGCCTAAACTCAGTAGAAGAAAAGAAATATCCAAAATCAAATCAGAGATCAATGAAATTGAAAAGAAAAGAATCCTTCAGAAAATTAATGAAACAAGGAGTTGGTTTTTTGAAAAAATAAATAAAATAGATAAACCATTGGCCAGACTAACTAGAAATAGAAAAGTAAAATCTCTAGTAATCTCAATCAGAAGTGATAAAGGGGAAATAACAACTGATCCCACAGAGATACAAGAGATCATCTCTGAATACTACCAGAAACTCTATGCCCAGAAATTTGACAATGTGAAGGAAATGGATCAATATTTGGAATCACACCCTCTCCCTAGACTTAGCCAGGAAGAGATAGAGCTCCTGAACAGACCAATTTCAAGCACTGAGATCAAAGAAACAATAAAAAATCTTCCAACCAAAAAATGCCCTGGTCCAGATGGCTTCACACCAGAATGCTATCAAACCTTCAAGGAAGAGCTTATTCCTGTACTTCAGAAATTATTCCAAAAAATTGAGGAAGAAGGAATCTTCCCCAACACATTCTATGAAGCAAACATCACCCTGATACCAAAACCAGGAAAAGACCCAAACAAAAAGGAGAATTTCAGACCAATCTCACTCATGAATATAGATGCAAAAATTCTCAACAAAATCCTAGCCAATAGATTACAGCTTATCATCAAAAAAGTCATTCATCATGATCAAGTAGGCTTCATCCCAGGGATGCAAGGCTGGTTTAACATACGCAAGTCCATAAACGTTATCCACCATATTAACAGAGGCAAAAATAAAGATCACATGATCCTCTCAATAGATGCAGAAAAAGCATTTGATAAAATCCAGCATCCTTTTCTAATTAGAACACTGAAGAGTATAGGCATAGGTGGCACATTTCTAAAACTGATTGAAGCTATCTATGACAAACCCACAGCTAGTATTTTACTGAATGGAGTAAAACTGAAAGCTTTTCCTCTTAGAACTGGAACCAGACAAGGTTGTCCTCTGTTACCTTTACTATTCAACATGGTGCTGGAAGTTCTAGCCAATACAATTAGGCAAGACAAGGAAATAAAGGGAATCCAAATGGGAGCAGAGGAGGTCAAACTCTCCCTCTTTGCTGATGACATGATCCTATACTTAGAGAATCCCAAAGACTCAACCACAAGACTCCTAGAAGTCATCAAAAAATACAGTAATATTTCAGGGTATAAAATCAATGTCCACAAGTCAGTAGCCTTTGTATACACCAATAACAGTCAATATGAGAAGCTAATTAAGGACACAACTCCCTTCACCATAGTTTCAAAGAAAATGAAATACCTAGGAATATACCTAATAAAGGAGGTGAAGGACCTCTATAAAGAAAATTTTGAAATCCTCAGAAAGGAAATAGCAGAGGATATTAACAAATGGAAGAACATACCATGCTCATGGATGGGAAGAATCAACATTGTTAAAATGTCTATACTTCCCAAAGCGATCTACCTATTCAATGCCATTCCTATCAAAATACCAACATCGTACTTTCAAGATTTGGAGAAAATGATTCTGAGTTTTGTATGGAACCGGAAAAAACCCATATAGCTAAGGCAGTTCTTAGTAATAAAAATAAAGCTGGGTGCATCAGCATACCAGATTTTAGTCTGTACTACAAAGCCATAGTAGTCAAGATAGCATGGTACTGGCACAAAAACAGAGACATAGACACTTAGAATCGAATTGAAAACCAAGAAATGAAACTAACATCTTACAAGCACCTAATCTTCGATAAATCAAACAAAAACATACCTTGGGGGAAAAACTCCCTATTCAATAAATGGTGTTGGGAGAACTGGATGTCTACATGTAAAAGACTGAAACTGGACCCACACCTTTCCCCACTCACAAAAATTGATTCAAAATGAATAAAGGACTTAAATTTAAGGCATGAAACAATAAAAAATCCTCAAGGAAAGCATAGGAAAAACACTGGAAGATATTGGCCTGGGGAAAGACTTCATGAAGAAGACTTGGCAATTGCAACAACAACAAAAATAAACAAATGGGACTTCATTAAACTGAAAAGCTTCTGTACAGCTAAGGACACAATAACCAAAGCAAAGAGACAACCTACACAATGGGAAAGGATATTTGCATATTTTCAATCAGACAAAAGCTTGATAACTAGGATCTATAGAGAACTCAAATTAATCCACATGAAAAAAGCCAACAATCCCATGTATCAATGGGCAAGAGACATGAATAGAACCTTCTCTAAAGATGACAGATGAATGGCTAACAAACACATGAAAAAATGTTCATCATCTCTATATATTAGAGAAATGCAAATCAAAACAACCCTGAGATATCATCTAACCCCAGTGAGAATGGCCCACATCACAAAATCTCAAAACTGCAGATGCTGGCGTGGATGTGGAGAGAAGGGAACACTTTTACACTGCTGGTGGGACTGCAAACTAGTACAACCTTTCTGGAAGGAAGTATGGAGAAACCTCAAAGCACCCAAGCTAGACCTCCCATTTGATCCTGCAATCCCATTACTGGGCATCTACCCAGAAGGAAAAAAATCCTTTTATCATAAGGACACTTGTACTAGACTGTTTATTGCAGCTCAATTTACAATCGCCAAAATGTGGAAACAGCCTAAATGCCCACCAACCCAGGAATGGATTAACAAGCTGTGGTATATGTATACCATGGAATACTATTCAGCCATTAAAAAAAATGGAGACTTTACATCCTTCGTATTAACCTGGATGGAAGTGGAAGACATTATTCTTAGTAAAGCATCACAAGAATGGAGAAGCATGAATCCTATGTACTCAATTTTGATATGAGGACAATTAATGACAATTAAGGTTATGGGGGGGGAGGAAAAGCAGAAAGAGGGAAGGAGGGAGGGGGTGGGGCTTTGGTGTGTATCACACTTTATGGGGGCAAGACATGATTGCAAGAGGGACTTTACCTAACAATTGCAATCAATGTAACCTGGCTTATTGTACCCTCAATGAATCCCCAACAATAAAAAAAAAAAAAAGAAAATGAGCCTACTGGTGGGATTATACTTGTGGTGCATCTTACAAGGGTACATGTGAAACTTAGTAAATGTAGAATGTAAATGTCTTAACACAATAACTAAGAAAATGCCAGGAAGGCTATGTTAACCAGTGTGATGAAAATGTGTCTAACCTTCTATAAAACCAGTGTATGGTGCCCCATGATCGCATTCATGTACACAGCTATGATTTAATTTAAAAAAAAAATGAGCCTACTCACTATCTGTAAGAAAAATGTGCGCGCTGAATACCACCTTGCAATCAAACTCATAGTTACGCCAAAGAAATGTTTTCAGATTATATGAAAAATCGTCCTGAAGGAGCTGGCAGTTGATTTCCTTCCTGAGTCTTTAATGTGATAAATAAAGGAATCACTAAACAGCGTCAGCCCTCAGGACACCCCCATCCGTGCTGGGGTCCTGGAAGAAGCTGTTTAACCTCGGAGAAAGCTCAGGGACTCTGCGCCTGCAAAGCCAGGTGTCGGTGTCTCACTTTGCTGTTGAGCTTGCTGCCCTGGCGTCCAAAGGCATGATTCTTTGGGTAGGTCGTGGTTTGGGAGGGAGAAGAGAAGAATCTTCACGGAGCCCCCACCCGGAACATGGTGAGCTGTGAGGCACACGTGACGCGTGGACTCCAGAGCTTCTTTCTGGTTTATTAGTAGCAATAACCAATGTAGAGATGAATCAAAGTATAGCATGATTGAAAAATCTGGAGAGGGAAGCTGGGGAGGCGTCTGGAAGCTATGCACTGTTTTTACTCAGATGTTTATTATTGGGAGGCTTGAAGAGAGGTTGATGGAGCCCCGTTGGTCACTGGGTCCCCTATCATTGGGCATTGGGCGTGAGGCTCTGCTTCCATTCTGTAGTTGTAGAAACCATGTGATTGTGCTCATTTAGAATAAAATAGGCAAGACTTTATATTAATATATTAATTACCAATATCTGGCAGCAAGCCTTTGTTATTTTAAAGTACTGATGAATGTAGTGATATTTTAAGATATCATTACAACTTCATAACAACTATAAAGTGATATGAAAATATCTGTGAATCTTATTGGTGACAAAGTCATAGATATTGCTGATACCACTGTGGTTTGTTGCCTGCATTTATAATGGAAGAAAATGCCAAATTTCAGTTAGATGTTCATGGATATCAAGATGCATTGCTTTTTCTGCCCAGATCCACAGACCTGCTGAATTCAATCCTCAGTCCTTTGGGGCTCTGAGGATTCCAGCTAAAAATTTCTGACCTATAATAAAACCAAAGCACTCACAGTAAGAGAGACTGAAAGATAAAATATTAATAGAAATCAGTTTAATAGTACTGAGAAGCATTGCTTAATATGTTCTGTGTATTCCTAAATTTCTACTCTGAAAAATATAAAGAATTCAGTATGGGGTAAGAACTATGACTTTAAAAATGACCAAAATATAAAATGACACCAAATTAAGCTGTAAATATTTCCTCAATGGAAAGTTCAAAATTCATCCATTTCAAATTTAAATACCATGTGAAGGTATGGTAAAGGAAGAGAAACGCCATAATAGAGATAATCTAAGCTGATGACAGAGGAAGTCAATAGATTTTTCAATCCATGTTTTCTTGAGAATAGACAGGCATTATAAAAGCTTTATGAATCAAAGTATAGCATGATGTAGTACAAGAGACCTTCAGCAAGAGCCCCTGTTAAGTCACTCCAGATCCATATAAATATAAATAATTATAGAGTCCTGTGCTACAGAATTACATTTCAGCCAGTGATGGACTGCGTATAAAATGATGGTCCCATGAGATTATAATGCAGCTGAAGTAACAGCACAATGCATTCGGCATGTGTGTGTGGAGGGGACACGGACAACTAACCTTCCGCACTCCTAGTCCGTATGAAAGTATAGCACAGGCAGTTATAGCAACGCACAGTAATAAACAACTGTGTTACTGTGTCTGCATTTACTCTACTATACGTTTTATCATTCTTTAGCATGTACGCCCTCTACTTACTAAAAAAAAAGTTAGTAAACAGCGTCAAGCAGGAAGCAGGAAGCAGGTCCTTCAGGAGGTGTTCCAGAAGAAGGCACTGCTGTCACAGGAGACGGCTGCTCCATGTGTGTTATGGCCCTGAAGACCTTCCCATGGGTCAAGATGTGCAGGCGGAAGACAGGGATATTGATAATCCTGACCCAGCGTAGGCCTAGGCTAATGTGTGTGTTGGTGTCTTAGTTTTTAACAAAAAAAGGTCTTAGGGGTGGCGCTTGTGGCTCAGTGAGTAGGGCACCAGCCCCATATACCGAGGGTGGCAGGTTCAAACCCAGCCCCAGCCAAACTGCAACAACAACAACAACAACAAAAAATAGCCGGGCGTTGTGGTGGGCGCCTGCAGTCCCAGCTGCTCGGGAGGCTGAGGAAGGAGAATCGCGGAAGCCAAGAGCTGGAGGTTGCTGTGAGTCCTGTGACATCATGGCATTCTACTGAGGGCAGTACAGTGAGACTCTGTCTCTACAAAAAAAAAAAAAGGTCTTAGAAGTAAAAGATTAAATAAAGTTAAGAATAGAAAAAAGCTTGTAGAATAAGGATATAAAGAAGAAATACATTTATGCAGCTGTGCAATATGTTTGGATTTTAAGCTAAATGTTATTACAAAAGAGTCAAAAAATGAAAAACAATTAAAAGGTCTATAAAGTAAAAAGTTACAGTAAGCTAAGGTTAATTTATTAGGAATAAAGAAACAGATTGTTTTTATAAATTTAGCGTAGCCCTGGGCGGCGCCTGTGACTCAAAGGAGTAGGCGCCGGCCCCATATACCGGAGGTGGTGGGTTCAAACCCGGCCCTGGCCAAAAACTGCAAAACAATTTAGTGTAGCCCAAGTGTACGGAGTTTGTAAGGTCTACAGCAGTGCATAGTAATGTCCAGGACTTCACATTCACTCACCACTCACTCACTGACGCACCCAGAGTGACTTCCAGTCTTGCAAGCCCTATTCACGGTCAGGGCCCTATATGGGTGGTCAGTTTTAATCTTTTCTACAGTATTTTTACTGTACCTTTTCTATGCTTAGAAACACAAATACTTACCATTGTGTTATGATCACCTGCAGTCTTCAGTAGAGTGACATGCTGTACAGGTGTGTAGCCAAAGAGCAATAAGCTAGACCACAGAGGTGTGTAGTAGGCTGTACCATCTGGGTCTGTACACTGTGTTCACACAATGAAGAAATCACCTATTGACATATTTCTTAGAACATATTCCCACTGTTAACTGACACACGACTATATACACACACCTATACATATATAGAGGTTCAAATGCCAATATTATAAATACTGATTTACAACCTATAGATTCCAGTCAGATGGAATTCAGGAAAGAATATTTAGTAAAAAAAAAAAAAATTATAGTAGAATTTGGGCTTGGATGCTGCTTTGGTGGACTGCTTTTGTCAACTGGGCCTTGTGCCAGGATGCAGGACTGACCCCTTAGCCTAAAGGCTCTCCCTGTTGTTTCTGCCATTGTTGGTGTAGTTGGGTTCCCCCAGTTTCTCTCCATAAAATAACCCTTCCTATTTTTTAAGCATCAATGAAAAATAAGACTAGTATTTTTCTGCTTCTAGAAAATTCCCACCACTTGGTTTAAAAGAAGTCAGGGGTTGGGGCGATCATGGCTCCCTGTGCCTGAGCTAGCAGCCTCTTTGCTGCCCAACTTCTGAGAAATGATGACGAGCAAGTGTGTGCTAAGGATGAAGGTCCCCGGCTGGAGGCAGAGTTCTGATGTTGTCTGCTGGCTCTGCAAGGTTCCCTGGTCTCTTCTGTTTCAGAATGCAGGACTGGTGACTGTCACTACCACTCCTCTCAACTGTGGTCCTCGTCTGAGGTTACTCTTGGGCCGCCCTGCACATGAAAAGCTGCTGATGCTGCTGCCCGTGGGATACCCCAGCAAAGATGCCACAGTGCCTGACCTCAAACGGAAACCTCTGGAGCAGATAATGGTGACAGTGTAGGCAGGAGCCCCTCGGGGAGCTGTGCGAGGACAGCGTCCAGGCTCCTCTCTGTGGCTCTGCCTGCTCCTCTCGGGTTCCTTGGCTGCTCTCCCTGGGTGTGGGGTTCCCCTGCGCTCTCCTTCCTGGGGTTGCCATCCTGTGTGTCAAGAAACCTTCCACACTCTCCCGTACTCGGAGTCTAGGAAATCCCGTTCCTTACCCACTTTGGAAATGCATTGACACGTTATAAAGAACATGCCCTGATCTTTATGTTTTTAAAATTATTCTGGAAGATCACGGCTGGCTTTTTTCTTTTATTTTTTAAAAACTCATATAGAGGAAGGACTCAACAGAAAATTTAATGTAGTTCTAAGAATGCAGCAATGTGATGACTCTTGAATTTCAATTCAGACTCACCAAATGGCTTCTTGCCCTCTGATTTCTGGAAGCTTTTAGACAAAGGATGTGCATTGGGTATATAATCTTTAGCTGAACTTCTGCCAGTTTTAAGAAAGTAACAGGGCCTGCTTGGGTAGCCTGGGTCTGGCTGGCGGGCAGTCGCACTGTCTAGCAGTATGTTGGAGCTGGCTTGTAGCAGTTGGTGGAAGCTGTTAAATACGGTGCAACTCCCATAGTTGACCACCTCCTACTCTGACCACCTCCTTCAGTTGACCTAATTTTCATAGACTGGACGTGCACCACACGTACATATCAGTGCAGTAGGCCTCGTTCCTTATGCTGACCATTTCCATATGTTGACTAGTTTGTTACAATCCCTTAGACGGTCAACTTACAGGAGTTCTGTTGTATTTGAGAATTTTGCAAGCCAGTTGGTTTAAGTATTAAACATTTATAGCCTGAAATTGTCCATTATGGGGGTGGGGTGGGGATGTTTACACTGCAGCAATCAGAAACTTCTACAGTTAGGGCTTGCTTCCTTAAAGAGACAGTTTACACATGACTGTGTCTCCCTCCTTTTCTACTCTGCCCATGAAACACACTTTTGGCTTTTCTCCAAAAGCTGTACATGACAGTATAGCTGTTGGGACGGACGGGGTCACAGGTGCCATTGACTTCTTCCTTCCAGGGTGTCAACCCACAGGCACATTCTTACAGGTCAGGTAATTTCTCATCAAGCAACTCTGCTCACCTCTTGATCCCCTTCCTCTGTCCCTTTTTTCTTCTATTTTTTTCTCCTTCATTTCCCTTAAGAAAAATCTCTCTTGCCTTTTTTCATTCCATTTGTGAGTCACACAATACAAGAAAAGCCTTTGGTATTATCGACAAGAGCAGGAACTGGTGACACCCCTGTATCAGAGCAAGAGAAGGCCTTTCTTTGCCCTAATTAGACATTACACAAACAGCTTCTGAGGGCCACTGAAATACCCAGAAGTCTCTTTTGGAATCCCCTAAATCGTCTATCCATGCCTTTGTTTTTTGTAAACATTCTTTTCTCTAAGTCTACACATTTTAATAAATACAAACTGTCTTACATTTTATTTCTATTATTTTTTTTGTACAAAAAAAAAAAAGCCAACATCAGTATTGTGATAGGTATTTGTCCCTAACTTTTTTATTGTAAATGAGTGTTGTTTTAGCTGCACTGTGGCTTTATTATTTATGTGGGCTGGAGTGGGAGCCTAACCTCTGCACATTATATGGTTTCGTAGGAAAAAGATACTCTGAGTTTCAAATAACAGAATGATAAACACTTTGGCATTGCAGAGTAAGGAAATTGAAGTTGTATTTATAAACTTCTCTATTTTTTATGTATAAAAACTGAGCCCAGGGAATTCTTTGCAAGTATTTTATTTTGCCCTACTAGGGAGGGTTGAGGTGGAGAAGAGATCCTTGCTGCTTCCTTAGAGGAGTTAGACCCCCCAAAATGTACATTTTACATAAAATAAGGGAAATCTTAGAAGAGAAAAAGAGAGTGAAGGAAGCATCAATTGTGCAGATGTCCCTGGTAGGTGGCAGAATGTCTGATTCTGTCCTGTCTCTCATTGTTACCTGTAAAGTAAACATGTAATTCATAATTAGCATAGCATTGAACAGGCATTAGTTTCAGGAGCTAGATAGAGTTATAATTTGTATGTCCTTCTTTATGGGAGGCCAACAAGGAATTTTCTTAATGAATGATCTCTGGCGTCAGTTCTTCACAGCTGCCTGTGGCCTTTACTTTCTCTTTTGCATAAAAAGTTGAGAGGGCCACCTGAGACTTTGATTTCCCTTTTATGCTTATAAACAACAGACATTTATTTTTCACAGTTCTGGAGATTGGAAGTTCAAGATCAGGGTGCCAGCCTGGTTGGGTTTTGGTGAAGACCCTCTTCCAGGTTGTAGACTGCTGACTTATTGTGTTCTCATGTAGTGGAAAGAGAGTCATAGAGCTCTCTGAGGTCCCTTTTACAAGGGCACTAACTCATTCATGAGGGTTCCACCCTCATGGCCTAATTACCAGATAATGAAAAGATTGCATCACTGCAAGGAAGAATAATTGAGAAACTTGAAAATGGTTTCTATCTTACTGATAGGACTCACTTGAAGAGTTAGTCCACTCCACTTTTCCAAGAAGGAATTTTTAATTGAAGGCTGTGTTAGCCAGGGTAGACTAGAGCTGTGGTCTTCAAACTCCACAGCCTCCCAGTCACCCGGGCGGGGGTGGGGGAGCAGGTGTGTGTGGAAGGACACAGGGCTGCCCTGCACCCTCAGAGTGTGTGATTCAATAGGCCTGGCTGGTGCTCAAATAAGCCATTTCTAACAGATCCTTTCAGAGCCTCATAAGGCAGTGGCAGTCCAATGCTGCAGTGATCTGACATGAAAAGAGTTTATTTTGGCCAGGTACAGTCCCCTGCAGGCCCAGGCAACCTTCCAAACAATTGTTCCACCTGGGATGACTCAGCAATCCTGCAGCCACAGTAGCCAGGTGGCTGTCTCCTTCCCGGGACACACTGCAGGGGCCCATCCCAGTGACATACACACGCTGACTGTGTGACTTCCTCAGTCTCACAGACTAGAACAAATCCTGTGGCCTCACCAGGAAGTGAGGCAAGGTCATCCTCGCCTGCCTAGAAGGGGAGGGGGCCCAGATGTGAGTAGGCACTGGATGGACATCTCTTCACCAAAACAAGGAGCTCTGAATTTGGGAAATACTGTATTTTGCCATGCATAATGCACTCCCATGTTTTTGACCCAAACTTTCAGGAAAAAAAAAACAACTTTCCAAGGGATTTTCCAATGACTTTTGAAAAAATATCAGCTGGATTGCTAGTTCCTGCCTAAAGTGTATAAATGGAAATACATCACCCTTCATTGGCCAAAATTGCTTTAATTGCAAGTTCTTTGTAAGTTTAACAAAACTATTACCATAGTCCAGGGTATTATTGTGCATACAGAAATCATTATTGATTTCTAGAGTTACACTTTTAACCCATAAGCATAAATAAATAATTAAAAACATTTACACCTACAGATATGAAATGAGTACTACCCATGTATACTTATTTTTCCCCTCAAAAATTTAGGCAAAAAAAAGTGTATTATATATAGCAAAATATGGTAAAACTTTTATAACCAAAAAAAAAAAAAAAAAAAAGGAAAAAGAAGAAAGAAGGAAAGTTGAAGCAATTGGTGAAATCCGAGTCATCTGAGGGCCCCAGGAAGGCTTCCTAGGGGAGGTGACACTTTGATCAAGTCCTGTTTGGAGGATTAAATGCTAGCTCATTTGTGATCCATGAAAGGGATTCGCACTGAATAGCCCTGTCCATGGTGTCTGAGCTGGTGTGGGCCAGACACACACTCCCACGTGCAGACAGGAGTTGCAGTTCCAGAAGCTTCCTCAGCAGGTGCCGGTCTGAACCCAAGAGTGAAGGCCTAGAGGTGCCACAGTGGCAGGAGGAGCTCAGCAGGACGGAAGTGGCAGGGGAAGCGGCTACTCTGCTGATCCAGCGGACGCTACCCCTGCAAAGCCCAGAGATCCTGTGCGGCTTTAATTAAAATGCAAAGAAGGAAGTGCAAAGAGGCCTTCCCCAACTCCCCACCCATCCTTGTGAGGGCAGCCCTGGAGATTCCTTTGAGCCAAGAAGAAGGGCCGAAGTGGGATAGCACAGATGTCTGCACAAGCTCGGAATCTGCTGGTTTGAGGTCTTCGGTTTGTGTTTAGCCTGGCCTTCCTTTCTAGTTGATTTGCATTGGGTTTTCATCCCACACTGTCTTGGATCCAGCCTGAAATGTATAAATGACTTAGCCAGCAAGCAAACAGCAGGGCCACCAAAGGGATGAAAAGGAAAACCCCCAAAGTGGGGTTGAAGAAGGGCAGTTGGAGAAATGGGCGGGGGGGGGGAGGAAAGGACAGGAGGGCAGGAGGCAGAGAGAAGCTGGGCCAGGAGCTCCCATAGACCATGGTGCTGCCCCTCACCCTGAGCACCAGCTTAGCCAGCTTACATGCTTGGAGGGCGAGAGAAGCGAGACCAAGCATGTGTACAGAAATAACGCAAAGAGAACAAACTCACCGCTCTGCCTGGGGGGGCCTGCCCATCACTGGGACAGTCTGCTCCCCTCGTTCATCATGTGCCCTCAGTTCCCCTGCTTGTACCCCCTGCTCAGACCCGTATACCACCCCATGCCCTTCTCCCCATCTTCCCACCCTTTAAGCCCAACTTTATGTCACTTTGTCAAAGAAGTCTCCTCGGATTCTTCAGTCAAACTGGATAGGGAGACACCAAGGCTGGGCTCATCTCTGTCCTCTGAGCACCCACCAGGTCCTCTCCCATAGCACCTGCTGCCTTGCATGAGTCAAGCCCTCTACTAGACACTTAGCTCTCAGAGAGCAGGGACCAGACTCACTCAGCTCTGCCTCCTCTGAGTGCCTTGCTCAGGGCCTGGTAAGTATTGGCTGGTAGGAACACCATTGTAGAGAATCCCTGAAATTTGGATATCACTAGATGATTGCAAGAAATTTTGGTGGGAAGCTCTTGGGAAGAAAGAACCCCCAAGCCTCTCTGATGTAGTACCTAGTCAGGGGTGGGGAACCCTTTCATGTTGGAAGGCTGCTTTCATTTAGCTGTAATCAAATAAGGCCACATTCAAGAAACTTCAATTAGATATGCTCTAAAGTATACTTTTGGGGGGTAAAACTCTGACTACTATGTACTTAATAGTTTGAAAAAATAAAAACTATTTGCTAATTTTAAAGTTAACCAACCTTTTAAATAAAGTTATTGTGTCTGCCATATGTTGAAAACCATTTGAATATTTGGTTGCAGCATGGAGGTCTACTTTTTAGTAGATCCTTTATATGGGTACCAGGCATTTATGACCTTAAGGGCATCTTGATTTTGGGTCAGGAGAATGTAGATTCATAGCAATACATGGTTGAAGAGCAAGAAACCATTTTTCTGGCATGTTGCTGAAAGCGCATGTATTCTACTGCATTTTTCCATGTCTTTTTTTTTTTTTTATTTGTTTTTGAGACACACTCTCACTATGTTGCCCTCAGTAGAGTGCTGTGGTGTCATAGCTCACAGCAACCTCAAACTCTTAGGCTTAAGCAATCCTCTTGCCTCAGCCTCCCAAGTAGCTGTGATTACAGGCACCCGCCACAACTTCCGGCTATTTTTATTGATGGATCTTGCTCTTACTCAGGCTGATCTCAAAATCATGAGCTCAGGTAATCCACCCGCCTTGTTCTCCCAGGGTGCTAGGATTACAGGGATGAGCCACTGTGCCGGGCCCATTTTTCCATATCTCAACTGGATATTTTTTAACATTAAACAATGACTTTAAAATGTCATCTACTGAGAGTTCAATCCATTTCATCTGTAGTTCTTTAGGTGTCTTGGTGATATGAACTAGGTGAGGCTGAAATGCTCATCTGAAGTGATGTCATGATTCTCAAAGTCAGTGAACCCTTCATTGCAGTCTCCAACTAATAGGTCTATAATGGCTGCATATTCTTCAAATGATTTGTATACATCATCCTGCTCATCAATGTCTTTTGCTAACTGGAGAAAATGTTCGCCTGAAATATCCTTTGAAGAAGTAATTTGCAAAAAGGGTAAGCTTTTTATGAAATGCTTGAATTTTTTGCCACACATCACATGCAGACTTAGTGTTACCTCACAAAGAAATATTCAAGTCATTTTAATTGGCGTGATATCATACAGAAATGCTGTATTCCTACAGAAATCTTTTAGTAATTTACATTTCCGATTCTGTGCTTTATAAAATTTAACCATTTGTTCTTACAGTGGTAAGAGTTTGTCCCTGCAATAGCCAACACATTTTAGAATGATATGGCAAATGCTCATTGAATACATCAGGGTTCAACTTGAGGGTGTTATGAAACTGATGATGCTGTATTGCATTTGCATGAATATAGTTAACAAACCTCATAACTTGTTGCAAAGTGTCACTTAAAGTAACAGCTTTAGCACAGAGATTTTGCTGATACAAGATACAATGAAAAGAAATGAGAGTATCTGGGTCTGTTGATATTTTTTAAAATTTATATCTGTGCAATGAACCTTTTATATTTTCCTGTCATGGAAGGTGCACTGTCTGTACATATACTCACTAAATTTACCACATGCAGTCCAACTTTATGACATTTATCTTGCAAGTTATTGAAGATATCTATTCCCAGTGTTTTGTTTGCAAAAGTGTCCAAAGTGAGTAACTGTTTATAGCAAAGAAAATCTTCTGTTATAACCCAAATGAAATATAAAATCTGTGCTGAGTCAGCAGTATCAGTTGATTCATCCAAAGTGATTAAATACTACAGATTTTCCCTTAGAAGCATTGCATGAACTTGTTCTTGTTATCTTGAAGGCTCGTTCATGCTGCCAATCAGTTATGGTGCTCCTTTAAAGAGGCAGGTGTTCGTACTTTAAAACATTATCAGGGTCTAAGCATCCTACAACTTTGACAATGCATTCTTTCACAAATTTGAACGTCACTGGATGGCTTCCATTTTTTTCCCAAGTACATGAGCTACTTTACAAGCTGCTTTCGTGGCATTATTTCCAGGTCTCATTGCTGCTTGAAAGAATTGTCTTTGCTTTTGCATCCATCACTTAATTTCTCCGATACAACCTGTCACGCCTCTCCCTCTAATTTGAAACATTTGTGGTCCTTATGAGTGTTGTAATGCTGATGAGCATTGAATGTCTTTAATGTTGCTGTTGCAGTATCACAAGGCAAGCAAACCATCTTATTTTTAGCAGAAACAAGTTAATATTGCAACCCCGACTCTCCTATAAAATCTGTTTTCTCCCTTCAGTGTTCTCTTGGTTTTCTTTGACATGATGGGCTGTTAACCAGACAGAGTTAAAACACACTGTTGAGCTGTGCAACTATTCACAAATTCCACTCAAACAGACACAGTACACTGCTGTGAAAAGCTGACAGCAGACTGGCTCCCTCAACCCCCATAAACTCCTGCCAGTCAGCCTCAAGCAGTAGTGGCGCCATCAGGTGGGGGAAATTAGAACTAAATCATGAGCACAGCAGCGGTCAATTAGCTTATGGCTTACTGATTTGTAACTCTGTCGATCAATCTGGGAGAATTATTTTGTTGAAACTTATTTTCTTCTTTGGTATTTTAAATATGTTCATTCAAAAAATAAAATATTCATGTGAAAGTTTTAAAAATGTATTAATAAAAATCAAAGGATTTGTTCTATAAAATTTGGATTCAGTAGAAGGCTGCACTCAGGGACCCAGGAGGGCTACAGGTTCCCTAGGGCTCTGCTAGAGAAACCAGCTACCCCTTAACCCACATAATTATGGGGAGCATGGGAGTACGTGTGTACAGGGTGGGGTGGCAGGAAGGGATTGATTAAATAAAGTACAACCTCTTCTCTCTTTGGCACTCTGAATTTATAATTTCATTTCTGGTCACAAACTAAGAGTGTTGGGCTGAGTAAACATTATGTTTCTACAACGTTTTAGACAGAAAAATGAGTCAAAAGGCTATTTCTAGGTCCACACTCCGCTCTTAGAAGGAATGAATGTCCCCATGTTGCCACAATCTAAGAAGGGGATTATGGGGCAGATCAGACAAGATGCAACCTGGTGAAGAGATACCATCCTAAGTATTTCCTGGAGGATAATTTAGAACATAAATTGATTGCAGAGGTAATGGGAATATTGAAAAATCCAGGAGGGGACAGTGAAGCAAGAGATGATGTAGGCCTTACCCTTCCTCACCCAGTGGTGGACGGACGAGAGAGGTGGGGTCTCCCAGATGGTAAGGTCTGGGAGCACCTGGAGGGAGTGGGGACTGTGGTCACCTTGCCAGGTGGAGGCTGGCACTGGGGCAATGCAGCTGAGCCAGGGACACTGCCCAGGACAGAGAGAGAAGAGGAGCCATCCTCTGATTTTTCTCTTCTTCCCACCAATTCTTCCCATTGGCTAAACTTCCTCCTTTCTTTCCTTCTTTCTTTATTTTTAAGGTAAACATTTTTTAAGAGAAGGGAAATACTTTCTGGTGCTTACTGGTATGAGGTCAGACAGTTAAGTTCAAACTCATCCTAGAAAAAGTGCTACCTACCTCACTATGAAATATTGTTACTCTCCCCTCTGAGGTACTCCCCTGGGCCATCTGGTGACCGTAGGGATTTTCAACAAGGAAGCAGCATGAACTTAATTGTCAGAACTTAATTGTCACGAACTTAATTGTCAGACCTCAAATGACAACACCTCCGATGGCCATTCCAGAAAAAGAGTTCCAAAACTGCTTTGCAGGGTAGAATAGGCGCCGGCATCAGGGCATTGCTTCCCGAGGGGAGAACCTTGAAAGTGACTGTAGCCCTTTTTCTAGGAAGAGTTCACGAACTTGATCATATACGTGGAGGAAAAATAGCTCATTTAAAATTAAAAAAGAAAAAAATGTAGGACCCTTGGTAGCTCTGACAGCACAATGAATGACACTTTTTTCCTCCCTGACTTCAAAGACCCCTTATGAACCGCGATGAATGTGCCATCTGACTCGGGCACAGTGGGACACGGTGGCTAGGAGAGCAGCCTGGCTCTGCTCCTGACTGCATGATCTCAGCCCAGTGTTTGGACATCTCCATCGAGTGTTCTCATTAGTGGAAAGTGGGAAATCATCACAGCCGTCCCTCCGCCACAGGGTCAGTGTGAGGATTATGGAGAGAATGTGTTCATGGGCCGGGGAACAGCGCCCGGCAAGCGACAGGAGCTCAGATCCTGAGAAGGTTCCTGCGCTCAGCCATCTCCCAGCGCAGGAAACCTGCTTCAGCGGTCCTCCTCCTACGGCAATATTTAGACTCGGAGATCAAGTATCATCAATTTTTAGCCTTTAATCAAACACACACTATTCCTACTAGTGGGAGTCAAGGGCTGCTTTGGCAGCTTGCCAGGTGTCATCTGGCCAGGACCCCATTAACTTAGAAGCTCGGAAGTGGGGAAGACAAAATAAGCCCCTCTTTTGTCTCTAAATGGCATTTCAAAGACTGCCAAGCTCAGCTGCTGCACCAGCACAAATCAGGGTCAATGTGCTACACCTGCAGAATCGGGGTCCGGCTGTGACTGGCCCCCGGCACCAGGCCGGAGAGCCGGAGTTCAGAGTGCGTCCGCCTCGCGGTTTGGTCGCGAGGTTGGACCAGCTCACGCAAAGCCTGCGCCTCTACTTCCCAAGCCAGCTCTTCCTCCGGTTCTTATGTGGTCTCTCTTCTTGGCCTTTCAAAATGACAGTGTTAATTTTTGAGAAAATAAAAATTGGGCTAGTGATCCCATAAAGGGATATGGCCTTAGACTCAACATATTAACCATTAAAATAAAAAAAGACTCTATCAAATACATGAGACTTACCCTTCCCAAGATCAGCTTATAAAATGGAAATAGGGCCTTGCGAAATTTTTATCACAGAATCTTTGCGTACCTGGAAGCTAGGGGACTTCTGGTTTTCAATTAGGTGTTTAAATATAATTAAATTAACACTTCTATAATTTCCTTAATTAAGGACTAAGGGAATGAAGTGATTTAACTTATGCCAGTTGTCATCCATCCATGATTTTTTTTTTCCATGTTGAAAGCAAAACTCAGAGTTTCCTAGCTTAGAGGCAGAAACTAAACCAGAGCCAGGATGAACTCTAGCAGTGACCTTACCAGAAAAAACTGTGGGGGAGAAGCCAAAGTGAAAATACAGCTTCAAGGAGGCAGGATGTCCACTAATTAAGATTAATATAGGACATGAAAATCAAAGCTCATACATAGTAACTTAATTCTTTAAGACTTCATGCCTATCCAAACACTTGCTTAACAGCCAAGTCCATACTTAATGCGATTTGCTAAATGAATAAATCTTTCTCTCTTTTTAAACATGCACACTTCCAATAAACATTTAAGGCAGCTGACACTATTGAAACTTATTTAAAAGACACAACCCAGAAAAAACAGATGAAAGGGAAAGACAATAAGGAAAGCAACTTCTAATGAGATAGTTTTCTTTTCCCAGCACTCGTGGGTATAAATATATAGACCTTAATTCAAGATGATCACATTACATTATCAAAACATAAGAGCTCTTAAAAATAGTCTGACAATAGAAAGGCTTTTCTAAAGAATACTTTGATGTTCTGTTCTTCATCATGTAAAACTTCAGTCAATTTTAATATGACAAGAGGCATTTCAGTCGTAGAAGAAGCTATAGATCATAGCCATTGAGATAAATGGCTCGCTTCAACATGATAAATTATATTGCGATATTAAAATTTCTCCCAGCCTTACATATAAATAGATATGATTTAAAATGTCATTTTCCTTTTTATAAGCTGTATTTCTGAGATCAATGACAAAAAGTAAACTGAACATGAGCCAGCCAGTTACCAGATCTATCTTTTTCAAAGCCAAGGTTAAAACACTGGCTTTCTCCAATGCAATAAATTAATTAGGTGTGGTGTTCAATGTTTCTCATTTGGAATTATTAATTTATAAAATGAAGTCTTGAAGTGAGGATTCTTTATCATACCTAAAAATTAGGAAGCAAATACAGATAAAAAACTATTGAACTAACATAGGCCAGGATTCTTTTTATTTTTTGAGACAGAGTCTCACTTGGTAGACTCTGGTAGAATGCTGCGGTGTCATAGCTCACAGCAACTTCAGTCTCTTGGGGTCAAGCAATCCTCTTTCCTCAGCCTCCCAAGTAGCTGAGACTACAGGAGCCCACCATAGTGCTTGACTATCTTTTTTTAGAGACAGGGTCTCACTCTTCCTCGGGCTGGTCTTGAACTCCTGAGCTCAGACAATCCACCCACCTTGGCCTCCCAGAATGCTAGGATTACAGGCATGAGCCACCATGCCCAGCATCCTAGCATTCTTCAATTATAGACAACCCAGACATCTCAAGGATAGATGCTATCAACCACATTGGGTGGTCAAAAAGCTCCTGTACCAGGAATCAGAAGAAAACCTTTGTATTCTTCCCCTTTGGGTAATGCCTTCCATGTATACTCTGACTGTTCGTTTAAGAATCAAATGAGATCTCGGGAGGCTGAGGCAAGAGAATCGCTTAAGCCCAGGAGTTGGAGGTTGCTGTGAGCTGTGTGAGGACACGGCACTCTACCGAGGGCCAGAAAGTGAGACTCTCTCTCTACAAAAAAAAAAAAAAGAATCAAATAAGATCATTTATAATTTGCAATTATAAAGCACCATTTATATATTAGATGTGACTGTCACAGTAGGGACAGAAATATTAGAGATTTGATGCAAACTATTCTAACTAAAAAAAAAAACCCAAAGTATGTTCCTATAGAATGAAATCAGTTTCATCATTCTCTATTTTAAAGAATAGCAAGGGAAATAAATAAAATGAAGTCAAAATAGTTTAATGATATGTGCAATCAAAAGGCGGCTTTTTCCAATGATCGGTAGTCTCAAAACCTAATAAATCTGATCACTAGCTTCTCGGGAGAAAATAAAAGCAATCATACAGAGTTTACCTTAAATATTCAATATCTACAATTGTAATATATTAATTGTACTATGTAAAATAATTTCCAAATGATTTTCAATCTATATAGTCTAACCCAAATGATTAAACCACAGGGCACACAATTTTTGAGCGATGGAGTGTTAGCAAGAGATAGTTTATTCATATTCTCTCGAGAGGTAAAAATAAGAGGCATGTATAGTTTATATCAATGTAAGAATGATTCACTTCGCAGACCTTTGGATGTGTGGAAATCTCAACCTTCATAAACTCCAACCCCAAAGTGAAAGTGTTTTTCCCTTGAGGGCCTTCAATATTTGTCACAAAACCCCTCGTAAAGGCCCACAATAATTCTCTAATTGTTTAACAAGAAATGTCTGCAGGCATTTACTCAGAGGCTGGTTTATTTGTTTGTTTGTTGTTGTTTTTTACAAACACTACTAAAAAGCATAGTTAATTTCCCAGCACATCGAAAATAGAAATAGGAATTTAGAAGGTGAGAGAAGGGGAAAAAACAGAAAGAAGCAACATTAAGAAAGACGTGAAAGCTGATTGTCTGCAACAGACAAAAAGGTGCTGAGATGCACTGACAGGCATGCAGGCATCTAGTGGATTCTCCAGAGCGCTTGCAAATGTAATAGGGTTCAAGGTATCACTGAGTTCATGAGATACACTTCTAGGGCAATAGTAACATATTAAAAGACACAGGTGGGGATATGAAGATAAATTCTTAGTTTTTTCTGTGGAAAATTTAAAACATGTACTCATGTGAAGAAGGTGAAAAAAGCTCTCATGATCCTATAACTTAGAATTATTGGATAATCAATGATTTGACTTCTTCCTAGCTGCCACCATATGCCGTGAATTTGCATGCACTAAGATCTTATTATTAGTCTATTTCAGCCTGGCCTCCCTCTTTGCATAGAAGCTGGTTGTGCGGTTATTGAGGGGGATTGGCAGTCCTGCAGGGATCCCAGTCTTGTGGTGTGAACTGGTCTTAGAAGAAACTATGAAAAAATATTGCAACCATTCTAAGATGATTTTGATTACCTTTTTACTGGCATAGGTGAAATTGGTTGTGGCAAAATGTATATTTAGCTATGTCATAAAGGGTGGAGGCATCAGCTGTTTCACATGTATCAAAATGTTCAGACATGTGTGGATTCGGTTTTTTCTTCTTTTTTTTTGTTTTTGAGACAGAGCCTCAAGCTGTCGCCCTGGGTAGAGTGCGATGAAATCACAGCTCACAGCAACCTCCAACTCCTGGGCTCAAGCAATTCTCCTACCTCAGCCTCCCAAGTAGCTGGGACTACAGGTGCCCGCCACAACATCCAGCTATTTTTTGGTTGCAGCCGTCATTCTTTGGCAGGGCCGGGGCTGAATTTGAACACACCAGCTCAGGTGTATGTGGCTGGCACCTTAGCTGCTTGAGCCACAGGCACCAAGCCTGGATTTGCTTTTTGAAATATTATTTTGTTAGCTTGAAAAATACAGGCAAGTGTAAAGAACATAACAACATATAATGAATCCAGCACATGGATTTAATGAATAATTACATTTTGCAATTATTCTTTGAAAAGATTCTCAGAAATCTTTGGGATGTGGCTAAGGAAATGGACGCTATCTTGTAGGGCATCACAAACAGTATTTCGTCTCTTTTTCTACGGCATAGTCATGGTTTCATCAGAGACTCTGTGGCTCCAGACCAGAACTGGGTTTAGACCCTGGTTCTGCTAGTGATTAGCCACATGACCCTGGATGACTTACCTACATTCCCTGTGTTTCCGTATTCTCATCGCTAGAAGGGGAATAAAAATTGTACTTATGGGTTTGTTGTAAGGATGATATGAGATAGTTTACATAAAATGCTCAGCATAAATTCTGGCACATTAAAAAGTCTGAAAAAATACAGGCTATTTTAATGAGAACTCAGAAGATGAAGGACGATGTATCAGGAAGTGATGCATAGTATTAGCTGTGCAGAAAGTGCCAATGAATGGCCTTTTTCTTTTTTGACTATAGCTAACCTTAGCTAAAGAGTGGGATTTTTACCAAGAGATTATTAACTGACAATTGAAAGGAAGATCATTCAGTTCAATTCAACAAACTATTAAGGGACTAGTAATGATGGTGAGATTTCAGTCTAACAGAGAGACAAGTGAACAACTATTCTCCTTGGTGTCTGATGGCGCGGCATGTGGGAGGGAACAGGTACTGTCCTGCTGAGGATACTTTCCCTATGCTTCATGATAACAAATTGGTCAGAGATCATAAAAGTGTCTCTCTAACTCATGACTGACATCAAGTTGGGACAGTGAGGTGAGGATAAAAGATTCTAAAAAGCTGGAATTATAGAACTAATATCTTAAAAAAATGAGATTTAATAGGGATAAATATGAAGTCATATAAGCTTTAGAAATTACCCAATGACAGCAGGGTAACAGCAGGACATCTGAAAAGTCTTATAGATTTTAGCTGATTGCCGCAGCACAATTTGAGCTATCATATTCCATAGTTGCACGAAGTCACACAGTCTCAGACTGTATTATTATTTTTTTTTTTGAGACACAGTCTCACTATGTTGCCCTTGGTAGAATGCTGTGGTGTCACAGCTCACAGCAACCTCTAACTCTCTTGGGATTAAGCAATTTTCTTGCCTCAGCTTCCCAAGTGGCTGGGCCTACAGGCACCTGCCACAACGCCCAGCTAATTTTTGGTTGTAGTTGTCGTTGTTTGGCAGGCCCTGGGCCAGGTTCGAATCCTAGTGTATGTGGCTGGTGCCCTAGCTGTTGAGCTACAGGCGCCGAGCCTCAGACTGTATTTTTAAGAGGTACATATTGTCACAGCCAAATAATGGTCTCGTCGTATTCCTCACTGACTAGATCATGTTGTGCTTATATTTGAAGGCATCAGAGATGGTAAAGAAATGGAAAGCATGACTGTGTGGAAAAAATAAATGCTTGGGTATCATTTTCTTAAAGGAGAGAAGCATAGAGGATAAGGACGCAGCAGGCGGCTTGATATAGTCTGAGGTTTGTCATGTGATCTCTAACTTTACAGGAAGTTATAAGATAACAAACTGTTAATGTCAAGAAGAATAATGTAGAACAGTGGTTCTCAACCTCTCTGATGCTGCGACCCTTTAAACAGTTCCTCGTGTTGTGGTGACCCCAACCATAAAATTATTTAGAAATTATTTAGAATCTAGAAATTATAACCAAGGTGGTAAGGCTTATACCCAAAATTACAACCAAAGTGGTAAGGCTTATAAAGAAGAGTTTGCTGTCATGGGATGAATGGAATGAAATGATGAACTGTTAGGTAAATTGTAGCTAAGTTTCCACCTCAGTGGGAGGAATCTCTATGACTTTGATCCTATAGATGCCCCTTGTAGCAAAATACATAAGCAAACAGGATGTGTGATTATTCTCTGAGCTAGGTAAAGTAGAAATATGTAGTTTACTTGAACACAGGTTGTTTCTATCCCCAAAGACCATCCATTTGTTTTATAATCTATATTTGCATTAATACTTACTCCTTAAAATAAAATCAATGACCTCTTTTTCGTTCACTGTGATGGCTATAAGAGTAATACTTAAAAAAAAAAAAAAAAAAAACAGAAAATAACAAGTGTTGGCAAAAACATAGGGAAATTGGAGTCTTGGTACATTGCTGGTGGGAATGTAAAAGATACTCTTGAAAACAACTGGGCAGTTCTTCAAAGAGTTAAAGAATTATCGGGTGGCGCCTGTGGCTCAGAGGGGTAGGGCGCCAGCACCATATGCCAGAGGTGGTGGGTTCAAACCCAGCCCTGGCCAAAAACTGCAAAAAAAATAAAGAATTATCACGTGGAATTTTAAATGTGTAATTACCACATAGACATAGAAATTCCACTCCTATGTTCACACCCAAGAACATTTTGAAAACATGTTTATTCAAAAACTTGTGCATGGATGTTCATAGCAGGATTATTCATCATAGTCAGAAAGTAGGAATGAATGTATAAAGTATAAAGTGTGGTATATCCATACAATGGAATATAATTTGGTCATGAAAAGGAATAAAGTACTGTAATGCTATACAAGATGGATGGATTTTGAACACATTATGCTAAGTCGAAGAATCCAAATACTAAAGGCCACTCATCCTATGATTCCATTTGTATTAAATGTCCAGAATAAGCAAGTCCATAGAGAAAGAAAGTAGATTCGTGACTGCCAGGGGCTGGAGCAGGCCAGAGGAGGTAGGGAGTGGTTGCTATGGAGATGAGATTTCTTTGGGGGGGTAATAAAAATGTTCTAAAAATAGTTTCAGGTGATAGTTACACAACTTTGTGAATATACTGAAAAACACCCAACTATTTTCTTTAAAAGGGTGGATTTAACGTTATGTGAATTATTAAAAAATACCATTAAAATGCCAATGGTTTGAAATATTCTATGTTGTAAAATTATGACACATCTTGATTTTTCCAACGTTTCCAAAGGCTACAGAGGATTTGGGGCCCAGGCATTTTTCCTTGCAGACCTGACTGTTTTACTACTCTGTACAGTCATGTTTTTATAGATCTATGTGAAATATGCAGTTATTTCAAAGCAACTTGTGCTGTAAACTATGACTGCTCCTTACCTGTAGATTGTTTTTAATTTTTCTTTCCTGAGTTTTCTCTGGCTCTTGTGCTGTGGTTGGCAATAAACGGCCAACTGAGAATGTAGGTGGCTGAGCAGGAAACCACACAGAACTGGGGACCTTTGCAACCTGGAGACAACCTTTTGCAGGCAGAGGTGGCCTCCAGAACACAGGTCAGAGGGCAGAAGATTTGAGGTGAAGTAAGAGAGGGTACAGCTGCTATGGCTAAGCTCCAACTTTAGAGTAAATGATTAAAGATCACCGAAATTTAAGACCAAGCAATTTGGGGAGATCAGTGTTATCACAGTGTGAAGAACACCAGCCTTTGGTTATTTGAAAGACAGCTGCTGTGCTTGGAGGGTCTCCTTCTGTATCCTCATTAGTTGCTACTGATACTCTCCTATCCCTTAGCAGAAGGAAGGAGAAGGCTGCAGCTCCTCTCCTCAGCAGCTAACTGCTACAGGGCAGTGACAGCAGAGCCCACAGAGCCTGTGGGTGTCTGGCATACAGCCACCACATCTATTTGGCATTCAGTAGATGCTCTTAGATAATGAAATCAGTGATCTAAAATTAGGCATTTAAAAAGTATCCAGGGTACTCAATACTGCTATGAAATCAACATATAATCACCTACATATTCATATGAAAGGTAAAACATAGCTATAGTCCAGAAAGTAGAAGAGAAGAGGAGAGAGAGGGGAGGAGAGGAAGAGGTGGGAGAAGGGAGGATATTTGGGGGGACCTCACCTCATGAGCATGATGCAATGGTACATTTCAAAACTATTGAGAACAGAGTATAATTGTGATGGAGGTGTTAATCAGTTCAATGTAAGCATTTCACACTGTGTATCAAATCAGTACACTGAACCCCATAAATGCATCAATGTACACAGTTAGGATTTAATAAAAACAAAACAAAAATATAAAAGCTAAAAAATAAAATAAAATTAGGCATTCATGTGAATCCCACAAACTTTCACTCCATGATTTACTTAAATAATCAGGAAATATCTGTGCGTGGGTGCTGTGGAAATACTCTTTCAATCTCCTTTCACTGTGGTTGATGGAAAATTCAAAACTCTCTTCTGAACCGAATGAACTTCCAATGCGAGGCGGGTACTGGGAATCCACTAGATGGCAGTCATGCCGAACGTGATCAAGACTTCAGCAGAGAGGAGGAAAACGAGTCTTGCTAGATACCTCCATCAGATACTTAGGGAACTATCATTTACTTTTTTCTCCCTGAATTTTTCTGTGTTAGTAATTTATGTCTTCCAGATCATGTAAATACAGATGTGCTAGAGTTAGTCATCTCCATCAGTGACTGTGGCCAGGCTGTAAAAGGGATCGCTTCTCTTTGTTTTCAATTCAAGTATTTTGACTATCCCTTTGCCACACATTTATTTTATTTTTCATGCAGTACATCAGTGGCCCGGGCCCCTTTTCTTTTGTACACATACTGATAGACAGGAAAGTGATCCTCTTTAACTCACAGGAAATCGTTTCACAGAACATCAATTTCCCAGCCCTTGGGAAGATGCCCCTCATTCTCTTTTGCACTGCTCCAGCTTTGGGAAAGAAAGATGTTAGGGAAAAGAAATGCCCCAAGACTCAAAGTAAAAATTACTTTCTTTATCCAGCTTTATTGGTCATTTGTTGTTTCTTTCTTTTCCTCTTTCCCTCCCTCCCTCCCTCCTTTCCTTCCTTCCTTTTTTTAGGAAAATGGGGGAAAGGCATTCGCAGTCAGAGGCTGAGGCAGCAAGACCAGGCAGGTTAGTGAGGCCGTAAATACTACCATGTCCACAGTCACTCCCTCTCCCAGCGCACCTTGGGTCCCACCAACACCCGCTCCACAGCCAGACACACTGGGGCCCCCCAGGAAGAAGTTTGCTAGGGCTTCAATTGCAGCAAGTCCAGGGCCAGCAAAGGAAAAAGAGTGGAAGAGACTCAGGACCAAGAAGAGAAACGAGACTTATTTAGCCTGTGTGGCCAGCAGGGGGCTCTGGGATGGGAGGAGGAAGCCAGGACCAGAGCAACTCTGCAGCCCGGTGGAAGCTGGGGACGCCAGGGTGCTGGGCACCTGCTGCTGCCCTAAGAAATGCCTGGTGTTGCGGTCTCAGGGAAATGGAGAGGCCCCACGGAGGCAGTGGCAGCCCTGGAGAGCATGACACCAAGGAAAGGGCCGCACATCTAAGAGTGTGGCAAGTGACTGGGGTGGTAACAGACCGGTAGGTCAAGCTTTCCACAATCCCTTTGTGGCACTCAGTTTCCTCAGGGGAAGGACAAAAATGATTAGTCTGAATAACAGAACAAGGGTGTGATCTAGTTTTTTATAGAAAGGGTTTGAGAAATAGCCCTGGGTTGTGCCAACAAGATTTGGGGAGCTATTTTTAAGTATGGTAACTGAACTTTCCAAAGATGACCTTTAATTCTAGAATTATATGGTTAATGATTTCTTGTTCTTTTTTTATTTTGTTTACTGGCTCAATCTTTGGGATATAAAAAGAACCTTGTGGTACTTTGATATTTATTAAGAGGTGTAGTTCCTTTAATTTTTTAATACGTTTGGATCGATTTTTATACATTAATACATTTTTTATAACCCTTACCACTTTTTATTTTTAAACCACACCATCCTCTCTGTTCTTTTGACCTAGATGTCAAGTAATAAGTTGTGACATTATAGATTGGCGCATTAGAACTCCTCTGGGGCTTTATCATACTATTATTTAAAAAATGGTATCCCCTATGAGAAAACAGGAATGTTAAAGAAAGTAAACATGGATTCAATTTTTTAATAACTAAATTGAATCCTAGGATAACAATGATTGAGATATGGTTTATACTCAGTATTAGTCGTGGCAAGAAATGCTAGCTGCAGTAACAAAATCCCCAAAGTTTCAGTGGCTTGCCACAATAAAGGTCTATTTCTTACTCTCTTCCCAGTTTAACATGGATCTCTCGGGGGGTGGAGAGGGAGGGAACTCTGCTCCACACATTCCTTCAGGGATCTAGGCTCTTTCCAACTAATTGGTTAGTTATTTTCTAGCACATGGGTTTCCTCTACCAGTGCTTTGTACCATCCCATCAGCTGACAAGACAGGGAGAATGAATAAGTCACATTCCTCTTAACTCTCTCAGTCTGGAGGCACCATATATCGTTTCTGTTTACATTCCATTGGTGAGAACTAATCCCAAGGACTTAACCCAGGAAGAAGAAAACCTGGGTATTGGTGTAAAATATTCTATCAATCATACACAACCGCAATATAAAGTTTGAGAAGACAGTAAATTCTTCCCTCACAATCTGCCCACTCATACCACACTCTGTCAGGACCCAGCAAAATCTGGCCTTGGGAAATACCTTCCTCTCTCCAGCATTTGTCTAGACAGATGAAGTTTTGGTAAAGTTTTGACCAAGAGAGTTCTTCAGTAAATCAGCATACTATTTTTAAAGTTGATTTAATCTAGTCCTTAGGAAAACAGCTTTAAGACTTTCATTTCTGTGGTGGAAAGTCCTGCAGCTGGTATTCACACCCTGCACAGTCTCCTTCCAACTTGAACTTGTGTATTCAATAGGATACTGTGAAAATGAGGGAATGTGATTTTTGAGGCTAGGCTTAAAGCCTTGCTCTCTCTCTCTCGGATGACTTGCTCTTGGAGGAAGCCAGTTGCCATGTTGTCAGTATTCTCAAAAAGCCCTACAGAGGGGTCCACATGATGAGGAAACAAGGTCTCCATTCAACATCCAGCACAGACTTGCTAGTCCATGGTGCGCGTGCCATCTTGGAATTCAATCCAGTGCCAGTTAGGTCCTCAGATGACTAGGTGACTTCTGACTATAACCTACTGAGAAACTCTGAGCCAGAACCACTCAGCTAAGCTGCTCCCAGATCCCTGAGATAATAAATGATTATTGATATTTTAAGCCACTAAATTCAGGAGTCATTTATACGGTAGGATCGACTAACTAATGCAGTATATCCACACACTCTGTTCTCCCATTGTGAGGTCTGGGGTGGTGAGTTGATGGTAGATAAAAGGGAGGAGAGAATACCCGGTGATTCTATCCCACCAGTTAGAAATGGATTTGATTGAAATAAATTCTGCTTTTCTATTGTCCATAAAAATGCTGCCAGCCCAACCAAGGTAAGCTCATTAGCATATAAATAGCCTTAGCTAGACTGCTTTTCTTTTTGAGAAGAGATCATTTACCTCAAATGCATGATTTATGATCCATTTAAATCTTCTGCTGGAAGTTATGCCCATGTTTCCAGATGGGAAAATGAAGTCTTGGAGAGTTGAAACAGCTTGACCATATTCTAAATGGCAGAGTAGGTGTTCCAAGTCAAGGTAGTACAATTTTGGAAGTGAGTTGTGTTTTGTTTCTGGTGGTTCATAAACCTACCTGAAGCCAACCATACTGTAGAAGAGTCGAGAGTCTAAGAGCAGGGTGGCATCAGTTTTGGAGCCAGGTACGTGCTGGGCAGTGAGGGACCTGGACTGCAGCTTACGTCAGTTCAGTGCAGTTCAACAACTGTTTACTAAGTATCTTGTTAACACAGACATCCCTTAGTCCTGCTGGCTTGTGGATTCTTGATGGTAACAACAATGATGGTAATTATAGCATGATGTCAGATACTGTTTGATTTATTCACATGTATTAATTCGCTTCATCCTCACCATGGCCCAATGGTAGGAACTGTTACTATCACTACGTTACTGAGGAGGCACCAAGGCAAAGAGAGAAGATGTAACCTGCCCATGGCCACCCAGCTGGTGAGAGGTGGAGCTAGGACTCAAACACAGAGAGGCTGACTGCGGAGTCTACATCTGACCTTGTGCTATGCATCTTTCCAGGCTGCTTAAATGACAAGTTAGGCCTAGTCACAACCCCATCCCCTCCCCCACCTCACCTTCTTAGGTTATGCCTTCCTCATGGCTCTTGCCACTGCTCTGGCCACTGCCACTATAGCTCAGCTCCTCTGTGTTGATGCACCGTGGTCTACTACACTGCTGATGCCACCCACTGGTGTGGGTTGTCTGGGACTTCTGGGAGTCCTTAGGTGATCTTTGCTCCCTGCTAGAGCTATGTGTGTGCTGGACAGCTGTTTCCCCCAATCTCCCCAACTTTGATGCAGCCTGAATCAGTCTCAAGAGACCAGCAAGTAACCATGGTGGACCACCATGTGTACAAGCAGGACAGCACGGTTCTCAAGCTGTGAGGGGTAGAAGAATCACCTGGGGCACCTGCTCAACATGCAGATTCCCAAGCCCCATGGGCCATTCTGATGTGTAGGTTTGGGGCAATGCCCATTATTCCGAGGGAGGAATACTTACTGCACTGGACCTTAGAAGAACCCCACAGTGGGGAATGCCGTCCTCTTCACATGCCCACCCTGGGAGGGCCCACCGCTCTTCCCAGAGGGTCCACATGTTTCTAGTATCGGTTCATGCCATCTTGGTCTATTCTGCTTGCTATAACATCCAGAGTTTGGGTGGCTTATAAACAACATAAATTTATTTCTTAAGGTTCTAGAAGTTGGGAAGTCCAAGACCAAGGGGCCAGCAAGTTCTGTGTCTGGTGAGGGCAGCTTCCTGATTCACGGATGGCACCTTCTCACTGTGTCCTCACAAGCCTGAAGGGACAAGGCAGCTTATTGGGGCCCTAATCCCATTCATGAGGCTCCACTCTGACCTAATCGCTTCCCAAGAGCCTACCTTCTCGTGCCATCACATAGGGGATCAGGTTTCCGTATATGGATCTGGGGGGACACACACATTCAAATGACATTCAGACCATAGCATGTGCTGCCCAGATGACTGCTGCCTTCGCTCCAGACAGGAGACTGAGTCTGACCCATGGTGGGGTCCACATGTTCCTTTCTCACTTGAAGTGCTCTAGCATCCTCCAGGGCCCCAGGAGAACCAGGGCCGATGGCTCCGATACCATCTGGAATGCTCAACTCTACCCAGTGGCTGCTGGGAGCAACAGCCTGGCCCCTGGAGCACAGAGGCAGGGAGGCACCATCAGCCCTGCTCCCTGGGGCCTTTGCTGTCTGTTGGCAGACAGGCAAATGGGCAGATTTATTTCAACCTCAGAGGGAAGAGCAGACAAAGAAGTAAGAACTGGGTCCCCCGCAGCACAGAGGAAAGGCCTTTTGCCCAACACACCCAAGATTCAGAGACGTTTCCTGAAGAAGGCAACACTTGTCACGGCAGTGAAGGACTAGTTAGAGTTAGATCAGGGGCTGGCAAACCACATGCCATGGGCCAAATACAGCCAGTGACTCTTCTCATCCAGCTCATGGGCTCAGAATAGCTTTTATAGTTTTAAGTGATTGAAAAGAAAACCGGAAGAAGGTTGACCTGAAATTCCAATTTCACTTTCTGTCCCTGGAGCTCTGTTGGCACATAGCACGCTCACTTGTTTATGTGTGTTTGCGGCTACTGATGAGAGTTGCACAGCCTCACACATTTACTATCTGGCCCTTGACACCAGAAGTGCACCCATCTTCGGTTCAGGCAGAAAGGGTGCTCTGGGGAGAATGTGGAGCAAAAGGGCATACCTGTGGTCTGTAGGGAGGACTGGCCCCTCTGAGCAGCATGGAGGGCAAGGAGGTGGAGGCAGACAAGGCCAGAGGTGAGGCCGAGGCAGCAGGGGGCTGCACATTAGGGTGGGTGTGGGCCTTGCTTAGACATGGCCGTAAATGGGGAGCTCTGGAAAGCAGGGGACATAGCAAGGAGAACAGAACGTTGAGGCTGCTGGGGGGAGGTAGGGAGTGAGCTATGTAACAGTGGGAGGGGATAGAGGGTAGAAAAGCTGAAAATCTAGAAAGGGAGCCAGGAAGAGTGAAGACGCTTTGCCTGCTGGGTGGTTTCACAAAGGATACAGCTGCGACTGTCACGCCAAGGTCACTCACTGGTGTGCTGTTTCCATGAATAAAGGTCTTGTCTTCATGATTTATTTTTCAAGTCCGTAATGAGTATCCTCAGTGAGAAGTTACCCTTTTGCATTTTCTCAGATCAGGAACCTTAAAAAAATGATAAGGTCCCTACAAGGCACTTTATAATTGTCACAGTACCATATAAATGTCGGCTGTGATTGATCTACTGAGGCAAAAGCAGGGCCAGGTCACTGTGGACGGTGCAGACGGGTAAACAGTCTCTTTTCTTCGGTAGCCACTGCACTTTCAGCTTATTCCAGAGTGCTTATTCTTGATTCATTCTGTGCCACTCGTGTGTGACTTTTGGTATGGACGTGGGCCCATGAGTTACTAGTCTGGCAGACAGGCTAATAATTATCTTGTCACTTGTCCCTGCTCAGAGAGAATTAGCATAACCATTGCCCACTTGATGAACTCTCTAAATAATGATACTTATAATATAAGAAGAAAGATTCGTGACTAGCCCTGTTCTTATGTGGCAATTAGTCACTCAGACATTCTCTTCCTGGGAGAGAGGTCCGGCCCCTGCAGAGGACAGGAACTGGGGCAGGCTGGCAAGGCAGGAGGAGGCACTTCAGAGCATCTTCTTAACCTCAAGGATGCCCAGGGAGCATTCAGACTTGGGCTTTGAGACCAACAAAATGATCAGGAAGCCACACAGATGCTCTCTCAGCACTTTTTGCCTTTATTTTGTGGGAGGGAATGAAGTCAGAATTATTTTTAAGTGAAAAAGATGATGAAAACCAAACCATTAAAAGGTCCGAATCAAATATTCATAAGCGCAACCCCACACCCTCCACAGGCGGCCTCTCCTGAGGAGGTAGGTGCCTTCCTCCCACTCAGGGGTGGAACACCCATCTCTCAGGAGTCAGTCCCGCTCATGGCTTCCTCCCATCCGGCCACCCCTGTCTCAACGCAGCTCCTTGGGGCTGGAGCACAGCCTGCCATGTTCATATTTCTTCACTTCTTTTGGATTTTCTTGTCATGGCCACAAATACAGGCTTATGTTGGCTGAACTTACCATGTCCCAAAAAGGAGCAAAGGCTCATCTTTTGTTTTATTTCTGGGAGGAGGAAAGAGGCAGACAGCAGGCTCAGGAAGGGCCCCAAGCCCACTGTTGGGTTCTAAATCTACTGGGGCTTGAAGAGGGAGTATTATATTTCCACTGGCCGTGAAAGCCATTGAGACTAGACCAACTCCCCTGACCCTTCCCACCACAATCAAAAGGGGTGAAAGGAGTTTTTAAAATCTCAGTCTGTTAGGAAGGGATTTTCAGTCACCACAGTAGATTCTAATAGTATATTGCAAATTACCAAATGCTTACACAGAAAGTGAAAGTCACTGAAGTACCATTTCAAAACTTTTTCTTCTTAATAACAATCTAAAAGCAGGAACAGCTGCATACTTTGTGGGGCCCAGTGCAAAACAGGGTCTCTTGTTCAAAAATTAGGAAATCCACGTCTATGAGAGCAGAGCATTGCACCTGGCGCATTAAACCCTTGTGCGTCTAATGCAAACACAAAGATGGCACCCCCATGAAAGTTCAAGACAACTTCGAAAATTTGTCGAGTTTACACTGAGGGTTAATTCATCTACTAAGAATTTGTCTCGTGTATGTAGAGCACGAGACAAATTGTCCACAGTTTTTCTTTAAGCTTGCAAAGGAGTGAATTTGCCGAGGACATGCATATCTAATTGATTCCAACCAATTCTTGTCAGTGAGAATCTCAGAAAAGAGTTGTCAAGCCTGCTTGTATATCACACAGACATGTGCAAATGTCCTGGGGTCGGAAGGATTTAGTACTATTGAATATTCTTTGGGATTATATTACCTTTGGATAGAACAACTGATACATTCTGTATATGTACATGTATTTAGAAATTCCATTTCCTTTGTTCCTTTCCCTCTTAATAGAAATTTATTCACTACTTACTGCTAGTATACTTGAAATCCTGGTGTATTTACATGTTTCTTTTGAAAACCGTCTCATGGAAGTTATTTGGCAAGACAATAGGAGGATACACAGTGTGATTTAGCTGCAAGACAAAGCTTCAGTAGATGAGGCAAATCTTTCAAGTTCTGAGGGTAAATGTGGATATGGGATCAGCCCCAGGAGTGGGTAGCAGCCACAGAGGAGCCATTTCTCAAGAAGGAAGCACCACCAAAAGACTCTGTTCTGGAGGGGACAGGAGCCAGGGCAGGAAGGGTTGGGGTAGCCACCAGAGAACAAGCTGAGGTCCAAGATGAGCAGCCGTCCCCACATCCAGCTCCACCCCTGGGCCAGGTCAGTGTGAGACAGTGGCCACTCAGAGTGGAGAGACGCTCCAGAGGACCAGGCAAACCCATGAGCATATCTGAGTCAGCCCCTGCCGTCCTTGTGCTCGCTCGCGTTCCGTTGGCCACAGTAATCCCACGGCCACACTCAAGGTCAGACACTGGGAGAGTGCCCTCTACCCTATCTACGTGACACCACCCCATGGCAAAGGAAGTAAAGAAAGGACAATAATAAAAATAATCCAGATTGACGACAGCCCAGCCGGGAGGACACTGCCTGCTCCTCAGGGGTGGACTCCCCACCGGAGGCACCGCTTCCTCCCTGACCCTCCCTCACCAACTCAGATGTGAACGGGGCCAAGATAAGCCTACCAGCGGGAGGAAGGGTGGGAAGAACAGGGAGGCCTTGGCCATGGTGCCCCATCCCTGGGCTGGAGCCAGCAGCTGTGGATCTGGTGGGAGCTGACCCCTGGGCACAGTTCCTCCTGCTGTAGTTCGACCCCTGAACACTGAAAAGACCCCTTCTGCCACTCAGCTGACCAGCACATCACCCACGGAGAGAGTCCAAGGGAGCAGCGGACCAGGCCAACCTTGGTCCTGGGTGGCCATATCTGGGGGCATAATGGCACATCCCAAGGTCTAGGATGTGAAGCAGGGATTGTCTGCCTGATCCCCCTGCCCAAGGGAAGCTGGAGTCTGGACTTTGGCCTGGCTTCTGGGACTCCGAATAGAAAGGAGCCCTGGGAGGAAAGGAACGTTCAGAGACATCAAGGCTGAGGTGTGTCCCAGGGCAAGAAGCTTTGGCAGCAGAAAAGGAGCTTGAGGGATTGTGCCTCGGACTGTCCCAGGACTCGAGAGCACTGAGCAGGAAAGTCCTCAGGAGCATCTGTGGAGCCTGGAGAGGGAAAGGAGGCTCCCAGGGCCTCCTGCCCTCGTGGACAAATGCTCCTTTTTACCAGTAAGAATCAGTAAAAGGGCCACTTCCATTATGCCAAGAAGATCATACAAGCCACTCACTGGAATGTTTAAATGAGGCGGCCAGTTAGTCAATAATGATCCCTTCATCAGCCATTTGGGTAAAGGGCTTCTACCATGAGGACTGAGAGTCAAGGTTTAGGTTTTCAAATTTTTCCAATGACTTGAAAAACCAATTAACATGTGCTTGGTACCTTTAAATGTGTGGATTAGGCTGTGCAAAGTCAGCAGATGTCCCTGCAGGATGTGACCCTGAGGAACTACTTGCAGGAAAGGACTGCAGTGACAATGACAAGCAGGCCACTGCTGTTCCAGCTTCCCGCCAGTGGCAGGGAGCACTGGGCTCGGCAGGCCAAGCTGGCCATGAGCTTGACCCTGCCTGCATGGGGACTTCCAGCGGCACTGGGAGGGGCCCGGAGCCAGGAGGTCAGCCGGGTGGCCAGTAAGGTGTCATGCCACCTCACTGCGTTTCACCTGCATGACCTTCCAAGCACAGAGGGCAAAAGGCTCAGTCTGTGCATCTTAGACTTTTTTTTTTTTCACTGTAAAAATGTAGAAAAAGAAGCAGGAGGAAACGGCACATACCTGCTGTATATGTTATTTGGAATATATGCTATCTTTCACATAAAATGAAATCTGACTTGTTTATAGCAACAATAATTTTTTAAAAGAAATCTGGCCCTGTTTTATCTTAGGCCCTGTGATAATATGTATGAAGTGGCTCAAAAGTCAAACTCTACAGCCAGGCGGGGTGATGTATAAACAGCTTGATTCAGAGAATGTCACGGTGTCCAGATTTCTGTCTAAGGAGGAATTTATTGTTTAGTTTGGACCTAACGTAAAAGGTACCCACCAAAAAGAGAAAATTTCAGAGCACCTTATTCTGTGCAGCAGCTCAGAACAAGAGGAAGCTGTTAGAGAAAATAGCTACTCAAGTTAGAAGAGAAAATCCAAAGTCATTCCCTATAAAAGAAGCCACTCCGAGGGTGTTTCTGGGAGTCTCTCATTCTCTTCGCAGCTTATTCCAACCAAGTTCACATTGTACCTCTCCACAGACACCACCCTGGACAAAGTCCTGCATCATTTTCATCTAATTAAGTCCTATGGACAACTTCCAATTCCCATCTTACTCAACCTCTTAGCAGTATCTAACCAACTGATCACGTCTTCTTAAAACACGTGACTTTCAGGTCACCAGGTCACCACACTTACATTACTTTCCTTCTCTCCCACTGGACTCTCCTTGTCAGGCTTCTGTCTTGTGGTTCCGGACTCAGCCCTCAGTCTTCCCAAGGAAATTCCAGCCATTAGCATGAGTTTAAATGTCATTTGTACATGGATGGTTTCTAAACTTATAGCTCCAGTCCAGACCTCTCCCTTGATCTTGGACAACTGCCAACTTGACGTCGCCTCTTGAATGTCGAACAGGCATTGAAAATTGATGGAAAAACCAGAACCTTTGATTCCCTCCCTCGCGTTACCATTAACCCTGTCTTCCCCACCTCTCCCTGTAGCACAAGCATTTGTTACCCTGGAAGGGGATCAGGAAGGATAGGAAAACCTCTCTTCAATCTTGTGTGTGTCCTAAAACCTCTATCTCATCGATAGTGAAAGAATCAAAGTGTGGTTTAGCCCAGATAAAGGAGTCATACCTAATTTTAAGAAATCTTAAAACACAGATGAATGAATCAGAGGAAGGAGGGAACTTAAATAGCCCCAGACCCTCATTTATCTGGGGCATTGTTCTCATCTATCAACATGTCAGTTTTTTAGAGATTTAAGAACCTTTCTCAGACAGGGCATGGTGGCTCACACCTGTAATCCCAGCACTTTTTGAGGTCAAGGCAGGACGATTGCTTGAGGTCAGGAGTTCGAGACCACCCGAAGTTTTGATGGACTTCTTATCTCTTATCATGTGGGGATTTCTCTACTGAACTCCTAGCCCTGAACATGCATGAACAATTGGACTGTGAAATTGTGATATTAAAATAGCAGCTTAAAATAAAAATTCTAGGTAGACTATGCCAGGCCCCAGCATTCACCAGCCTATGAAGCCTCCCGGGTACAGGGTTTGACTTTTGGAATTCTTCATCCTTATTATCATAGGATGGAAGGTAAAATAGGACCGGATCTTTAAAAAACTATTGCTGTTATAAACAAGCCAGATTTCATTTTAGGTACATTTAAATACCTTCCTAAATTCAGTTTGAGGTGGAAATCTGAGTTCAACACAATGTCTAAACGTGAAGTTTTGTTGCTTTCGAGGTGGTTTAAAAATAACCTAAAGTGCTAATGTCGCCTCTAAGGAATGTTTGGGAAAGAGTTGGGATTGCGTATTGTCAGCTTGCCCTTCCCACAAAATTGCATGAAACAGGTGCGGTCATATGTTGAAAGATCAATTTATGTCATATCTAGATAAGCTTAAAAAACTAAATGGACAATACCAATGTAATGCCGATATTCGTTTTAAATTCTTCAACTATTTGTATTCTTGATATCCTCTTTTGAAGACAATCCTTTTAAATAACGTCAAACAGATCTTACTATTAAAAATACTGGTGATGACAGAATGGAAATGGGGCGGAGGAGTGTGAAGTCATTCCGTGTGACGTCATGTCAAGTTCCATGACGAGCCCAGAGCTACAGGTTTGTTTTCCCAGGTCCGTGGGAGGGCTGGAGCCCGTGAGTCAGGCCCTGCTGACAACAGGTGGAGGAGGAAGTCAGCTGCTCTCCTCCCTTGGCTGACCTGTGACTAAGGGAGCTGAGAGCAGGACAGGGTGTGATGCAGGGGACAGAGGACAAAGAATAAGAGTCAGCAGCTTCTCAATGTGTCACAGAGGGAGAAAAGGAAGAAAGGCCTCCTCCACTGTCCCCTTTCCACAGCCAGGGCCTGCGTCACCACAGGGAGCCACCTACTCTGAGGAGGAGAAGGGAGTGGGGAGGAGAGGGGAGTGGGCACCCTGTCCTGCTGCTGCTGCCACCCAGGTGCTTGTCATAGGACACCCCAGCACCAGGGCCAGTGTCACGGGCAGTGGGAGGGGAGTGTGGGTACAAGCCATTGCCCAGCCCTTCTCCAGCTCCTCACAAGGCGAGTCCTGGCTCAGCCCACTCTCTCTTGGCCACTGCCCTGCACTGCTCCACCGAGGGACCACCTCACTGGGGACACTCACCATCTACCAAACCAAACTGCAGCGTCATTGTCAAGGCTGGCGGGAGAATGTGATGGAGGAAGCAAGAGCAGGGGGAGAAACGTGCCTGACAGTCTTGGTTGACACTCGTTATAAATAGTGCACAGCTCCTTCCAAACTTGACAGTGCAGCATTCAATCCTAAACGCAAAAAACCCACGGCAGTGCCTAAAGCACTACTCTTATCGTTATTTTGGTATCTGCTTAAAATGCTGTGCGATGCTAATCATATCCACCTGGATATTGCAGCAGAAGGTGATCTCCTGAGGTTGTCGTGTATTTTTCATCATGTTTAGTGCAATAGCGTAAAGCTCAAGTAACGTCGTGGGGCCATACAAAGTGTTGCCAGTGCTCCTGGAAGTGCTCCCGGAAGTGCTCCCAAGAAGCAAAGTTAGGCTGTTACAAGAAAAGGTTGAATTGCTTGATATGTACCATCGATAGAGGTCTGTTGCAGTTGGCCGCCATTTCAAGATCAACAAATCCAATGTAAGAACCATTGTAAAAAAGGAAATGAAATTTGTGAATCCCTTGCTGCAGCTATACCAGCAGGAGTGAAAGCCTTGGGCCTTTTGAAAAATATTTTGTTATTTCATGTTGCGAATGCAGCTTGAACATGAATGCAGAATTGATATAGGAAACGCGTAGCTATAAACTCTAATATGATTGATGTGAGAGAAGCAAAGTCATCATGTGACAACTTAAAGAAAAACAAAGGTTTTTAAATCTAAGGCTAGAGAATCTCATGCCAGCAAAGGATGGTTCAATAATTTTAGATTAACCATGTCAGGATAACAGGGAAGCAGCTTCTGCTAACCAGGAGGTAGCAAGCAAGTTCTCAGACGCCATTAAGAAAGTCACAGATGAGAAATTATTTCTGCCTGAAAAGGCTTTTAACACAGATGAAAGTGCCCTATTCTGGGGGTTGGAATGCCACAGAGCACACTTGCTAGTAAGGAAGAGAAGTGAGCACCAGGATTTAAGGCAGGAAGGACTAAGCTAACTCTACTACTTCGTGAAAATGCGGTCAGGTGTATGCTCAGGACCACCCCTGTCTATGAGGCTGCTAAGCACCCAACCCTCTCAGACTCAAAGGAAGAGACAAAAAGAAGCTGCCAGTCTTTCGGTGGTACAATGAGAAGGACTGGCTGACAAGAACCCTTTTTCTGGATTGGTTCCATTGATTTTTTTTGTCCCTGAAGTCAGGTAGTTTGCCAGCAGGGGACTGCCTTGTAAAGTTCTTTTGATATCAAACAACGCCCTTGGCCACCCAGGACCCCAGGAGTTCAACACTGAAGGTATCAAAGTGGTCTCTTTGCCCCAAGACACAACATCTCTAATTAAGTCTTTATATCAGGGGTCATAAGGACCTTTTAGGCCCCTTCCTTATTCATGAGATGAACCCCGATAGAACATTATGAAAGTCTAGAACAGCAATTTTCAACTGGTGTGCTGTGAGAGGATCTTAGATGTGCTACAATAATTTTTAAAGATCGTTAATTAACACAGTAAGGATATTCTTTTTTTTTCACTGCCTTTTTTTTTTGATTAACATAATTTAACTGTGCCATGGAAGTTGAACTATAGGTTCAAGTGTGCGGTGAGATAAAAAAGGTTGAAGAACGCTGATCTAGAAGGATTACATCATTGATGATACCATCACTGTTACAGACAAAGCCGTGAAAGCCATCAAGCCTGAAACGATAGATTCCTGCTGGAGGAAACTGTGTCCAGATGTTGTGAATTATTTCACAGGAATTACAAAAAGGCAACTCAAAGAAATTGTGAAAGAGATTGTGGATATGACAAAAAAGGTGGGATGGTGGGGTAAAGGGTTTCAAGGTATGGATCTTGGAGAACTCAAGAGCACACCAGAGGGATTAAGAGAAGGTGGCTTGGTGGAGAGGGGTGACTCCAAACCAGTGCCAGACAGAGGGGAAGAATGTAAAAGACGGCGGCGTGCTGGGAAACGGACTGATGGCAGACAAGCCAGCAGAGGGTCCCATGATCTGAGAAGGGTTGTCACTTCTTGTGTGACAGGGATGCTTGAAAGTCACAATGTGGTCGGTATGCAGTTTTTCTACTTTTATCTACTTTTCAAAACGACTAATAATCCATGGCATGCCAAACGAACACTGATTCTAGAACCTAATTATAATCCCAGAGTGCTGGGATTACAGGCGTGAGCCACTGCGCTCGGCCAACCATCTTTTTCTATTACTTTTACTGCTTCACCCATTGTAATGTCAATAATGCACAGTAATAAGAGTGAAATGCTTTTAGTTAACTGTAACTAAAATAAGTTAAGGACAATAGCACTGGGTAGCCAATAATGTCACACGCAAAAAAATCGCCTTGTCATGCTGATCTGTAAACATGTGCTGTGAGGAGAGAATGGGTTTTTAAAGATGTGAAAACGGACGCAGTGCAAAACTGTTAGTAAATTGCTCATTTGAGGATCGGCTCATTTTGTGGGTCTGCTAATTTTCACGTTCAACTATTGTTTTTTGAAGGGTAACAACTCAGTAATAAAAGATTTTGCTTGCACAGGGATGTTACACATATTATCTAGACTATCATTACTCCTACTAAATCATAAAGTGAATTATAAATAATAAATATCCATAATAATTCATGTAGAGCTATTAATTTATTTTCTAATTGGCTGTGATCATTGAAATGTGGTCTTGATTGTTATTTATATATACAGAGAAAGTAAAGTTCTTTTTATCCTCTTAAAGGACCATTCCCATATAGTGGTTAAAATTTTTGAAACGATTTTTTCTACTTTTATTTACTTTTCAAAACTACTAATAATCCATTACATGCCAAAAGAACACTGATTCTAGAACCAGAATCTATAAAAGTCCTATCTGATTTAGAATACAGTGAGACTCTGGCTAATACCTGGTAAGTATATACCAAACAGGGTTTCTTTCCTTAGTGATCCAGTCCACAAATCATGCCCAAGACCAACATAGGTCAAATACTATTCAATTACTAGAGATGTAATAATGAAAATAAATAACTGAAGTTTTCCCTACAATCCTGAAGCTTGTGGTCTAGCATAAATATAAGCATTAATAATTTCACAGGTAACTACATACCTATAAAATGTGATAAATGGCATGGCAGGAGAGATCTGGGAGGATGAAAGATTTTTCTGAGAAAATTTGTTTGAGTTGAGATCTGGATAAGAATAGAGATTAACTGGTAAAGGGGAGTGGCACAAGTAAATATTCTAGGCAGAAGTAATAGTATATGCAAAGGTCCTGAGGCATGTTCAAAGACATTGACAGAAGGCTCAAGAGAAAGTGTGAAGAAAGTCACAGGGTTGTCAGGATGCGGTTTTGATCATGCTGGGTTTGAAGTCACTTTTAAGGAGATGTTGAAAAGGCAGTTAGACCCATGTCTGCAGTTAGAAAATGGAAAATGGATCTGGGCTGAAGATACATTTGGGAGGCAATGGTGTATTATAATTGAAAATGTAAGCCGTGTGGAGTCATCCAGAGGGTCTGTGTGAAATAAAAGGAAAGAGGCCCCAGGAAGCACCTTGAGGGCCGCTCAACATTAATGGCTTGTTAGAGAAGGATGCACGGTCAGGGGAAAAGGGCAGCCAGAGTTCCTGGGAGAAAGGACAGGAGATTTATGGCAGAGCACAGTTAACTGTGTTGAATGCTGCTGAGAAGTCAAGAGCCTGAAAAATGTACATCAATTTACTAACATGAGGTTGTTGCAGCTGGTTTTAATAGGATGAGGGCAACACCCAGATGGAATCGGTTGGGTGATGAAAGAAGGTGAGCAAATGGGGTGGGTGCAGGCAGCTCCCGAGAAGTCTGGCTCTGAACAGAGAAAAAATACGGGGTTGACTAAAGGGATACACATGATCAAGGTTAAATTAATCAATAAATCATTGAAATAATGACAGATAAAGATATGGAGAGGCTGTTGTATGTAACATGAAATAGCTGAAGTATTTCAGAGGTTTTATAACCTATGTTTAAAGAAACCAAATCCTTTTACTATAGGAAATTTCATTTACAATCCCAATTCTTTTCACTCCTGATCAAACATTAGGCTCTACCCTGTACAAGCCAGGGTCCTTTGCAAAGGTTGTAGACAGATGGCCCACCTGTTATTTCTTTTTAAAATATCTTTATTGGAGGCAACTTGTAAAGATACATGAAATACAGGAGAATAAAAGATAAGAAGGAATCAGAGGAAAATTAGGTTTCAGAATAGCATACTCAAATCTGTACTAGCTGATTCTGTGCAGTTGCTGGACAGGTGAAAATTTGGTCTTGAAGCTTCCCAGTAGGCAAAGCAAAGAGGATTACTCACAAGAATCACAGTGTCCTTAAGATGCCCAGCTGTTCAGAAAAGTAGATTGATTTTTTTTTTTTAAGAGTTGGGTTCTCACTCTGTCCCCCAGGCTGGAGGGCAGTGGAGTGATCATAGCTCATTGCTGCCTCAAACTCTGGAACTCAAGTGGTTCTCCTATCTCAGCCTCTTGAGTAACTGGAACGACAGGCAGTGCCACCATGCCTGCTAGGAAAGTAGCTTTTCTTTTCTTTTCTTTTTTTTTTTGAGACAGTATCATTGTGTTACCCTCGGTAGAGAGCTGTGGCACCACAGCTCACAGCAACCTCAAACTCTTGGGCTTAAGCAATTCTCTTGCCTCAGCCTCCCAAGTAGCTGGGACCACAGGCAGTTGTCATTGCTGTTTAGTTGGCCCAGGCCGGGCTTGACCCCACTAGCCTCAGTGTATATGGCTGACGCCGTAACCACTGTGCTATGGGCACCAAGCCAGAAAGTAGTTTTTCATAATAACAAGACCCAAGAAAGAGGTCTAGCACGAATTCTCCTAAGGGGGAGCCAGGATATAATGGATGACATCCTTGACAATGTCCTCTTCAATAGATACAGTGACAAGTTTTGTGCACTTGTTTTTCATTGTCCTCAAGAAGTTATTATGTTAAAATTAAAGTGCTGTCCAACAAAAGGAACTTTGTGAGATTAAGGATAAATGTGCCAAAGAAAGTGAAGCAATTCTGAACAACCAAGACACAGCCCTTCAATGATACTGCAAACCTCCCTTTTCTCTCTAATGACACACGAGCTTTCCTTCTCTATAATAAAAAGAACAAAATAATTTCTTCATTTATATTTCAAAATAATTTCTTCAAAATATTTTTCATTTTTACAAAAGTAATGCACCTGCATGAACAGAAAGTTTAATTTCCAGCAATCCAGTCCCTCAAAGATAACCACTGATTTCAGTTTCAGCATACTGTACTGAGATTTTTGGATATGTGTACGGCGCTAATTAATGCGTTTATTTACTGAAGGGAATTGTATCCTATCTAATGCGTAGACTTTCATTTTTCAACGGCTATGGACTAGTTTACCATCTGAGTATAAAATACTTATTTGATTAACCCCTTGTCGATGGTATTTCCATTTTTCTTATTAAAATTTCAATGAATTTTTCATAGGCCAAATTTTACCACCTGACAAAGGTCTTTCTAGGCTTCTCAGGCCCCCGCCTGTTAGCAGAGCTGAGTTGGCTCACTTGTTTTCTGTCTTTACCTTCACCAACCTTACCTTATGTTTCATTTGTTAAGGACCTGACATCTCTGATGGCTCCTAGCTCAGAAGAAAACAATTCTCTGCTGAATGCCACCGAGCGCTGACGGGTTTGGAGTTTACTGTCCTAGTTGATCAGACGTTGCATTGGCTTCCTTCCAGAACCAACGCTTCACCCACAGATCTTTTGAAAGTGAGAGGTAGGCAGGCAGGTGAGATGTCTCAGGTCAGATATACTGAGTCAGCTGCCGAGAAACAGAGCCACTTTTACAAGTGTTCACAAACAACACAGCTGGCTTCCCTGAGAAGCTGCGTGTCACAGTGGGGCAGGGTAGTCTGGCGCCCAGATGCCTGGGTTGGATCCTGGCTCCAGCCTAAGCTGCATGTGACCTTGGGCAAGGTAGCTGAGCTGTATATGACCTTGGGCAATTTACCCTGGGCAAACTTATGCCTCAGTTTCCTCACTTCTAACCTAGTTAGAGTTATGAAGATGAAAGGCATTAATAAATACAAAGAACTTATGTGCTGACACATACGCTATGCAAGTCTTTACAAAATAAGTATAATCTACTCGCAGCCCGCCACACACAACTAGACCAAGGGATTGCAGCAATCAAGGCCAAAGTTTTCCATATTTAATCAACTCAGTGGTTGCTAAGTCAGTTCTTCATCCATTTACACACCCACTGCTATGCTCAAACTTTTATTTTGTTCAAATGCAGTTTTATAAGTTCCATTGAAAGCACTTTTTTACTGTTACTATGAAAAATATGATCTCTTTGGATGAATTTATAACAGATAAGAAATTAGCTTGAGAAATGATTACTATTGACAGAGTTATAATACATCAAATATTTTGGATACTAGAGAACACAGATGTTGCTAAATTACATTTTATTAATTATGATATGTTGTTTTTTAAATTACCGAATTTTGTTTGAAAACAGATGTGAAGTGGCTTGACAGATACACATAAGGAAACAGCATACTTCGTCAGTGTGCCTATAAGGACAGAGACACTTTTCAAAGCAGATGCTACCTCTGCAATAGATTTTACTAAGCTTTTTTCCAAATTGGCCTACTAAATCAGTTCTATTATTTTTTGGTAAAGAAAGACTCAACAATAACCACCTTTATTCACCTATACAAGCATATTCTAGAAACATCCTAGAGAGTACTTACAAACAATGAGCTTTTCATGTTCCCTGTAACTGACCACAGAGGCCAAGTGCTTCAGTAAGGCTAAAAACACCAAAAATGTTCATAAATATACAAATTTAGCTCTCTAATTTCTTTTGGGAACTGCTTCTGGGCTACAACAGACTGACTGCTTTGCAATCTGAAGATTTCAGATGTTTTCACACATACATAGCTTTAGGCATAGAACTCCTGTCTAGCAATTGTCATTATGGATGACTTTTAAAACCTTCATTTTGACAGTGTTACATAAAATATTGGACTAATGTTTAGTTTTACTTCTTTTATAATGGTCTGGTATATGGCAAGAACTCACTATAATCTAAAGCTAACATAACTCTGCGCTGAAATGATATTTTCTCACCTTTGCGGTGGGAGAAGACAGGACACGTCCATCGCCTCCTTTGGGAGAAAATACCCTCAAGCTTTTCACTAGTCAAGGGGTTAAACGCGGGAACAAATACAGAAGCCATAATCTGTGGGCATTGTCGTTTTGATAGCTAATCTGTTGGTTTTAGGAAAGTAAGTGAAAGAGTCAAATTAACATTTTAAGCTCAAGTAGCAAACTTTTCTGAAGGTGTTCCCCAAGGAACGTATTTTCTATTCAAATGCAGGTAGGGGCTGTACGTTTTCTAGGTCTGTACTCCCCATCTCTGAGGATGAGAGGTTCCAAGGCAGCCAAGGGGGAAAGAAGCCCAACCAAGATGTAATAGGTGCTCATAACTGCTGAACTAAATGGACTGTTAAAAATTGATGAAAATCTTGTTTTGGAAGCTTGGCCTCGAAGCAAGAACATGGATTTTAAAGGCAAGCATGCCTCAGTTAAAAATATGTCTCTGTTGCTCAGTTGCCATATGACTGGGCAGCTTAATTATCAGATGATCTTCAGTCTTCTCAATAAGGAAAAGAGAATAAGATCTACATCTCCGGGCTGCTGGGAGGAACAGTGATAATGGATGTTGGGTACCCAGTGCAAAGAAGAGGGGGCTTTAATTAGGAGGATTCTAAGATGACGTCTTGACCACCATGATCAGTAAATGACTTTTCCCTAATAATGCCAATCAACTCCTCTCCTTCTTTATTACTCTCTCTTATTTCTGAAAACTTAGTTCATTTTCCTGCCTTAGGGTAAAATGTTGAACATGAAGATTTCTTTCTGGTGTTTGACAAGGGGCCCCTGAATATTGTTCCTTTTAAATATCAGGTAGGATTATTGAGCATGGTTAATATAGACAGTGTGGGAAACTGAGTTAAATGAGTATTGGACCCAACACATTCTGGAAGATGCTTTACTGTTTGTTAATTTATTCAAAAGCCCCATGTTAGGAGTCTGTCTCCTTTAGATTGCCTAACTCTTCCTTCTGAAAGTAGAGCACAGAAAACATTTCAGTAGATGAGCTTATTGTTCAGTTCCCGTAAAAGCATAGTCACCATCCTGGGTTGACACATAGTACTTGGGAGTGAACGTCTGCTTTTTTGGCTGGGGGGAAAGGCTTCAACCTGCCCAGGTGTCTAAGAGGCAGAATCTTAGTCAAGGGTGTATCATGCAAACAGATGCTGCACACACAAATCATAGGCTAAGCCTCTGAGGTGAAGTGTGAAAAGAACCGCTCACCACACACCAGCCTTGTCAGCAACAGCCGCGTGTGCACGCACACAGAGGTCTTTGTGAACCCACTGTGGTGGCAGGATGCTAGCAGAGCGAGTCAGCAAACAGCTTCTGCATCCAAGAGATGGGGGCGGGGGAGAAGAGTTCAGAGGCAGTCAAGGGCACAGGGGAAGATGTCCAGCCGGGCGGGGTGAGGAAGGTTTCCACAGCCTATCACTCGAGAATGGTTTTATGCAGTATGAATGAGGGACGTTTTCTTGCACAACTGAGCTCCTCATTGCCTGACATAAAGTTGCTGATATACCTGTCATCAGAGGGCTAATGAAGTGTGGCAGCATGTCCTCATGCTGCTCAGGGCAGACGAGAACAGCAGGTGCACCAGGAGCCTTTGGAGCCTGTTTTCCCAATCGAGGCATTTGAAATATTTTTTGCGCCATAGGACATTCATAATGCTTTGACATCAAAGAAAGCAGATGTTTCTCCAGCTCAGAGCCCAGTATTGGCAATGAGGCTGCTGCTCATGATCCTCAACAGGCAGGCATGTTGGCTGCTGGGCCTGTTCCTCCTTGCTTCATTTCCATCTTCTGAAAATGACCCTGGGGCCTGGTTGTCTTTTCTACTGAAGGAATGGTCCTCAGACCAAAACACAGAGAAGCATCACTCCAAGTAACAGCTGGGGGAGAGCTCTGGAAACCCCGTAGAGCATTCTTCCATCTCCACCAACACAGGCCCTCAAGGAAGCCCAGACTCTAGGCCACACACTTGCTTGGTACTGAAATCACTGAGGCCTCCCTTGCCTGGCCAGTGTCCCTTCCTTTAAGCCAGTCTATGTCCACACCTATGACCTGGTGCTAAGCTTGGGCCCTTGTGTGGCCATGTGGGCTGTGGAAAGTTAAGTAGCCACCCAGTTTTTTGGATTGTTTCCTAATTTTCATGATTCCTGGCAACTACAAAGTGCTTCCAGGGACAGGACTTATGGTGGGGCGGAAGAGGGAGGGGAGGAAAATGATGTGAATACTGCTGACACCGTGGAAAGGCTGCCGGGAGGGCCCTGAATCAGCAGGAGGTCACCTTCCTTCCTGGCCCGCTTGCCAGGCCCCAGTGCCGGGGTCAGCAGTTCATGCATAAGAAATCAGGATTCTTTGGAGCAATTCATGCTGCCAAATCCACCCTGACAGTCCAGGCCAAAGCCCCCTCCCTACTTGAAGGTCACCTGCTCTGCGTCAAGCACAATTGACAATTGCTCAAAGGGAAATAAGGGGATTGTTTTGTGAAAATGAGTCAACTTGCCTTCAATTAACACCACTTGAAATGAACCTTTCCATGATATTTAGACAAGTTTGCATGGCTTTTCCTGGACATCCCCATAAACCACAACACATATTGTGTGTCTCTCAGTTTATGTACTACGTCTTGCTTGGGGAAGAAATAATTTGGGCATAACATATAGTCTAGGAAATTTCAGCAAGTTGGGAGGCAATGAGAAGATGTGCTTACACTCAGTGATCCCCAGTGAGGAAGGACGAGAGGTAACAGTGTTGGCCCCTTCCTTCCCCCACCCCGACCCAGCTTCTCTCCAGGGGCAGCTGGCCAGCTACCTCTCTGGGAGATGGAAAGGAATGTGAAATTAGACACCCACCCCATGGCACCGTGGAGGCTGACAGGGGGCTCGGGGCAGGTTGGGAGTGTGGAAAGGTGTCCACAGAGCACGGTTGACCCACGCCAAGGCTAATGGGGAGTTGGCAGCACACATACCTGGACAAATATTGGAAAATATATTCAGTGCATTTAGTTAGATTAAATATTTATGACTGTATGGGGAAAGGGATGAGTCCATGCTGTGAGTAGTAAATAAAAAATGTGTATATTCTGTGTTTAGACAAGATAGGATTGGGAGAAATCTTTTTCCTTTAAGAAAAAAGTGGGGCGGGGCACAGTAGCTTATACCTATAATCCTGGCACTTTGGGAGGGTGAGGCAGGTGGATCACAGGAGTTGGAGACCAGCCTGAGCAAAAGCGAGACCCCGGGTCTCTACTAAAAGTAGAAAAACTAGCAGGGCACCTGTAGTCCCAGCTATTCAGGAGGCAGAGGCAAGAGGATCACTTGAGCCCAACAGTGTGAGGTTGCTATGAGCTAGGAGGAAGACATGGTACTCTACTCAGGGTGACAGAGAGAGACTCTGCCTCAAAAAGAGAGAGAGAAGTAGGTTTTTTCCTGCCTTTCCCGACTTAAATTATAATGATAACTACTGGAAAAACTTAACTCATGGGTGTCAGCTGCCCTGTCTGGAGCCACAAGGTGAAGTGAACGTCAGAAGCTCTTTCAACCCTTTTATAACCCATGTTAAATCCCTCCACTGATGAAACTGGCGCTTTGGCAGGGAGATTTGCAATATTCACGAGATTCTCGAACAGTTTAGCCACTCTGCTATAAATTTTCAGTTCCAGCCAGATTAAATAGCCCTAGGCACAAAGGGAGGAAAAGGTCTTTATTGTCAGTAGCCACTAACCCCAGCATGCTTGGTCGGAGGGCAAGAATAAATCCAACCCCAACATCTGAAGAGATCCCAAAAACTCTACCCAACACCCCTGGAGGTCAGCTGCTATGGTCACCTGGTAGCTCTTCCACCTGGCTCAGGGGAGACTGTACACTTAGTCTCGGGGCCTACCTACAACGCAACCCAACCCAGGAAAGCACTTCCTGCCAGTATCTCTTCCGCCCAAGCTAGTACATGCACAAGTTCAGGAAAAAGTAAAAATTATGTATTCCCACCTCCCAGCAGTTGAGGGTGCATGGTATAGATCATACCTCACCAAGGAAACCGGAAGCGTCAGGGTGTATGCCCTCTTCTTTCAACTCCTAAGTCTGTATTTGACCTTGTGGTCATGATGCTCCAGGCTTTGCATTGGAAATCCATTTCCTGGATTGTGCAAGATTCCCAAAGGATGTGTGTGTATGTGTTTGTGCATAGGTGTAACGTGTGTGCGCATGTACAAGCATCTATATGTGTGTGCACTGTGTGCACGTTACCATATAGATGCACGTGTGTGTGCCCATGTTTTTGAATGTTTGCAGGTGTGCTGGGGAGCAAATTTGCCCAAGTGGTGCTGAAGAGGGAGTGCTCTAAACCCTCCCTGGTGTCTTGTTGCTGGAAAGAACGAGGCAGAGCCTGGGGAGGCAGAGGCTGAGAACGTCAGGGAACCTGAATGTCACCTGGCAGTGCCATCCTGCCTGAAGGAGTAGAGATGAATTTCCTCCAATAAGACAGGACCACCGCAGACCAAGGATAGAGTATAAACACACCTTAGTATTCCCAGGGGGCCTGGAGAGCAACTGATCAAAGTCTGTCTGGGTTCAGAACAAGGCACAGACTCGTGGAGTCACCTGAACCAACATGGAAGAAAACTATGGAAATTAGAGACCACAGACCTGAGGCACCAACACACAAACCGAGAGAAAGTCTTGAGTAGGCTGAAAGCTGCCGTGACCAGGCAGGCACTGTGCCCGGGCAAGGAGGGCACAGATCAGGGGGCCAGGCAGGCCAGGCCGGGGGAGACTTTGTAAGTTTTGCTGTCTGTCCTCTTCTTCCTCCTCATTTTCTTACTAGGGTCTCTAAAAACAAGAGACAAGACCCCTTACTACCAAAGAAAGGAAACTTATACAGATTATCCCAAGATGACTTGTCAGGCTGGGGATATATGGAGCTCTGTCAATAGCAGGGATGCCGCCCTGGGCCACATCAGCCACCCACTCCCTGCTCACCCCTCCAACCTGATGCTGCCACCATGGCCTCAGCTCCGCAGCCTCCAGTCTGGGCTCCCACTCTCAATCTCCACTTCCCGGCTTCACCAGCTGTGACCACTGCAGGGCAGTATGGCCACTGCATGGCAGTAAGCCCAGGATGCAACAATATGACCACGATGGAGCAAGTCTCCAGCTTTTTCAGGATCCACAGTCCACCGGCTTTCCCCCTCTTTACTAGCTCACCCCTACAGCACCCTCATCTCCTTCTGCCCCATAGCTTGTCACTGGGATTATTCCTATCTTGTACCCCAGATACCCTCCAGTCTCTCTCCAGCTGACTCACCTGAAAATGCCCCCGACTCTGGTTAAGTCCCACTCCCCTCTTCTCCAAGCTGGCACCGAGCAACTGATATCACACTCACACACACACACACACACACACGATAGGAGTCAATATCGTCTAGCAGCCTTCCCAAACTTCCATAGAAAACCCATCCCCTGCCTTTCCGAGACACTCTGTCCCAGCTTTCCCCTTCTCCCCCAACCTTCAGCACTCTTAAGGTTGCAGACCACAGAAACACCTGGAAGGTAGGCCTTTCATCTTTCCTCGCATAGACTCACCAATCTACCCCAACATCCTGCCTTCCCTATTTTCATGATGAACTCGCCGAGGCCGGCTCCTCAGTCCCAGGCTGGGTTTTGGGTGAAGCAGTTCCTGAGCTGAGGATTTGGGGGAAGCGACACTTGAGGAAATCTCCCAGGAGAAATCAGCGATGCAGTGGAGAGAGCGTGCGGGGCGAGGGAAGAAGCCCGGCGGGAGTAGGAGTTCAGGCAAAGTCCCCGGAGCACAGCTTTACTGGGATCCTGCAGAGCTCAGGAGTGTCGTTTCCACCTCGACTTGTCCGGCCTTCAGGCCAGGGAGCAAGACTCCTTCTGTCCCCTACTTACCAGCCACTGTCCTGTACCTATCAGCCCCCGGCTAACGGCTGCTCCAGCAGGCAACCCCCCTGGTATTTACAGCTCTGCAGGCACAGCAAAGGGGCGTGAGCAGCCAGCAGACAGGATCTGAAGAATTACAGGTGAGGGCCTTTAGAAGCAAAAGCACCAAAAGGATCCCGATGTATAATAATTCAATTGTGGAAGATGCTGTAATGCAGTAAGTTAAGAAAAGAGAAGCAGCAGAGCAGCAGAGATTGGAGGCGGAGGGCAGGGTGCTCAGGAAGTGTCTTATTAAGAGGTGAAATCTGAGTGAAGACACCAAGGAGACGAAAGAGGTAGTGAGGATGATGCCTGGGGATAAGAACAGCCTGGCGAGGGTGACTGACTCACTGGCTTGCCTGGGACTCCCCCTGCCCTGGGGGTCTCTGGTTTCGGCACCAGCAGACTCCTGGGGCAGCATTTTCCCAGGTCGCTGGAGAAGTCAGAGATGGAAAGGGAAGAAGGAGATGGGGTCGTGGAGGCTACAGGGAGGGTGGCCAGATCAGGGAGAACCCCGTGCAGCAGTGAAAGTATTTAGCCCCGAACAAAATGCGAGCAGAGGACCCGCTGACCTGACAAATCTTCCCTGTCCTCCTCCCATCTGTCTGCCGGCTTCATCTTCACAGAACTCAGGTCTGCTTGTCCATGGGCTTGTCTTTTTCTGATTCCCCGATTAGGATACAGACATCAGGAGGATGGGGGCTTTCCGTGTTGTGTCATACTCTCAGGGCTGAGGCCAGTACCTGGTGCATAGGAGGCCCTTAATGAATTTTGGTCCACGTGAGTGAACAGGTGGATCTGGTATTAATTAGATCCAGGGATCTGTCTGGACTGCCCCTGCCACCTCCCTACCCCACAGGAACTGGTAGCCAGGGGGCTGGGAGCTCTGTTCCGTTTGTGATTCAGAGATAATATAGAACTTCACAGCACCCAGCGTGCTGATTTGCCTTTCAAAAGTATCTAACTTGATAGGTAGGTTGATTTTTTTTTTAATGAGCAGTATATTTAATGCCAAATTGCCTTCTGTTGTCCAATGCCCTTGGTAGCCAGATCTGAGCCATCCTCAGTTATGATTGCAACGTAGATTTGTTCTCAAAGAAACATCAAATTCACCAAAATTGTCAAGATGATTATGCATGAGGCTCATGTTTGAAGTTCCTAGCAGGATACGTACCCTTCCAAGCTACCTGTGGGGAAAATGGATGAGAATTTCAAAGTCAAACAGAAGTTAAAATGGTCTAAAATCCTGGAACATTTCTTTCCTGAAATGCACAGAAAATACATTTCTAGACACATTTCTTCATCCTTAAGTAGCCGAAACCCTAAATGTTTGTCAAAGACACTGACAAAGTAATAGAAATGGTGTTCTGGGGGCATGGACAGCAGCTTATCAGCTGCCCCTTGCTGTGTATTCCAGGGAGACGCAGCACAGAAAAGGTGATTGTTTCAGTCAACCTTAGTCCCAGCTTGATCTTTACTTCTATAGTAAAATTTGCCCACATTTTACCTTTACCACTCAAATATTAAATCTACCTTAATTGTCTGATTGCACTAATACTTTCATAATATTTTTTTCTCATTTAAAACTTAGTGCATATACATAGTAAACATTTTTTATTTACAGCCCCCTTCTCACCAGGATGGAAGTTTCCAGAAGGAACTTCTTCACTCATTCATGTTGATGACGTTGTTTAGAGACATTCAATCTGCTTTTGGCCTGTGGCCTTTTCTTGTATCTAATATTTGGGAAATTCTCAAGCTAGTATTATTTGGGAGGCATGAGGACAAATCGATAAGTATTGTCACAAAAGGTGGCTGACAGTACGTCGGGAATGTCAGGCCTGATGTATTAACCCAGAATCCCATGATAAAGCCCGTGTCATAAATATCAAAGAGAAATCATAAATTCTAGTCTTCAAAACTAGTTAAAATCTGCACACATATATAATAAAAATAGCAAACATGTGGTGTTCGGTAAACACCAGGTACTGTTCTAAGTGCTTTATAATTAACTCCTTTAACCTCACAACAACTCTGTGAGGTGAACATGGTTCTCTCCATTGGACAGATGACAAAACTGAGGCACAGAGAGGTGAATAGTTCACCCCAGGTCACACAGCTCCCATGTGACCCAGCTGGGATTCAACCCTGCAGATCTGGCTTGGGAAGCTGTGTTCTTAACCCCACACGTCATGAATTATACTGAGTCAGGCTGTCAGATTTGATATTTTTCTGCTCTCACAACAGGTTGCTGCCCACGGACTCCATTTATTTCATGCTCTTCGTTCTCTAGTTCCATCTGGAAGCCCTCTACTCCGGTCACCCGGCGCAGCGGGCTGGGGGAGATGAGCTCCCTCGGTGCTTCAGGAAGCCATAAAGGCAAAAGGAAACGTGTCGTTCCGGTCGACTTAGGTTCTCTGCTATTCGGCCTTTTCGTTTTGTTTTTTTTTGTTGTTGAATATTTTCCCCCCTTATCTCTGCTCTCTGGTTGGTGTAGACATGCCCCAGGTTTTCCTCTATTTAAAAAATTCTGGATGTGAAGTTAGTAAACAATTTAGGTGAACGAACATATGTGAAGGAAGTGGAAACAGCTGGTGCTGAGGGGGCTGGCGGCTGGCCTGGCTCTTTTCACATGGGGGAGTCATTAGAAAAGCTCCCCAGCCTGGGCTGGAGCACCCCTCCCGGGTCCTGTGGGATCTGTAGCCGCCCCTCCCCTCCTTCCTCTCCCCTCCTCTCTCCATTTCATTCCATCCTCCACCGGTGCTTCCAGGTTGGGAAGCACGATCTTCTTTCCCAACTTCCTGTCTCTTTTCCCTCTTCTTTTTTGGGGGGAGGGGGAAGGTGGTGGCTGTGACTACTGTGTGTACCTCAACTCCCCCCCCCACCCCCGGGTACACAAGCCGTGAGAAGAATGGGCTCTGTCACCTGGAGTCTGTGGCCTGCAGGGCAGCTACCTACCAGCTCAATCCTGGGAAGCCATAGTGGATGGCCAGGGCTGCAGGGCTGGAACCAGGAGGGTAGGACCAGCAAGGGACTGCCACTGGGGATGGGGGCAGAGGGCAAGGGGAAGCTTGTCACGAGGCAGCACACTCCTGGGGTGGATTAGAATCATAATGACAGCATCAAACTAAACAGAATGATTCCTTTTTTGGGGGTGGTTTTTGACCAGGGCTGGGTTTGAACCCGCTACCTCCAGCATATGGGACCAGCGCCCTACCCCTTTGAGCCACAGGCGCCATCCTTTTTAGACAGTCTCATTAAATCATCCTTGTTAGAGTGCCCTCACATCACAGCTCACAGCAACCTCAAACTCTTGGCCTTAAGCGATTCTCTTGCCTCAGCTTCCCAAGTAGCTGGGACTACAGATGCCCACCACAACCCCCCGCTATATTTTGTTGTAGTTGTTATTGTTGTTTGGCAGCCCCAGGGTATGTGGCTGGTGCCCTAGCTGCTGAGCTACAGTCACTGAGACTAGAATGATTCCCTTTTCATGAATAGCAGTGAGGTAATGGGATAGCTGCAGACACAACAGTAGCGCTTATTATATCCCAGGTACTAGTCTAAATTCTTCTCCTACCTTATCTCTTTCTCTCCTCGTCACAGCCCTTTGAATTGTGTATGTCACGTTGTTGTTGTTAACTGTTTTACAAATAAGGAAACAGAGACACAGAGGTTATGAAACTTGCCCAGTGCCACACAGCCAATAGGTTAAGAGAGCTCAGACTCAAATTCAGGCAATCTGGCCAAAGTCTGAGCTGCAGATTTTTTTTTTGAGACAGAGCGTCACTGTGTTGCCCTTGGTAGAGTGCCACGGTGTCACAGCTCACAGCAACCTCCAACTCTTGGGCTTAGCGATTCTCTTGCCTCAGCTTCCCAAGTAGCTGGGACTCCAGGCACCTGCCACAACACCCGGCTATTTTTTGTTGCAGTTGTCATTGTTGTTTATCTGGCCCGGGCTGGGTTCAAACCTGCCAGCCTCGGTGTATATGGCTGGCGCCGTAATAGCTGTGCTGCGGGCACCAAGCCTGAGCTGCGGTTTTAAGAGCTTATTCTTATGCCTCACTTAGTGTTCCTAGAAAAACAGCCTGAACAAATTGTCATGTCTCTCCTTTGTGAGTGCTAGAGAGTGACATAGTCTGTAGTGGTGCAGGCCGGGATTTTGAAGTTCTCTAATTCTTCTGACAGCTTCACACATGATCATGGGGCTAGATGTAGGCTTGTCAGTGAACACATTCTGTCTTACACGTGTGTTTCCTCAGGAGGTAGTCTGCTAGCCTCAGATGAGAAATAATACTGGAAAGGCAAGTTATCTATTAATTTACTCAATGTTTATTAATTGTCTACAATGGGTCAGACACTGGGCCAGGCTCTAAGGGTATAGAAAAGGAAAATTTTGATCTGGTTGAGAAGAAAAGCAAGTAAACGTAAAATATAATAACAGTGCTAAGAAGAACCGTGAAACAAGATTACACTGTATATGAAGAATGCTATGAGAATTTTTCCCACCTCTCCAGCAGGACACAGCAGAAGTTGAGAAAGGAAGATATCAGGGCCTTTTTCTGGAGAAGATGGTGTTTGCAACTCATCCCAAAGTATGAGCAGGCATTGGTTAGTGAACAGGAGCTTTTCCTATCGTAGGACGAGCACAGGGCATGCTGTGGGCCTCACGAGCACTTGTATGACCAATCTTGGGCCTCCTCTCCTATCGTCTGTGCCAGGAGTTAATCAATGCATTAATTTTTCTCATCTGATGCAAACCCCCCAGTGTGGCAAGCAAGACGTATACGAGGCAGCATTGTGCAATGCTTTTCAATGTTGAAGTTCTAACACCCAGTACCATAAAATGGGACTATCCTGGAGACAAGGTCTTTAAAGAGGTAATTAAGTTAAAGTGAGGCTATTAGGGTGGGCTCTAATCCAATATGATCGGGTTCCTTGTAAGAAGAGGAGATTAGGACACAGACTCATACAGAGGGAAGACCCATGAAGACAGAAAGAAGACGGCCATCTGCAAGCCAAGTAGTGGGGAATCGGAATGAAATCAATTCTGTCTTGGACTTCCAGCCTCTAGAACTGTGAATAAACAGGATTCTGTTGTTCAAACCATTCAGTCTGTGGTGTTTGTTACGGCAGCCCTGGGAAACTCATCCCTTGCCTTAGTCTTTATAGCATATGCCAAACAAACATTCTTCAGTGGATCAATTTCAAGGGAGAAACACCTGCTTGAAAGGACCACGGTTGGCAAATGCGAGGGGTCAGAGAAAAGACTGTCACAGTTCCTCATCTGATGGAGCTCTGTGACCTGAAGAGGGGACATCTCCCAGCAGACCTGGCCTCCTTTCTAGACCAGGAAACATCTAGAATGCAATAGACATGGCTTACCTCTTAGCCCAGAGTTGGCCAAAAGTTATAACAAGAAGGGATTTCCAAATGTGTAGGCACAGCACATATGGACAGTCAGACTTGGGATTTCATGTACAGAAGGAGTCCAAAGCCTGCACTTTTAAATTGCACAGGTTAAATTGGACTGATTGAGCTTTGATATCATATTCCGTTAAAGTATTTTCCTCCAGGGAAGGACTCTAATTTACTTATGAAGAGCAGATGAATGAATACTTGGAATCTTAGAAGGCTGCTAAAGCAGTGTTTTTGAGATAATCCTTGAGCAAACTGAGTAACTAAGTCAGCTGAGATGTTTTTTCTGAAACAGTAAAAGAGAACATTGTGCTATTTTTTCCTAATCTCGCATGACTTAGATTAGAAAGCCATTCCCCCCATTTATTTCTAGTAATAAAATAAGCAGATGGGACAGTGCTGCTTATTAGTTAGAAATCCCTTGTAATTATAGTGGTAATATAATTTATCTTTCAAACTAGCACTTTTTCAGAGTAAAAGAAGGCACTATTAAAAATTATGCCAGAATAAAGTCAGAGTCCAGCATTGTTCTAATCAAACATAAAATCATCAAACTGGACAAACAAATGTTTTTGCCCTACTTAGAGCTGTCATTGAGGAATCTTCCCGTCCGTTGTCTCCTTGTTAAATCTTAAAAATCACAAGCACATTTGGTTTCTTTCTCTCTTTCTTTCTTTTTTTCTTTCCGTCCTTTCTTTCCTCCTTTCCTTTCCTTCTATGTATTTTTGTTTTTTTGCTTGTTTGTTTGTTTGAGACAGAGTCTCAAAGCTCACAGCAACCTCAAACTCCAGGGCTCAACGATCTTCCTGCCTCAGACTCCTGAGTAGCTGGAACTATAGGAACCCACCACAAAACCTGGCTGGTTTTTCTATTTTTAGTAAAGACAGAGTCTTGCTTTTGCTCAGGCTGGCCTCAGACTCCTGAGTTCAAGTCCACTCGGCCTCCCAGAGTGCTAGGATATCAGATATGGGCCACCACGCCTGGCCCACATTTTTTTTCCTTTAGGCAAAGCCATTTGGATATGCGTTTTCATGTTTTCTGGTCCTTTGCCATGTGAAGAACTTGCAAATTTGGGTACCTACTTTTGGATTCTTCAATTGAGCTGCAATTCTCTTGATTTACATAATTATAATCACATGCTATGATTTCATAAAATTGAGGAAACAGCAATTGTCCATGTCCAAAACTGAGAAAGGGTGAAAATAGTCTAAAGCCCCCCTGGGGTGCTACCTCCATGATTTTGATAGAAGCATATGAATCCAGGATTTGGTAAGAATAAGTGACCAAAAAATGAAAGATGAACATTAACTAAAAGATTAGAATCTACGATGTCAAAATTCTTAGCCAAAAGTGGAACATTAAGGTCCAGGTTGAAAATGAAAGCGTGTAGAAGCATAAATGATAATTCTAACAACTTTCTCATTAGCTGCAGCATCATCGGCAATAATTTTGGGGATATAACTCTGTGGTTTGCTCTGCTTTCATAAATATCTACCATATAATCAGTAGAAGTTTATCTTATAAGCTGAAATTATACTTTGTACCCACTAGAATGGCAAAAAAATTAAAAATGCATTAATAACTGGTGATATGTAAGCTATCAGGAAATGGACAGCTGCTATTTTTTTTTTTTTTCAAAGACCAGAGTCTCCTCACTCAGTTGCCCTGGGTAGTGCCATGGCATCACTATAGCTCACAGCAACCTCGAACTCTTGGACTCAAGCGATCTTCTCACCTCAGCTTCCCAGGTAGCTGGGATTATAGATGTGCACCACAATGCCCAGCTAATTTTTCTACTTTTAGCAGAGATGGGGTCCCTTTCTTATTCAAGCTGGTCCTGAACTTCTGAGTTCAAACAATCCGTTTGTCTCTGACTCCCAGAGTTCTAGGATTACAGGCACAAGCCAGCATGCCTGCTACCATTCTTTTTAAATAAAGGTTTTCATTGATTTGGGTTCACTTACAATAAAATATAATCATTTGAAATATACATTTTGATGATTTTTACTAATACACCCATGAGTCACCACAGTAGTGTAGAACATTCTGTTCAATCCTAAAATATTTCTATTTCCCATTCTAGTTAATTTTCTCCATCCCAGGCAGCCATTAATCTGTTTTCTGTTACAATGGATTAAATCTATCTTTTCTAGCATTGTATATAAATGGAATAGTACACGTATGTGCCTATTCTTTCGTGTCTGGCTATATTTACTCAGAATCTCACTATCACACGTTTAAGATTCATTCACGTCGCCATGAGTATCGGTCGCTCTTTTTCCGGTGAGTAGTAGTCTGTTGCGTAGAGACACCACGATTTGTTTATCCACTCTCCTGCTGATGGACATTTGGGGCGTGCCCAGATTTTGAATATTATAAACAAAGCTGCTGTGAATGTTTGTGTACAAGTCTCTGTGTGGATGCAGATTTTCATTTTTCTTATATAGATGTCTGAGAGTGGGATTTACTGAGTGTTATGATCAGTGCATGTTTATAAGAAATTGCCAACGTGTTCCCCAGGGTGGCTGCCCCATCTTGCTTTTCCACCAGCAAGTCTAAGGCTGTGTAGTGGTTTTCATGTCCATTTCTCTGATGATTAGTGGTGGCAAGCATCTTTTCCTCTGCTTATCAGCCATGTATACATCTTCTTGGAAGCATCCACTCACTAAGACGTCTGTATGTATTCTGGATGGAACATATTCCGGATGGTATAGAGAGAATATTTTCTCTCCATCTGTGATTTCTGTTTTCATTTTTTAAACATATTTTGGAGAAAAGAAATTTTTAATTTTGATTAATTTTATAGTTATTACGTATGTCTTCAGATCTTATGGTTTGTGTTATTTTTTAAAGCCTGTTTATTTGTTATGCTCAGGATTCTGACCACCTGGAACTGATTTTTGTGGATAGTGTGAGTTAGTGGTCCAATGAGAAGCTCACTGCCTACTTGGTGTTGAGCAATAATTTGTCATTTAATTGGATGGGAGGCTCTGGCACACCCCTAAATACTTCACTGGTGGGGTAGGACCCTGAATCTTCAGAGTTTACCTCCCACTTTTATGGAGCATACCAAGGCCACCAATGTCCTAGCCACTTCTTACTACACAATTAACATAAGGGTAATCTCACTAGTGTAATGGACTCGTGTGATGTGTGGAACGTCCAGGTGGTTCACAGTCTATCTCCACAGATATATTGCAACAGATGGCAAGAGAGTTAGCTAAGCTCTGGGCTACCCTGTAAATATACACTCTTGCCCACCTCACATAAAGTTTCCGAGCCATCTAATAGGGGTATTAGTATTCCTGACAGCAGTGGCTGCACACCCTGAACGTGAGGCAGCACGGTTCTGCTGTAGCAAAGACACCACATCCGGCGCTGCAGCTGCAGCCAGGGCATGAAGAGGGGGCGCGTGGCAGGTGAGATGGGAATGCAGGTTAGTGGCAGAGTGCAAGTGGCCCTAAACTCACTATGGGATAAAACATTATTCTGAACATAGTGAGGGGCACTTTCATGTTGGGAAAGCAATATACTCTCTCTACTCAATAGTTTCAAACAGAAAACAGTGTTTGGTAACATTCGGTGACCTCCACATGACTGTCTCATTAGATGGAGTGGGGCTGCAGGCTTGAGACACTCGTCCTTGTGGCTGCCAGAAGTGTGGGCTGCTGAAGTCACCCGGCCAGGTCCAACCACCATTATTTCCAGCAGGTAGTGCCCGCGTGCAGCCCTCTACCCCTGTGCACTTGCTGTTCTTTCTCTGGGTTCTCTCCTCCTCTGCATCGGAGAAAGTCTATTCATTCTGCAAGACCTCCTTCCACATCTCCTCCCCACACGGTAGATCGACCCTTTCCTTCTGTGCCCCCAGAGCATTGCGTTCCTCACGTGAGTCTGGAGCATCAGCAGTCCCCTACAGCACACACTGGCTGCTGGTTCCTCAGCTCCCGGCTGTGCCGTGCTGTGCAATGCCTGATGCCCAGGCCACCTCTGCCTCATCTGCATGTCACCAGCGGTTTGCGTGGAGCCCACACAGGTAGGCATCCAAGGAATGATTATTGGATTACGTTTTGTATTTAAGTGAATCTTACTCTGGAGTAAATAAAGGAAATTAAAAAACCCAGGCCGAAATGCATGCATTTATTTTTTCATGAAACATGTGTTTGCCATTTCATAACATTGGGCTCAAAGAATACTTTCGTGCTGGTATCATTTGTCACTACAGATTTGTAAAACGAAACCGTCATAAACCTAAACGTTTTGTATTTCCTTCCATCCTAAATGGAACCATTGAACCAGGAATGCACATGACTCTAACAGCCTCATAAACTGTGTGTGCGCGCATGCACACGGGTGCACGTGTGTGTAGATGTAAGTTTGTGTTTGGAAACTCCCACTCTTCATTCATTCACCTTTTGTCTCCTAAGCATTAATCTCTTAACAATCAAAGCAACCAAATAGCGCTGAGAGCAAAGATGCTTTTCTTTATGTAATTTCAAAATTATAACCTGGTTTTTAATTTAACAGAAAGCCTAATTCTTTTTAAATTTTAATTGAGTAATAAACTACATACTGCCATGAAAGACAAAATTTGACATGTGTTTATACCTTTTCAAGTTCACATATTCTACAGAAGGACCCCCGGTACAAAGTTCCCAGCACTTGACCTTTTTATTTTTTATGTGCACCACAGATTGACGTATGTATGTTATTTGCCTGTGTCTATGTTATGGACCGAGCATGTGCATTTTAGACAATAAACAAGATACTCAACCAAGCTAGAAAACTGCACACTGTACTAATTAGACCCAACCCATCGCTAAATTTAAAATTTTCAATCATAGTGGCCTGAACCTGGCATAAGAGCACAGAGTCACATCTGTCTCATGCCAGAGTATGGAAGCAGAGCAGTTTTGGGCTTTCCCGAGACCTCTGTACCTCCAGCTTTCTGTCTCACCAACCTGCGGGCTGGGGTCCCACACTCACGGTCCAGGATGGAGCACAGCAGCATATCTGCATAACAATGCCAATGAATAAAGGGGAGAAGAGGAGTCTCCATCTTCCCCACACTCCTTTAGAGACCTGTGGAGACCTGGGAATATCATTTTCTCTCATAGTCCATGGGCCAGAGCTTAGTCCTAGGGCCACAAACAGCTGCAAATGAGTCCAGGAAATAGTGTCTATATTTAGAATGGCCATGCGCCCAGCTAAGCACTGACGGTCTTATTATTGAAGGAAAAGGAGAAAATAGACATTGGGGAGCACAGACATCTCTGCCACATGTGGACATACCAAAGAGAGAGCACAAGGCTCCGAGGACACTTTGCAGAGTAAGCTGGCGGATTCCAGCTTCGGGGAAGCTGTCTTTGTCTTCATTTCTTCCATTTGCCCTAGTAAGCCTCTTGCTTCTATTTCCTGTTTTCGTGCCTGAGGCCATGTGCTCTTCAGAGTCTCTGCGGCTTGGCAGGTCCCTCCACAGAGGGCCTCCTCGCTGGCTTTGCTTATTTGGGAATGTAGCTAATTTTCCCTACATGAGCTCAACCCCCGAGCATTGGACTCATTTGGCAACAATAATTTGTTTATAAATAATCATTAACCTTTTCTTACATGTTTTGCTTTGCATTTTGTTTGTTAAAATGAAAACACAGATTTTTCTGAGCATTTAGAAAAAACGGCATTATTAAGTTAAGAAAAATAATGAGGGACATAAGGTGGGGGTAGAAAATCAAAGTTAAAAATTAGTTAAATGGTTCTCTTGGAATTGCTTCAACTGCTCCGGACAGTGGGATTTTCCATCTAATTCTCCTTCAGCCTGGAATGTTTGTCACTTTCGTAAACCACATCAAAGCCAAAAAAGTTTTTTGTAGGGAATACTGCTATAAACTTGGCATTATATTTGGTGCTGCAGGAGATAAAAAGGAAATTTGCATCCTGGACTTCAGGGGCATAGCTTACTATGATAGGAAGTAGAAAAGAATGTGGGATTAGGTAGGATAACGTAGGCTCTGCTGCAGTAACAAATAAGTTGTGAAATCTCAGTGGTTTAACACAATAAATACTCATTTCTTACATATCTTTCAGTCTGAGGCAGGTATGATAGCCATTATCTGTCTAACAGTACTGCTGCCTGGGACTCACGTCCTTCAAATTTGTCATGCAAGGACAGGCAAGACTAGGCAGGTGATTCTGAGATCCAGGCCTGGAAATCTCTACTGCATAGGTCAGAATCCAGTCATACGGCAGGACCTGAATTGTAAGGTGAGCTGAGGCTGAAAGCCTAATCTCCCCATGTGCACAGGGACAGGAAATGGTGTTGTGAACACATGCAGTGTCTTTGTCACACCTGGGTTTGACTCCCACCTCTTCTGTTTTTTTACCTTCGTGGTCATGGGCACTTCACACAGTTTTTAGGTAAATTCTCACCCAACGGGTACATTGCACAATTTCTGGGGGAAGGGCACACCTATAACTTTGACTTGAAGTATACAAAAACAAACTATGTAACTATATGAACTCCTATAATACTCTGAAATAAAAATGTAATATGATATGATATAATGTAATATAATTTATAATAACTGGTTGGGTAAAATTTAAGTGCTTACTATCTAGGGATTTATAAAATGTAATTTCCTTCCTTTTACTTAGAAGCACCCACAGTCTTGGAGACAGTACTTAACATACCTGCAAAAACTAGCAGCATCTTCAAAATTGTCCTGCAGGCTACCTGCCTCCAAAGTACCTGAGAGTGGTAATTCAGATGAAAGTTTCTCTCTTCCTTCCCACGCAGACAAAATGTCTGAAATGGGGATCTCAGTGTTGAGCCTTGGAACCTTCATTTTATATTCTCTTCCCAAAAGATTTTTCAACAAAATTTATCATCTTAACCATTCTTAAGTGTACTGTTCAATAGTATTAAGTACCTTCACACTATTGGGAAACCAGTCTCCAGGATGCTTTTCATCTCACAAAGCTCAGACTCTCCTATCAAACTACTCCTATCTGTCTACCCTCAGCTCCTAAAAACACCATTCATTCTACTTTCTGTCTCTATAAATTCGATGCCTCTAGATACCTCAAGGAGTAGGTGGAATCATACAGCATTTGTTCTCCTGTAACTGACTTAACTTCACATAGAAGTGAAGCGGGGATTGGGAAGATTGCATGACTCAGTATTCTAGGTGAATCCTTTGTAGTCTCGTGATTATTATTATCAATACTAACAAGCATTTATTCACACACACTTATCTTTGGGGTGCATTCCTCCTATAATTAATTTAAAAAATGGGCTCCATTGTACATAGAAATACAGACATGAGCACCAAAGTTCAGCTAAAGCATAGGAATGTTCATTTATCCTGCCTTGCTAGTCTGAATATATTTCCATTGGAAAACAGGATTCTTTTCAAATATATAGTCTTAGCACAATACCACCAAAGAAACAGAAATATCTGTAACCTGTCACCTTTGCCAATTTCTCCCTGGTCCTCTCGTGCTTTGTTGTTGAGGCTCAATCCTATCTAGTTTTCCTCACATAAATTTTCTGCTGTAGTCAGATCTACCTCCACCTCATGAACAAGACTTAGTCCTGCCTCCCTCCACATTACAGGTGGAAAGCCAGTGGCATGAGGTCCGTCTATGGCCCCAAAACCTGTTTGTTTATTTCTTTTATTTCTTTATTTTTGAGACAAGGTCTCACTCTGTTGCCCAGGCTGGAGTGCAGTGGTGTGATCACAGCTCACTGGAGCTTCTAAATCCTGGGCTCAAGCAATCGTTCCACCTTGGCCTCCCAAAGTGCTAGGGTTACAGACCTGAGTCACCATGCCCGGCCCAATAATACTGTACATATTCATGAGATAAACAGTGATGTTTTGATACATATAACACATAGTGATCAGATCAGGGTAATTAGCATATCCATCTCAAACATTTATCATTTCTTTGGGTTGGGGAAGTTCAACATCCTCCTTCCAGCTATCTGAAACTATATAATACATTATCCTACAGTGGTATAGCACTGCTAGAACTTATTCCTCCTATGAAGGTGTAATTTCATTTCCTTTAACAAGTCTCTCCCTATTCCCCCCTTCCAACCTTGTCTGGTTCCTGATCTAAGTGGAAATGATTTCATATTAACTCCATTCAATAGGATATTGGCTGTGGGTTTACTGTAGATGGCCTCTATTAGTTTAAGAAATGTCCCTTCTATACCAATTTTCTTAAGTGTTCTGATCATGAAGGGATGCTGGATATTATCAAAAGCTCTTTCTGCATCAATCGAAAGAATCATATGGTCCTTATTTTTAGTTTGTTTATGTGCTGAATTATATTTATAGATTTACATATATTGAACCAGCCTTGAAACCCTGGGATAAATCCCATTTGGTCATGGTGTATAATTTTTTTGATGTGTTGTTGGATTCTGTTTGTTAGGATCTTATTGAGTATTTTAGCATCAATATTCATTAGTGATATTGGTCTATAATTTTCTTTTCTTGTTGGGTCTTTCCCTGGTTTGGGGATCAAGGTGATTTTTACTTTGTAGACTATGTTGGGTAATATTCCTTCTTTTTCTATATTTTGGAAGAGGTTTAGTAATATAGGTACTAGTTTTATAAGAGAAACTCTAACAGACATGAGCAATTTGATTTCCTCCAGTTCCATAGTAGTTGGAGATTTTAACACCCCTTTAGCAGTGATGGATAGATCCTCCAAAAAGAAGCTAAGCAAAGAAATTTTAGATTTAAACTTAACCATTCAACATCTTGAATTAACAGACATCTACAGAACATTTCATCCCAACAAAACTGAATACACATTCTTCTCATCAGCCCATGGAAAATACTCCAAAATCGACCATATCCTAGGCCACAAATCTAACCTCAGCAAATTTTAAAAAAATAGAAATTATTCCTTGCATCTTCTCAGATCATCATGGAATAAAAGTTGAACTTAATAACAACAGGAACCTGCATACCCATACAAAAACATGGAAGCTAAACAACCTTATGCTGAAGGATAGATGGGTTATAGACGAGATTAAGAAGGAAATCACCAACTTTTTGGAACAAAACAATAATTAAGACACAAGTTATCAGAACCTCTGGGATACTGTAAAGGCAGTCCTAAGAGGGAAATTTATAGCACTGCAAGCCTTCCTCAAGAAAACGGAAAGAGAGGAAGTTAATAACTTAATGGGACATGTCAAGCAACTGGAGAAGGAAGAACACTCCAACCCCAAACCCAGCAGAAGAAAAGAAATAACCAAAATCAGAGCAGAATTAAATGAAATTGAAAACAAAAGAATTATACAACAGATCAATAAATCCAAAAGTTGGTTTTTTGAAAAGATAAATAGATAAACCTTTGGCCAACCTAACCAGGAAAAAAAGAGTAAAATCTCTAATTTCATCCATCAGAAATGGTAACAGTGAAATAACAACAGACCCCTCAGAAATTCAAAAAATCCTTAATGAATACTACAAGAAAGTCTACTCTCAGAAATATAAAAATCTGAAAGAAAACCACCAATACCTAGAAGTACGCCACCTACCAAGACTTGGCCAGAATGAAGTGGAAATGTTAAACAGGAGTATATCGAGTTCTGAAATAGCCTCAACTCTACAAAATCTCCCTAAAAATAAAAGCCCAGGACCAGATGGCTTTACATCAGAATTGTACCAAACCCTTAAAGAATATCTACATTTTATTAATACAGTAGAACCTCTATAGTTAACCACGTGCCTCATTGACCACCTCCTTAAGTTGACCTAATTTTCATAGACCAGAAATGCATTATATGTACATGTCAGTACAGTGGGCCCATTTCTTTATGTTGACACCTCTGTATGTTGACTAATTTGTTACAGACCCTTGGGTGGTCAACTTACAGAGGCTCTACTGTATTTCATGAGATCAACTTCTCTTTTCAGCTTTCACATGTGAGTGAGACCATGCCATGGTTAACTTTCTGTGCCTGGCTTATTCCACTTAACATGATGTCCACCAATTCCACATTACCACGGTGACAGGATTATCATCTTTTTATGGTTGAATAGTGTTCCATGGCCAATACCTGTTTTGTGTGGCCTTTTTGTCAAGCTCTCACAGGGTCTTAAGGTACCTCGTCCAGAAGCCATGAGCATGGGAGGCGCCCATAACTCAGTGGGTAGGGCGCCAGCCACATACACTGAGGCTGGTGGGTTCAAACACGGCCTGGGTCAGCTAGACAACAACAGCTGCAACAAAAAAGTAGCCAGACATTGTGGCAGGCTCCTGTAGTCCCAGTTATTTGGGAATCTGAGGCAAGAGAATCACAAGTGTTTGAGGTTGCTGTGAGCTGTGACGCCATAGCACTCTACCAAGGGCAACATAATGAGACTCTACCTCAAAAAAAAAAAAAAAAAAAAAAAAAGCCATGAGCAACCTACCCAGCTTTCTGTCTGACCAGAAACTTCTCTTCCTCTCAGGCTGTTGAGTTTGAGACCTTAGCTCTCTACCTACATTAGGAATCCTCTTCTTGCTTGGTCTACCCTTCTCCCCCATATTCTAAGTGTCCTTCAAAATTCTGCTGTGCTCACCTGCTTCCGGTTTTGAGCCTTCAGTGTCTTGGGCGTCATTTCTACTCATCTTTACTGGGAACAGCCTTGATGGTCCTGGACTGGTTTTTCCATTTGTTCTTGTCAAAGATCATTCCTGGCTTGTGGCAACCCTAATTCCCTCTCAGGGACAACTAATCTTTACAAATTTTGACAAATAATTCATGCAAATGTAGTAAGTTTCTTTAGATTTCCTTGAACTCACAAGGTGGATATAAATAGATACAATTACAAAGATAATTATCTATGTTTTTCTAACAGTGATTTCTAGTGGTAGCAAGTGGCCCAAGGCCATCTATCCATCCTACCCAGCTCCTGTGTGAACAAAGGCACACATTTGAGTTTATAGCCAAAGGATTTGTTTTGAATTGAGCTGCTAAATGAGAAACAACTAAACCACAGAGCAGCTATGGTCTGTCTACCAGGGACTCAATCAGAACCAAAGGACACATTCAAGATGCTCCTGCCTGATATGGTCATATCCTCAAAGACACTTTCTTTTGTTCAATGTCAGGAATTTGCTCCAGTTTCTGAAATTGTTGCTCACCTCCTTGACAGAATGTGGAATGATTCCTGTTTCCCAGTTGTTTCCTGAAGGACAAACATTGACTTAAAATCCCTTTTGTCAATAAGTCTGGATCCCATCTTCACGTGAGTGCTTTTTCCGGTCCTGCTGTGGTTGTTTGTAGCCTCAGAGGCCATGGCAGGATATTTCTCCCCTGAGTCTCCCAGGACTTCTCATCCCTCACATATCCTTGAACAACTAGATGGGAGTGATGTAATGCTCTCGAAGTCTCTGAGCCTACATCCCAGGAGAATAAAATACCTCTTTATGCCTGACCATGTACCTTCAACTTAGTAAATGGAGAACTATAAGCATGCATGCATATATACATGTATATATGTTCACGTGTGTATATTTATATGTGTATCTATACATATAAACAGGTGTCATGTGTATCTTTGGGGCTTTATCTACCACTATAGCTCTACACAAAAAACCAACAAAATTATTTGGCTCACTGCTGAAGGCAACTTATTTCCGAGGGTCTACTATGCACTGAGTAACATGCTTGTGTCATGTACCATCATGTCCATACTGTGTTCCATAGCCAAAGAATTTGAACAAAAAATAGTGCAGTGAATGCCAATGCTAAGACACAGCTTCCTGTCCAGCCTCCCTCCTGAAGACTATTAGCAGCCCCCCGAGGAACCACCTTCCACCAGATGCTGCTCCCCGTGGGATGTCATGTCTAGAGAGTTCACCTTCCTCTACCCTAAGCAGATAGGATAACATGTTTTGAAACAGGTTTCATAAACTCTAGTGCATTATCCACTTCCTGGCTAAATCAGCAGTTAGAAGACACTGAAGATCCTTGTGGAAGACAGGCTTACTCTAGAGGGTCAGCAGTCATGGTCCATTCTCCCACGTCAAGAGCAAGGGTGCATACATTCCCTCTACCATTCAATCCCAGAGAAGGGGCTTCACAGGCCACTTGGAAGGCTTGACTAAAGTCCCTAGGGTTTGATTCCCACCTGAAAAGCCTAACGGTATGACACTAAAGCTGAAATGCAGAGGTGTGACTGCTTTGGGTCACAGTGTTCTAAGGTGACCAACCATCGCAGTCTGCCCAGGACAGAAAAGTTTCCTGGCATGTGAGACTTTCTGTGCTAAAACAAAGATGTTGCTCAGCATAACTGATCACCACGAGTGAGGCAAAGGTAACCTTGGAACAAGATTTGGACTCTGGAGATGCAGTCTAGCCATGAGTCATTGTCAAGGAATTGCCACGTGAAAGAAATGCCTGGGAAGGCTCCCCGAAGATGCGTACACCAAAACCCTAAGCCTGCACTGGGCCGCAGCAGCTAGCCTGAGAGGCACTGCCTTACAAATGGCTGCAGTCAGAGGTCCTTGGGGGACATTCAAGGAAACCCAAAAGCTCCCCCACTGAGGACCAGGTACACTTGCATATCTGCCGGAAGGTGCTGATGGCAGGTGACCGCTGCTCCAGCTGAGGAGCAGTGTGCCTTTGCCTTCTGTGTACCCTGTGGTAGACACTGGATGCCCTGACACAGGATGAGGGGCTGAGTGCCCTGCCGCTGCAACTGCTACCTCCGGAGAACCATCAGCAGCCAGAGGCTACCCCATTTTGTGAGGTTGGGGTGTGGGAGAAGAAAGGCCTGGCCTGCTTGCCACAACTGGAGACAACTCTGAAAGGTCACTCCACCTTCAAAAGTCATAGCGCCAGCTGAGGCCCCCTCAGGACTGCATTGCAGCTCATGTCACTTTATCCCTGCCCTGGCTTCCCTTCTCCAGGTGGGGATGGCAAGGATTCCCCAGAGGCAGGTAGAACAGCCCGCACAGCATGCATCTCCTAGGCCCTGGGGGTTTGGCCCACACCCTGCTAAATTCAGTTCACTCAGTAAACCACTTACAGAAACTTCTAGTGACTCATTCACGATCCCACAAATGGGTTAAACAGTGCTATATCTGCTCCTTATTTCACAAAGCCCTCAACAAGAAACAAAGATGATTCAAACCTGAGATGAAAGTAGTCAAAGGTCTAAAAGTACTATTTTAAAACCAAACATATCCCTCAGAACAGCACCGCTAAGTTAACCACAAGTCAGGATATGGGGATTTTATCTGTGTTACTTAACCCAGTTAGTCATTAACCCAGTTTGCCAAGTGAGCTTAAACTACCTCCTTAATAGAAATGATATGGACCATATGTTGGCCCTGAGCAAATGTGTATATTTGAACTCTACCATGGACATTTCCTGAACCTTTGAAGACCCCTAGTCACTTTTTGTTAGGCATACGTGATTTTTAAAAAAGTTCTTCATATGTTTAGCTGAGGTCATGTCACTAAAGGCTCAAGAACAGAATCCTCAGCCTATTTCCTTGGGGATATGAAAGGCTGCAGCCTCCCACCCCAAGTTCTCAGCAGGTGTTCCCGGCATTGGTGCATTTGAGGTGTTTAGGAAGCCTAAGAAATAAATGTGTATCCAGCTCTGTTTGCACATCAAGGGTCAAACCAAAAAAAACACCAGTCAAAAGGAATCAGGAAAAGGAAAAAAAAATACACCTTATCCACAAAATGTATTTTTAAACATCTATTTTTCCTGTGTAGCTGTCTAGCCTGATTCCTCTGTTGAAGAGCAAAGAGTTTTAAAAAAATGTATAATAATTAAAAATAAATAGTTTTACCTTACCTCAGAATCAGAAACTTTTATGATTGGAAACTGTCTCACAATTCATTTAATCAAACCCTTACTGTATGTAGGTGAAGAAATGGCACCAAAAAGGTGACTTGCGCTCAGCGATGGGACTCGAGCCTGCTGGTACAAGGGCAGACTGCTATAATCACCTCGTACGTGGACATCTATGACATTCTAAGAGGAATCACCTCATTCAACAAGTTCTAAGATCTTCAGCAATCGGAAAAGATGTACCTTCCAGGTAACACTAGAGACCTTAAGTGATATGCTTCAAATCTCTCACTCCTGTTTAAAATTCATACATTTTAAGATAAAGTGCTTTCTCCCCCTCCCCCACACGGGTTCCATTTTCTCTTTGGTGGGGTCCCCCTTACTGGGCCCACAGGTTCTCTGGCCCCTTCCTCTCATTGACCCCCTCACGGGCCTGTTCTCTCACTGGACCAACTTCTTACTAGTCCCGCCCCTCACTGGCCCCACCTCTCACTGGTTCCACCCTCTCATTGGCCCTCTCACAGGCCTGTTTTCTCACTAGTCCCGCCCCTCACTGGCCCCACCTTCTCTCGGGCCCTACCCTCTCACTGGTTCCTCCCTCTCATTGGCCCCCTCACTGGCCCCACCTTTTCTCTGGCTCCACCCTCTCATTGCCACCCCCTCACTAGTGCCATTACTCTAGCAGGGGTCCTCAAACTGCGCCGCCTGAGGGCCACGTGAGGCAGTGATTGTATTTGTTCCGGTTTTGTTTTTTTACTTCAAAATAAGGTATGTGCAGTCCGGCCCTCCAACGGTCTGAGGGACAGTGAATTGGCCCCCTGTTTAAAAAGTTTGAGGACCCCCGCAAGGTCACCCTCTCCCGGTTTCTACCTTCTCTGGCTCTAACTTCTTGCTGCCTCCGCCCTCTGGATCCCAGCCCCTCCCTGGCTTCTGAGGCCCTTGCATCCTCCTCCTGAGCCCTGGTGTGGCTTCTCGCATACCCTCTTCCGAGCTCCAGTACCACCAAAGCTGGAGTTCCATTACCACCACTAGGAGCCGGGGCGAACCCAGTGAGCCCCCTGAGCTTCACCTTCCTCCTCTGTGAAATGAGAAGCTCGGACTAGACCACCTTCAGGGCCATCGGCTGGAAGTCCGGCTTCTGGCTCTGGACAGACACAAATGTGAGTGAACTGCGCGATTCTTGCTGAACTGGGACACAGACCCCCAGGCCTCGCCCACGGCCTTCTGGGCTAATCTCCCAGCTGCTTTTTCACTCCCTTTTGCTAATAACACATCAGCTAGAAGTAAAAGGGCTTCCCTGGGAGGACTGTTTTTCATTATCAATCCCAGCAAAGCAAGCGCCAAGTGATTGGGTGTGTACTGGTTAAAGCTCAGTGTATTTCCTGAAGGCTATTTTCAATGCAGAAATTGTATTTATTTGCATAGAGATTGTGAATGAATAAAAAAAATACATTTTTTTTCCTTTGCAACTCAGTTAAAATGTTGTTTTCTCAGGGATATGTTCTCTGAGAAACTTAAAGTCCCCTGTTATTAGCTGGAATAGTATCTAGTCATTTTTCTTATCATGGTTATAAAGAAATAATTATTTAGGCAACTATTTATTTAACATCCGCTAGAATATAAATTTAGTCATTATCTTTTCATTGTTTTATCCCCACCGCCTAGTACAGTATGGGGCACAGAGTAGAAACTCAGGAAGTATTTGTTGAATGCACAACTACCCTCATCTTGGCTCTTAAAGCGTGGTCCATGGATGCCCAGCCATCAGCCTTACCTGAAAACTTGTCAAAAATGCAAATTCCAGGCACTCTCCTCAGCCTGGCTGAGTCAGGACCTTAGGGTGGAGCCCAGCATTCTCCCAGCGTTCACACACAACTTCTGGAGAAAAAAGCAGGGTTTGGCACAAGGCTCTTTCCCATAAGGGATCTGGAATGATTAGGGGAGGACAGAAAGAAACCTCACCCTGTGGCTTCAGCAAGCACACCCAGGAAGTGGGGAAGGAGGCGTCCGCTGCCTGGGGACAAAAGACCCTGGCATACTAAGTATACATTTGAGACAGCAGGACCAATCCCAGCCCCATCAGGTGACAGTGTAGACATATGAGACTATCATGCTCCTTGACCTCCTCTGGTCTGTTTTGGGGAGTAGCCAGGCACAGCGGAGTCTAGATTTGTGATTCCTTTGTGGATGAGATCATTAACCTCTAAGACCCTGAAAATGCTTTGCAGAAATTGCTCCCTTCAGCCTGGAGAGAGAAGTCACCCTACTCTTGTGTATGGGTTGGCTGTAAGGATTAGTGTTTATAATTTAAAAATCTTTGTCCCTCCCTCATATTGAGAGACTGTAGATCATGTACCCTCATCTGTATTCAGACCTGGCAAGTAGGTCACTCCCTGGCAGCTCTGACTGGTGGTCTGGGACTCTTGGCTCAAGATTGTCCAGTTAGGCTCTGTATTCCTTTTTGCCAGAATTAGTTTCTTTTAAAATTATACAAAAATTTTGAAAATTACACACTACTTGATGCTTAAAATCCAAGCTTCATGAATTCTAAAGAGTGAGTGGAATAAACATAGAGAATAGGCTTGGTCTCAACCACTTGGATGACTATCTCACAATGAACCAGAATAGAGTTCACCATCTCTCCCTGAATTAATTGTTGGACATTGCACCCGTCCTGGAAGGCACCTGCCTTTCTGTTCCACCTCACGTTCGTGTTCCCTCTCCTGAAGCACCATGACCCCACTCCCCACCCCCATCTTTATTCTTTGTTACCCTGAGATCATCTCCACCCCCTGCTTGGGGCTGCCAACCTGCTGCAAAGCTGGTGTCCTGCCAGTTATAACCCATCCATGACCAGCTCAGAGCTCAATGAACTAATAAGACTCCCCACCTAATAAGAACATTTGGCTTACTCTGCCTGGCCAGATTTACATGACTTTTTTTTGTTCTTTTCCTAACATAAAATGCCAATGGCTGTATTTGTTTAGAAAATAGATTCATATTGGATACAAAAATGTCAGTGGGAAAGAGAAGGGCCCTAGAAGACAGGAGTCCCTGACCACAGCTGGGCCTTTTCAGGTCCACTAACTCCTAAGGTCCCACAGGTACAGCAGCAATAGATTATGCTGTGGAACTCCTTCATTTGGTATACATTTCAGAAGATGTGTTGGAGGCAGAGGGTCTCTTCAAGTAAGTTACATGAGCAGGTGGCTCAAAACCCGTAACACTGAACCACTGTTGCTTCTATCTCTGCTCCTACCTACGGGCTTGTGGGTGTTCCCTATACTCCTTTAGGTGAGAAGGGAGGAGAATTTAAGATGAATTTGTTAAAGCAATTGTTACCAGCTAATCAAAATACACAAAAGTATTCACAGTGCCTTTGGAACTGAATTGCTCTATTTATTCTTTCACATTATTTTGGATAGTAAAAATGTTTTTTCTGAAATATCCTTAAGTCTCTTTCCAAGGAATAAAGACAAATGAGAAAAAATAAGAAAGCCAGAGCTGAGCCAGTCTGTGGGCTTCCCTAGCTCACTATTTTATTGGTAATTACTTTTTCATAACTGTGCATTTATTCCCTATGGGCGTGTCCTAGATTCCATCACAAATGTCCTTTGATGACCATAGCAATGTCTTCCGATGAAGATCTAGTGCTTTAAACGCCCCCGCTGACAGCTCAGCCAAGGGGATGGATCATGACTGAACCAGATGTCCTCACTCCCGCTGGCCAAGGCGTTTGAGTCTCACCCTGTACATGAGACACTTCATCCCCTTGACACCAAAAGCACCTTCCTGATTTCATCAGGAAAGATGGGATATTTGTTAGGGGGGTTCCCCCAATGCCTTGCTTTAAGCAAACATATAAAATGTATAAATTTAGCAAGAGCATGAACCTCTTACGTAAAATGTGGAGTTAAGCAAATTATATTGGATTGAAAATAGCGCATTATCTTCCTGGTGAGCTAGCAACCTCTTGAGAAGATTTGTAAAAAAGGAATGATAAAAAACATCTCAGTAAAAAATCTTTGTGTTCTGGAGAAGGTAACCAATTTGGAGAATTGTGGATGATACAGTATTTCCCAATAAGAACTACATACATAACACTGAATTAAAGCCTCAAAGCAAAAATACATACAACTCTTACTAAAAATATGTGTTCTACAGATTTCTTCCAAGTCAATCTCAGAATTTAACGGGCACACACATCATCTATATTTTAATTGGATTGAAAATAGCACATTCTTCCTGTTAAAATACAGATTCTAAGTCTGGATTTCTAACAAGTTAATGGATAGGATAAAAGGCTAATATATAATACCAAGAAACTTGTAACAGATGCCATAAGATTGTTGCACAAGTTGGGGGAGGTTTGGGTTGTGCCAAGTAGGCTCTTGTCCACCTACAGTAAAGGAAACTGCCAAGCAGGTAGCAGGTGGGGCATAAATAAACGGGCAGGTGCAAGTGAGTCAGGAGCCCAGGTGACAGGGAAGGAACTTCTTTAAGCATCAGTGATGCTATGATGCTGCATTAATTTCTATTGCTAAAAGGAACATTGGTTTTCAGTTTTAAGCAGATGCCCCTGACTTAGAAAATAATTATGATTTGGAAAACTGGCAGAAAATTAAGTGGTTATTCTCTTCCCTTTTCATTGACTTGCATTATAATTTTGGAGGAGTTTTTAATCATCATTGATGTGAATTCTTTGGTCATGTGTCCTTAAGTTTAGTTTTTATGGGTTTCCAGTCCTTAGACTCTTGTCTCTTTAATGGAGGAGAAAACAATTGTAAGTATCTGCTAACTCTAAGATTATACTTGTTTGGCAATAATGATAGCTAACATTTGCATTACATTTATTATGTATAGTGCTTGGAACTGTGACGAGTAAGTTACATTTATAATTGCAATTAATCCTAAAAACAACCATGTGAGACATGTGACATTTTTGTCATACAAGGTCACATAGGCCAAGACTGGTCAGTAAAGGGGCCTGGTGCTGAGCAGGAGGTCTTTTTTTTTGAGACAGGGTCTCATTTGGTTGCTCTCAGTAGAGTGAGTGCTGTGGCATCAGAGCTCACAGCAACCTCAAACTCTTGATCCTCTTGCTTCAGCCTGCCAAGTAGCTGGGACTACAGGTGCCTGCCACAACACCTGGCAAGTTTTTAGAGGTCTCACTCCCACTCTTGCTTAGGCTGGTCTCAACTCCTGAGCTCAGGCAATCCACCCGCCCTGGCCTCCCAGAGTGCTAGGATTACAGGCATGAGCCACCTCCCCCTGGCCTCTTATAATTACTTTTTGAAGTCTATTGAACAGAGCACTTTCCTTGTGTGCCATGAGATAAAAATTGTTGAAAAACACTGGTCTAATTATTGAACTTCTCCTGCCTCTCACCTTCCATTCTGAAAAATGGGTATCAAAATAGTACTCAAAGTTATGAGAGTTAAATAGGGTGAGGTATGTACAGTGTTCGGAGCCTAAAACAAAATACACACAGTAAAGGTGAGGGTTCCCCCGTCCTCTGCTCGCTCCTTCATCACCAGGATGGTACAGCCCTTCTCAGATTCCTTACCTTCCATTACAGAGCTGGTGTGAGAATGACGAGAGATAATGACCATAAATGTCATTCTTGTAAATCGTAAGGCTCCCAAATTAATTTCTAGGAGACTGAATTCTATGGTTTGGCAATATAGAAGACCAATTGCTTCCTCTTTCAAAATACATTTGCCATCATCACTGGCTCCACAAAAGTCAGCTGGAGTCTGTGGGGAACACAGAAGGATTTAAGATCCTCTCCCTCTTCTTGAATTCTAACAATTGGCTTCCTACGTTATTCCCGAGTAGGGTTCCAGATAGCAAGTCATACTCTAAAATGAAGTAATTAAACATTGTGTTATTGGCACAGAAATGAGAAAATAAATCAGTGGAATGAATATATTAGAGAGTCCAGAAGCAAACCCTTGTGTATTTGGGAATTGAGCTAATGAAAACCATGACATTTCAAATCAGTGGCAAAAGGCACTTCAATATATACGTTTAGAAAATTGGCTACACATTTAGCAAAAGAAATAAATACCTCTTATTACCTCACACCATGCACAAAAATAAACTTTACATGGGCTAAAGAGTTAAGAACAACAACAACAACAAAACCCTTATGTTAGAAGAAAATATAGATGAATCATTTATTTACAGCTTCATAATAAACTGCTCCACAACTTAGTGCTTTAAAGCTATAATTATTTATTGTTGCTCACGAGTGCAGAGGTGACTTGGGAAGTGCTACTGATTGAGATCAGGTGAGATTGGGCTTGCCTCAACTGGGCTTGCCTGAGGTTGTGGTCAGCTGGTGGGTGGAAGGGGGCTGGGTATCTGGGATGGCCTAATCTAGCATGTCCTCTGGTCACTGGATACTGGCATAGGTTGGGGGACTGGACCGCGTGGCTCTTATCTTCCAGAAAGGCAGTCTGAATTTTCACAAGGTGGAGGCTGTCAAGAAAGACAGCGCATGGTGACACTGTCATTCCTCCTGCATTCACTTGGCCAACACAGGTCGCAAGTGGGGAAATGAGTGTGCCATCTCTTGATGGGCAAAGTAGCAAAGTCGGATTGCACAGGGCGTGGATACAAAGGGTGAAAAGCTATGGCTGGTTTTGTAGCCTCCCACAATAGAAAGGGATATTTTTGTTTTAATGCTTTTGGGATTGAATCCATAAACATTTAAAACGTAAGCATAGTAACAGGGTCTATAAACAAAGCTAAAATAGAAACATCAAATTGAGAAAAATATGAGCAGCATAAACAGCAGACAAAATGCTTCTATAAAACAATAAAAAGACAATATTCTAATTTACAAATAGGCAAATGGTCAATTTGTGCACAAACGTCTGATAGACCTGGGAATAGATGCTTTCAATCTCACTGATAACCTGGGAAAGAAAATTTAAAGAAAAGCAAAATAAAGATCATCATTGAAGTGACTGGGAAAGATGAAAGTGAGTCATTCTAGTCAGAGTTACAAGCTCGCAAGGAAGCAGACTTTCATATACTACTGGGGAAAGTATGAATCCGTATATCCTTCTGGACGCCTATCAGCAATGTATCTATCAAAATATACAAGTGCTGTCCAGAAATATCTAGTCGTGGAATATAAAAAATAATATTAACAATGGCTGGATACTTTCCAGCCAGCCCTCATGTTTAGCACATGGGAATCCTGTGCCCCAGCAATTTCTCTTCAGGGTATATTTCTTAAGGAAATATTGGCAATTGTTTACAACAATTGAAAACAATCTAAATGCCTAGCAAAAGGTAATGTGCACCCAAATTATGGCATAGCCACACAAAATGATGATGTGCAACCATTAAAAAGAATGAATCCAGGGACAGTGGCTCATGCCTGTAATCCCAGCTACTTGGGAAGCAGAGGAGGAAAGATCCCTTGAGCCCAGGAGTTCAAGGCCAGTCTGTTCAACATTGAGAGATCCCATTTCTGTTCAAAAAAAAAAAAAATTAATGAGACAGATTTATTCAAACTCCTGAATGAAGATAGCAGGACACATTGTTCAGTGAAAAAAGGTGACAATATTTATCGTATTTGATTTTATTTTGGTGAAGGCCACCTTGTTTCAACCTCTAAGAATTAGCCTATGTTATTCCTTCTGATTAAAAATATTCTTCTCAACCACCTGTTTTCCAAAACACAACATCAGAGTCCATCCTGAACAGACCTCGATGACGCATCTTTTCCTGCCAGGAAAATTGACAACTTCCTACCATACAATCCCCGGACCAGTATATAATCCTACTCTAGGGACTAAGATACCTCTCTTCCTCTCTCTCTCTCTTTCTCTTTTTCTATCTCTCTCTCTCACACACACATAGACAATAGTTGGCTTAAGAAAGAGGAAGAAAAATAAATAGCAATTGTGTTAATAGAGAAGACAGGTTAATGATGTTAGTATTTTCTGAGCTGGTTAATACTAGCAGAGACTGGGGTGAATAGGGAATGCCTCCATTTTTTTGTTTGTTCATTTGATGATGGAGCCATACCCTAGGCCAAGGCTGGGAAAGACGCTTCCCACCTCCAGACCCACGAGTGACGGGAATACATTGGCATGTGAGTCTGCAGAATGTAGGCCTGTGCCCCATTGGCATTTCCAGTGGGGAACCAAGAATTGGGTTTATCTGGCATATGAAGTGCATATGTTAAAAAATTTATATGAGTTAATCTACCGAAGCATTATTTAAATTCCCATTATTCATAAAAAATGAAAATGAAAGGCACTGAGAGTTTGAGAGAAAAGAAGCCTATTTGCTTGAGTGTGCCCTGAATGTGGCGTGGCAGCAGAGTTGACATTCCGGAAGCATAGAGTCAATGAAGGAAGGACACAGCCCAAAAACCTGATTTGGAAAGAAGAGATCATTGTTGTGAGGTGAAATCATTTTGTGAAAACTAAAAATATAAAGGAAGATAAAGAGGCCACTTACTCTCAAGGAAAAAAAAAATGTGTATAACCCATTATGTGTTAAAGCACAGAGTTCCCAGCTATCGGGAATGCTCATTGTAGCAACATGGCAATGTGCGTGCTTGACTGGATTTTGAATCTTAAAGTTTGAGCATCTACATTTTCTTAAACTGTAACCATCCTGCTGGTATTCTTTCCATATCACCCCGCCAAGAAACACACTGTCTATAATGATTGCATTTTAAATCATTATATCCTTTCTCTGTTCACCCAGTGAACCCCTACCCCCAAAATGGAGTTAAGTGACATTTTTTAAAAAATGTGATCATGTAGGAACTTGTGTTAATTTCCCCAGTCTCCAGACAATCATTTAAAATTTCAGGTACTATATATAACACTGTTTTGGATTGCAATGGGAATAATGACAATGTATATAAACCTTAAGTCTTTATTTGGTATAAGAATTCTTTAAGGCTAAATACGAAAACATGGAAACATTTTATAAACTTTCTGAAAGCACAGAAATGAACTCTCCCCAATGAAAGCACTTATACTTTCCCCCAAATCGTACACATCCATTAAAAATCATCAATTACTTATTGAGCAAGTTCATTTTACAGCTAAATATGACATGTTAACTGTTGGCTTGCTGCTTTTAATGACGCCTGAAGCACAAAACTGGGCTATTTTTTCTTTGGTAAATAATTTCTTAGTGTTTCTTCTGGGGGTTTCCTAGGAAAAGATTTCATCTGGGATGGCCAGAAGCTGGAGTTTTTGAAAGAAATGAAACTGGCACTGTGGCCACCACATCCTTACCATTCATGATCACAGAATTGTGTTCCTTATTCTTAGAAGTTGAAAAATACCACCAAAAACAGAACAGATGTCACACCTGCATCCAGTTCGGCGAAGATCTCGCATTATTCTGCTCCGGTCTCATTAGAGAGTAAGTCAGCAAAAAGCTTCTTCAGCCTCAACCAGCCCAGTGAACTCATCTGCATAGGAAGTTTTGAAGTGCTGAAATGCAATCCTTCAAAAAACTTCTCCAGATAGAGCTTTCCAAGACCTCCAAGGCCTCCACGGCCTGAACTTACCATCAGAGGTCTGTCCTGTACCCTAGAAGGGTATACCATCACCATCATCATGCCTATTTTCTCCCTTTGTCTGCATTAAAATTGTCCACATCCTGCAGGTACCACAGACAGAGCTGACCTGTGCTGTGCCTTCTATCACATTTGCCTCGATTGTTTGTCCTTTGCCAGGCTGGACACATTTTAAAAGAACCATTGGAATGCCTGTTGTCCCAAGAATCCCTCCCACAGAGGAAGCTAGGCACTTTGGTGGTGCACGTGGTTTCTTGCATTTCAGCCCACTTTGGACAACACGCTAGATAAAGCTAGAAAGTTAATATCAGACCCTTTGCTTGTGGGAAACTTACTGCATCAGTGCGTTCCAGCAGAAACCTTAGTGTAGAGGCCTCTTAGATTCTTCTGCAGCACCTCCCCTGGCAGAGCTTCCCTTTACCCAAAGATGCTTCTGAGGAAAGATTGATCAGCACATCTGACTGAAGACAGATTTTTCTCAAAGATGGCAGCATGTTCTGGAGTTTCCGGGGTTAGAAATGATGATTGCTTACTTCCGTTCACAAACACAGACGTGTCTTTTTGGCCCCAATCCACACCGACCGTGTGGGTTCTGAAGTCAGCAAAAATCACCCCATGAAGATTTCCCTCCCAATTCCAGTACTAAGACTTGGTTCAAGGCCACATTAGCTTTGAAAGTAAAGAGCCGGGACTAGCCAATATAGGCCTGAAGCTTTAATTTTAAATCTGAGCTCAGGACTTTCTGGGAGGTGCTAAAAAAAGAGAAAACCCACTTCTCTAAGAGTCAATGAATAACTTTTAAAGCTAACTTTATCTGTGGGCTGTCTTCCAGCTCCCACTGCTTTTACGGCCTGTCTCTTTTTCATCTATTAACCATGGCCAGCGTATCATGGCAGCTATTTCTCCCCTTGAGGTCTTTATTTCAAACCATTCTAATGAATTAAAATGTAGTTGTAAGTGGCCTTTTTCCAGGATCCTAACAATTCCTTACCCTTCAAAAGTTTAGAGTAAAGATAAATCAGATGGAAGAAGAATGATCCTTTTATTGGCTAAAAGCCACCACCGGCTCCCTTTGCAGTGGCGTGACCTTCTGGGAGTGATGTTTGTGCCTTCTAATAGATCTTATAATAAGAGAGAAACACTTGGCACGAAACTTCTTCCTCTGCCAGTGTCTTCAACCCGTGATCATAAAATTTTGGCAATACTCTAATGTTTTCCAGTGTAGAAAGATACACAACAAAAAATTTGCTATGGTTTGGGATTTGTTACGCCAATTTAATTTTCTGCTTAGTGAAAATTTATCTCTAGGAAGATCCTGGTCACAATTTAGTTAAGTTTCCAGGACCAGTGACGTGTTGAGACTTTTGTAGTGGCTTTTGTATTTAGCTGTTTTAACAAAGTTTCTTCCAATTTTAGACATGAGAGCCCCCAAACCTGAAGACTAGATATGCATTCTAAGAGAAGTCATCCTACCCGTTAGGAAAAAAAGTACTAAGATCATTTCTCTTTGTAAAAATAAGAGACCATCAAATATTGTTCCCACTCTACTAAAAATGACATCTAAGGTATAATCCCGAGACAGATGCAATTTTGAAAAAGGGGAAAAATCTCAAAAAGAGCAGGACTGTTCCCTGTAATGTTTGACAATGGGCAATGTTTACAAAGGGAAATGTGTAAAAGAAATTAATCATAAGGGCAGAAACATTTACCAAATCATTGAAAACCATAATGTTTGGTAGTTACTTCAAAGAAGATTTTAAATGTCATATTATTTTATGATTCTCTTGGTTAGAGGGCTTAAAACAAGAAGGAAAAGAGCTCAAGCAGCAATTAGAACATAGCAGCTTCTCCAGCAGAGGCTGTGTAACGGATTTTGTGTGGCATCTTAGAGGCCGAATTGGCCATTTTCATTAGTTCACTTTACATGCAATTCACCAACTGGACAGATGGAAAAACTGCACAACCATTTACTAGAGTAGAAAAGAGAAAATATTTCTCTCTTCACATGAGATGGCAAAAGCAGGTGAACATTCCGCAGACAAAGTGATTTTCAGGGTTTTTTTCTGTTCTCTCTCCTATGAAGGAAACATTGATGTAAGAAATCTACACAAATGCCGAGACAAATGATTTACAATGATTTGAAAGATGTTTGCTGTCTATATTTGAATAAAGATGTGCCTTGGGTTCTAGAAATTCACGTTTGGGTCACCTTGCTCCTTTTCATACTTGTACAGAGGCTTGTTTCATGCAGTGCAGAGCTCGGTGCCTGACCAAGTTACATCTGGTGGAAAGAAATGGTTTTCATCTCTCAAATATTAGGATTATAAACTTAAAGCACTCATTTTCCTTAACAACCCAGCATGGTTCTGACATTGTCTGTGCACCTGCCTTTTCAGCCCCCACATCTCTGGACCATAAATAAAGAACTGAAGGACTGAGCTATTAAGTTTTGAACCAAACCAAAACCATTGACCAAAACCATTCCAGCCTTCTCTCGTGCCCTAGTCTTGGTTGAGTTTTCTCAGTTTCATTTTTACTTTTTCTTATTTAACCCTCTGAAAAAAAATCGTCTTCCCCTTGTCTTATCATCTTTCAGCATATTCTGGTTTTCCATCTGAGTTGCCCTCCTGCAAAAATTCCTTCCAAGTTGTCTCAGCTCTAGACCTTCCTATCCTAGATACATTAGCGACCTTTTTGCAGAAATCAGTCCACACAAATTATAAAACTGTATTTATATGTCCATTCTGACCTTTTCTGGAGGCAATGAGTACAACTTGTTCATTGTAGAGTTTCAAGTGTGTGGGAAATTTTGTAGACTAGAACAATCCTCCAGTTTTTTCAACATCTTTCCTAGTAATGTTTACTATTTGTCTAGTTTTTCTGGTTCCAGCAGGTCAACGGTTGACTATTTAATAGGTGATTCCAAAACTCTCTTCAAAATCGTGACAATTATTTCAGCATTGGTGATCTACAAGACAGTTTGGTTCTTTCCCTTGTATAAATTCCCTTACATCTAACACATGCAAACTCAACACCACTCCTCTGGCCACTCTGTGAGTCCCTGATGATCTTCTGGTTCATTAACGTCTAATCAACATTTGACTCTTATCAACAAGACTGGTACCACCTAACTTCAAAAATTCATGGAGCATTTTCCTTGTGTGTGAAAATTTTCTTAGGTTATTCCAATCTTGTTTTGATTTTTAAAAATGCATTGGAAAGATTCTAATCATTTGGTCAACCAGTCAACTAGAGTTTATTGGGAATGTGTATTAAAACGTGGGGGATTGTAGTGATCAAGAGAATATTTATATCTGGCCAGATTGGGGAGACTGGATATTTGAGTCAGCTCTTGGCTCGCGGGTGCCCCTGGGTGCCTGCCTACGGATATAAATAACACCGACAGTTCAGCAGTTCTCTATGAAGCAGAGTGTTCCTATAAAATTAAAGTTGCATAATTTGGTCAATAAGTCCATAATTACTTCCCTCCCCCCTTTTTTTTTTCCTGCAGTTTTTTGGCCAGAGCTGGGTTTGAACCCACCACCTCCAGCATATGGGGCTGGGGCCCTACTCTTTTGACCCACAGGGGCCGCCCACCCCTCCCTTCCTAATGGGTTGGCTTTGTCTCTTCAGTTCATCAGTCAACTATATCCTGTTTATCTACCACCTAGCCTTTTCAAAAGACAATTTAGGAGTTGGAACCTCTTCGTGAATGGTAATTCTAAAGAGAACATGTTCTTTATTACAGATCATGAGAATAATAAGGAAAAAGAAAGAGCATACTCTTTTTTTCTTTAAAAAAACACAAAAAATGGTTATATTTATATTCTATAAGACAACTATAAGAATGTCTATAAGTCGACTGCCCAAGGGACTGTACCAAACTGGTCAGTACACAGAGGTGGTCAACATAAGGAACTAGGCCTACTGTGCTCATACAGATGTGTAGTGCATGTCCAGTCTATGAAACTTAGGTCGACTTAAGGAGGTGGCCGCTGCAGGGAGGTGGTCAGCTGTGGAGGTTCTACTGGAGTAATCAAGAGGCAGCCCCAAGTCGCTCCTTTGAACAGCCTCTTATTACTGCATTTGGATCCCCCCCTCCCAGGAGCTCTTCCTTGGCTTGGGAGGCTGGTCTGATCTCTAGTTGCTGCTGACCTGGAACATTTTCAGAAGTTCTTCTCACTGGACCCAACAAACTAGGATCCTGTAAAAAGGAAACAAAAATCTCAGGGCACTCACTACCCTCAACTCCTTATGTAAAAGGGAAGGTAAAGGCCTCAGGCACCTGTGAAGAACCAGCCCTACAGCTCAATCACCCAGGGAATCTCATAAGCAAAGACACACAAATTGTAACTTTAGGTGTATAGGCTGCATCTGGCTCCTAAAGCTAAAGTCTGTTTGATTCCACACCTACAATGAACTGTTTGCCTTCCAGGTGCAGAACAGGAGAGAAGACAGGGTCATTCTCCCACCTGCCCCGGGCGTCTACATAATGGATGTTTCCTTCACTTCCTCTTTCCCTCCTAACATTGACCTTATATAAAATGTAAACTGCCCGGGCCTCACAAAACTGTAACCATTTCGTCACATAAGCCAGTGTTTAAACTTTCTGGCTTATTTCACTTCACATTAATGTTCTCCAGTTCCATCACACTGATGCAAATGACAGGACTTCATTCTTTTTATGGAATCATATTCTATCATGTATATACACCACATTTTCTTTATTCATTCGTTGCAAATTTATTTTAATAATAATAGGCAAACTGCCTTCAAGAAGTCCATGAACTTTTTTTAAAAAGTGGATCTCATAGAAGTCAAAAGAACAGAGGATACTAGAGTCTGGATATTCTAGATACTAGGAGGGAAAGGAGGGGAGAAGGAGAGATTTGTTAGAGGGTACGAATAACAGCTAGGCAGCAGGAATAAGCTCACTGTAGGGGGACTAGAGTTAGTAGTTGATATATAGTTTCAAATAACTAGAAGGGGGACTGAAGGTTCCCAACACAGAGAAATGATAAATGCTCAAGATGATGGACATGCTAATTACCCTGATCTGATCACTTTACATTACATGTACTGAAACATCACTGTGTACCCAATGAACATGGACAATTATTATGGCAATTTAAAAAGCTTAAATTTTTTTAAAAAGAATATAACCAGTTGCCTTACTAAGCTCCCTCCCCCATACACACACACACTGTTTTTTTTTTTTTTTCCTTCTCTCCATGTGCTTTTTAAAAAGCTGAAGCTTCCAAAGTCGCCTTTAGAAAAAGTCTGTCTGTGGTTCGTGTTTCTCCCAGGCACATCCTCAACTTTGGCTTACTAAATTGCCATTGATTGAGATTTTTGCCTTAGCCTTTTATTTGGGTGGACAGTCCCCAGGTCCCATGAGCCCCCCACTCCTCCTGGAAAGCCGTGTGTCTTCCTACTGGACAGTCTCTCTCATCCTCCGCAATCTAATCCTCTCCTTTAGAGAAAGCGGGGGAGGTCAGGCCTGAGAGTGGGCCCCAGACTTACTGTGGGAATCTGGGTTCATGTGACCGTAGGCAAATTACTTACTTTCCTCACCTTTGAAATAGTGGTAACAGGGCTGTTCAGAGGACAAAACAAGTGAATATAGATAAAATGCTTGGAACACTGTAGTACATAGCAAGTGGTAATAATTGTCCGTAGTAGTAGCATTTAGGGAAAAAATAGAACATATCAAGCAGAAAAACCACTCCACTCCTGCCAGCAGACCTACACACCAACCTGCCCTCATCCACACCCTTCACTCACTCGCCGTTGTCCAAGGCTCTCTAAGGCTGGAGCTCCTCCCTGGGCCTCAGATGGATCCTTCCTGTGACCCCTGCTTTCTCGGGCCTCCTGCTACATCACCCACCCTTTCCCTCCTAAATCTTAAGTCCCACCTCCCTCACTATAATTCTCTCAACACTAAGCATACTCAACATTTTCTCACTACAAAATAACAATAACTCTTCTAACTCCTACCCACTATGGTGATAACTTCATCTCTCACCACCTCTGTGAAGGCAAAATGCTTGGAAGGCTTATCTCAACCCTCCCGACCCCCAGGTCCCCCTCCTTCCCACAGGTCTCCTCAGCGTCCCTTCCTCTCACTGAACCCGGTGGACACCACCCAGATCTCACATCTTGGGAACTCTCTGCCGCGTTCAGCACTGTGAACACGTCCCCTCACAGCGGCCTCTTCCCTGGGCCTCCCACCGGCTGCACTTCCTTAAATTCCTCCATCCTCTCAGTTAAAACTGCTGGGGCATTTTTCTCCGATTTTCTTGGTGTTCACTGGGCCTCTGTCCTGGTTTCTCTCCCTTTCTACCAATGTTCTCTTTGTCGTTAGTGCTTTTGGTGTTCTGTTTCAAAAATTTTTCTTCCTCGTGACATCACAGAGACATTATTCTATATTATCCTATAAAGTTCTATTTTTTGTATTCACATTTAAATCTCAATCTAACCAGAACTTCTGGATTCAGTGTGGCACGAGAAAAGAATGAATTGTCTCCACGTGGATATCCAATGGACACAGCACTATTTAATGGAAGACCATCTGTTACCCACTGCTCTATGGTGCCACTTTGGCCATGAATTTCGTATTTACGCAAGTGTGTGTCTGTCCCTAGGCTCTGTGCTCTGTTGCCTGGTCTCTTAGACTATACCTGTGCCCATCCCAAATTTTATAACAGGTCTCAATGAACAAGAGTGCAAGTCCTTCCACTTTATTTTTCTTGATAAATTCTGATAGGCTTTTAAAAATTGGAATTGGGATTGCATTGGATATGAGTGTGTGTGTATCAATTTGGAGAGAAATAACATCTTCACAATATTGACAGTCCATGAACACAGTATTCCCCACCCCATAATATATTTATGTTGAATTTATCTTAATGCTTCTTTATGTACAAATAAGTCTTATGCATCTTTGATAAATTTATTCCTAAATCTTTGTTTGTCATGAGATCCAGCTCATGCTAAACTCCCTTTATTAATTCTAATATTTGTTGAATATTTTTGGACTTCTACATATATCTGCATATAATCATGTCACCAATTTTGTTTCTTCTTCTTCAATATTTGTACATTTTGTTTTTTTTTACCTTCCCTTAACATACTAGCTTAAACGTTTAATATAACAGTTTTTGTTTTTAATCTCATTTATTTACTTTTTTTAATTTCAAAGTTTTACCAGGATACAAATCTTCTTGTTATAAGGATTACTTTTACAATGCTTGAGTCATGGTTATAAGTGTGTCTATCACCCAGATAGTAGGTTTTTGCCCCTCCCTTCCTCTCCCTCCACCCTCCAGTACAGCGTTGATTAGAAGTGATAACAACAGGCTTATTTGTCTCTTTCCCCAATGTTATTTCCCTATTATAACTTGTTAATTCCCTTGTTAACTCTAAAGTGTAATAATAGAATTACAGAATATTAGATCTGGAAGAAACTTTGAGGGTCATTCATTGAGATACCAAAACATAACTTGAATTCTTTAATACTACACATTGAAAGTGAAAACAGATTTCAAAACTCAGATATTCTACTAGTTGAGTATTCTTTTGCTATAACAAAAGTCTTTCCAAAGAAGGCGTATGATTGAGGCAATTTCTTATTGTCACCTGAAGTTAAGATGTACTTGAAGCTAGAAGTTTTGGAGTTAAATAACTTTCAGGCTATATCATTAATAAGGCTACCATGGCCAGGCCAGAAACAGGGAGGACTCACTGGGCAAACCCAACTCATTCCACTGAGAGCTTCAGGGAGCTGCCAGAGGTACGCTGGCCCTATTCAACTTGGAAATCTCTAGTAATTTCACCGACCTTTCTCCATAATCAATCCTACGTCAACCTTACGTAGAATAATAAGAACGGGTGGTGGTAAATAAAGCTATTTCTAGATAACTCTCCTTTAGAGCAGTTTCCCATGAGATCATAGGAAGTGATTTTGCTCTTTCCTCTTTTCTCTTTGGAGTTAAACTACTGGCAGAGCATGAGCAGCCAAGCTTCTGTCTTCTTGCCATTGCCAGCACCTTCCATTCCTTTATCCCCTAGACTTCCCTCAGGCCACTGCCCGGTAAACCTCAATTCAGCCTCAAAATCTAACCCCACCACTCCTTATACCTGGATTTCTGAGCCCTGCTTGGAGCCAGTGTGAGTAAAGAAGTATAAATAATTGATTTTCAAGAGGCCACTTCAAAGGACAGGAGAGATATTTGACACAGCACTACACCTTAAAGACGAGACTGTAATCTAGTTGGGGAGACAAGAATAATGCACGTGAATTAGAGAACAGTAAAGATAATGCTCATATAATCTGTGTTAGCAAATAATCAACACAAAATAAATGGCTCCAAAAAGTGAACAAGTTCAAGAGTATTTAAGTCTGATGCCCTCAGTCCCAACGTCTGCTTTGGAATTACTCCTGCTTTCTTGCACGTTCCTCCCTGTCATCTCAGCTCCACTTGCTGTTCATTCCTCTCCCCTCCCCTACGTCAGTCTTGGAGGGAAATGTTTGCTTGGGGTATTCTCAGTAGGAGCTTGGCACTATTTTCTGCTAAGACCCAGTGTTTAGAAATGATGTAAATACTTTAGTCACATTACAGGTTAAATGGGCTATTGTGAAATAACTATTCATAACTCTTTCTTTGAAAGAGCTGTTCTGAATACAAAATGACCTGCTTTCACATGAAATTTCAGAACACAGACTCTTCTTTTAGCTACAAATACTTAAGACTGATCTCTTAGGCAGTGTGTTCTGGCAGCACCACTGTGTTTTCCTTCATCACACTGGTTAATTAATTAACCAGCAAAGTTGGTTGTCTTGTTATCCGCAAAAGACTAAGTGTGGACACAGCGGCAGCAACTCGGGGCGGGTCACATGCTCTTTGTCTTCATGGAGATGAGTTCTCTTCTAGTCCTCATGGGCTCCTCCTGTACAAGTGTGAGGGATTAAAAACATCTTAGGAGAACAGGGAATGAACGACACGCTTTGTGTACAACCACAGCTCTCAAGTCTGTAAAATGAACCATAACATCTTGGTTTGCACTCTTGGCCTGATTGGAGAAAGACAGCTTTTCGAATGCAGATTGTGCACAATTCAGAGGCTGCTAAATAAAAGAAGTGGAGCCAGATTTAAGGAGGATAATTCCCAGTGTGTCAGAGAGCCAAGCTACTCAAAATGTGGTCCGTGGACTTTTGATAGCATCAGCCTCCCCTGGGAGGTTGCTGGACATGCAGACTCTTGGGCCCACCCAGAACCAGGATTTCTGAGATGAGGTCCAAATATCCAACGTTACCAAGTTTTCCAAGTGATTTTTATGCACAAGAGAGTAAGAACTTGACTCTCTTTTCTCAGCTCAGTAGAATAGCATTGGTGGCAGTCTGCTGGGACCTATAGAGGTGGCACAGCCCCCAGAGGTGCCCTGCCTGGCTGTGACGGGGCTGCTGGGCAGCTGAGCTCAGGGCTGGGCACAGAACAGATACTCATACAGTGGAGCGAATGACTCTGGCGTGGCCCCTGTGTACCTTCTGCCTCCCCTTATGCCTATGTACTTCCTATTACCTAGTGTGGGCTGAACTGTGTCCACCTCAAATCCATCTGTTAAAGTTTTAACCCCCAGCATCTTGAAATGGGATTGTATTTGGAAATAGGGTTTTTAAAGGGGTAATTGGGTTAAAATTAGGTCATTAGGGTGGGCGCCTAAGCCAATCTCACCAGTCCTTATAAGAAGAGGTGATTAGGACATAGACATACACAGCAAAAAAAATCAGGTGAAGACAGAGGGAGAAGGCGACCATCTCCAATCTGAGACAGACATCTCAGAAGAAACCAACCCTGCCAACACCTTGGTCTTGGACTTCTGGCCTCCCAAATGGTAACAAGTAAGTTACTGCTCTTTAAACTCTCAGTCTGCATAATCATGTTATGGCAGCCCTAGCAACCTGGTGCATTATCCCGCCTCGCCCTCACACACCTGGAATGCTTTATACAGCGTTCCATCCAGGGTAAAGGGTAGGAGTGGGCACACTCATGAGACTTTCTGGGATGGGCCACTTGTGCAGAGCATGTGAGGCCAGCTCCCACTCTGCTGAGAACATGGTCATCTATGCCCACATGTCTCACCAGATGGTCGGTGGGCCAGGAAGTGGCACCAGCCTAACACTCAGGAGCTCATACTCCCCACATGTGTGTCTGCAAGAAAGTGTCCTCACTCTGGATTTGTTTCCTTATATATCAAACGGAAATATGAATGACCTTCACAATGACATTTCTCTCTCTCTCACCCTATTGAAAGGGTCTAATATACACAAAGCATTGAAATGCATTGCACGTGCAAGGTGGAGAAGTACGCTATTGTTTTCACTTTACCATTAGGACTATTATTAGCAAAGCTTCTCTGGCTCCCCAGCTTAGCAACAGCTGGGAGCCCACAGTGGAGCATCTGCCTCCTTCAGCTCCATCGCCTGGTACAACTGAAGAGCCCTTAGGGTCAACCTGGCAGCCACACATTTGGAAACTTTCCCAAGGGTCATGTAAACATGTTTGTATTTTTATAATCTATTGTCACTGTACATGTTAATCTCAGCTACAGAGTGTGTGTGTGTGTGTGTGTGTGTGGCGGGGGGGAGCATAATGTGTGTGTTCCAGCCTCAAGCACGCCAAGTGAACTCATCCATCATCTGGGGTCCACTTTGCCTGTCTCCCTAATTTAAAACATCACACTCCTTCCTGTTCTCATTAAAGAATGACTGTATCTGGGATCAATATGGGTACAATTAGGTTGACAATAAAGGCCCTCTTATTCTTGGATTCAAGACATCAGAACAAAGAAATCCTATCAAGGACTCTGTTCATCCAAGAAACCCAGCAGAGTGAGTGCTAAATAACACCAGACAAAACAAGGGAATGTTTTGAGAGATCACTGGTGGAGCTGAGACTCAAAGACTGCTATTTAACTCAAACCACATAACAAATGATGGTGATATCATTAAAATAAACATCCCGCATGGGCCATCCCCTTCTCTCCCATATCACAGCACTGACATCATTTTTGCATATTATATCCATGGCATTTTCCATATTCTGCTGAAAAGGTCACAGTTCTGTCAGTAATGAGATTCAGCCCCCAGTCAAGCTATTCCAAGACACCACCGCCCATTCTCAAAACAATTTCAAGGGTGGCTTTCCAGCAATATGAATTCCAGAGAGCAGATGTCTCCTTGGGTGTGAGCCGAAAGTTGAATTGGGGAAGTCCACTCCAGATCACCATGGCTCCCCAGCATGGCCAGGCCACCTAGGAGGACACATGATCACACACAACATTCAGCATTAGGGCTTCCATGGAGCAGGTGAAGGAAAGCCATAAGGGGCCCAGCAGCACCATCCCTCTGGGTCAACCCTAGCATTCCTGCTAGGACAGCCACAATGGTCAAATAATAAAATCCTGAAAATAAGACTGAGAGGCATAATTTGTCTAAAGATTAAAAAAACTCTTTAGAGTTCAGCAGAACTGGGACAGAGCCCTGGCTCTGTTCCCTGTATAGCTGTGTGACTTTAAGCAAATTGCCTAGCCTCTGTAAGCCTCCATTTCTCCAACTGTAAGACCAGGATGGTAATAGTCTCCCTCCCTCACAGGCTTACTGTGAAAATTATGACATATGCACGTCAAGTGCCCAGTGCCGTGGCCAGCAGATCACAAGCCCCTCTCCATAAATGTTGGCTGCTTTACTGTTCATTGGGTGAGATCTTAGGGGGCACTGAACTTGAAGATCTGCCACAAGAGGGACCTACCATCCCTCCTGTCCCCTGCTGGGACTGGGGGAAGGGGATGAAAGGTGCATTTGACACTTTCAGAGTGTGGACATTCTTGGGAGAATCTGTGAGCAATCCTCAGGGACTATGTCATCAGCCACACATCTTTTTCTCTTTGTAAAGTGTGGATCTGCGCATGGGTCCATTCTTGCGCTCAAGGGCTAAGTCAATAAGACTTGTTTTCCTTTCCCATTCTGCTGTGGCTACACACCTTATCCATTTATATTAACAGCCTTCCTTCATCACCACCATCTGCCCCACCTCTGGAATCCAGTGACTCTCCCACTCCCACCAGAGTCAGATACAAAGGGATCTGTTAGACCACTAGCATTTTAGTGTGTATTAATGCAAGATGGTAGCCCTCCCAGAAGCATTCTCCTTTCAAAAGAGAACACTTGGGAGACAGAGGCTCTTTTGATCACCATAACAGGGGAGTGATATACACATGGACTACCTGGCTTTCAGCAGGGCCATCGATAGGCACCTCCCGAACAGCCACGTGGAAGCAATGGAGAACTATAGACTGGGAAAGAGCATGGTTCTGCTTGTAACCAGCTCGATGTCCCTGACCAAAACATGCTTCCTAATGACATGAAGGCACGAGAGGGTGGTGTCCTTGCAGAGGGTCACTGGGCTCATTCCCAGGCAGACCGTGTCCTGGTCAACATTGTTATCAATAACCTAAATAAAAACACAGATGGCGTGCTGAACAAGCTCACAGTGGGTTGCATTTGTAGCTGACACATGTTGATGATCAAGACTATCCCGTGCTCTTATGTGACCTGAGGGCCTGGCACAGTGTGCCAGAGAGTGTAAGGACGGAGCTCCTGCTCAGGGCAGGGGAGGCAGGCGGTTGGCACACATTATCTCTAGCTCTGCGAGAGGGAAATGATGGCCTTCACACTATGAATCAGGAGCGTGACATTCATCATGGTTAAGAGGCTTGAAGGGATCCCACTGCAGAAAGGAGGGACACAACTGGAACCTGACTGAGATCCACATGAGTCCGAAGCCTGTGCTCGGCCGTGAGCTCACACAGTCAGTGCGTCAGTTCGCTGCTTCCCTTTAAAATGTACCAGTTGTATAACAGAGGGAAAAAGTGTCTAGCACAGTATCTGGCACATAAGTACTGGTGGGAATTTAAAAAAAGGAATGAGTGGGAGGGAGGCTTTAATCTGTGCTAGGAATCATGGCCAATGAGAAACATCTGAGGATATTTAGTTTGGCAAATGCAGACACCCTCATTCTTTTCAAATGTATTTAAAGGACTGTCCTGTGGAAGAAGTATTAGATGTAACCCAGGAAGGTGGATTTTAACCTACTGGGAGCTGGAACTTTCTAAGATGGTGAATATTGCTTGTATGTGCAGCAGGCTGCGTCTGGGGCTGGCAACGTGTCGCACGTCATCACCCGTCAGAGGTGACAGAGAAGGGTCCTAGAGCAGGAGCTGCAGGATTGATGATCTCTACTTTATAAAAATATCCTAGTAGGATTTCAGATACTTCAGCCCTCAGGCTGGGATGCGTTTCGTCACAAAGGAAGAGGAAGAGCTTTCTATCCTTAAAGACACCATAAGAGTTTCTGCCTCCTCCCCTGGATAGGCAAAAATTATAAGTAACAAACAGATATGGCCCTTCATTATGCCAAATGCCAACAAAACAGTGGCCTAATTTAGCTCTTTGTTTGAAGGAAAGGGCTAAAGATCCCTAAAGCAGGCGTCCAGGGAAAAGAAAAACCCTCGAAAGTCCATCAGGGTGCTTTGGGAAAGCACAAAATGGGCTTTGTTCTGAGGCTGCCAGTCTGTGCCAGCAGAGCACTGAGCAAATGGAAAACTGTCCTGGCTGTGTCTGTCACGCAGGCCATCTCGCATTATGCATGGGTTCTTACACAGACCTTCCTGCTGGGATGCCAGTGCTGTATGAAGTATTGCTGGAATTTTCTCTTTGAATTTTCAAAGCCGTAAACCAGAAAGGGCTTTCGACATTTTCCCAGTAACTGGAGTCCTAACAAGGAGACTCACGGAGACCGCTGCCTGCCCGAGTATTTCCTAATTTTCTCTTTATGCTGATTCCAGCCCAGAGACCCTGCCAGATGCAGAAAGCTTCCTTCATGGCAGCACAAAATAGTTTCCATTTCCCCTCTAAGAGCCAACATCCAGGAGGATCTTCTGATTTGAAACTGAATGAAACAAAAGATGGCCCAGAACCCAACTGCAGCCAGGAAACAGGAGTTCACAAGCCAGAAAACCTCTACAGTGTCCCAGAAATCCCCCTGGAGCAGAGAGAGGGCACGTTGGCTGCTCTGTGCAAGTCAGCATGCTGGCGGTACAGCCTCCGGGCTATTTTTCTATTGAAGATTCTTTTCAAGTTCTTGATAAATTTTTGTGAAAATACATTCCACTATACCCCGAAGAGTGTGCCCTCAGTCTTCTTCTCTTTTCATTCATCGATACAGGACTTCATAAATTCATCCAGTCATTTTTTTCAATTGTTTCTTTCACTAATTCATCAAACACATACTGAGTAGCTCATCATTTATTCGTCTCTTGAATATGTGGCGAGCAGGGTTGGATTAAGAGGTGACTGTAACCCGTTCCTGCTCAGCACCAGCACCTCTTTTATCACGCGCTTCGTAAAGGCTTTTCCCTCCAGGCAAAGTGCTCTCAGCTGTTTTTCTCCAACTCTGCCTTCCAGAGCCATGAGCCAGGGAACAACCCACTGACCCCTAAAGATCACGCATGAACTCATGTCCTGCCCCCGCCACCTTCTAAGTCTTCTTCATGACTTCCCATTTCCCTGCTACTTTGAGCTCATGTTCAAAGACTCTTCTGGTGTTTCTTTCTCCTTTACCCAAGAGAATCAGGAGTTTCATCTTCCAAATATCTCTTGAACATTTGTTCTGTTTTTATTGCTATCAAGGGCAGGGCAGGAGCCCAGCAGTTCCAACGTGGACTTTGATAATAGCCTCTCGACTGTATGTCACCACACTCTGGTCCATCCTGAACTTCGCCACCAAAATAATCTCCCTAATTCATGTTATCACCGTGTCACTGTCCTGCACATTACCTGTAGGATGTCACCCAGCATGGTAGTCACCCGTTCCTACAGTGTGGTCTCATCCTCCACCATTTGCACATGCTCCATGCACCCACTCAAACCTGCAAATCGGCCTTTCCTTGGGCAATTCCTCTGCCTCGTGCTCCCTTTCCAATTTCTGTCTGCAGAAATCCTCCCAGACTGAGCCTCCTAGCCGAGGCCCTCCATGAAACCTTCTTATCACCTCCCTGATGGGGAATACTCTTTCCTTCCCTGAATCCTCCATCACACTGACTGCATCTCCACGTCCGTATCACCCTTACTCCCATCTCGTCTCCTTTTCAGCATCTGAGCTTCCCGAGGGCAGCCTGCTGCCGTGCCAGTCAGTGAAAGGGGCTGCCTACTCAGGTTGCCTGTTACTTTGCACAGACAGGTAAATGGAGAAAAGCTTTCTCATGAAAAGGGAAAGCTTTGTCATGAGTGCCGAATGAAAGATCACCGGTGCAGGAGAGGAAATAGGGGGAATAGGAACCTTACAAAATCGAACAGGGTAGAATCAAGGCAAAGGGTGTTGGGGAGTTTCAGACCAGAGGTAAAACCTCTCTCTCCTCCAGCTCCTCAGAGAAGGAGAAACAGTGGAGGAAATATTAGGGAGGTGACATGGATGGCGGAGGCTGTGATGAGGGAGGGCATAGCAGAGATGACAGATGCCTCACTCGCCCTGTGGCTCAGGCAGTCACACTCCACACCTTGCTCTTCATCTGGAAAACTAGGGAAAGGGCACACCTATCATGCGTGTGTCATGAGGAGCTTGTGCAATAACATAAGGGAAGGTCTTAGCACCACATCTGGCACCCCACATGTGGATCGATGTGGGTGCTCCTATGTGGTGGCCGCAAAGGTCCTGAAGCCCAGGAATGGCAGGGAATGTAGAGAGAAGAGAGTGCCACACTGCTGAAGCAGATATTACAACTGGAGAGAGTGGTAAATCGCAGCCAGGAGAAGGTGTAATTAGGCGGCAAAGTAGGTGATGAATTAAGAGCTGACCTACCTTCGTGGGGACAGTAAAGACAGAACTGGCTCTCTCTCCCACCTACTGAAGATGACAGAGGTGGTTTGGGCAGCCATTAGAGAGCAAACTGGCTGGAGTAAGAACATGTTGTAGAGAATGGTGCAAAATGCAATTCCCTTCTTTGCATCGTCAGTAAACATGATTTCTTAATTCTTTTCTTCCCAGGACTCATCTCTTTCCTCTTCAGACTCTAGTGCTGTCCCAGCAACTTCGTAGTGTGTAAGAGACAAATTGCTAAGGCCAGAGCACCCCAGTACACTGAGCTTCTTCTCCAGCAGGTCACATGGGGCTCACATGTATAGCAGAGCAATTTGGGGAATGAGGAAAGGAATTAAGGACAACTGCCCACCCAGGGGAGGACATTCAAGTAATCATTAATTGGACGCTAGAATCCTAGGACGTCTACACAGCACCTGGAACAAATTTCTCTGCCAGTTTACATGCCCTGTTCTCCTTGCTAAAAAGATTTTTAGTGTCGGGGTGCTAGGGGCTATTCAGATGGCTTTCCAACCTATCTTAGTGCATATAACTGTGATTACAGATAAATGCTCTGAACCTGAGTCTTTTTCCATAGACCTAATTAGCAGCTCCAGCTGGCCTTATCCCTTGGCAGTGACCCAAGAAACCAGCATTCCCTGGACAACACTCTTTGCTTTGGCAGGTGATTCAATACAGGATTTATTTTCTAGTTCTGACTCCCATATCAGTGTCAAGAGTAGAAAGTTAACTCCAGGCAATCACCTCTACATATGTATTTTGGTTAATTGGCATCTAGAGCTGGACAGATGCCCGATTTAATTTGAAAGGTCAAGGGCAGCATCTTTTTAGCTGGAGCAGGTAGCTGAGTTAGGACTTCATGTTGCTAAACAGAAACCATAGGTTCATTATTTTGGCTTTATTTTTCCTGAATGTGAAAGGAATGGCAAATTTCCATTGAATTTAACCCAGGACTCCTAATAGTTGTTATGATTAGCATATTCTTCCTCTCTTGGTTTATTTTATTTTAGTAAGTGCTTAGTTATTTTATTGAGAGATAAAAGTGAAGTTCAGTAGCAAAGAGCTGATATTATTTATCTTTTATACTCATTTGTCTGTTTTTAAAAACATGTATATGTTAGTCTGCTTGGGCTGTCTTAATAAAATACCACTGTTTTGGTATTTTAAAAGGGAGAGGGAGACAACTTGCTGTCTGATGTTTATTATAAGGACACTAATCGCACCAAATCAGGGCCCCACCCTTATGACTTCATTTAACCTTAGTTCAGTAAAGGCCCTGGGAGTTAGTGCTTCAACATACACTGGGATGGTGGACACAAACATTCAGTTAATGACAAAAAAGATGTAAATATATCATTACAAGTTAGAAATGCCAACAAGCATCTGGTTTAAGGATAAGCCCATTGTTTGGGATTCTAATAGCTTCTTTTTTATCTCTATCCTTTAGATGAAGATACAAATCCATGTGTTAGGTGAACCCATATACTGCTCTCACAAATTTTTCCTTCCATGTTTTTGATGTTATTCAAAAAGTAGACTTTATTTTACTCCATAATGTCTACCTGAAAACAATATTATGCTAGTTTAAAAAAATCATTTTTTACCTTACTTCACTCAAAACAAAGTGGTTGACAGAAATGCACACAACAGAATTATTAAGTGAAATGAAGGAAAAGGAAAATGACCTGGGGAAAAGATGATGAATCCAAGAGAAAAGTTGGAACACAAAAATTTGCCATAAATGCCTGGGAAATTGCTTATGACAGACCTCAAATTTGAGGTGGAGTTCACTAGCAGCTAAAGCAATAAGAAAATCAGGAAGGTAGACTTTCTATGTTGATGGTTCATAGCAAGTTCATGCTCTTTGAAGGTTGACAAAGTGAGAAGGAAGACAGAAGAAATATAGTTGACATGTTCCTAAGGAAACTAAGAATCCTAATGAGAAAACAGAATATCTAGAGATCACATAGATCATGTCTATGACTAAGCCCAAGATTTTCCCAAGAATCCTGTCTTTTTTACCTAGAGAAGGGTTCTAGAAGTTTAGTTTCATCCAGCAGATTTTTGGTCCATCCCAAGTGGTGCTGGTTTAGAAAGTCTAAGCAGGGACCTGGGAATCTGTATTTTAGCAAGCTTTCCAGGTGCTACTGATTCTAGTGGTCACAGAACACACTTTGAAAAACACTACCAGGAGCATGCTGGCAGAACTTTACCAAGAAAATTTCCAAGCAAAACCTACCAATTGCTTACTGTATAGAAGTGTATGTGCACACAACACAAAGAGCCCACAGAAATCTAACTTTAAGCAATGCTTCTTCTCGGTTAACCCTCAAACATAAACCGGTTGTAAAATCTATCCCTAGGAAGCTAACACAGTTGATTTGCTATATATGGATTTTGGATAGAAGCCAATTAAAACTCCCAGGTCTTTTTGACACAAACTTCACTGGAGTTATTTATTTATTTTTTTTTTTTGAGGCTCAAACACAGGACTTTAAATTTATTCTCATTTCCACCCATCATCTGAGTGGCTGGCCTGAGTCCATGAAGTTGGCCTCATTTGCCCTATATCCTCAACAGCTGAATTCATAAAAGACAATCCTACATTTAAGCTTGTAGATCATTTATCAAAGTCAGTCAATTTTCTTGAATTGACAATGAACAACATATTCTATTTAAAGTTTCTTATTTTCTTCCTGAATTTAATTTCTTATTTGGGCAGTTAACTAAAAGAAAAAAGAAATGGCTTAATGCTTTTTGAAGTGTCAGTACCTAAAGGGCCATAACTGTGTTCTCAATTCATCTTTTTTTTTTTGTTTTTTAATTTATTTATTTTTATTGTTAAATCATAGCTGTGTACATTAAGATGCACCGTAGATGTGGCTCCACCCATTTCCCTCCCTCTACCAAAACCTCCCCCCTCCCTTCCCCTTCCTTGACCCTTCCTTGACCCTTTCTTGTGCTATAGTTGGGTTATAGCCTTCATGTGAGAGCTATAATTTAGCTTCATAGTAGAGCTGAGTACATTGGATACTTATTCTTCCATTCCTGAGATACTTTGCTAAGAAGAATATGTTCCAGCTCCATCCATGTAAACATGAAAGAGGTAAAGTCTCCATCTTTCTTTAAGGCTGCATAATATTCCATGGGATACATGTACCACAATTTTCTAGTCCATTCGTGGGTTGATGGGCACTCGGGCTTCTTCCATGACTTAGCAATTATGAATTGGGCTGCAATAAACATTCTGGTACAGATGTCTTTGTTATATTGTGAGTTTTGGTCTTCTGGGTATAAACCTAGTAAAGGAATTATAAGATCGAATGGCAGGTTTATTTTTAGGTCTCTAAGTGTTCTCCAAACATCCTTCCAGAGGGAACGTATTAGTGTGCATTCCCACCAGCAGTGTAGAAGTGTGCCCTTTCCTCCACATCCATCTCTGGTTTTGGGATCTCTGGTTTTGGGATTTTGTTATGTGGGCTACTCTTACTGGGGTTAGGTGATATCTCAAAATAGTTTTGATTTGCATTTCTCTGATTATTAACGATGATGAGCTTTTTTTCATGTGTTTGTAGATCGTGCGTCTGTCTTCTTTAGAGAAGTTTCTCTTCAAGTCCCTTGCCCACCCTGAGATGGGGTCACGTGTTCTTTTCTTGCTAATACGTTTGAGTTCTCTGTGGATTCTGGTTATAAGACCTTTATCGGAGGTATAACCTGCAAATATTTTCTCCCATTCTGAGTGCTGTCTGCTTGCTTTACTTACTATGTTCTTGGCTGTGCAGAAGCTTTTTAGTTTGATCAGGTCCCAATAGTGTATTTTGGATACTGCTTCAATTGCCTGGGGAGTCCTCCTCATAAAATATTCACCCAGGCCGATTCCTTCAAGAGTTTTTCCTGCACTTTCTTCAAGTATTTTTATAGTTTCATGTCTTAAATGTAAATCTTTTATCCAGTGAGAGTCTATCTTAGTTAATGGTGAAAGGTGTGGGTCCAGTTTCAATCTTCTACAGGTTGCCAGCCAGTTCACCCAGCACCATTTGTTAAATAGGGAATCTTTTCCCCACTGAATGTTTTTAATTGGCTTGTCAAAGATCAAATAAGGGTAAGAAGCTGGATTCATCTCTTGGTTCTCTATTCTGTTCCAGACATCTACTTCTCTGCTTTTGTGCCAGTACCATGCTGTTTTGATCACTATCGATTTATAGTACAGTCTCAGGTCTGGTAGCGTGTTCTTGATGAGAGAAGGCAACACACGTTTGCTGAATGAAAGAATGAATGAATTCATATTTAAATTAGTTCAGAATCAGACCTAAATTTTCCGATGACACAAGATTATACCTGATGGTTAAAAGACCACACTAGCACCAAAAATAAAGTCACCAATTAATTAGTAGTTCTAATTAACCAATCAAATATGGTTCTTTTCTCCTTCCCACCCCACCCTTACCCCCAGGCAGGAACATCATCACCTGAAAACTTGTTAGAAATACAAATTATGGTACCCCATCCCAGTCAACTGTATTAGACATTCTGTGGGGTGGGCCAAGAAATCTCTGGTTCAACATGCCCTCCAGGTGAGTCACTGGCACTAAAGTTTGAGAACCACTGAAAGATAGTGTTGGTCCTTCGGAGGCTGAGCACGTTACTGGTATTTGATAAAATGCCTTCCTCAGTGCATGTAATTTGTGGTCTAAAGTATGTCATTGAGCTCCTACTGTATACCAGGAACTGGGCTAAACACTCGGGACAAAGACAATAGAGATAAACTAATTCTTTCCCATGCTACTATCTTTTTAGCATCAACATAATGTATATTCATAGTAAATTTTTTTAAGCATAAAAAAAGCGTACATAAGCAGGACAGGGGAAACTACACCTAATCCTACCATCCAAAGGTAAACTCTGTAATTCCAGTGAAATCTAAATAGTAATGCCATCAGAAACCCTGGGTCCTGGACCTGAGGATGGCCTGGGATATTTCCAGAGCTTGGACAGCCTCCACAGGCAGCAGCACAGAAGGGCCAGGACTCCCCCCATTTTCGCTCCGTAAGTCCCACATCCTGGGGAACCTCTGAGTCCCTAGCAGACCAGGATAGGTGGTGACCCTACAGGTGTTTCTGCATTGGATAGGCATTCTTTTCTTGGTTTCTTCCTGTTGTGAAGAAAAAAGGGAATGAGAACTTCAGTTAGCTGTGATGTGATAAAGGAAGACCAGAGTCAGAAGTTCTGATTTCAAGCCAGATGCTACCACATCCTATGGGATCCTGGCAATTTTAAGGAACTTCCCAGAGACTGTAAACACTAAACAACCTCAGTTGGCTTCCTATATACCTCAGCATCAAAGCCAGAGTGATTACAGTGGCTTCCAAGGCCCCACATAGCCTGTTCTTCCCCTACCCCTCCTGGACCTCATCCACTGCTTTCCCCATCATGCAACCATCACAGCCAGACTGGCCTTCTTGCAATTCCCCAGACACACTCGGTGCTTCTGCCCTGGGCCTTTGCACTGGCTCTTCTCCACCTGGAGCAATGATTCACCCAGAGATCCACGAGCTTACTCCCATACTTCCTCAGGTCACCTATGCGCCACCTTAGCAGTGAGGCTGTTCCCAACCACCCAATATAAAGTAGCAATGACCCTCACCTCACCCTAGCCCCTACACACCCACCAGTTTCTCCCCCTTCTTGTGCTTGATTTTTCCACCAAGGTGCTTGGCAGCATCTGACCCATCTTTTATTTATTGCTGGCGTATTTTTTGTCATCTCTAATTAGGACACAGACCCTATCTCAGCAGAGGTGTCTGTAATCTCATTCATTGCCAAGCACTGTGAGCAAGGATGATATGAATGAATGAATGAAGGGTTGAAATACCATATGTGAAAGTGCTTGGGAAAAAATAAAGGTGTCACCAGAAACAAGGTGTATAAATACGTGGAAGACTGAAAGAAGTTATTTGCAACACATATGATAGACCAAAATATGGCATCAATACTATATTTTTCAAAAATTTTAGTTATCAGTAAGAAAATGATCAGCAACACAATGGGTAATGGCTGTTAGTGAGAAATTTACAGCAGAGGAAATACGATTGGTTGATGATGTTGGGCAGGTAGCTATTGTGTTTAGTTTTCCTCATCAGTTAAAATTGCCCCCTACCTCCTAGAGTTGGGAGAAAACATGAGTTAATGTAAGTCAGCACCTTGAAACAGCAGGTGACGTAGGAAATGCTATGTAAGTGCTAGCAAGTGTCATTATCAATGGTAATCAGAGAAATATAACTTAAAAAGAAAATACCTCTTTTCACCCATCAAATTGATAAGCAATTTTAAGTCTGAAAATAACAAATATAAAGGATGTAGGAAAAAATATGTATTATCTAGTAAAACTGAAAATATGCCTAGCCTGTGCCACTTTTGAGTATAATCTAGGGCAGCCCTTTCCAAATCTCCTGAAGTGGTGGTTAAGCACACAGATGCCTGGAGATCCCCAGAACCACTGGAGATCTGAATATTTAACACACACACTTGTAATACTACAAGGGATTCTATTCTCAGAAAAATGTGGACAATATTGAAGTAATGCTTTTAAGACTTGTAAAAGGAGGCTAAATGTAGCATTTTTAGCAAAAATAAAGTGATGGAAACAAGCTAATATGTATCAATAGATAAATGAATTAATAAAATCCAATGTATACAGTGAAATAGTCATAGCAGTTTAGAATTATAGTTCCATGTGTCAATATAAATGGCTCATTTTAAAAACTGGGTGGAAAAAAACAAGATGCAGAACTATACTAGGTCCTGTTTTACAGTGTAACTGTTGTACAATACTGTTCTAACATATTTCAAAAACAGCACAGATTACACAAATGGAAATGGAAATTGGCATTAGCACTTTGTAAAAATGGTTTGGCAATGTTTACTCAAGCTCATTATAATTCTATCGTATGACCTAACAATTCCGCTCCTTACATATCCAATAGAAACGTATACATGTGTACCAAACATGTACAAGAATGTTCCTAACAGCACTACTCAGAATAAACAGGAAATTGAGAAATGACCCAAATGTCCATCTAGGGACAATGTTAAATAAATTGTAATGCGTTAATGTGATTGAATACTATACAGCAATGAAAACGAATGACCTATGGGTATATATGCAACAGCATGTATGAATTTTACTCAAATGTTGGGCAAAAGAAGCCAGACAAAAAGGATTCCATTATACAGTATGAAATTCAAAAACAAGCAAGATTAATGTGCGATGTTACAACACAAGCATGAAGAGCATGAAGGTACTAGTAATACTTGGGTTTTCTATCTGGGTTGGGGGTTGTATGGGTGTCCTTTATAGAAGTTTATTGAGATATGACTTTGATATGTACATTTTATCCACACAGTTTGCCTCAGTGAAAAGCAAAATACATATTAGAATGCATTCTATCTTTCATGGATATATATTGCATGTAAAATATGGAAATGAACATGAACTGTATACACCAAATGCAACAAATGTGTGGTGTGACTGTATAGTTGGAGTGGGGGTGACAAAGGTTGGCAGGACCAAGGAGGATAGTTTGAAGTGAACTTAAGCTATCTCTGTGATGCTTTAATTATTTAATAAATGGAAAAGAAATAGAAAAAGCTAGAATCAAATATATTAAAATTTAAGTTGGTAATGCTGGGTTATTCATTATTCTTTATTTTTGTAACTCAAAAATGTTTTAACCTATATGAGAAAAACAACATTCTAAAGGGCAGAGCTTTTAAAGCAGGGAATTGCCAAATTTCAGGGAAAGTACTCATGTTTTATAGATAAGCCACAAAAATAAGTAATCTTTGAGTCATTTTAGTGAGACTAATACTTCTTTAAAATCTTCATAACTGAATTAAGAGAATAAGACAAAACAGCAATGTTTGTTATACCCTTCACTCCCTCTTTCCACTACTGCCAAATGCCTCAAAAATTCCCTGGACATTCGGTGTCATTTGTTCTATTGTTAATAAGCAAACTGAGAAAATCATGTTTGCTTGCAGGGACACGGATACTAAGAGTTCACCCAGTTCTGGCCAAGAGAGGTGTAGAAATAGAGACAGATTTAAAGAATCTGGAATAAGATGAAGCTTAACCTTCTCATCTAAGGAAGAAAAATAATATTTTAAAAACAAGATGGAAACACTGTAAAGCATCTGGGACCATCAAACCAAACATTTGGAAAAGCCTCTGCCGACCCTGGGCAAATGGGCAAGGAGGCATCAGACTGACTACCGCTCCAGAGGTCCGGCCTGGAGGATGCTGCCGTCAACAAAATTGACTTCCTGGTCTCTGGGGGAGATAAAACCATCCTCAAGGAAGAAGGCCAAAAATAGGAAGTCTTAAAATACCAGGGAAACAAGCATTGTTTTTTCCTGACAATGACCCTCTTGACATGAACCACCAGAAGATAAGTTAGCCCCCTTAAGAGAATGTCTCCCACAAAAAGAGAAGAAAAATGAAGTTCCACCAGTCAGCCATCTGATTCTAGGTTAGACACTGCCCAGGCTCAGAAGAAGCTTTTTTGACCACTCGTACTCACCCCAGCTTCTCCTTCTCCCTCAGCTTCTCCCCTTCCAATTGCTCCCAGGAGATTTTGCGAGGGTGAGGAGTGAGAAAAAGGCAGAGGACAGGTGAGATTGGAGAGTGCAGAGGGGGAAGAAGCACCTGGGCACCCACTGAGCTGTCTGGGTCGTCTGCTTTGAGTGAATGGCCTCACTTCCTAGGGGGCCTGTTCGGGTGCCGCCTTCATGGCCCTCTAGAGGAAGTTCTCCACATCGCCAGGCCTGGAGAGCCCACCTGGTCCTCTCATTAATGAAGTGTCCCGGTCTTGATCCACTGATTGCCTTGGAGAAGACTCACAGAGGACTATATTTCTTCATCTGAAAAGTCTGCAGGAGTGGGCTGAAAAGGGGATTGAGAAGGGGGAAGGCTAAACTGTGTGCTCCCACCCTGCCATCCAGCCAGGGCTGAGTAGGTTCCCCAGCGAAGCCAAATGCTATTGGACCCACCTGCCTAAGTAAGCTGCTGCTGCCTGCCCAGCCCTGGCATCCTCAGATGCTCCTTTTGCGAGGGCTTCTCCTTCCCTGAATATGGCCTGTTCCCCTAAAAGCTGCCTTTGATTTCTAACCTGTGCACAGATTGGTTTCTTCAACCTCTAAATTCCTTTTAGCTCTAGCATTCTCTGAATTGAAAGTAAATTGGTTACTGTTGGCAGGCAGGCACGCACACTTGTGCCCCAAAGCCTTCTTTATTAAAGAAGTGTTTATTGTTGCATTTGCCTGTGTACATTTTGTTATTTAACCCAGAGGAGTGATTCTATAGTGAGAGTGCTCGCTACAAGCCAGGTAGGCAGAAACTAGTGCTGGTGAGAAACAAGTGTGCAGGTGCTACCTCTCAGAGTGCTGTCCCACATGCCTTACCCACCACGCCGGTCACGCTATGTGGCCACCACACCCCATGTGGGCCAAGCCGGGCCCAGCTCTTCTTCCCACAGCTAACCGATATGTATACATACATATATATATATATATATATATATATTTTTTTTTTATTGGGGGGCAGTTTTTGACTGGGGCCAGGTTTGAACCCACCACCTCCAGTATATGGGACTGGCGCCCTACTCCTTTGAGCCACAGGTGCCGCCCCAGCTAACTGATACTGATGATGCTTCTGGCTGATCAGAATGAGCACTTCCACCAAATGGCCACTCAGTGACCTCAAGGCAAGAAATTGTTTTCTTGTACTTCTTAATGTATCCATATGCCCAGTGGTCAGCAATCCTTGAGGGTTTCCTGAAGCTGGAACAAAATTGCTCTCTTAGAAATTCCAAGTAGGTTCTACTTCCAATGTAAAGCCTTGATTTCAGGGCAGAGTGACCCTTTTTGTGGGAAGAGCTGATTGATTGAACCATTTGGTTCATTAATTCAATTATTCCACAATTATGCGCATTGACTAAGTGTCCAAACTACCCTCCTTTCTAGGCTGATCGTGAACAAAGCAGGGTCCCTGCCATCCTGAAGCTTGCAGCACAACAAAGTGGAAGTACAGTCATCAGTAACCAAACAAATATTTAATGGCACTACAGGAAACCAATGGTCTCAGTGACAGAGGAAGATGGATTAGAGAGGGGGTTCATGGAAAGTGAAGACCTAAAGAATGAAACAGGGTCAGTCCAGTATGGCAGGGGTAGGGGGCTGTCCCAAGTGAAGGAAGTTCCAAGCAAAGTAAACAATAGGCATAATAATCCGGGGGCACATGGGGAAGGCTTAGCTCGTTTGAGGAAACCAAGAAATGTGTCCCAGCCACTCTGAGTCTGCGTCCAGCCTGTACCTGTTCACAGTCACCTGTTCCCAAGACAGTGCATGCTGTCCAGGACTCTCTGCAGAGGAGGGGGGGTTGGGGCTGCCAGGAATGCAGAGGAGCCAGCTTTTCCCCTCCCAGGCTTGGTGTGCGACGCCCCGGTGTGATTTGGTATTTTACACAGACACTGAGATTGATATTTGTGGAAAATACAGTCGGCTCTACCACCACATTAGTGGCGATTTCAAGTCACTTTCTGTGCTACATTTCTCTTCCACTGTTTTCAAGGCCTCCAGAAAGTCTTCTTAAATTTTTGGCTGGATCTCAGCTTCTCAGTGGGGAATTAGGGCAGGACCTGCCTTGGAAGGAAAGGAAAGAGAGAGTTCCATCTCCTCCCTGAAGCCAGAGTGGGAGAATCAGCGGAGGTCACCCACAGAGGTCAACTAGCCTAGGGGTTCTCGCAGGGGTCACTTGCTCAGAGGCAATAGCTCAGCATGCTGACCAGACCAGGAGGTGAGACAGAAAGGGAAGTAGTCCTCCAGGAACTCGCAGAGAGATCAGGAGACTGCTCAAAAGTGATAACAGTCGTCCTCACAGGGCACTCTGGCTACTGCTGTTTGTCTGTAAAAGGAGATAAGATGCTGGGTCAGGCTGGAGTGTTGGTTCTACCTCAGTGAGTCATGTGACAGACGTCTAACTGGCTTTCGCTGCCTTTCCCCCAGTTCTCCCACTTTCCTGGACCCTGAGGATCAATAGTCTCTTGGCATAAAAGCCACTTCTGCTTGTTTTCAAGACTTGAGACAAAGTTATGTAAGAATTGAGAGTAACAGGGAGCTTTTAGATGAGGTTTGAGAGCCTTTAGACCTTTTCAAAATCTAACATGTATTAATTTTTTTAAAAAATAGACTTTTTAACAGAGCAGTTTTATGTTTATAGCAAAATTGAGTGGAAAGCACCGAAAGTTCCCACATAGCGCCCTCTGCACAGATACACAACCTCCCCCACCAGCGACCTTCTACACCACAGTGCTGGGTTTATTGTAACTGATGGACCCACCTCAGTTTACATTAGGGTTTGCTCTTGGTGTTGTCAAGTCAATGGGTTTTGGTAAATGTACAATGACATGTGTTCCCCATTGTAGTATCATACAGAATATTTGCACTGCCCTAAAAATTCCCTGTCCTCCCATCCTCCCATTCCCCCTTCTCCCATTTTTCCCTGCCAACCCCTGGAAACCACTGATCTTTTGACTGTCCCCATCATCTTACCTTTTCTAGAATATCATATAGTTGGAATTATTCAGCACATTATTTCAGGGTGGCTCCCTTCACTTAGTAACATGCATTTAAGGTTCTTCCACGTCTTTTAGTGACTCAGTAGCTCATTTCTTTTTAGCTCTGAATAATATTCCATTGTCTGAATGCACCACATTAGTGGCGATTTCAAGTCACTTTCTGTGCTACATTTCTCTTCCACTCTTTTCAAGGCTTCCGGAAAGTCGTCTTAAATTTTTGACTGGATTTCAGCTTTTCAGTGGGGTATTCACTTGCTGAAGGATATCTTGGTTGTGCCTGAGTTTTGGCCACTATGAATAAAGCTATTATAAACATCTGTGTATAGGTTTTGTGTGGACATATCTTTTCAGTTCATCTGCTAGATAGCAAGGAGTATCATTGCTGAATCTTATGGTGAAAATATGTTCAGTTTTGTAAAAAACTGCTGAGCTGTCCTCCAAAGTGGCCATCCTATTTGTAACAAACACTGTGTAAATAAAGGTACATTTAGCTATAATTTCCCTCTTTCTCTATGTATGGTGACTTTGGGGGACACTCTACCCAGTAGAACTTCTTTCAAAACTGGAGTCAACCTTCCCCACCCTCGCTGTTGCTTTGTCAACTAAGTTTATGCAATATTCTCCACACTTTGTTGTCATTTCACCAATGTTCACAGCATCTTCACCAGGAGTAGTTTCCATCTCAAGAAACCACATTCACTTCTCATGCATTTGAGTTTGATTATGAGATTGCAGCAAAGAGGCTCCACTTCTAATTCTAATTCTCTTGTGGTTTCCACCACATCTGCAGTTACTTCCCCTACTTCATTACAGAATTTTTACCAAGGGTTGACCAACATATCAAGAATATTTTCATTGTTGTCTGATGTTAAGAAACTGTCACACCCTGCTGGGTGCAGTATCCAGTAATCCCAGCACTCTGGGAGACCAAGGCAGGAGGATCCCTTTAGCTCAGGAGTTTGAGACCAGCCTGAGCAAAAGAGAGACACCATCCCTACTAAAAATAGAAAAATCATCCAGCCATTGTAGTGGGTTCCTGTAGTCCCAGCTTCTTGGGAAGGCTGAGGCAAGAGGATCATTTAAACCCAGGAGTTTGAGGTTGCCGTGAGCTATGATGATACCATGGCACTCCAGCCTGGTGCAATAGAGTGAGAGTTTGTCTCAAAAAGGTCGGGAGGATGAACGTGCCACAGCCACCCAATCTTGACCAACTCCTACTGATCAAGGCAAGACCCTTTAAAAATTTATGACTTGCTGAAAGCTTAGGTGATTGTTAGCACTCAAGAAATAAAGCATTTTTTATTTTTTGAGGTACGTACATTGTGTTTTTACACATAATGCTTTTGCACAGTTAATAGACTATAGTGTAGTATAAAATAATTTATATGTGCACTGGGCAAACAAAAAATTTGTATGACTCGCTTTATTATAAGATTCACTTTATTACAAGATTCACTTCACTATGATGGTCTGGAATGGAACCCATAGTATCTTCTGGGTATGTGCCTGTATATTTTGGATAACACTCATCTATCGGACATGTCTTTTGTAAATATTCTATTCTGCTCTGTGGCTTTAGACCTTATTTTGAGAATTCCTTTAGCAAGTAAGGGTTTTCCCTTTCAGGAAAAGGGGGGAATTTCTCCTTTGATTTTGTATGACAAAAGACTTAGAGATGATTAGTGATTATGAACCCCCAAAGGAGCACAGCAATATGATGTAGAAGTTTTAAAACATTGTGTTTGTACTTTCCTAAAAATTTCTGGTCAATTTTATGTTTCTGCTTTTTATTTTTTACATATCTAACTTTTTAACATAACTATAGTATCATTATCACAACCCCCCCAAATCCCAATAATTCCCAATTATATCATCAATTTGTGTTCAATTTTTCCTTATTTTTTCCAAAGAAGGCAATTTAAAATGTCTCCAATAGTTCTCCTAAGATCTTTTTTTAGGATAACTATATTCATTTCAATTTAACACTTCAACATGCCTCCTCTTATGTTTCACTAATTATGTTACATCTAAAATTCCTTTTAAAAGTACATTTTAGGGTTTTGGAAAAAGTCCAGATCTTGGGTAATAGTGTCTTCTGTATCTAAACATTCCACCTGCCACTTGAACCACAGAATAATGCTCTGCTCAGCTCTTGAAACAGCTATTAGGCAATGGAACTGTACAAATAACTCTGGAGAAGACAGCGTTCTTATACCAGTACCATATGCATATAAACACTTACATATATATTTCATTCGAAGCCAATTCAAACATTTCAATGTGTTTTAAAAATGGATCTATCCCAAAAGACCACTTTAGATACAATCAGTAAACTTTAACCACTTCAGCCAAATTGGAGGAAATACTGTGAATTAGCTAAAAGCTAAAAATAAAAATACTATTCAAAAACTTTTAACCATTTACAATCCATAACTCTAAGCAAATACTTCATTATGCTATCAATAATTCTAAGCAAATATTCCACACAAGTCTCCTTAATGAATAAAGAAGCATTTTACTTACAAGGGTGCAACAATTCAGATAATGGCCAACTTCTCATCGGTAACTACACAGGCCAGAAAACAATAGTACAACATCTTTACAATGTCAAAAAAAAGGAAAAAAGCCAGTTACCTTAGAATAATATATCCAAAATCAATATATCCATCAAAAATAAGCAATAAGACATTTTCAGAAAAAGAAAGTAAAGCTGAATGGAATTATTCCTAGCATGAGTCTACTACAAGAATACTAAAGGAATTTCTTCTAGTTAAAAGAAAATGCTATCATATGGCAACTTGGATTTACATGAATAAATTAAGAATATTAGAAATTATAGTAATTTTGCTATAATTAGTTTTTCTTTCCTCAGTTTCCTTAAGAGAGAATTGAGCTACTTAAAGCAAAAGTAATAGCAATATATTGTGGGCTTTATTAAGAAGAAACTTGTAAGACAACAATAGAACAATGGAAGGAGGCAGATGGCAATATTCTTTTTTAAGGTTCTTATTATACATGAAGAAGTATAATATGAATTCAGAGTAGATTATAATAAATCGGGGACATATGATAAAATTTTCAGAGTAAAAAACAATAAAAATAAAGGGTTAGCTAATAAAAAAAATGGAATACTACCAATTATACCATCAATCCCCCCTCAAAAAAGGAAGAAAAAAGAAGGTGACGTGATAAATAGAAAACAGATAACAAAATAATAGTATTGCATATGTGACATTTCATATAATAAAATAATCAATTCATTAAGAAAGATTAAAAAGATTAAGATTAAAAAAATATTAAATATGTATTACCTAATAACAGAGGTTCAAAATACAGAAGCAATAAAATAAATTTAAAAAATATGGAAGAAAAACTAACAATGGTAAAAGGAGAAATAGACAAATTCAAATACATAGTTTTGAGATTTTAACATTTCCCCCTCAATAGTTGCTAAAACAAGTAGATAATACTATCAACCACCTTGACCTAATTGACATTTATAGAATTCACCACACAAAAAGTATTCACATTTTTGCAAAGATATGTGAGACATTGCAAAGGTAGATCATATGCTGAGTCCTTAAAAAGTCTACCTTTTAAGTAATTAAATTATACCAAATATGTTCTTTGATCACAGTAAAAGTAAATTACAAATCAATAACAAAAAACTACCTGGAGAAATCTCCAAATACTGTATTTGGAAATTAAATTCTGGAATTAAACTGAAGCAGTGAAAGAGAAAAATAGTGAAACAATAGAGAAATTTAATGAAACAAAAATTTGTTTATGAAAAGCCTAATAAAATTGATATACTCAAACTAAATTAAACAAGAAAGACATAATGAAGACACAAATTATCAGCATGAAGTATGGAGAAGAGACCTCACTACAGACCCTATAGATAAAGTAATTTTATGAACAATAAATTCTACAACCTAGATAAAGTGGACAAAGTTCTTGAAATATATAAATTACTAATATTGACTCACAAAGAAATAGAAAACCCAAAAGGCTTATGATCATAAAAGAGATTGATTTCATACTTAACCCTTCTACCAATGGAACTCTGGACCTAGATCCTATCAAATGTAAGGAACAAAGTATATCTATCTTACAGATCTCTTTCAAAAAATAGAAAAGTATTGAACATTTCTGTCTTCATCTGTTTTGTGCTGCTACAACAAAATACCTGAGATTGGGTAATTCATAAAAAACTTTATTTCTCACAGTTCTGGAGACTAGAAAGTCCAAGACCAAGGCATCAGCAGGTTTGATTTCTATGGTGAGGGTCTTGTCTCTGCTTCCAAATGGGCACCTTGAATGCTGCAGGTGGGCAGAAACAGAGCGAAGGGGGATGGACTTTCTCCATCAAGCCCTTTTATAAGGGCACCTAATTCTGTTCATGAAGGAAGAGCCCTCATGACTTATCAACTCCCAAAGGCCTTACTTCCTAATACTATTGCATTAGGGATTAAGTTTCAGCATAAATTTTGGAGGAGAGAAAAACATTCAAACCATAGCAACTTCCAAACTTATTTTATGAGGGCAATGCACCATGTTATGAAAACTAGAAAAAAATTCAATAGTAAAAGAAAATTACAAAACCTATATCCCTCATGAACATTGTAGTGAATTTCTATAATTTCACGTTGTCTCGGCATCCATTTTTTATGTGGGTTTCACTTTGTTCTGCCAGAAAGAAGCAGCGCTTAGTCACCCTTAACACAGTTTCCATTTCTCTACTTCTTCCTAGTTTCTCAATATGGTTGATCCAAATATTTGCTTAAAACAACTGCCTCCTGGTGACCACCTGCCTCTTGTGACGACCACATATAGATATAACCCACTTGATTCACCTCACTTGTCACAGAATGCTACAGTGACCACTTTTCCATCACAATATGACCCTTCAGAATGTGGACATGCTTGCTCTAAACCCAATTAGAATTCCCCAGGGAAAGCTCCTTAGGTAATTCCCTGGACCCAATAAAGGCATCAGCCCATAGGTTGGCTTTCTATTGCTCCCCAAATGCTGGCTGAGCATATTGCCCCTGCAACTTCCTGTAAGCCTTCATCAGTACCCATAGTCTCTCATGGATGTGTAAGTAATAAAATTCTGTCATTTTGTGTATTTTTGTTGTATTGCCTCCTCTGTCTTACCCAACCAATACATCCAGACCTAACTATTTTCCCAGTTAAGGCTCCTCTAGAGAGCAATTTTCTTGGCAGTAATAAACTGGATACAGGTCAGATAAGAGCCATAAGATTATCTTCTAGTATAAACAAGTTTCCTATGAAAATAACACCTGATCATGAGTTGAACAATTAGACATTAGGCCATCCACCAGGCTGAAGAAATATTTTGTGAAATGTACATTGTAAACACAACCAAATCCCTTAAAACCCTTTTAGGGAAGGGCTAGAGTTTATAGCCACTCTGCCAAGAGAAACCTCAAGACCAAATTAGAAAAGAATACAACACACATAATTGCAAAATTTATTGCAATATGAGCACATCAATTCGCAATAATATGAAAAGACTAACATACCATAACCAATTAGAATTTATTCCAGAATGCAAAGTTGTTTTAATATTTAAAAATCAATCCATGTAAGTTATCTTAGTAATAAAGGAGAAAAACCATATGACCATATTAATAGATTCAGCAAAATCACGTGATACAATGCAAGGTCAATCCACAATATAAGAAAAAACTAAGCAAACTAGAAATAGGAAACTTCCTCAACCTAACATAGACAAAAGCTTAGAGTTGCCATCAAACTTAATGATAGAATGCTGAATACTTTCTGCCTACAATTGAGAACAAAGCCAAGACGTCTGCTGTCACAACTGTTATTCAGCATTGTACTGGATGTCCTTGGTATTATAGTAAGTCAGGAAAAAGAAAGTTTAATTGGATTGAAAAAAAATTAAACTCTCTTTATTCATAGATGATATATAAAATCCTATGAAATCTATGAATAAACATTAGAACTAATATGGAAATTTAGAAGGGCCATATAATACATAGTATAAAGAAAATGTATTTTTATATCGTAACAGCAAACAATTGGGAAATATGATTTAAAAATAATACCAGTTATATTGGCATTGAAAAATAAAATGTTTTTAAATAAGATAAAGTTTTCAAAATATGAGTGAGACTGTTAACTATAATACATTGCAAGACGTAACAAGTGGAGAACGATACCATATTCATGGATTGAGAGTTTTAATATTATTAAGCTATCAATTCACTCCCAATTTTTTTGTAGATTTAATATTATTGCTATCAAAATTCCAGCAAGATTGTTGTAGAACTTGTAGACATAATCTAAAGCGTACGGGCAAGAGGCAAAACAATTTTGAAAAATATCAACACAGGTAGCAGAATTATAACAGTGTATTTTTAAAATTTACTATAAAGCCACAGTAATCAAAATGGTATACCAGTTCTGGCAGAAGAATAAATAAATAGATCAATGGAGTACAATAAAGAGTCTAGAAATATCACACACACATATGTACCGTCAATTGATTTTTGCCCAGCCTACCAAGGGAATTCAATGAGGAAAGAATTTCAACAAATGGTGCTAGAAAGCTAGCTATTTGTATGGGGTAGAGAGTGAATCCTGACTCATATTTTACACACTACAGAAAAATTAATTTGAAGTGGATCATTGACCTAAATATAAGAGCTAAAACTTTAAAACTCTGGAATAAAATTTAAAAAAATCATGTGTTAAGAAAAGAGCTCTTAAATAGGACATAAAAACGTAAGCCATAAAAGAAAAAAATTAAAAAATTGGACTTAATCAAAATTTAAAACTTTCCCCTATCCAACTGTATGATTAAGAAAATTAATTGCAAGATATACACTGGGAAAAAACAAACAGAAAAACAGTGACAAAGGACTGCTATCCAGAATATATAAACAACTCTTACAACTTAACAATAAGAAAATTACCTGACTTTTTTTTTTTTTTTTTTAAGGAACAGAAGCTTTGACTAACCCTTTAGAAAGAAGATACATAAATGGAAAATAAGCACATGAAAAGATAAATATTATTAATTACTGGAAAAATAAAAGGAAAACTACAATAAGATATTATTGCGTATCTGTTAAAATAGCTAAAATTAAAAAGTCTACTATTGGCAAGCATGTGAAGGCACTGGAACTCTCATATATTGCTGATGGGAAAACGAGATGTTATTTCACTTTTGAAAACAGTTTGGTTTTTTTCTTATAAAGTTAAACATATTTTTACCTCACTGTTAGGCATTTACACAAGAGAAATGGAGACTTAAGTCTAGAACATTCAGACGTGAATATTGATAGGAGCCTTATTCATAATTGCCAAGAAAAGGAAGCAACCCAAATGTCCATGAGCAAATGAATAAAAAAAACAAAATATGATATATTATTCATATGCTAGGAATGAAATATTGATACATGCAACAACTTGTATTAATCTTGAAAACTTGATACTAAGCAAAAGAGGTCAGCCACAAACGTATGTATACTCTGATTTTATTTTATGCAAAACCCCCAAATGGAAAAACTAATTTATTGAGACAGATCAGTGGTTGCCTGGTGTCAAAACTGGGGAGGAGTCATTGCAAGGGGCTAAAAAAATCTTTAGAGTGATGCAGATATGCTATATCTTGACTAGGTAGTGGTTACACAGGTGTACACATTTTCAAACACATGGAACTAAAAATGAGACATTTTATTGTAGGTTAATTGTGACTCAGTAAGATTGAATTAAAGCAAAGAAAAATGCACACAAAAACATTGCTATGCATCTACTGGAATGGCTAAGATTAAAAGCACTGACATTGTCAAGTGTTAGGGAAAATAGGAGCAACAAAACTCCTCCACTGCTGATTAGCGTATAAATTGGTAAAAATCACTCTGGAAAACTAGCATTAGTGATCATGTGTACAACCTTTGACACAGGCATTCCCTTTCTAAATATAAACCTAGCATATATTGGCACCAAAAGAATGTTCATCACAGTATCATGTGCAATAGTTGTAAACTAGAAATAACCCAATTGCCCACACATAGTAGAATGAATTAACAACTGGTGATCTATTCATGGGATGAAATACTATGAAGGGCGATATATTCACAATCTGGAATGTAGCAAAGGGAATGAATGAACTTCTCATCCATGCAAGAAACAACAGTGAAGCTCACAAAGCAGATGCTTGAGTGGGCAGAATGTGTGGTTACATTTATATAAAATTTGTAAGCATGGAAAACTGATCCATGGTGCCCGGACAGTGTGTTCTTAGGCAAAGAGGAAGGGGGCTGAGGAGAGTTTCTGGGAAGGTAGTAACTTTTTATTTCATGACTCCAGCTGCTGCCAGAGTATGGTCCCTTTGTAATGCCACATTGAGTTAGATAGTCACGGCTTATGCCTTTTTCAGGAAGTAGAAGTCTAGAGTTTTTTGTCAATAATTTTAACGCTCAGTGGGAGGATTCAAAAAGGGAGGAAGGTAGAGATGTAGTAAGATTACTGAAAGATATTTTTTGGATGAGGAAATGTTTGAGTTCTACTCACATACTGATCTTTTTAAAGCCACTAAAGGGGAAGAATTAATGCCATAGGAAATAAATGATTTAAAGGAAGAAAGACTGTTTTGTTTTGTTTTTTTAAGGCAGGGGCTCAGGTGGGAAAGAAAGGAGGAGGGCATTTGTGGGAGTGCTAATGTACAAAATCTTGTACCAGAATGACCCTTTTCCCTCCAAGTCTCAAAAAAGAAGCTAATGACGGAAGCCACATAGGAAACCTATAGAAGGATGAAGGAAGAGTGGGAAATTTTGAAAAAGAAGCTGAGGGAGTTTGTGTTTGATTCAAAGTGCAGCCAGACGCAGGACCCCAAGGGCAAGGCGGTGAAAGGTGGCACACTCAACCTAGGAAGGAAGACGGGCAGCTGCTTACACATAAATGAAAGAAAAAATGAGTCACATGGAAGGCTCAGCTAAATTTCAAATCTACACCTTCCTTATTGTGTTCATAGGCACAATCATTCTCCCCAAATACCTGAGCATGAAACCTCAAAGTCGTTGTTTCGTTGTGTCCCTTCACGAGCTTCTCATACCCAACACTCCCCTCTCTGTCTTCTGCAATGGAGGTCCTCCTGGAGAAAGCCTGAGCTTCTGTGACATCTGCCTAGCACGGTCTCTGCCTCTAGTCTCCCCTTTGATTCCTATTTCCCTAATATGACACTTAAATATTGTCATGTTCGTGTTCAAAGACCTTCAATGGCTCCTGGTGTCGACTGTGAGTTAGACTAAAAAGCTGAGACAAGAGAGCCCAGCTCCCACTTCAGACCATGACGGAATCTGGAGCACATGGCTCCCCAGAGCAGACACAAGCTCAGCAGCTCCACAGGCAGACTTCAGCCCAGGTAAGTACAAAGTAATAATAGCTGACAGGTGTTACGTACTTATTACGTGTGGGACATTGTTCTAAGCACTTGGTGTGTGAGCCCATCTGATTCCCTAACGATCTCTTGGGGTGGGTTCTAGTCTTCTCATTGGATAGGCAGGGGAAATGACGCATGGAAAGGCCATGTAAGTGGCCCCACTTAGAGTTAGTGAGTGAGTGCAGAAGGTAGCAAGTCCAGACAGCTGACTCCAAAGCACGAATGTAACTCAGACATTGAGAACAGGCACTTGCTTGGCTTCCAACATCTCTGTCTCTGAGTTTGCCTGTCTAAAGCAAAATCTTGGTTTGAAGTCTTGCCTCTAGTCTCAGCATGGCCTAGGATCCTTCGAATTTGGGGTTTCCTTCTGGTACTAGAGCTATACCATGTCTTGAAACAGAACTTTTCCCTCCCCTAACTCTATGGGTTGGGGGCCAGCCCCTTGTCCATGAGTCAACCTGTGACCTCAGTGGTGTGCTAATTCCTCCTACTCAGCCATGAAAAATGGCTAGTCATTTTTAAATGCTGAAAATAAGAATTGGCAAGTTAAAAATTGGAGAGGGAAATCTCATCCTTGGAAAAAACAAGTGGTCCCTCGAAAGATTATTTTCATCTTCTTCCCTGCTCTATAGTTCTGATTTCAACACAAAATGATCTGTATGTATTTTATTAGTATTTTACCCTGTTTTATCGGATTGATTCTCATTTGCAAACAGACTTTCTTTTTATTTTTCCTTGATTTTAAGGAAATTATCGTTTGAAGAAAGAAACAATTAACAAATCCTTTTACCCAGGAAGTTTGTTTTCTCTTTCTAAAAAGTTATCCTCATTTTTCTTCCCAGAACATTTTTTCCCAGGATTTTTTTTTTAACAAGTTAGAGATTACGACCACCTTTTCGATGCTATCTGAGACACTTTTAAGATTCCACTATAGATGTAATTTTTATCAGTTTGAATAGTGTCGGCATGTAGCGGGGTTCTTACACAGAGGCAAAGATTTGTGCTAATATTCTACAAACTAAGATGCCACCAGCCTATGAAAGTTAAGTTTTACAGGCACTGCTCTGTCACTTAGTGTATTTCTTTCTTCTCAAAACACACAGCTTAAAGGTTTGTCATGAATAGTATGAAATCTCACCCTTCCCACGCTTCGATGTGGAAGCCCTATCGTAAATACGTAGCACATTATCCTTAAAACAAATTTCACTCTGACTTCAGTGACACTGAAATGGACTGCGAACAATGGTGCTGGCTCCACTCCAGGGTTTCTGCACACTGCTCCTTAACATAAAGTGAGTTCACAAAGGCTGGGGTTGCATTTCTGAGGATAACAGATACTTTAAATACTGTACACTTTTGTGTCTGCACATACAAAGTAAAGCAGTGAATTGGGGCAATTATCCTTGTAATTCAAGTGTGCCTTTTCTCCCCACATACATATTTTGGCTTCAATTATCTGAGTGTTCCCAACAAAAAGGATTTCCCCCACTACTACTTTGTGGATAATGGCTTCATTTCTCGACTTTGTGTATGTATATTTAAATTATTCCCTAGTCTATATGTATAAATGGGAGACACTTTTGCAAATAAATCATTCTGGAAGCAACATTTTTCTTTTTTCGGTTCAATAGGCAAAGGGTGGTTTTCCAATGAGGTCAGAGTCCCACCCAGGCAGGGACAGCCAATCTCCCCCTCCTGCAGCTTGAGGACCAAGAGACGATGGCAGAGGCCCTGGCCCCTGGGGACTCGACAGAAGCTGTCATCCAGGAGGCAGGCACACAATTCACCTGTGGCCTGCTTGTCATCATCAGGTGCATTGACGGGGAGGGGCCTGGGAAGGAGAAGCGCGTCTCCCATGCCAGCCAGTGAGAGAGCAGAGGTGAGGTCATTCAGCAGGAGTGAGATTGCGCTGTCAGCGTTGCCGATGGGCATTTGTGGACAGATAGTTCCTAGACTCTCTGTGGAGTCCTTTGCAGGGCTTCCCTGCAGGGAGGGATTTGCAGGATGGGATTAGGAATTGTGAACTGGTCTTTAGTGTCGGGTGCCAATAGCATGTGAAGAGCTGGTGGCCTGAGGGCCCAGAGGAATTGCCCATCCTAACGTGCGCACGTCAGTTTAAGAACAAAAGTGCTATGCTTTGGCAGGTGAGCGAGCAGTCCACCTCTTTGTACTTGTTTGGCCTTTTCTCTAAGAAAGGTGTTGCTTTCTTTTAAAATTGTGCAGATATAAATGTGGACCTTGTCTTAGGAATCCTTGATTTGAGTGCAATTGAGTAAGAGACATATGTTTACAATATGATAAAGTCCATCATCAGAGTATTTATGCCACAATCTCTAAAAATGATGGATTTTTAGTGGTGTGAAATGTAGGTCAGGGGAGGGTAACCCCAAAAAACTTCACTGAGGGGGAAGACTGTACGGTTTTTATTGTATTATGGCTACAGTTCCAGATACTTTTGAACCAAACCCAGAGGTTTCAGAATAGAAGTCTCGGAAATGTTATTACTCCCCTTAGTACTGAGCAGGAGAACTTGCTGCTTCTCGGAGTGAGCGCATGTGGGTACATGTGTCAGGAAAGTCGATGACTTCCTCTACCAGGTGAATATGAAAACAAAATGCCTCATTTCTAGAACAGGGGGATCTATGGAGCCCTGGAGCCAAGAGAAACCAAGAAGTCCAGTCTTTTAAAGCGGAGATGAATGAGGTGCTGGTTGCATTAAAACGGCTGTTCTCAAGTCTGGGGAATTGTCATCAGCTGATGTGGCCATTAAGGATGAAAGAAAGTTTTTTTCATGATGCTAAGGTTTTTGTTTTCTGGTCATAAATCAATCATTGCTTTATGTCAGTTGACCTTAACTGGAATGTCTAGTCATAGGAGATATTTTAAGATAATTTATGACTGCCACGGTCAACAGCACCAGAGATGGAGACCCTGTGGAAATGAATCCTTGCTCAGGGTTCAGACGGCTCGGCTCAGGACTGCCAGCCGCTGGCTGAATATTTCCAGTCATTCCTTCTCTTCCTCCATCAACATGTTCAGGGATCTCCAAAACTAAAATCCCCAGCTGCCTATCTACCGTCCAGCTCTGTCGTTTTCTCACTTAGGTCTCCGAACTCTGTCTGAGGTCCCCACCTTTGTGCTCATTCAGTCCCTTCTTCAACCCCTGAAATCTCCACTGCCTCCTCCAGATGGGACCTGCTCTTTCAAAGCTTCCCGGCCCCGCCCCTTCGGCCGTCTCGTCTTGTTCCTCCTCTTCCTCCCTCCTCCCCCACCTCCTCCTCTTTGTTCTTTCTCTTCTTTGCCCACTTTCTCCCCCTCCTCTCTCTCCCAAATTCTAATTCAGGAGTTGATTGACAGCTCATTCTTCCCAACCCTTCCTTGATTTAGGACACTTTTGTGACCACCATATATCCTTCCAAAATCACACCTTTGTACTCTGGTTCTCAGCCCTTATCTCGGTCTGACTCTGCGTCACCTTTGCATTTCCCTCCTTCCCCCACCCCTGGCTGTGCTGCCCTCACGTGTCCATCTTTTCCCATCCTTTATGCAAGACCTTTCCTTCTCTCTATAGCTCTACCTAAACCATCATCTGCGGTACTAACCCTGTGTATGGTTCAACTAAACTCAACACAGGTTGAGTGCCCACCCCTGTGTCCAGCTGCCACTGTTTGTCCTGTTGGTGCCGTAGGCTGAAAATGACCAATCTTAGCATCGTCCTCCTAAAACAACGTCCTCCCTCCCCTTCCTTTCCCCACTCATCCTGCTTCCTGGATTTTAGAGTCTCATTGGCTTTAAAGCTAGATCCCCTGACATCTCAATTCTAATATCCAAGCTGTCATCTTTCCTACTTGAACAGAGCACTGTGGTACAGCCTCTCTTTGCCCCCAGCTATGGTTTTCATTTGATTTCTTTTCTCTTTGACAGAGATCTCTTGCCTCTGTGCCAACTTCTCTTCTCCTGTTTTTTCCTGCACTAGGGCACTCTTTGATCCTCTGTCCCTATCCTGTACCCTCTCAGTGTGCCCCCCCCAATGGCGTCTGTAACCCGGATGAGAACTCATACATCTCCCCCTCAAGGCTGCAGGATGCAGTGGAGCGGATTGGTGAGAGTGTGAAGCCTGACTCTGTGTCACAGTTTCCTGGAGCCTTTCCTATCCATCCCTATCATGTCCTTGAGATTAACCCTGTGCAGTGAAAAGAGCAAAGGAGCAGAAGAATAAACTACAGATGATGAAACCACAGTTTAGGATGGTGCAATGGTTGCCCAAGATTTGAGAGCTGCCCAACATTTGAAAGCAGGACTTGCATCACTAAAGTCCCGGAGTCTCCTTGGAGTTTTAATAAGCTAAATAATGATTATATCACTTTCCTGAAGTCTTTCAATGGCTCTTCACTGTCGAAGAAAAAGAATCTAATTTCATGAACCTGGTTCCCAAGGTGGAATCCATGGTCTGGTTCCAAGTTACTTCTCCAAGTTGATTTTCTGGAAAAATAAACTAATTCCCTGATGTACAATCTTTGTGCACCAGTGTTCACTAAAATGTACCCAACACAACTCTCAGCTGATCACCAGCTTCAGTCTCATTTATAGTCTATTCTCCTTACAGCTCCAGAGCGGACTTTTAGAAATGTGAGTGAGCTCATGTCTCTGTGCAGAACAAGATCGCCAGTCCTCACTATGGTGCGCAAAGCTCCACACGATCTGGCCTCAGCATTCTCGTTAAGCTCCTCTCTACAAGTCACCTCCTCGGTAACATGCCACGTGAGTTCACGAGCACGCCGCAGACACGCTGGGTGCCCCTCTGCAGGCCCTCAGCACCTGCTGTTCCTCTGCCTGGGGTGCTCCAGCCCCCACCCCTGCACAGCGGCCTCTCTCAGTTCCAGAAGATTTCCATTTGTTAGAGAGACCTCCCTGCCTATCCACTTTACAGTGACACGTTCCTGTCACCTCTGCCCACTATCCTGCTTTAACGTTCTTTTCAGCACCTAACACCTGGCGGGTTAGAGTTTTGTATGTTTAGTGTCCTTTTCCTGCCACTGGAGTGTGAGGTACTTGAGAGCAGGGACGTTGTGTGTTTGATTGATTCCTGGGTCCCCAACATGAGACCCACGCCTGGTGCGCAGTGGATGCCTGGTGCGTGGCACATGCCTGGTGAACATTTGCCAAACACGTCTGTCATCAGTGAAAATGACACTGCTTGTTGTTTACTGTCTCCACATTCTGACTCAAGCTGCTCTTTCTGCCTGGAATTTGTGGCAGATCCTGCAAAAGAATCCAATGCCACATGCCACCTTGGCCATCAACACCCAAGTCATGGACCTGCTACGTGGGACATGTACCTGAGCACCCAGTCTCTTCCTCTGGGAGTGGCCAAGCTCTTCTCCACACTCCAAGGACAACATCTTTGTATCTCTTTGGTGACATCTATTGCACTCCGTCTGTGGTGTGGATAATTGTGTACCAGACCTGGTATCTGTGACAGTGCCTGGCACAGACATTGACACACACACAAGTACTATCTGTATAAATAGAGCAGTAGTTAGAAATAGATTATCAGCACATGGCTGCATATTCAATCAAATGTATAAAGAGAAAAGTAAACATAAATGAAAGAGGCTAGGATGGGTACAGAGCGTAAGTAACAAAGGGAGAGAAAAAATGGAGGGAAAACCCGAGAGGAGCCGAGAGCTACTATCCTTCCGGAAATTACACACCCTTCTTTAGGTTAATCCCTTGCCTTGAGAAAATGACCTGGAGACTATGAGTGGTTAATGTGGGGTGACCTGGACTTGCATTTGTTCATGGCAGTCAGCAGGCCAGGTGTGGGAGCCGGGAGGGCTGTGATGGGTAAGGACAGATGGCTGCACCCCTTCCCCCAGTCTCCCTAGTCAGGGGCCAGTGTTGTACCTCCCTGGCTGGCCCTGCCAACATTGTCCTGGCAACCTGTGCACAACCACCAAGTTCACTGACCCTTCCCAAGCAGAGGTCATAGGTTCATTTCCCAGCGTCATCAGGGATCACTCCAGGCTGTGCACTGACCCAGCTCAGGGACCGGGAGCCAGTGGCAGGAGCAGGGCAGGGGCGAACTGAAATCTGTATTGCTAAGTCCTGAGTCGTGGCCTCCCAGGTGGACAGAAGCAGCAGGGGAGAGCAGAGGTGGGGGAGGCCTAAGGCGAGAGCAGCTCTGTTTCCCCAGCGGTCTGACGCTGATCACGGGGGTCAGCTCACGCAGCATGAACAAGTCCAGGGACAGCACCAGGGCCCACCCTGTCAGCCTTTGGCAGGGGATGGTGGTGGTGCTGGTTGCTGTCACTGCCCTGGCTTTGTCCCCTGCTGACCCACAGCTCCCAGGCTTATCTGCACCCCCACTCCCCACCCTCACCCCTCACCACCTCCCTGGAGAAGAAGCATGAACAGAACTAGGTGTGGCATCTAAAAACCTCAAGTCCTCGAGAAGAGGTAGATACCCACCTCCACTGCACCCCGATTTGCCCATCTGTAGAGTGAGAGGGAGAATACTTACTCTGTGACTCAAATGAAATACTCATGAAAAATCACAGGTAAACTACCATGCTTATGATGTGAGGTTAGCTTTCTTCAACCTCCCAGCTTACACATCATCGTCCTCATCTTTCCCTAACTGCCCTTTTACAAATCTACTCTGATATGAATAAACCATACTTTAAAAAATGCAATTAAGCCAAATATACACATGCTAAGCCACAGAAAGAGACAGCTGTGTGATCTACGTAAACCAGCCAACATTTTATTGTTCCACATTTCAGGATATTATAGATATTGTGCTTTTGTACATTAAAACTATTAGTTGCTTGAAGTTGATTGAAATAGGCCACTCTAATTTTATTCCAAATCACCTTTGTTGGGTGCAGGAAATGAAGTTTCTTCAGTGGACCTGAGTGCCAAGGTTGGCTTTTGCGGAAGTTGGAGCAGGGGGGCCTGGCATCGACCTTGACACTCTGCAGGGTGACTGAGGTGCTGGCTGGGCTTGCCTGGATCAGCTTTACAATTCTCACTCCGATTTCTCTCTCTCTTCTAGCCACCTTGTAAGCCCCCAGATGTCACCATCAATTCCATAAGGCAAGAATTGCAGGCTAAAATGAGACACTATGCTACCTCATTGGCTTTGACTTTAGACTCTTTCCAAATTTGAAGTACAACTTTCCAGAAAATTATACAGGAGAGAAATAACTGCTTATGTGATTGATATAGAAGAGGGAGTTGTTAAAAAAAAAAAAAAAGTTTGTGAAACAAACAAAGGAAGTAGTGAGACATTGCTTTTGTCCTCAAAAAGCTTCTGAAGTTTTAAGGGGATACCCTTACTGCAGAGTTGGGCTTCTGTCTGGTGAGAGTCTCCCTGAGTAGGTATCCAAGGAAAGCCTTGCCTGGCCCACCAAGAGGACAACACTGGACACCTGGTGGAAAGGGCTAGTCAGCCCAAAGGCAGGCACAAGCTCCAGCAGGCAAGGCGGGGTGTTCTCTAATACTGTCACTGAGCTTGCTCTGTGCACACCAGACAGGCAAGGAGAGGCACTCTCGCATTTAGTGCCTGCTGCTCTGTAAGAACAGCCACCCTTGCTTGAATACTTAGCTGTGCTATTGGAAATGCTTTACATTCGAGCCTTACAGTAACTCTCGGAGGGAGGTCCAATTGCTCTTCCCATGTCACAGATGAGGAAACTGAAGCCTACAGCCATTAAACTAGCCGCCGCAGGGCTCTCAGCCAGGGGCCCAGGGTGTCCAAACTTTTCTCTTTTCTGTTGCACATTGGAAGAAGAAGAGTTGTCTTGGGCCACACATTAAATACACAAACACTAACATAAGCTCGTGAGCAAAAGAAAAAAATGTGCCATGCATAGTTTTCATGATTATCGGACACCACAGATGAGTAAAACAGTCCTCAAATAACTTGTATGCAGCCCATGGGCTGCGGGTTGGACTCTCCTGGCAGTGTTTGAACCCAGGACTTCAGACTCTAGGGTCCACTCTCTGAGACAAATGCTGACGCCCCTGTGCAAGGTGATTGACATAAGGCCAATCAATGGATAGTCGTCTTCTTGGGACACTGACACAGCCAGAACTGCATCCTGGCCCCTCTCTCCCCCACCTGCCAACTCCCAGGGCGTGGCATGCCCCTGCTCACTTCTCTGCCTTTCTCCTAAAGGCTGCAGCTGTTCCCAGGAGTGCCACAACAAACAGCTGGCTGGGGGCTGGCTTCTCCACCTCCCCACTGCCCGAGATGGGGGCAGTCCTTAAAGCCATGGGTAGAGAGTGCCAGGCCCTTCCACCCCTCTCGGGAGGCACACAGGGTGATGACTCAGAGTGCCACAGGTCTCCACCAACTGCTTCTCCTTAGACACACACACACATGCACACACACTCTTCCACACGTATACACATGCCCTTGTGCACATGTGTGCACACATCAGGGAGCAGAGCCTTAGTGGCTTTTAAGCCCTTCCAGTGATCCTGGGGAGGTGTCTTCCCGCTGATACAACTTGAATTGCTTATCTCTGTGTTTTCTACGTGGCTGCTCTTCCCACACTGGAAAGGTGGGCTCCTGCCTGCCTTCTGCCCAGGCCCCTCGGCCCTGTGACCAATCAGCCTTCCTCTCATTCTGAGACCTGGGGTGTGCAGGGTGGAGGCCAGGCTTGCCTGTTCCTAGAGAGGCTGATGTGGGTAGAAACTGTCACCTTGGAGGTTGGGGGCCATTGTCCTTCCTCAACTTTGGTAATCATCTGAGTCTCTAACTATGAGCTCCAGGAGATTAAGAGCAATCCCCTGTCCATTTTTACTTCTCCAAATCCTAGAATAAAGCCTGGCATATGGGAAGGAAGGAGGGGTAGGTGTGTGAGTCACATGCCACCCCGGTCATGAGGCTTTTGCTCCTCAGGGAGGAGGCAGGGCCACTTCTCCCTAGACTCAGGGGACCCCCCAGATGGTGAGGGGGGTGGGGGATAAAGAAATGCCATCTGCTCGGGTAGACTGAGGAAGACTGAACCTTCTTGGGGCCCACATTGGAGGTGGCCTTGAAGGACGGGGAGGATTTTGGAGGGCAGTGCAACAGGCAGAATAAGGCCTGCTGCAGAGAGCAGGGAACGTTCAGGAAGCAGGAGGTCGTTTCCTGTGGCTGGAGTATGAGGCACACACACAGGAGCATAGGACAGGGCTCGGGAGACGCAGGGCGCTGGGCGGCGGCGGCGGGAAGCAGGAAGGCCAGGGTGAAGGGGCTGGTGGCCAGCTGTGTTTTCCCGCCTCTCTTTCTCACGGTTCCGAGAATCAGCTGCTCGGCGTGGAGTGGATGGAGGGACTTTCCTCGCCGCCTCTCTGGGCTTGCAGCTAGACCGGAGAGGAGCCTGCAACAATGGCTTTGGATTTAGAAGCAGAAATCAGGTTTGGGGAGGGCATTCTCCAGCGAGGGGAAGAGAACGGATTGTTACCTATTTGTGGAAAGATTCTATGGAGATTGTAACCATCCTAGCTGTGTCAAACTCCACTGGGCTGATTTCTTTTGCTAATAACATAATACTTTGTTCACAGCACATACAACTCCACCTGCAAAATCTGAATTATTCTATTGGACTCCTAAGTAGAAAATGCTGAAGTGTAAGAGTAATTGGCAACCTACCGAGGTTTCAAGGAAAAACTATTCTCCACATAAAATTTTAAAATGTTACCAATAGGGCTAAAGTCCCCTCTGGCCGACCCCCATCCCCACCTCATCCCTCCAGGTACCCTATCCCATCATAGCACCGGGAGAAGTATTAGCATCTGTCTGTTGTCTTTATTTCTAGAACTTTTCTCTGTGTATTTATAGATTCAGAAAATATATACTCATGCTTCACATTCCTGGGTCTCCGTGTATTGCTTATGTGGTTTTGAACTCAATAAAGCCCAAGGATGGAAAGTGAAGAGAACACTGCGTGTGTACTAAGTAGAAATAGGAAGCTCTTCCCATTCTGTAAATAAAGATAAGTGTCCACCAGAGTCTGGATTTTCCTTCCATGTTCAGGATCATGTGGAAGGACAAAATTGTTCCTATGTTTTCCTGGTTGGCTTCCTTACCTGCTTCTGGAAATCTCTGCTAGACCCTGACCCCACAGAAGATGAGCAAGTGTAATAGGAACACGCAGGTGGGGAAACCCACGGAGGACACGCAGACCGCCATGTGGTCTGCTCATGACCAGAGGTGGAAAGGCTTCCCTGCCCCCACCTACTGCTGGGAGGTCACCAGCTGCCCAGGCCTCCAGACACTTGTACCGCCATTGCAATAAAGAAAACCTGCCTCCCTCAGCACAAGGTGTGGGCGTTCGTCCCTATGGCTTGCTCAGTTCTCTGGTGTGGTAGTGACACTGGGTACGTTCTCTTACCTTCCTTTAACTCAAAATTCTCTTCCTACACCAAGACACACAAGACCTTGCAGACAGAGGCTTTCCATTGAGAAAGGCAATCAGACTGCTTAGATATCTCATAGACTAGAAAAATTGAGGCCGATTATTAATTTAGCAATAAAGAAGATTTCTTCACTTGGGTGATAAAGCACATCTTTTGTGCAGACTCGCTGCTTTGTACTTCCTGTGTTGACACTAACAGTGTCAGCTCTCCCAGCGTGAAATGGAGAAAGTTAGGGTGCACTTTCATGTCACCTATTACCGAGGACCTGCTCTCACTCTGATGAAGTATGATAACTACTGATTCTTTGTCTGCTTCCTGAAGCGACACGACTAATTTAACCTGTGACAATTTCATTAAGGAAAGCTAAGGGCCTGTCACCTTCCTCTGACAATTTATTTCCAGGTGGCATGTAGACTCCATGTTGGTTATTATCGAACATGACAAAAATTTCTTCTGCCTTCATTATGAAGACAAATTATAAATTGCTTTGGGTCAGGTTTTGTGAAGGCAATAAAATCTGCTAATGGGTTCCAGGTCCTTCTTTCCCACTAGCCAGGAGGCCACCCTTGGGTCACTGCATGGATATCACCATATTGATAGGACAGCTGTGCCTAAGGATTTCCACGGAAATCTGGAGGTCTTAGACACTGAGATTTGCTATATGAAGGGAAAATGATTTTATTTTCCAACTTTCCTGGAAAATTTTATTTCTGGGTTGACTTTGTACTCCTCAAGAGCAAGCTTCTCCACTGGGTCTCTAGTGCTGTGCAGTGACGTGTCCCAGCCCATCACCAGGCACAGCACCGTCTTCAGTGTGTGGATGTGTCTGGCGGTGGCATTGCTAACAGCCCGCCACAGGGCTTTGGACGTCAGACAGACGGTCCTTAGCCTCTGGAGCTCTGTCATGCTTGGGGGTGAGTGCTGACGCAGCACTTCAGATTCAGGATTCTGAGGTCTGAGCTGATATGCAGCATCACAAAAATACATTTTAAAAGGAAGAGCATGGCATTGTGCTGAAATAGCATTTTCTGTGATGGCAGTCTTGCAAGTGACAATGCACCAAGTTTATTCAACTATACCTTTTCCTTAATTGTTAAAGCTTTATCTTAAAAATGCTAAAAGATTTACATAAAAAAATTCCATCTCCAGGCTCCGTAAGTCCGTGAGTGAAGGGAGTTGGGCTTGCTGTTCCTTTTATGTGCCTCAGAGTGACGAGGACACCCAGAAGCTGTCCCTGAAGCATTTTAGGAGGCACAAACTTAGAACTCTGTTAATCCTAGCTAGAATTCTCAGAAAACCAAGAAGGAGCCATGTCACAGAGCCTCATGGAAAACATCATCCCCAGCCTTGGGTTCTGTGGCTCCTCCCCGGCAGAGCAGCCAAGCTTGTGCCCTGCTCCCCGGCCTCCTTCCACCCTTCCTTAGGCCGGGCTGAAAGGAAGAATGAGAGCCCTGTTCCCAGCAGCCTCCCCTAAGTGTCTGCCTGATAGCCCCTCAGCAGTGTGCACAGCCAGTGGTGACAGGGATTGTGCCGTCACACCCCATTAGGACCTGGGTCCCAACCAAGCTCAACCACAGAGTCTGCACATCACTCATTAGTCTGACAAGAGTCTCCTCTTCTGAAGAACAGGCCTTTCGTTTGGTTCAGCCCGGCTTCAATGAGCACCTTCTCTCATACGCAGCGGTTGCTATGTGCCATTATGTTACTTACCACCAAGTCATAGGCGTGAAAGCATCAGTGTTGAGGACAGATGCGCTCACATTGTGTCCCCAGCACACCTTCCCGCTCAGCTGGTCCCGGGCAAACTCCCCAACCTCTGTAGTCCTGCATTTATCTATCAGTAAACGGGGTGGTGGTGGTGATGACGACGAGATCACTTTCACAGGCTTCTTTGTTGTAAAATGACATGATATAAGCCAACCACTTTGGACTGCCCAGGAATGCAGACTCTCTCAACAGACAGCAGTTACGACGTTTCCTTTCCTCCTCCCCTGTTCGTACATACCTCCCATAGTACATAGTATAGATTTTTATGCATTTTTTCAAATTACAAAAAAAAAACAAAAAAACAATAGCACATTAGAGCATGTGCCAATCATTCCGATACTAAATAGATTATTCAGGGACATAGATTAATTCTATATGTTCTGGTAATGGAGAAAGCAATAAACTAAAAGAAAAAACCTATGAGAGCAACAGTGTATTTTTGAAAGTGGCTTCCATGTTAGAGCCCCAGTGCCATCATCCCCAGCATTATACAGTAAGAATTAAGATTCAGAAAGATGAATATGGGCTATTATTGTAGGTCCCTATTGGTAAAAAAAAAAAAAAAAGACCCAATTATTTTAAGACACAAATATGTGTAATGATTTCCCACATACTGTACTGTAAAAAAAAGAGGATTCTGGTGACCCCAAAATTCAGTTAGTGGTAATATTCCATTTTGCAGGATTTTATTTCATCCTCACAGCTAAAGACTTTAGTGAATTGAGTGAGTGGAGAAGGTCTCTGGGTTGAAAGATTTCTGGAGGTGTGTGGTTGAACTAGCGCACATCATGCTTCTTTTTTCTATGTCCTCCCAAGAGCATGTCATAGTCATTATCTACAGTTTAGGCCACAGAGCAGAGCACACAAGCTATGCAATCACCAGATCATAGCTCCACTCAAAGCCTTCGGTCATGCTGGCACGTTAACCCTGAAAGCACTTCTGGGAGGCAAATATTAACGTGCAGAAATTACTGTTACTTGCTCCTTCCTGTTGCTGGAGAAATGAGGTGCAGCGAGTAAATGAAAGGCCCTGAAGTTCATGGCAGCTGCTGCTCATGTCGCAGCAGCACTAGCGTTCAGGTCTGCGGATGCCCCATCAGCTCTTTCCTACCATGTTGCCTTTGAAGATTTCCAGAGAGCTGCAGTTCTGACCTCCCCCTAACCTGAATGGGACTGATTCAGGTGGGAGGCCCATTCCGGGGAGGGAGTGCTCCATCTCCCGGGTGGGTGGAGGTACAGTGACCCATTCACTGTGCTGATCCTGGGGTGAGTCATAATGCAGCTGCTTAGATTTATGGCCAGTTGACGGATTTAAAGGCTCTTGGCTCTTTTGTTGAAATTCATATTAATAAAGAAGGGAGCTCTATAAAAACTTACTGTTGCATAGAGGGAACCCATGAAGCATCGCAGCACGGGGATTATTACATCCTCATGGCTAAAGAAGTAGGGTAGAACCATGCTTCCTTTCATCAGGTTCTGTGGTCTTAACAGCTAGTAGGCTTTGATGGCATTTACCCATAAAATCTGTAGAATGGACGAAACTCTAGCCATTACATTTAAACCCCTGTTCTCCTCTTACCCACCACCATCAAGAGATTACTTTTACTGCCAAGACATAACGTGTATGTGTGGCTTGGTTTTGTTTTTCTGGGTTTTTTTACAGATCAGATGCAAATCCCCCAAGATTGAATTCTGGCAAATCCTTCTTTTGTCCAAGTCTTTAATGCATGCCTACATGCAGCAGTTTTCAAATCAAATCGTTGTGGTGCAATACTGTAGCACCTCAGTAGCAAACTCTGACAGGACATCTGAACTTGTAAGGTACAGGGTTCATCTCTCTTTTTTGCAGAAGCTCTTCCCTAGTATTATGAGCTAACTGAGCTCTCAATGCACAAAACCAAATATGAGATGCCAGGGAAAGCACCTCATTTGTTGCATATTTGCTTTGTTTAAGGTAAAATGTCTGTCTTGTTTTACTTATCAACACAATGATGCTTCAAGGTATGATTGATGAGGAAACTAAGACCAACTGAAGTTAAGTAATGATCTCATCTAGGTCACATTGAGCAATTATGGTAGGCAGAATTCTGAACATGGCTTCAAAGATTCCTAATCCCAAGAACTTGTGAATATGATGAGATATCACTCCCATGATGATGTTTTATCATATGGCTTAATTGACTTTAAAATAAAGAGATTATCCTTGGACCTAGTTTAATCACATAACTCCTTAAAAGCAGAGGGCTTTCTCTGCCTGCTGCAGAAAGAAGTAAGAACGGACTTGCTTGATATGTCATTGAAGGGCTTAAAGATGAAGGATGGAGGGTCCACAGACAAGGATGAGAGAGACCTCTGGGAGCTGAGAATGACCCTCTGGTTTAAAGCTGCATGAAATTCTGCCAACCTTCTGAATGAGCTCAGCTATGGCTGCTTTCCCCAGAGCCCCAGTTGAGAACACAGTCAGCCAGCACCTTGAGTGTGAGGTCCACAATCACTTCTCCACCTTTTGGCTGTGAAGGGGAAAGTGAGGTCCTTAGCAGACAGCCCCTCTGGGCCGTGCCAGGTGTCTGCCCTGTGGAAATCGTAAGATAGTGAATGGGTGTTATTTTAAACCACAGTATTTCTTATACAGCAGTAGAAAACTAATTCAGCAATTAAGCAGAGGAACTGAGGGCGGCGCCTGTGGCTCAGCGAGTAGGGCGCCGGCCCCACATGCCGAGGGTGGCGGGTTCAAACCCAGCCCCGGTCAAACTGCAACAACAAAAAAAAATAGCCGGGCGTTGTGGCGGGCGCCTGTAGTCCCAGCTACTAGGGAGGCTGAGGCAAGAGAATCGCGGAAGCCCAGGAGTTAGAGGTTGCTGTGAGCCGTGTGACGCCACGGCACTCTACCCGAGGGCGGTACAGTGAGACTCTGTCTCTACAAAAAAAAAAAAAAAAAGCAGAGGAACTGAGATTCAAACTCAGCCCTATTTGGCTTCAACCAAGTGAATAAGAAAACTATTGGCCTTATTGATCACAAAACTGACCTAACCAGGTTAATGCAGAATAACTAACACATTGCCGCCTCCCCACCCCTGACCTCATCCTCAGGAACATCCAGGTTTCTGCTGATGAGCCTCTCCCTGCCACCACTGTGTTCACCTTACTGTCCTGCTTCCCAGGTTTGCAAAACATTTTCACAGTAATTCTCTCATTTTCCCTTCACAACTAGTCTGCCAAGCAGCCTACACAGAAATAACTCTCCTCGCTTTCTGGATGAAAAAACTGAAGAGCCAAGTAGTTAGCTAATTTTCCTAACAGTGACCCAGTTGGTAAATAGGATAGCCACGAGCCAACTCTGGCATTCCTCCAGATGCCATCTTTTCCCAGAGATTAAGAAACCAGGCTGATGCCATGGCTCATACCTGCAATCCCAGCACTTTGGGATGCCAAGACAGGAGGATCACTTGAGCCCAGGAGTTTAAGACCAGCCTGGGCAGCATAAAGAGACCCCCATCTCTAAAACAAAAACAAAAAAACCCAGCTGGATGTGGTGTCATGTGCCTGCGGTCCCAGCTACTCAGGAAGCTGAAGCAGGAGGATTGCTTGAGCCCAGGAGTTGGAGGCTGCAGTGAGCAATGATTGTTCCACTGCGCTCCACCCTGGGCGACAGAGTAAGACTCTATCTCTTTTAAAAAGATACCAAAATTCATCTTGAATCAATTTTTGTGAGTGGGGAAAGGTGTGGGTCCAGTTTCAGTCTTTTACAAGTAGACATCCAGTTCTCCCAACACCATTTATTGAATAGGGAGTCTTTCCCCCAAGGTAAGTTCTTGTTTGGTTTATCAAAGATTAGGTGGTTGTAAGATGTTAGTTTCATTTCTTGGTGTTCAATTTGATTCCAAGTGTCTATGTCTCTGTTTTTGTGCCAGTACCATGCTGTCTATTGATTCAAGATGGATAAAGGACTTAAATTTAAGGCATGAAACAATAAAAATCCTCAAAGAAAGCATAGGCAAAACACTGGAAGATATTGGCCTGGGGGAAGACTTCATGAAGAGGACTGCCATGGCAATTGCAACAACAACAAAAATAAACAAATGGGACTTCATTAAACTGAAAAGCTTCTGTACAGCTAAGGACACAATAACCAAAGCAAAGAGACAACCTACACAATGGGAAAGGATATTTGCATATTTTCAATCAGACAAAAGCTTGATAACCAGGATCTATAGAGAACTCAAATTAATCCACATGAAAAAAGCCAACAATCCCTTATATCAATGGGCAAGAGACATGAATAGAACTTTCTGTAAAGATGACAGACGAATGGCTAACAAACACATGAAAAAATGTTCATCATCTCTATATATTAGAGAAATGCAAATCAAAACAACCCTGAGATATCATCTAACCCCAGTGAGAATGGCCCACATCACAAAATCTCAAAACTGCAGATGCTGGCGTGGATGTGGAGAGAAGGGAACACTTTTACACTGCTGGTGGGACTGCAAACTAGTACAACCTTTCTGGAAGGAAGTATGGAGAAACCTCAAAGCACTCAACCTAGACCTCCCATTCGATCCTGCAATCCCATTACTGGGCATCTATCCAGAAGGAAAAAAATCCTTTTATCATAAGGACACTTGTACTAGACTGTTTATGGCAGCTCAATTTACCATTGCCAAAATGTGGAAACAGCCTAAATGCCCACCAACCCAGGAATGGATTAACAAGCTGTGGTATATGTATACCATGGAATACTATTCAGCTATTAAAAAAAATGGAGACTTTACATCCTTCGTATTGACCTGGATGGAAGTGGAAGACATTATTCTTAGTAAAGCATCACAAAAATGGAGAAGCATGAATCCTATGTACTCAATCTTGATATGAGGACAATTAATGACAATTAAGTTTATGGGGGGGGAAGCAGAAAGAGGGATGGAGGGAGGAGGGTGGGGCCTTAGTGTGTGTCACACTTTATGGGGGCAAGACATGATTGCAAGAGGGACTTTACCTAACAATTGCAATCAGTGTAACCTGGCTTATTGTACCCTCAATGAATCCCCAACAATAAAAAAAAATAAATAAATAAAATAAAATAAAATAAAGTCTCAGTAAGCACTGGTAAAAAAAAAAAAAAAAAAAAGATACCAAAATTCAGAGAAATGGAGCAACATACAGTGGGTCACAAATCTGCCTTCAAGTCCTGGTTTCTAAACCATCCTGACTTGGAATTCCTCTGCCTTAGCCAAGGACCCCAACTTCCCTGCCTCCTGCAGCCCACTGCTCAGGTCCGGCACCCACAGCCTCCTTCCAACCACCAGCCTTCTGGCACAGGTCCTTCCTCACTCAAGGCCCCCAACCATGTGGACCTTTTCCTGGTGGCTATGCCCTCCTGTTTCAGGGCCTTTGACTGGCTGAAAACTCCCTCTGCCTGGAACCTTCTGTCTTCCCCCCTTCCTCTTTGCCATGTTAATTCCTGTTCATTTTTTGAATCCCAGCTCAAAGGATAGATTTAAGGATAACTCCCCTGGACACTAGACCAGGTTAAAACCCGCATAGTATCCTTCACTTTCCACAGTGGGCAGTGTATCTGGTCATGCACCACATAACGACATTTCCTTCAACAATGGAACACATATCTGATGGTGATCCCATAAGATTACAATGGCTGAAAAGTTCCTATTACCTACTGATGTTCTAGCCATCACGAAATGATAGCACAATGCAGTGTGTGTGTGTGTGTGTGTGTGTGTGTGATGGTGTAAATAGACCTGCTATGTGCTAGTTCTGTAAAAGCCTGGCGTGTGCAATCATATATGGTATACAATACCTGGTAATCATAAGAAATGACTATGTTTTTGATTCATGTATTTATTATACTGTATTTTTATTGCTATGTTAGAGTGTACTCCACTTCTATTTTAACAAGTTAACTGCAAAATGGCCTCAGGCAGGTCATTCAGGAGGTGGGTGTTCCAGAAGAAGGCACTGTTGTCACAGGAGGCGGGAGCTTCATGTGCGCCATTTCCCCTGAAAACCTTCCAGTGGGACAACCTGTGCTGGTGGAAGACAGCAGTGCTAGTGATCCTGCCTAGTGATCCCCTGTGTGGGCCCAGCTCAATGTGTGAGCTTATAGCTTAGTTTATAACAAAAGAATTTAAAAAAATTAAAAACTTTAAAAATAGAGAAAACCTTATAAAAGAAGAATATAAAGAAAAAATATTTTTATACAGCTTTGTGCTTTAAGATAAGTATTATTACAAAAGAGTTAAAAAGTTTTTAAAAAATAAAAAGCTCATAAAGGAAAAAATTTACAGAAAACTTAGGTTAACGTATCATGGAGGAAATAAAAATATATTTTTATAAATTGAGTGTCACGTAAGTGTACATATGTGCAAAGTCTGCCGTAGTGCACGGTGATGTCCTAAGCCTTCACTTTCACTCACTGACTCACCAGAGCCACTTCCAGTCCTGCAAGCCCCATTCATGGTAAGCATCTATACAGGTACACCACTTTTTCTCTTTTATACCCTATTTTTGCCATCACTTTTCTATGTTTAAATTTGTTTAGATACACAAACATCTCCCACTGTGTCACCGTTGCCTGCGGTATTCAGGCCAGTCACAGCCTGTACAGGTGCAAAGCCCCAGAGCAGCGGGCTGCACCATACGGCTCAGGTGTAGAGCAGGCTGTACCATCTAAGTTTGCCTAAGGACACCCTGTGACATTGGCGTGATGATGAAGTCACCTAACGACATATTTCTCAGAATGTGTCCCCATTCTTAAGTGCCACCTGACTAGTGATTTGGGCACTATGTCAATAGGGTCTATTTCCCCCATTATACAGCAATTCCAGGAGGACAGGAACAGTGTCTCTTTTCATTCCCTCCACCTTGCATGGCCCTGGCACATACACGAATGACCTATTGAAGGCAGTAGGCACAGAAGTATGAATGAAATGCTGTGTACCTGTGCTTGGGGAGCTAAACATACTTTAACACAAAAAAGGTACAGCAAAAATAACAATAAAAGTGGTAAGGTGTAGGGCACTTACCATTCTTTAGGTGGGCAGGCCATTCCATCAAGGGCTTCCCCTCCAAGTGGCCCACCCTGTAATTATCCTTTTGGTGATACTAGACCACCACTTTCTATCCCCACTTCCCTATGCCAAGCCGAGAAGCGAGTGCAGAGCCAATCCAGGAAAAATGTTCCGTTCCCTCCCCCTTAAAATCCCTTCACAGTCCTGACTGGAAAGCACCATGTACCGCCAGAGCACTTCCTCCATTTCACAGGCCGGCCTGACATTGTCACCTCTGTACACTAACAGTTCTATTGACAGACCTGCAGAGAAAGAGCCTCCCCTCCCCCAGGCAGCCGCTGTAACCAAGACACCTACTGGCAACTGCTGTGCCCACCGCTCCTCCCATGACTGGGGCTAGCTCCTTCTCACAGCTAAAGTCAGTTGTCAAAATTCCTCTGCGTATTTGCCATTCATGAATAAAGTGGTATTTTTATTTTCTTTTCTTGACAAAAGTTACTTGGAACATAGTTTGAAAAGGTACACTAGACAGTCTCTAATCTCCTTTCCAGTTCTGGAAAAGTCTGTCCGTCTGAGATTTACGAGTTTTGCACTTCAAACTTCGTAGCCACAAGTTTACAGTATCACCTCATTCACTGAACTAAGCTGAACAGTGTCAGATTCTAGAAAGTTACACGGCAACATAGAGAATGCCCTCTGCCGTGGAAAAGCAACACAAATAATGCGTTAACGCTCTTTTGAATCTATTTTAAACTTACTTATCCCCAATACTCCTGCCAAGCAGTTAGCGGTCTATTAAAAAATACCTTCAGTAGAGAGAAACTGTGACTTTAAAGAGCCCGCCAACGAATCATTTTGTTACATAAATAACCACCTTCAATTATATCAATTTTGTTTGCTGAGGTTTTCTTAAAAACAAACAAAAAAAATCATGTACATGCACGCCTGACAATTATGAAATTAAACACCTCACCTGTCTTATTCTGCTATTGCCAATGTTCACACTTTGAGGGCACTCTGGGTACAGTACTGTGGTCGCTGTTGCAATTTGGGGAGAAAAAGATATATACACTTATATAGAATATATACATATACATATATGGTAAGTGTGGTTTGGACATTCTGAGCGGGAAACTAATCCCAGGGGAAACTGAGGGAAAACCAAATATGAGAAGTAGCATTGGAACTTGGCCTTGGAGGACAGATGCCTCTCTTCAAAGAACACAGGAAAAGCACAGTCCTCCCACAAATGTAGAAATTCACATGACATGTTTGAGGTTACTACTCATTGGTAGATTTCGTTAGTGATGAGGATAGAGCCCCAGGGGTCAGGGAGGGGCTAGATGGCTAGGTCTTGAAGGTCAGGCTTAGGAGTTTGAACTTGAACCACTGATGGGTGTCCCGGGGGTGGCTGATGTGTGTGTACGTGAGGTACATCCAAGACCTCTCCTATACAAGCTCAGGGTTCCTTATCTTTTCTGCACACTATGAGTATCAATGGTGGGGGGAGGCCTGATTCTGGTATATTTCCTTAACAATCCTGAGGGATTCTTTGAACACATAAAACTGTGAAATCATGCAACAAGAAACTAATTGAAACATACCCATATTATGAGATGACCCATATACAGTTTTTTAGTGCAATGAATGTTATTAAATATATAAACAACAAATTGTAAATAGTATACAGACATCCTAGTAAGTGTTTGAGCCTTTCTTCCTAAGAAATTTGTGAAAACAGGGCGGCACCTGTGGCTCAGTGGGTAGGGTCCCGGCCCCATATACCAAGGGTTGTGGGTTCGAACCCAGCCCCAGCCAAACTGCAACCAAAAAAAAGAAAAGAAAAAAGAAATTTGTGAAAACAAATAAAACAAACTGCAACCAAAAAGAAAAAAAAAAGAAAAGAAAAAATAAATTTGTGAAAACAAATAAAACAAACTGCAACCAAAAAGAAAAAAAAAAAGAAAAGAAAAAATAAATTTGTGAAAACAAATAAAACTACCTGATTATAAGGATTCACATCCACCACCTTCTTTTAAGGAAAATGTCTTTGTCCCAGGCCCGTCAAACTTTTCTTCTTTCATCTTCCTAATTTAGGATAATTTGGTGATCACTGCAGATATCTAATTGATCCACATTCCATGCTAGTTCACAAAGGGATGATTATTTCCTTGCAGCAGAGATAAAACAACGAATAATTCGTGGACGCAATTCCTAATCAATCGTGCAATTTCTCAAAGTTGAGTGTGTAAGTCAAAAGTCTTCCTCAACTATCATCCAACTTCCAGCTACATTTTTTTCCCCCATATAACTCCTGAGCAAGTCTGGACAACGCTGACATTTAATTAGATGTGTTCTCCTCCTACAAACAGGCCAGCCCCAGTTCCGTGTGACTGCCCAGGGAACCGCTCCCTTTCTGGCCAGCACTGGGGGAGCAGGAAGGGTCAGGCACCTCCTTTCTCTGGCGAGCAGCAGCTAGAGGTTAGACCAGAGAGAGACACATGGGTTGCAAGCTTCCTGGCTCGTCTTTCTACTATTCAGAAGTCTTTGATTCTTCACTTACTTTCTGGATCACGCTCTCAAAGTTCTCTTTGGCCACACAGCTTGGTTTTGCTTTTAGCCATTTGGGGGTCCTTTGTGTGTTGTTAGTCTTGTCAAACAGTACCCCACTGAGATCAGGCTGGGGGCAGCACTATGCAGATTGCAGGGAAGCCTGAAAGTGGACACACTCCAGTAGCTGGGGGAATAAGTGATGAGGACTCCAACTAAAGCAGGAGTAAAAGGCCGGGAAGGAAAGAAAGAGACGGTTGTGCTCCTAGGAGGTATATGCTTATTCATTGTAAGATTATAGAAGATGCTTGTTAATTTAATAGTCTATATCAAGAGTGTCTTTTCTTTTTCTTCTTTTAAAGCGATGAATACTTTAAAAAGACTCCTTCTGTTCTTGAAAGCTGAAAGGATACATTTCCTGAAAGAAAAAGGAGCCAAAATATCTTGCTAGGAATGTGGGAGTCAATTCTCAGGAAAGTGTTTGGTTTCCAGAAAATGATCATGGAGTTGCATTCTTCCTGGTTGAAGTCCTTCTGTAATTACAGAAAAAGCTACTGTGAAACCAGTATCCTGAGTGTGTCTGTAGTTAATCTCATAACAAAGGACTTCAATCTACACAGGCAGTTGAGTCCATGTAATTTGTGGGGTTTTCGATCTTCTCTCATATTTCTGTCTAGGTCTTTGGTAGGCAGTTTTTGTCTAGGCCTAAGTCACTTGTTTGTTCAACCATGGTGAATAGAGGGGAATTACAAATATGAAGAAATCAATTTTTTAAAGACGATTTTTTAAGGTAACAATTTTAGAAAAACAGCATGACATTTCTTTGACTCTGGTTTAATTTGTTCTACTACAAAATTCCAAAAAAAAAAGGTAAAGCATCTCAGAATTCGTAGATGTAATATATGGATATTACATAATTAGGTTTGTGCTGAATTAGACTAGAAGGAAAATGCTAATAGGAACAAGAATGTTAATAATGTGAGTAAAGTTGAATGCTTTTGGAAGGTGAAGGACTCAGAAATTAAAAAAAAAAAAAAAGGAAAACTGGAAGAATAGATCTGCACAAAGACAGATATGCAGATGCCCAGGTAATTGTGACAAGAAAGTGGATTTTACTTCTGTTCTGAAGAGAGTGACACTCACCAGTTGGAAGGGTGACGTCTTTGGTAGTTGATACAAAATGTGGTTTTAAATATGCAGGGTGTATTCACTGAGCAGACACTGAAGAATTAATACGTGGATCAAAGAATCAAGAAAGATAAAATCCACAGGGATGGAAACAAACAAAGCCCTCCCCATGACAGATAAGCTAAGCAAGTTGAAACCTGCCCAGGTGAATCAGAAAAGACACTGTCACTGGGTCTCCCAGAAGTGAAATCATGGACCCTAACACAGTCTCAAAACTTTGATAGTGACCCACTTGCATGTTAAAAATATTTCATTCCTTCTTCATAACTTCTAAGTTCATTCGGGATGTTCTATATTAATAGAGGCTGGATGCTACAGGTGATAAATAAAATTTCCCCAAGTCTAATAACAATGGAATTTGGAGGAAAAATTTAGCTTGAGGTATTTGATTATAAATTGCACATAAGACAAAAATTCAGTCCTTCATAATATCAGAAACTTTGCTCATGCTAACTTGAAAGTATGTTGGGGTCAGAATGATGCCACCTGCAGTTCTCACTTCAAAACTTCCAAAGACAAACCAGAAATTCAGTATGCCGAGAAATTTTCTGTATTGCTGCTCAGTTCACCTATTCCTTATATTTTCACAGTGTCCTTCCAGGACCAAGGTTATGACCCTACTGAAAACAGCTTCCTTTATTATTAAACTCTTTAAATTCAGGTCTTCAAATTTTCAAATGTCAGTATTTCTCCACTCAAAATGAATTTTCTTTCTGAAAATTTCCGAGATTATTTCTTCTTCTCCTTCTGGTCCTCCTCCCCCTTCTTCTCTCCTCCCTCTTCTCTTTCTTCCTCCTCATCCTCTTCTTCTTTTTCTTTCTTTCTTTCTTTTTTTTTTTTTTTTTGTTGTTGCGACAGGGTCTTCCTCTGACTCTCAGGCTAGAGGGCAGTAACATTATCATAACTCACTCTAACCTCAGACTCCTGGGCTCAAGTGGTCCTCCTGCCTCAGTGTCCCATAGCTGGGACTACAGGTGTGCACTACCATACCCAGCTAATTTTTCTATTTTTAGTAGAGACAGGGTCTTACTCTTGCTCAGGCTGGTCTCAAACTCCTGAGCTCAAGCAATCTTCCTGCCTTGGCCTACCAAAGTGCCAAGATTACAGGCATGAGCCACCACTCCCAGTCTGAGATTTTATTTTTAAAGAATTTTGCATTTGTCCTACAGCATTGAACTACGTGAAACTATATTTAAAAGTTCATGTTTTAACTTGTTAAACATGTAATGTGAAAGCCCAGTTCTAGATCATTTCATGCCTAATTTCAGACATTTTAAACATTTTGCAGCTGAAAGGGCAACCTTTAAATCTTGGTTTCATTGGAAAGTTTCCTTTTGGAGTTTTTGCTTGAAATAAGGCATTTTTCATTTTTCATAAAACATAGCCTGCACCATCGAAAACAAAAATGAAAAAGGGATAGTATTCTGCTCAATACCTCAAATTTGCCAGCAGCTTCTAAAGAGTTGCTATAGATATCTTAGTGATGGCTCAAGATAATTTTTTCTAAAATGATGTCGTGTCTGAAAGAACACTGCCAATTTAGAATCTCAAAGACCTTGGGTTAGTGTTAATGAGTAAGGATAATCGGGGGCTTTTTCCCTTCCCGCCTGTCACTTTGTTCCCACTTATGACTATCTCCTTTTCATTCCTTTCAATCAGATCCTGAATGTAAATGTCCTTTTCTCAGAGGTAGAAGGGCTAAGTCTGCGAAAGCAGGGAAGAAAGGAGAACTAGACAATCATGGGGCTGCATTTGCAGGTAGCAATATATGCGGGTGAGGGCTTCTGTGGGCTAAATCCCTTTTGTCTTCCAAAGTTATAGCAGTTCATCTACTGACCAAGCCTACCCTGAGCTACCCCTTCAACTCCTGCACTGCAGGTGGCAAGGAAGGTCTGGGTGAGTGAGGAAGGGAGTGGAGCCAAAGAACCCTGGTGGCCTGACCACTCCAGATAGCACCGTTTGCTGGCCCTTTGCTTCACCTCTGCCACTCCCGAGTGCTCATGGTTTCTGAGTCTTTGAACTGTCTTTGCATGATAAGACCTTAATCCTTGGCCAATGCCTGTAGTCTCAGCTACTCGGGAGGCTGAGGCAAGAGGATTGCTCAAGCCCAGATTTTGAGGTTGCTGTGAGCTATGATGCGTGGCACGCTACTCGGGGTGACTGAGTGAGACTCTGTCTCAATAAAGGAAAGGAAGAAAGAAAGGAAAGGAGGGTGGGAGGGAGGGAGGGAGAAAGAGGAAGAAAGAAAGAAAGACAAAAAGAGATAGTGTGTGCTTTTTCAAACTTCAGATTCATGATTCCTAATTCAAGATTTGATGCTTTGTGTGAAAGATGCTAGAAAGGCATGCCAGGCATCTGCGGTGTGCTCTGCAGCATCCTACAGCACTCTGAGACAGTGCCCCCAAATCAAACACCTTCGTATTTCTGCAGCTAAATGAATGGAAAGTCACACTAACTAGGATTTTAAAAAGAAATTACAAATAGATCAGTTCAGGTCAGGGCAGCCTTTGCCACAAAAGAGTAAGCAAAACTTCCCGTTTGTAGGGTTGCTGGATTTTAGAATTGAGAAAAGATTGTGGACTGTTTAGAGCACCTTCTTATTAGACCATGTGTGTGCATTTACCATGAACTATTGTTCAGAAGAACTCAGGTGGCTATACCGTCATAGAAGAAGGTTACCAAAAGACAGAGATGAAGATGCCTTAATCTCACAGCATACTGACAAACCTCAATGGCATGTGGTACTTCAAGGGACAAGTTTGGGGTCACAGACCCAGTCCCAAATTCCTGCACTGCTCCTTCCTACTTACAAAACTTTGGCCACATCACCTAAGCTCTCTAAGCCTTACTGGCTTCATTTATAAAATGGAGTAAAATAAATCTACTTGTTAGGATTAAATAAGATAATTCATCCAGAAGGCTTAATGTAAAAAGTGTTCAGAAATCACAATCATTATTATGTCAACTAACTTGTAAATACAGTTGTCCCTCAGTATCTGTAGAGGATTGGTTCCGGGAGCTCCTGCAGATCCCAAAATCTGTGGATGCCAAGGCCCTGATAAAAATGGTGTAGTATTTTCATATAACCTATGCACATTATTCTATATACTTTAAATCATCTATAGATGAATTATAATGCCTAATACAAAAGTATTAATAACATAAATAATTGTCATATTGTTTAGGAAATAATGGCCGAGGGAAAAGTCCGTATGTGTTCAGTACAGATGCAATTTCTTTTTCGAACATCTTCTATACAAGGTTGGTTGAATCCAGCCAGGGAGGCAGAACCCACAGATACGGAGGGTCAACTGTGTTTGTTTTACATGATCAACTTTGAAAAAGAGAAGAGGTACGTAAAAGAATGAGGAAACACACCTGAGACCTCTGTTATCAGTTTATTGTTTAAAAGTTTTTAAAGTTAATTTAATTTTTCGTGGGTAAAATAGCCTTTTACCCTACCGCTTTTTTTTTATTATTTTAATGTTCTAGAATTGGTGACACTGACCTCTTAGGGAAAGGGAAAAATATTTGCTGTCAATCTTTACACCTGTGTGAGACTTTACCCCACGCCTCTCCTCTTACCCTAATCTGTTTAATACGGCTAGAATATTCTAGAGAGTTTTCTTAAAGCTTCACAAATTCAAATTTGAAACTAGAATAGTTCTCCCAGCCCCCCTCCCCCCAAATGGATACATGCTACTTAGTTTTTTCCTGGGTTGCTTTTGTAATGCAGTGGGCATGTTATTTCTGATCTTGTGTAATCATGAATTCTGTACAGTCACCATTAGCATCATAAAAGTTATCACTATATGTCATAAAATCAAAGCAGGGTGTGACAGAGCCTTTCAACTCTGTAAGCTTTGCAAACATGAGTTCTCACATGTGCCTGGATTGCACAAGGACCCTGAAATGTGATACTACACAAAACCACACAATTGTGCTGCTTTTCATGAAAAACAGCTGAGTTGGTGGGGTGACCATGAGAACTGAAATGCAGAACCCTCTGTTTACATTCTGCTGGGCCTTGGATTGCTGTGTGGCCATCAGTAAGCCACTGAGCCTTCCTGAACCTCTGTGACCTTGCACATAACTTAAGGATTATAGTGTCTACCTTACTGAGTCTGTAAGGTCAGTCTGTAAGATGCCATGGGAGATGTTTAATAATCTTAAAAAGCAAAAAGCCAGTAGATTTCTTCTATAGAAATCTGATAGACCCAATCAGAGAGGAAAAGGTATGATTTGAGGGATTGGCTAGGCCTAGGCCTGGTGCCCTCAAACTCTTCTTGCCTGTTTTCTGCTCAGTAGCACAAGGTTGCAGGGATGGGTTTGGCAACACCTCTGCAAAGCTGTACTTTCTGAGTTTTTCAGCCAAGAAGTAGTGGTGGCTGTCTCCCTGTCTCCTTTTGGATTCTTGGTTCTTCCATTATTTGTAGAGCCAACTCCCTGCATTGAACTCTTTATAAATACTTTAAGTGGTTTCTGTTTCCCTTGTTTGACCTTGCCCAATACGGTAGTTGAGGGAAGATCTCTTGCTAAAAGAATTTTCCTGATGCACCATTTGAAAGCTATTCCATTTGGGTTTTTTTCCCTTAAAGACAGAAATTAATATGGACTGCATCATAACAGCAGGTTTTGTTTGTTTGTTTATGAGATGGAGTCTCACTGTCACCCTAGGATTGAGTGCTATGGCTTCATCATAGATCAGTGCCACCTCAAACTGTAATACTCATGCCTCAGCTTCCCTAGTAGCTGGGACTACAGGTGCCTACCACAACACTCAGCTAATTTTTCTATTTTTTTGCAGAGAGAGGGTGTCCCTCTTACTCAGGCTGGTCTCAAGTGATCTGCCCATCTTGGCCTCCCAGAGCTAGGATTATAGGTATGAGCCACCATGCCTGGCCTACACAATACCATTTTCACAACTTTTATGTTGTCCTTTTATTTATCCATCCATCTACTTGGCCAACGCTGTATTACGTATTAGGTTCTGAGCTGAGTGATCAGATTAACTAGCCCCTCAGTGTGTCAGGCCAGGTGATTTCAAGGAGTTCCCACTCTAAAGCTTGGAAGAGCAGAGTGCATTTATTTGGGAATCAGGGTGATAATTTGAGTTAGGTGTCTAGTGCTGTGATTTTAACACAATATCAGCAAAAGACGGTTCTCATTCCCATTTCCACTTCCCACCTCCTGCCTCATTAATAAGTGAAGAGAAGTGGGTTGGATGAGAACTATTATAACCATTCCATTGACACAGGACCTCACCTAAGGGCAAGCAGCCAGTGGGCAGTGGGGTCTGGAGTCTTTCAGTCAGATCACAGACACCACAGCCAGGCACTGACTTGATTCTTCAAGTTTTTATGCACAACCCCATCCATGCTGTGAAATGCAGGCCTGGAGGAGGGGGCAGCAGAGAGCAGGAAACCCTAGTTCTGGTCCCTTCCTCTCCAAGTTGTCCCCAACCCCCCTCTCTCAGCCACAAAGTTACTCATCACTGAGCTCCTTTTAATCTTAGATCCTTTGAGTGTCAATCAAGGCTAGCTCACATCTCCCACACGGTAAACGTGCTGCTATTTTACAAATGTGCTGGGACAGGAAACCAGCACCTGTCCAGTTGCCCTCACAAGGTTATTTATTGCAAGTCCACCTGAAACGATGCTTTCAAGATGGCAAACATCTGTTTTAGTTCCATTGTTAATCCACCGTGGTCAATGTATGTCAAGCATAGCCCAGTCCCATACATAGTTTTATATATAATGCAAGTCAGTTGTGGAGACTCAAATAAATGATGAAACAGAACATAAAGTCCACGGTATAGAAGACAGAAGTGTGACACTGTGTCACCTTACTGCACAAAACCCAAAACCTTGTTTTGTTTCCAATCTTTATTGTAATTTCTTATGTACTACATAAAGGCAGGTAAAAGGGGAAAACTAACAAGGATAAGCGAACATTTATCCAGGCCTTGTATTGTACGCCAGGCAGCCTCCTAACCCTTACTATCTATTCCCAACATTATCTTAACTTAAATCATACACAGCAACTCTCAGAGGGTGGCACGGTCATCACCATTTTACAGATGAGGGAACCTAGGCACAGAGAGGTTACACCACCCTCTCGAGGACACACAGCTAGCAAGTGGTAAGACTGAAAGTCCGTACAAGCAGAGCAACAGCCAGTCTGTGTATATTACCAAGCCTCGCCCGGTCCACAGGCAAACCTGGCGCGTCTGCCTCCCGCAGGAAGTTCAGTGTTAAGAAATGACTTCACCTGCCTTTGACTCTCACCGCAGCCACCTTTGACTGAAGTCATAGCTTTACCGCAGCCGGTGCCTTTCAACACCTATCTGCTATCACCAAGGTTGTTCTTTCTTGCCTCCTTTTCCACTTTTACTTTCTCAAGGCAAAGGTCCTTCGGCACATTCGCTGGGGTGATTAGGGTAATGATGTCTGAGGAACAGCGAACTCCTTCTCTTTTTACGTATTTTGCTCCACGGCTTCCGTGCGAAACTGGAATGTTGACTTAAAATAACGATTTTTTAATATTATTTTCAAGAACTCATCTAGGAAATTATATGTCCAAGGGAAAGCTAAACCTGAAGGGCCCGGAAAATGAAAAGTGATGTGTCTGCGAAAACAGTAGCAGGAATTTTTTTTAACTTTTTCCCCCCAGAGGCTGTAATTTGACTGCTCTCTTTGGCAAAGCTCCAGAGACAAGGCCAAGTGCTTCATCTCTCTTTCTCTTTCTCTCCCCCGCCTCCTCCCGCCACCTTTCTGGCCCCCGGGGCGGAGGGGAGGAGGGACCCGCGATCCGCTGCTCGGGCCGGAGGAGCCGCACCGGGGCGCGGGGAGGGGCCGAGCCGAGGAAGAGGAAGTCGGAGCCGGAGCCGAGCCGAGCCGAGCCGAGCCGGAGCCCGACGGCGCTGCAGGGCGCTCCGGCCGCGGAGCCGGCGCACCCGCACCCTGCCGGCCGTCCGCCGGCGATCGCCGCCCCTCTCCGGGTAAGCGCGCCGGAGCCCGGGCACCCCGGGGTCTCTTCCAGGGGGCGGACAGGGGACGGGGGACGCGGCCCGGCGCCCCACAGCCGCAGGTCGGGTGGGCGCAGCTGGCCGGTGGGCCCCTCCCGGGACCCGGCAGAGGGTGCTGGGGAGCACTCCGCTACCGGGGATCCGGGTGCGGTCGGGCTGGGGGTGCTGCCCGCCGCCGCCGCAGCCGCCTCCCGGCTGCGGGCTCCCGGTCTCCAAGTCCCCGAGACCCCGGTCCGCGGCTACAGCGATGCAACGTTTGCTGCTCTGAGAAGGAGTTTCTGCGCACACCCAGAAGTGTTGCTACCCCACCCCCACCCCAACTCAACCCGAACAGTCCGGAGACAGGACCCCACCGCCGGCTACCCTGAGCTAGCTCCCCACCTGCGGGCCGGAGCCGGGGCCCCCAGGACCCGGGACCCGCGGTGGGAGGCGGCCGCCGCGCAGCTCGGCGCACCGGGCTTGGGAGAGCCCTGCCCTTGCAGAAGCGGGCGTCGGTGGCCCAGGTCTGCAGAGACGCTGCGGGGGTGGTCCTGGGGGAGTCGAGAGCCTGTGGCCCGTGTGTCATAGAGGTGGATAGTAACTAGCACCAGATCGGCTGCGACTTTGCCGGCGGTTCTGGCCTCCGAGGCCCCCGGGACCCGCGGCTCATGCCGGAGCCCGCCCCCTCTTTTGTCCTCGGTGGTTAGTCCTGTTCCTAAGCCTGAAGCTTTAAGGACACTGTGATTCGATTCCGAAAGCGTTGTTAAGCTGTTCAATTCATTCCGTTCCTCGGAAACAATGAGACGGATCATTTGTCCTAATGTGCCGGCGGAGTCTTGTTTGCAAAGCCGGTGTTTCGTCAAGTTTGGTCCTCAAGGCTCGCTCTGTACCACCCTCAGGTGGCCAGGCTACTGCACTTATTTTCAAAATCATTGACTGTGGGTGTTTGGGGGCAGCGTCGCTCTGAGAAGGCTGCGTCCATCTGCAAGTGAGAGGTGGTTTGGGGTCTTGAACGTGTTGGATACAGAGCTATCTCGTGTTTCGAGTTTAAACCGGGAAAAGACCAGAATGTTAACTCTAGCTTAAGTTTGTCATCTAACAGAATTCCGGGCCTGGATAGGTCGTGTAATGCTGTAAAAAATAGTTATCAAGTAGTAAATCCGGCACTTTCTGGCTTCTCAGATTCTGTAGTTGACATGCTTTGAAAGAATTTATAGATTTCGGATTTTGAGTAAAAAACGCCATGAAAACATTTCCAAGCCTGTCATTTCAGGGGATCAGAAAACTCTGTCCAAACTTGGGCTTTGCCTTGTGGGACTTGAGCAAGTTACTTAGTGCTCCCCACCACCCCCCTCCACCCAGCGGTATTTATTGGTCCACAATATTTAAGAAAGATACCAAAGGGATGGGTTGATGTTTGACTCTAACATCTGTGAGTCTGGCTTCCCAATTCCTGCCTCGACTTTTTGTCCTATTTCAGACCCGAAATCTAAGACACCAAACCACCTGGCTGAAGATACATTTTTCTTCAGAGTTCTCCCACCTCCCTGGCTTCATCCTCAAGCCACCAGCAGCATGTCCCTACTTAACTTTTCTTTTCCTTTTTATAGTAGCCCCTACCCAGCCTCTGCTATAAATGGCAAAGCAAAGTGAGAATAAAACAGTACCTGGCCATCAGATCTATGCCCTAATTCTGCCTTTCCTTGATAGCGTTTTCCTACTCATCTCCTTCCCACGGGCACCAGCTTCCTTCACTGCCTTTAATACAGATGGCTATCACCAAACACAGGCTTAAATATTTCAGTGGGGGATTCAAGCCATAGTTCAAAGAGGTTAAACGATCATTTTTAAAACAAATCAATAGTGGCTCAGTGAGTAAGGCGCCAGCCCCATATACCGAGGGTGGCGGGTTCAAACCCAGCCCTGGCTGAACTGCAACCAAAAAATAGCCGGGCATTGTGGCAGGCGCCTGTAATCCCAGCTGTTTGGGAGGCTGAGGCAGGAGAATCGTGGAAGCCCAAGAGCTAGAGGTTGCTGTGAGTCCTGTGTACATCATGGCAACAAATCAATAGGAAGTGGCATCATAATTTTTCAAAACCAAAAATAACCAGAACTATTTTGTTCTCCCACGTTGCAGACTTTTTTTAGTTATTTAATTAAGATTTAATGATTCATGGTGTGTCACATAAATATGGAAATGTTCAAGTAGCACTCAATCTTTTGAGCCTTTAGTAAACTAAAAGCAATTCCTGGATCTATACTCTGATTCTTAATGGGTGAAATCCACTTTTTGCAGGTTTCTTTTTCTCTCTGCTCTTTTCATTGCTGGTAGTTGGTCTTTCAAACAATTGTCATCTTTTAATCCTCCTGCAGGGATGATTAGATGCCTGGAATTTTTTTTTTTTTTCATGTCTTGTGCTGTTGCCCATGCTGGAGTACAGTGGCACAGTTGTAGCTCCCTGCAAACTCAAACTCCCCGGGCTCAAGTGATCCTTCCACCTCAGCCTCCCCAGTAGGTAGGACTACAGGCATGTACCACCACACCTGCCTGATTTTTTTGAGCAACGGGGTCTCTTTATGTTGTCAAGACTGTTCTTGAACTCCTGGCTTCAAGCAATCCCCTGACCTTGGCCTCCCAAAGTGCTAGGCTTTCAGGCCTGAGCCACCCCCCCACCCCCACCCCCCAGTCAATCCCTGGAATATGAAAGCTAGGATGGCTCTTGGATAATCTAGTCCAGGCGTCCTCAAACTTTTTAAACAGGAGGCCAATTCACTGTCCCTCAGACTGTTGCAGGGCCAGACTATAGTTTAAAAAAAAAAACAACTATGAACAAATTTCTATGCATACTGCACGTATCTTATTTTGAAGTAAAAAACAAAATGGGAACAAATACAATTCACACTGTTTCATGTGGCCTGAGGGCCGCAGTTTGAGGATACCTGATCTAGTCCAACCCCTACATATTAAAGATTTAGAAAGTGTGAGTGGTTAAGAACAGTGCTCTGGCATTAGCGCACCTATGTGTGGTTATGGGTATGAGGGTTGACTCTGTATCTCAGAGCTCTGAGACCTTCACTTCTTTAAGGTAATTATTTAGACACAGATTATTTTATAATTAGGGAAAGTAACAATCATAGTAATCATAGTTGATATCTATCAACCTCTCTTACCTTAACCTCCTGAGTTGTTCTGAGGATTAAGTGAAATAATTCATATTAATATTTGGGACATACAGTGTGCTTTGAAAATGACTGTTGTTGATAAGCCAAGTCCCATGAGTGATTCTATAGGAAGTTATATGTAGCTCTTGATTGACAGGACTCTAGTTTAACTCAGGTTCCCTTCTTTCCTCCTGCACTGCACTACCTGGAAATGATGGCTACCTGGGGTTGTATTTTTAATTAAATGTGATTGTGCACTTTTTAAGAAAAAAAAAATTGCTCTCTTTTGACTTAGTCAAAATAATGTGTTTTCCAATGCAATGTTTATGTATTCAGGCAGGGATGAGAATGGAAACATTTTCTAGACAAAGACTCTCTAAGCAACCTCACACTTGTGTGTGGCAGACATTACAGATATTAATGTTTCAACACAGTCCTGCATCAGTCTTGCTCGATAAAGTGAAAAGCTGACCCCAATCCATTTGGCTATTTAGAGCCATGGATGGGCATCTGTGCCAAGCAGAACTTACTGATGGAAGAGCCAGCTTTCAAGTGATTAAGGAAGGCAGACATATTTAGCTTTTTATTGCCCATACTAAAACAGATGCTTTAGCAAAGAAGATAGAAATACATGGCTAATCGCCCTAGCGATGGAGCCTGGGGTTGTTGCAAATAACAAGGCTGCAGGGTAACTAGGTGTTGCAGAACTACTTCAGGAATGCCTGGGTGACTCTCATTCCAGATTAGTAGTTGACTGTATTATCTAGAATAGTTTTCATGTTTGCATCTGAGTATCTTTTCAATCTGTAAACATAAGGTTACCAGAAAAACTTTTCCCCAAGCCAAGTAAAAATTTCCAAACCTAAACATCTTTCTTTGGTAAATATTGAGTTACCATTTGATGGAAAACTAAGTCCCCCTTTCTTTTCTCTTCTTTTCACTTCCCCATATGGTCCTAGAGGAAAAGCAACTTGAAGAGTGTTAATGTTAGACTAAGTTTTTAAAAAATTCCAGCTACGCCCACTGGTAATAACCTGATGGGAGGAGAGTCAGGGTTTTCCCCAGGTCTTTAATTAAGAAAGTTGTTTTGGTAAGCTTTAATAACCAGGGTGCTGCGGCGTCTACAGAAGCCTCTTAGCACCAGCAGTAGGAGGGTCAAACCGTTACAGCATTTGGCCAAAAGCTAGCAAGCCTCTTTACGTGGAAGAAGGACATCTTTTTAAAATGTTAAAGAAAAACAAAGTTACAATGACTATGAATCTAATAATAGCAAAAAAATGAGAATTATCATAAGAGGACTCATTACATCCTTAAAGTATCATAAATTAGCTCTAACATTGGAAATGGTAGATAGATCTAGTTCTTTCTCTGTCTGGTCACATTGAGCACCAACTTACATGGCCTGTGATTGAAAGACGGGGAAAAGGAAAAGCCCTAGATAGGGCAGTAGACCTTTCCCCATAAAAAGCCAGGTGGGGCCATGTATGTCCCTGTCACGTCCTTTTTGATTTGTTAGTGTGGGGGGGGCTGTTGCTTATTCGTTTGCAACCCTTTAAGAATGGAAAAACCAGTCTTTGGTCATAAGTCATACAAAAACAGGAAGCAGGCTGGATTGGCCCTGCAGCCATCGTTTACCAGCTCCATTCCAGTTGAAATACTCTGTAGTATTCTTCAGTATTTTCATGGACACTCAAAATGGCGAAGTTCGCAGGCTCTATCTAAGTGGACTCGATATGAACTGACTTAAAATCAAAATCTCTCTGTCACTCTGCTTTCTAGTCACCGCTCTGTATTTTCTCTTTACACTGGGGTTAGAAGTTTCCATTTAATGTAGCAATCAGTTGACCTAGGAGTGGCAGGCCAAATGTCAACATTCTGCTTTTGGTTAGATGCTGAATGGGGAGAAAAGCTTGGCTGGGTTGTAATAAAGCCCACTTTGAAGCAGATCATTGATGACTCACATGAAGTGAGGTCTAAACCCCGGTGAGCATGACACCCAAAGTCCTGGTACCTACTCTTTACTAGCACCTTCCATGGATACTCTGTGTCCCTGCTGTTCAGAATAACTCACAGAGCCTGAGTGGGCTATGCTCTCACCAATGGTGGGATCCTTCCACACAAAGCTTAAATATCTATCTCTTCCCTGGACCCTTTCCTCATCTTATCAGACAGAGATGCAAACAGCTCCATCTGTATGTTTGCACAAGAGCTTACGCATGGAGCACTTAACGTCCAAAGGAATGTGATGATCCCCCTTTAACAAATATTACCTTCCAAGGATGGGGGAACAATTTTATTCCTCTTTCCTCCTTCATCTTGCCTTCCACATCTGGACCAGTCACAGGATGAAGTGCAGAACTATTCCGGAGCCTTGAATGTAATGCACAGGGTAGCATGGTGCTTACCTATCTGGGCTTTCATGTCAGGTGGAGCTGGAGTCTAGTTTCTTGCTTCTCTGCTCACCTCCTGCCAAGTTCCTCCAACTTTAAAGTAGATAATAAAGATGACTGTTAGTGCCTAGGAACAAATGATATTTCCCTCTGTAAAGCATTTAGTTTAGGGTCAGATACATAGTATTTACTCAATAAGTGACAACTTTTATTCATTCTAAAGCCACTTATTGAGGATAATGCCTGGCCAACACAAGATTGATGGCCTCTCTAGAGATGTGATCAATGAGGTAGGGGACACAGAGTCACAGAGGGGCTCCCAGGAAGCCTCTCCAGGAGGTCACATTTGAACTGAGACCTTAATGATATTGGCGAGTTCCTGTTTCATCAGATCTGAGATACCTTTGCAACACACCATTTTTTAATGCACCACTAAGAAAGAAGAAATGCTATCAATAAAATTGACACCATCTACTATGAGATTCATCTATAAGTTGCAGAAAACGTGTGCTTTGGCATCAATGAACTGTATTAATATTTGTGCCCCATAAACATCATTGAATAAATGAGCATTACTCTGGTGGGGTACAAGATTTCTGCTACAGTGGCTTATATTAAATTTGTTTCCTCTGTTTCTCACCTCTGGGATGTTGACTTGGACCTGGCAAAGAGAAAAAGAATGGGATGTCTGATCTTGAAGCTAGTAAATAAAAGTATTGTAAGAAATTTATGAGCCCATGTATTTAAGAAACAGTTTAAAACCTTCAATGGCAGAAGGGTATCAGTGAAGCCTGTTGAAGTGAAATTGATGAACACATGTGGGTGCAGGAGTGCAGCTGAGCAGCTCCTGCAGCAGGATGATTCCTTCTGGCAGCCGTCTGCAGAGATGTGTGAAACTTTAATGCACAAACATGCCATCCTAAGGGCAAGGCAGGCATCAGCTCCAGGCTTACTTCCTTCTGTTTTCTAGATTTAATTTAACATAAATACTCCCCTCTCCTCCCTCGGAGGAGTGAGTCCTTTCTAACCAGGAAATGGAGGAGGCTCCATTTAGATCCCCTTCCCCCCTGCTCTGGCCAGCTTCTGGCTTTTCACACTCCAAACTGAGTTCTCTTCCAGTATTTCCCCACCCTTCTCCCTGTTTTGAGAGTGAAATTATTGCTGAAGTCTTTGCTTTTCTGACCACCCTCTAAACTCAGAATTGTAGTCAAGACCTCTTTCTGTGCCCAGTTTGGAGCCTGTTGTCTCCCTCCAGCTCTGCCTCCTCAAGTTCAAGTTTGCCTTAACTCCTCAGTTTCTGGATGACTCCATGGGAGTCTTGACAATACTTGGCTATTTGTAACTGTAAAAAAGCGTGTGTTTATGCTGTTTGGACTTCGAATTTAACATGTCGCCCAAGTGCTTAGCACTGAGTGGCATGCTGGCTGGCATGGCTGGTGCCCCTCCTTACACCCTCCTGGAATCTGTTCCCTTGGGGCCATTTTCAGCTCCTCCCACCCTCAGCCAACTGTGCTCCTAAAGCCAGAGCAAAGTCCCCTTCCTGCACCCTGCCTGACAGGGAGGGTGGGTCAGCTCTTGGCCAAGAAGGAAGCAAAATGCAGACCTTTTTGCCTTGCTGAGCCACCTCCAGCTTCTCATGTGATTCAAGGCCCTAGTGCTTGAGGAGTCTGCAGAATAGATACCAACTCTAGCTGCAATTTGAATCTTTGGAAACAAGCACATTCAAAGGAGCAGTCACTTGTGGGTATTCCAGGGATGCGAATCACCCAGACCCCAGCCCTTGGCATAATCCAAGACTGTCTCTGACCTGTGACTGGCAGGCTGGCTGCAGTGGAGGGGGATGTGAAGAGGTGAGGCCACGTGCAAGGGCTGGCAGAGCTGATCCCGGCCATCCCAGAGCTCAGCTTCCCCTGGCTGTCTGATTAGAAACAGTCCTCAAACACTGACATCTGCACCTCTCTGATGTGCTGTGCAGAGAGAAAAAGCTCTAATCTGAGGCATAAGTATACGATCCTGTGTTTGTTCCTTTAACCATGGAAGCTGTTATTAGTGTAAGCATCTATGGTGTGCTCAGATATGATCACTGCCTCAAAGGAGGCTGGTTGCTGTTCTGAAACAGCTTGCAGTTTACCTTCTCAGGTGTCTCACAAGTTTTAAAATTTGAAACAACCAAATGCATGCATGCTGAAGCAGGGGGGTCAGGATCAAGAACTGAGGATTGCTGAGTGGGCGGTAGGAGAGGATGTAAGAGGGGACACAGACTCCAAAAGCTTACTTATTACAAGAAGAGCCTTCCCATACATTCGTCTTTCCCATGATCTATGAGGGTTTTTAGGGAGTGACTTGATAAGGAATAACGAGGTGGGGCGATAGGGTAATGAGATGGTCAGGGAACAGATGGGAAATGGGCGTGCGAAAGGGCTGATTACTGTTGGCTCGGTTGAGGAAAGTGCTTGGGGAGATATCTGGAAGCTTTTGAAACAGTTGTGGAGGAAGATCTCGGTGGTCTGGGCTTTTTTCCATTTTTCTTCACTGTCTATTTATGATAAATGCTTTTTCCCCCTTTGGTAATTAAGTGTTTACACTCAGCTCTGGGTATTGTCATTTAATCACAGTTCTTAATGATGTCTGACCTTGAAGCTAATATAGCAAAAAAGTAATATGAAAGCAATTTGCAGCACAGGGTACCCTTGTGGTCCACAGGTATGCTCCATCACAGTGAAGAATCACCTTTAGAGCCTTAGAATCCAGAGGGCTTTTTAAAGGTGCCATTATTATGAAGCACTCCTGTTTCTTTTTAGAACTCATCAGAAATGGAGGTGAATATTATGAAGTTCTAAGAACTGAGCTGTGATGAATTTCATAATAGCAGTGACTTCCAAAATCCAGAATGCCCTTGAGGGACAAAAGGAGTCTTGTGCTTGTGCGGCGTTACGCTGTGTTGTGTATCAAAATGTGACACTAATGTGACAAAATGTGACATCTAACACTGTTGTTTAAGAAATTTTCTACAAAGGAAGTTAAGAGGTATTTATTCTTAACTTCTTGTAGAAATAAAGAAGGAAAAATCTTCGCTAAAGACCTAATATCTAGCCGTAACTATCCTAAAACCTCCTTGATTTCGGATTACTAAATGTATAGAGAAAATATGCTTGGCAAATGTTCAGAAATTATATAGCATACTCTTAAATAAGAAAATTCTTACTTGATGCTTCCGTGTGCGTGATACATCCTGTATAGATAGCCCTTTAATAGAATATTTTGTTTGCTTATTTATTGTAGTACTAGTTCAAGTGCGGTTTCTGGAACATTAATTATTAGAAAAATGGTGTGCATGGAAAAGAGAAGTTTGTTTTTCTGTGGGTTGAATACGCAGAGTTGAAATATGGGAATAATGTGGAAATTAGGCAACCTGTGTATGTTATTTGGAAGTTACTTAAAAGAAAATACCTTCTAAAATAAAAATAAAATCATACAATCAAGATGCTATAAGGTTGAAATGCGTAATGTGTGGGTAGCACCTAGTGTGCATTAAGCTCTTGATAACCAGTGACTATACGTTTACTGGCTGTCACACTTAAGTTTTGTTCTCTGTTACTAGAGGACTAGAATAATAAACAATGAAAATAACTTAGAAAAACCATCTAGGTATTAGAAGAAGGGCCTGAGGCAGAAGTCAATGGTAAGGAGAGAAGACGAACACATTTTTTGTTAGTTTGTTTATTGTGGTAGAGACCCGTTATTCACTGTACTTGGAAATGGAGATTATATTTTGTTTATTTAACCAATGTACTTTTCTAAGTTCTGGAGATACAGTGATGAATAAAACAGATCAAACCTGGAATGCAGGGGGAAACTCGATGTAACAAGTGCTTTAAAGAAAAAAGAGAGAAACGGGATGAGGGTGGGGAGCTCTGTATTTGCCTGGGTGAGCCGAAAGGCTTCCCTGGGGAGATGACATCTGAGTTAAGGTTTACATCATAAGGACTGATCCCGAGAAGATTCGAGGGAAGGTCGTTCTGGGTAGAGGAAAAGAATAAGGATGCAGAGCCTTTGAGAGAGAGAAGTTCCACCAAATTCTAGGAAAAAGCAGGTGACCAGTGTGTGTCAGCAGGGGAGGGGCAGGGTGTGGGTCTTCAGGGTATGCTTGACAGAGTGAAGCAAAGCTTCGGAAGCTTTGGGGCCCAGGAATGACATAATCTGATGAATGCCCCGTTACCACTTTGCCTACTATGCAGAGAAAGAGCTGTTGTGGGAAATTCTAGGCACAGGTGGAACTTCCCTAGAAATGGGAAGCCACGCACTGGTCCAGAGAGACAGCATGGCAGCAGAGGAGGTGATCCAGCACTGGCATGTCGACCCAGACGGTGCAGCTGAAGGAGAGGGTTTAGGGGGTCTGGGAGCAGCCGGCCACTGATGTTTGCTTTGCCCACCTGCTGGCCTTTCTCCGTTTTTCACTTCCTTTGTCTTGTCTCCTGTGGCTCCCTGAGCAAAGTAACCAAAGCAGCTCATGCCTCCCAGTGATGCCGTGAAGCCTGGATGGATGAGTTTACCTCCCCCCACACCTACAAAGCCAAGTATCCTTCCTCTCAGCGCCTGAGCATCCTCCTTACCTTTGTTCTAGCACTTAGACCACATGGCATCCTTGATGACCATTTAGTTGTCTACCTGTCTTAGACTCCTGCAAGCTCCTTAAGAGCAAATGTTTGAACAAACTAATTTTCCCTTCTACTGGTTGAAATTAGCTTTAAGAGATATAAGTTTAAAAAAAAATACAAATGTATTGAAGAATTCAAAGGAGGTAGCTAAATAGATAAATAAGGAAGAAGGAAAGAAGGAGAAAAAAAGAGAAGAGGGAGGAGAAGGAAAGAAAAGCAAAACGGAAAATCCGCTGGAGAAATACAGTGGTACCGAGTTAACCGCTTCATAAAGGTCTCTTTGGAAACGTGTTTTTGTTCCGTAATGGGAGTCCAGTACCTCTGTTGTTTTAAAAGCTTTATGGGTCAGTACTAAATGGGGTGCTCTATAAATATGTGAGTCCCTTGCCTGCCTTTCACTAGTTTCTCGTAAACTTTCAAACTCAGCAGGTATTGTGTTTATTCTGGAATAGAAACAGCTACCAGAGAAGCTGTGGCAGTAAGTTTAATATTCCCTAAACCACATGAGCGATGGAGGCATTTCCAGACAGGATCTGACCTTATTCCAAGCTATCAACGTGCCTTTTTACGTATGGGGAGACCTGGTCTGTGTGACATCTGGATCATCCCACACTCGTCCTTCCATCCCCACTGGTGAGCACGGTGGCCGGCACACTGCTGGCTTTTAATCAATTGTTTGACTTGACTGTCTCCCCCGGATAGTGAATTCACAGGTCGGATGTTCAATGCCAGTTGGGTGGATTCTGAGTGAAAGCCTTCCTTCTCATTTACCAGCTTAGAAATGTAAAAACAAGGTTGAAAAATGTATATTTGTTATTCTCAAGTTCAGGATTTAGCGCTCTTACTGAAAAAACAAAAACAGAGTTAAACCACATTGTAGAGTGTTGTTTAGGTGGTACAGTAATTGCTCTGTGATCTGTAAATTCTGTTTGTTTAGACAAATTTCTGAAGGACTTCTTCATATGAAAAGGGAATGTATTCCGGTCACCTAGCTTTAGTTACTGTGCCTACTAGACAATCATCAAATCACACCTCTTTTAGAATATTCTGATTTTAAATTTTTGGCTCAAATAGTGAGGGCTTACTGTGTCTCAAAATAAGAGAAAATGAACTTCAAAGTACGGTTGTCTGAGCCTCCCACTCTTGTTCAGATACCTTCTGGGATTTATCTATTTGGCTTTGGCACAATGACTCAAAGTCACCCGCCCAGAATGGGACTCATAATCTCTATTTCCAGACCTACCTCTAACTTCCTGGGGTTGTGTCCCCCCTCCTTCTCCAATTCTTAGTTAATAACACCACCATTCAGTGGTCCCAGCAAGCCTTTTTCCTTCCCCTTCCTGCATTGTCCGGTCACAGTCAGCAATAACTTCTCAAGTAGTTCTCAGTCCACGGTCAGTTATTCACGTCCCCTGCCCATCCTTTCAGCCTCTGCTCTCTTGCTTAGACTATTTGAGTTGCTGCTGAGTCAGCACTGACTACTGTGACTAGACCGTGACTCTGACCCCTGTGTATTTTAATAGAGACCTGTTCTAAGGGCTTACCCCATGGGGAAGGTTGACAGTGGTGGTTAAGTCAGAGATAAAAGTCCCTTTAGGGCTTCTCAGGTCACATCTTCTCAGACCTCGGGGCCAATCCATAGGTGACCCCTGTAGGCCCCCAAATATCCATATCCCCCCGCCCCCCAACCAAGGTGGCTCTCACCTGTAATTCTAGCACTCTGGGAGGCCAAGGCCAGAGGACCACTTCACATCAGGATTTTGATTTTTTTTTTTATTATATCATAACTATACACATGAATGCATTTATGGGGTACAATGTGCTGATTTTATATACAATTTGGATTGCTTACATCAAACTGGTTAACATAGCCTTCACCTCACTTAATGAATTATTGCGGGAAGACATTTATACTCTGCTCATAATAGATTTGACACGCACCCTTGCAATATACACTGTATGTGAGGCCCCAGCAATTACCCTCCTTCCACCCACCTTCTCCCCCACATCAGAATTTTGAGACCAGTCTGAGCCAGAGTGAGACCCCCATCTCTACTAAAAGTAGAAGAATCAGCAGGATGTTGCTGGGGGCACCTGTAGTCCCAGCTACTTGGGAGACTGAGGCAGGAGGATGGTTTGAACCCAGGAGTTTGAGGTTCCTGTAAGCTAGACCATTGCTACTGTAGCCTGGGGCAACAGAGTAAGACTTGGTCTCAAATAGAAAAGAAAAAAGAAATCCTAGATTCTAAACTCCGTCTTCACTGTTTGCCCGCAGTTCAATCCATGGCCATATGTCCCGGGATCATTGCAGTAGGTGCCTAACTGGTTGCCTGCTGCAGACCACGCTTCCTGCCAGCCAGAGTGATCCTGCCCCTGGGTCGCGTCCGTCTTCTCGACTGGTTTTTGGTTTCAGAGTCAGAAGCAAGTTCTCTGAGCAGCCCAGGAGACCCTCCGCAGTCTAGCCCCCGCTCTGCTCCGATCTCATTTCCCACCCATCCCTGTACTCCCCTGAATCGCTCACTGGTCCCCAAGCTCCACTGAACACTGAAGCCCCTGCTCAGTGTTCTCTTTGCCTCTGTCTGGAACGTTCTCCCCCAGATAGCAGAGCCTTACTGTCGCTTCTCAAGTGTCGCCTTGTCCTCCAAAACAAATCTTCCTGACAGTGCTTTTTACGCGTAAAAAAGGATCCCCTACAAACCAGGCCCTTCTCACTCTGTCTCATCCTTACCCACAGCCTGTAGCAGCACCTGACATGGGACGTGTTTGTTTATTGCCGGTCCTAACGCTCCATGCCAGCAGAGACCCTGTGTGGCTTGCCATGGCAATTCCAGTGCTTTAGAATAGTGCATCCAGAGACACTGAAACACACGTCCACTTGACTGACTTACTCCACAAGTAAGTCAGAGTCACTTTGGTAATGGTCAATCTCACGCCTTTAAGCAATGTTATGTTCTGGTTGTCTGATGCCGTCTGACCATGTTCTGGAACAGAGAGCAGCAGTCTGAGGAGCGTAGGACTGAGGGAGAACCTCCACCTGGCCCCTGGCCTGCGGTCTGCTCTGTAGCCCCATCCTACCCAGAGCCTTCCCAGCCTCCGCCTCCTGCACCTGGCCTCCACTCCATTCAAGGCCACTCCACACCCAGTCTTGTCCCTCTGCAGTCCCGCACCGTACTGGACACCATCTCACCCGCGGCAGACACCAGAAAATAACCAGTCACTGCTTCATTTAGGTCTAACCTTTTCCCTTTGGTGTATCCAAATTGCTACTTAATTATTCACCAGAATAGGCACCGTGGCTTGATAAATGCTGCAAGTTTGGAGCCAGATTTCATAGAATCAAACCAGGTTCCACCACTTAGAGTTCACATGGCCTTGGATAAGCTGTTTACCTGCTGACGATGGAAGCAATCCCAGCTTTCTAGGGTTATTATGAGGATTAAATCCAATAATTCTTTCTCTTTTTTTTTTTTTGCAGTGTTTGGCTGGGACTGGGTTTGAACCTGCCACCTCTGGCATATGGGGCTGGCGCCCTTCTCCTTTGAGCCACAGGCACCACCTTAAATCCAATAATTCTTTAATATGCTTGCAGAACCTAGTCCTGACCAACATATAGAAAAAGTTAGGTAAATGTTAACCATAATTTTTGTTAAGATTTCTTTAAAACTTAGCGAGGTGTGGTAGCTCATGCCTATAATCCTAGCACTCTGGGAGGCAGAGGCAGGAGAATTACTTGAGTTCACAAGTTCTAGACCAGCCTAAGCAAGAGTGAGACCCCCGTCTCTACTAAAAATACGAAAAATTAGCCGAGCATTATGGTGGGGGCCTATAGTCCCAGCTACACAGGAGGCTGAGGCAGGAGGATCACTTGAGCCCAGGAGTTTGAGGTTGCAGTGAGCTGTGATGATGCCACTGCACTTTACCCAGGGTGACAAAGGGAGACTCTGTCTCAAAAAAAAAAAAAACTCCTTTAAAACTCAAATCCTGCTTAAAACACAAATTGTTTTCTTCCTTTCTCAGAAAACTAAGCATCTTTTAATGACCATTTGATTTAGTTATATGTGTATTAATTTCTTATCCTAATACAAGTTACTGACTCCTCCATGTCTTAACATTAATTTCTATATAAAATAAATAAATATTACATGCAGGTAGAAGGACGATATTTATCCACACACCCCCCTTAGCCTTTCCCACCTCTCTTCCCTGGTCCATTTTTCTGCCTAGCAATTCCATCTGATTGACACACCATAAAATACTGTTTGTTCATTATCTTTCCCAACTCCTTGGAGGGAGGAATTCATTTTCTAATGAAGGAAATTTCCACATAAACATAAGTGGAGCAAATAGATAATGAACTCCCACGTGCCCATCTTCCAGAAGCAGCTCTATAAGCTTCTTGCCAGTCCTGTTTTGTCCGTTCTCCACTAACCCTCCTCCCCAACTTTGAAGTACTAAAAGCAAACCCCAGATATCTTGAAATTTGGCCTATAAATACTTCAGTATTTCCAACTGATAAGGACACTTTTCTTTACAGCCACCACACAATTAGCACACCTAATAAAAATAGCAATTTATTATATAGAACAGTAGTTTCTTACTGTCAGCTCTTACGCTGTCTATAGTCAAATTCTCCTGTTAAAGTGAGGGTTTTGTGTCTATTTTGTTCACTGCCGTATACTTGGTACATAATAGGCTCTGCAGTATTTAAATGAATGTATGGTTTGTACCCTAAAAGAGTTATTTTTGGAAGCTAGCACCATAAAAAATATTAGAAATGGTGATTGGGATCTTGGGCTAATGATAGAAAGCCCACTTGACTTAGCTGAGGCATAGACCTAATGTTCATGGGTACTGGACAGTGAGCACCAGTGTCCTTCAATGAGCAGATACCTCCAGAATCCTAACTTGGGAGGGGCTGCCTCTACACCTGACTCTCTTGCCTCAGAGGGGCACCCCTCTTCCCCTTCTTGAACAGGAAATGGAAGTCACATGGGTCCTACTTAGAGTTGGATGGACTGTGCTTTGTGTGCTGTGCTATTTACTGGTGAGTTCTTCGTCCACGAGATAGAGGTAATTATTACTACTGTATGGGATTGTTACGAACACGTGCTAATGGTGGGCAGAGTGTTACAGAGTTCTTTGTCTTTAGTAGCTGTCCATGGGCACTTGTTGTCGTTCCCTTACTGCCAAGCCATTGTCACTGGCAGCCTCTATGCAAGAGTTCCCAAGACAGAGGTGAAGGCCCCCAAGCCTTGATTCCGGGAGAAGGGCCTGCCAAGAGGAAGCTGGTCGTCAATAGTGCCCCCCTCCCTCCATTCTGCCTTTTCTGTCCCATCTACTTCTCTTTAGAGAAACAGTGTGTAGCGTGTGTAGCTTTACTCTGGTCGGTACACTGTCCTTCTGAGAGTTTGAGGAGTTTTTACTGCTGGTAAGGAGGTTTAAAGAAATGCTTATATTTCTACCTTCTCTTTTGAGTAAACGCTGGGGGAAAAGGACATGAAAGTCAATTTTGTACCCTCCTCTGAGTTCAGAGGACTGTATCACCTCTCCAGAATCAGAGCTCTATTCCTTACAACCCCGAGGAACGCCCGAGTGACACTTCAGATCCATACCTAAGGAAGACTGTTGTCGGGCACGTCGGGCTCCTGTGTTAATTTTGAGGTCACAGCTGGCCTTATCTGTGCCACATTGGCAAATCATTTCTCATAATAAGTTTGGATACAAGGTTCATTTTTCCTCTCTGCCATTCATCCAATATGTGAAAATGCCTTTTCCACCTCATGGTTGCTCTGTATCTCCAAGATTGCACCTTGGTCCAAGGCAAATCAGCTGGTATTTGAAATGAATAAAGCTTCGGTTAACCTATAACCTCTGCAAAGCTCAATCCTCTGACCTAGTCCAACAGAGAGTTTCAAGACTTTAGACCCAGCCCTGATAAGTGCGTCCCAGAAAGTGCACCCTTGAGCTTTTTCTGCATCATGTCTCTGTGCCTCTCCCCTCCGCGAGCCCCAAACCCAGAGCTTGCTGCTCACTCTCATGGCCTCCTTTGCCCTCTGACAGCGGGCCTCTGCTTTATTTCTTTTCTTCTCCATCACAGCCCTTTATCTTTCTAAATCTCTCCAAAAGAAACCTTGCAATATGCATTTACTTAAAATTCTCATAACAGAAAAAAATACAGATGTAAATTCACACAGGCTAGAATTTCTCATGAGCAGAATCAGGTGGAGGAGGGATTATTGGGGTCAAATCCACTGTAAAGAAGAGAATGGAAATTCTACACCACGAATAATGACTTAGGACTGCAGGTGAGGGGAAACAAAACAGTAGCACACGAGAGAGAGAGAAACTAACTTTTTTCTCAACAGATCTTAGTAGTTTCAGGGCTAGCAGTTGGTTCTCTGCAACCAGGGACCAAGCTCCTTCTATCATTTTGGCCCAAGAGATGACATCTTGATTATCGACAGCTGTATATCTAGTTAAGATTGAGGATTGCCTTGAAGGAAAGAGTAGCTAGTGGGAGACAGCTCACTTGGTAAGAGAAAAGGAAGGTGCCATTATAAGATGAGGCAGTGAGAGGCAAGGATGCCCGTGGCTGTCATCGCTGAACTGTACTGCCCATATGCTGAGCAAAGCTGGGGTACCAGGTAGCTACTGAAGTTCTTGATTAACTGCTGGCGTGTCCTCTGTAGAGGAAGAAGCTGTATCCAAAATGACATCTGGTAGGATGCCCAACTTGAGTACAAATAAATATAGTAGAACCTCTGTAAGTTGACTGTCCAAAGAACTGTAACAAACTGGACAACATGTACTGTACTGATCTGTACATGTGGTGCATGTCCAGTCTATGAAAATTAGGTCAACTTAAGGAGGTGGTCGGTACAGGGAGGTGGTTTACTATGGAGGTTCTCCTGTGGTAGCTAGTGTTTAACAACTGGGCATTTCCAACAAACATTTCATTTTGGCAAAGGTTGTTTACTGACAAATTCAAAAGCGTTCTTTTCTGGAAAGGAAACTCCTAAAGATGGTAGTCATCTTAGAATGTCAATCATGGTAACATCAGGAAGCACCTGAAAACTAATATGGACTGTGTCGTCTTGCTCAGCCTAACGTCCTGTGAGAACAAGATCATCTGACAAAAAATTGTACTAATCAGGCTCTTGTTGAAAGCACTGCACATTTAGATTAATTAATCACAAAAATGGTTAAGGTTGCAATATTTTCAATCTACCATGATAAAAAAAAAAAATTGGGTAAATGCTGAAGTTCTAGAATTAAGACCCAAATCGAAGGAGCTAGGATTTAAGTATTATTGGGACGATTGGAAAGAAAATAAAAAACTTAGAAAATAATGCCTTTTGCCAACATTAAGAATTTGAAGCAGTGTAATTGAATTAAATTGTATTATTTTTAGACATTTAAATTCTGTCTATATTCTTCTGTTGCATATTCCCAGAGAATTACAGGAAATCCTTTGTAACAGGGTATCCTGAGTTTGGAGGGTTTGTTAAGTTAAAAAAACACTCATTTGGTGGCATGCTTCTGGTGAAGATTATAGAATCCATTATGCTTCGCTGAGTTTGAAGAATAACAATCACTTTAATCACACTTCTTTTCATGGTGGCCCAGAGAAGAATTAAGAGACTTCCTTTCGAAAGAGTTTTTGCTAAGACAGCACTTTTATCCTCCAGTTGAGTCAATGGAACTGTTGTTTAGATTGGAATTTCAAAATCAAACTTGATGTCCTGGTGAAATTTATCAGTAAATTGATGAGAAGTAATTAACCAGTTAATTACTAGTGTGGCAACATAAACTTGTACTTTTAAACATTTTTTAACTACTACTTCTTTAGAAGAAGACTATCTGTCAATGTCACGAAACCTTTGGAAGTAGAGAACTCTAAATCTCTGTAGACCTCCATCAGATTTTGGCCTAACTTAAATGTGTTTATCTCCTTCTGGGCTGCCCAAGATAGTTAAAAACAGTGATGTTGATGGCATGGCGAATAGTGAATAAGTCAGCTTGGGAAGCCAGGCCAGAGAGCCTTCACCAAGGGCTTACAAATGGGGAGGATTTCCTTCCATTCTCTGAGGATGTTTGACAGACAAACCTTTTGGGGCCTATTGATGGGCATATCAGCAACCATTGTTTTGCTTAAGGCCTGGGGTGTGGGAACAGGTCTTAAGAGGAGAGTGGTGGAGAGCTTGTATGGTGTGCGCTGATTAATGTTTAACAGCCTGCTGGGCAGGAATGGGGGGCTGTGTGTACCCATGAGACATACATATACACAAATACATATACGTTTATGAGAAATTATGCTGATAGAAAGGATGAGTGACACACAGTTTTTACATAATAATAAAAATGCATAATAAATTGCTTCTCCTGGAAGTTTTAGTTGATATTTGCCCAACTTCTTATATTCATAGCCAACCTCTTAATACGTGAATGTAGCTTGATATGAATATTGTTTGATATTTTCTTTTACATGAATGCAGAAGCCCCAGGGGAGCTCAGACTAGCTTCCCTGCTGCTCGTAGGAGCACATTGTTAAACCAGCTCTGAGTTCTGGCCCGGATGGCAGGACTTCTAGACCCATCTGCTACTCGAACTGCTTACAGTTTTGATCTTCATTTGTTGCTTTTTCTCAAAAGCTGAGTTTTGAGTTAAGCAGAACAGGTATTTGTTATTGCTCATCAATACCAACATTTTCTTTTCTTTTTTTTTTTTAATTTTTATTATTTTATTTTTTTATTAGGTCTTTTGTACATAGATCATAAATAAATTTATGCCCATTTCAGTGTGTTGATTATTTGTACAAATTGGAGTGCTTAAATGCGTGTTATGTTTTGTTTCCTCACAAGCACAGAATTGTCACACTTTTAATATTTTTATTGTATTTATTTTTCATCTTGCATTTCTTTTTGTGTTTACATTATTGCATGTTTTTATAACTTTTACAGTGTTTTTAATCTGAAAGAGGATTTTTGTATAGGTAAAGGGAAAGAAAAATATGGATTCTGGTTTGGTCAAATAATTCTAGGCCTGGGTGTCCCAAAGCCCTTGACTTCCATAGGCAGGAAGGCCTAGATGCTGGGCACCTGGTCCTGTTCTTATCCCAGGAAGACGCCACCACCCAGGACTACACCAGCTCTGCCAACTCCCAGTCACAGCCGGGCCAGACCTGGCAGGTCCTGATCCGGCAAGAGATTGCTGCTGCAACCTGCCTGTCCTTTGTCCCCCCCAGACCCCTTTAGTATTTGTGCAAGAGGGGAAGGGCTCTGTATAAACAGTCACTCCTTCTGTGACCATCAGGCATTCCATACCCACTTAGTCCAACTGGAGAGTGAATAGGGGCAATTGTGTGTGCTATTTTGCTTCTCTTTTAAATTACCAGATCTTTTTCTTTCTTTCTTTCTTTTTTTTTTTTTTTGAGACAGAGTCTCACTATGTCACCCTCGGTAGAGTGCTCTGGTGTCACAGCTCACAGCAACCTCAAACTCTTGGGCTTAAGCAATTCTCTTGCCTCAGCCTCCCAAGTAGCTGGGACTACAGGCGCCTGCCACAATGCTTGGCTATTTTTTTTGTTGTTGTTATAGTTGTCATTGTTGTTTCGCAGGCCTGGGCTGGGTTCGAACCTGCCAGCCTTGGTGTATGTGGCCGGCACCCTAGCCACTGAGCTACAGGAGGCACCAAGCCTGCCAGATCTTTTTGACTTGAGATACCTATTTTTTTTTCTTTTCTTTTCTTTTTTTTTTTTTTTTTTTTTGAGATAGAGTCTCAAGCTGTCGCCTTGGGTAGAGTGCCATGGCATCACAGGTCACAGCAACCTCCAACTCCTGGGCTCAAGTGAGTCTCCTGCCTCGCCTCCCAAGTAACTGGGACTACAGGCGCCCACTGCAATGCCTGGCTATTTTTTGGTTGCAGGGCCTGGGCTGGATTCGAACCTGCACCTCAGGTGTATGTGGCTGGCGCCTTAGCCACTTGAGCCACAGGCGCCAAGCTGAGATACCTATTTTTTTAAAAAGCTGTCTAGACTTCTAGGTACACGTGTCTTCATCAGTAACTATCTGTGTGCATGTGTGTGCCAGGTGTCACTCAGTTGTTGTACCAGGCACTTGGGCAATAAAATGAGGCTCTGAATTTCTGCAAGGGACATCACAGACAAGGCAACATCAATGTTATCAGGAATGATCAGTATACTGAATTGAGATTGAGGAGAGAGGGATTTTTTTCTTATTAATCCCCAATAAAACTCACTTGTTGACAACCAGACAAAGGAAAGAAAGCTATGCAATGTATGCTACCTCTGCAAAGAAGAGGAAACGCTGGCCTCTCTGAGATTAACTCTCCAAATTTCCTAACTTTCATCTCTCTGCGCCTCCGTTTTCTAACTTTAAAATGAATTTAATAATAGTAACAAACTCCTGGAGTTGTTGGAAAGAGTAATTGAGTTAATAGTGGTGATGTGCTTGGAACAGTGACTGGCACGTAGTAACTCCCCAAACGGGTCTCTAATTATGTGTAAGAATGATGGTTGGTGAGTGTCCAGCGCTTGTGCAGGGTCAGAAACATTGGAGCTGTTGCTCTGCTGGGAGGTAAGAGAAAATCACAACCTCTCTGAACATCAGCTTCCTTCTCTGGAAAATGGGATCGTATTAGTCCACTTCAACTCAGAGGGGACTAATCAAATCAATTGAAACGAGGTGAGTGCACAATTTGAAAACTGGGAAATACTGATGAGTATAATGATGTTATTGAGTCATCATAGTGACCGAATGATCAATTTAAAGTAGCTAATTATGAAGCATGTTCTTATATACATCTGTAATTATTTATCATGCACATCGTGCATTAGGTATCATCTGATCACTTAAACATAGTGCATTTCACTCCCTTTTCTTACCATGTTGTGTCCAGTCCTGTCGTGTTCCTATAGTTGACTTTGAACTATAGGTGAAAACATGCATATTAGAATCAGATTCACACTTACGTCTCTGATTCCCCTACTGGCCCCTAACACGATCCCCTCTTCTGAGAGTTCTGTCTGCATCTAGGATCTTCTTGGTGCTGTTAGCCAATGCTTCATGTTATATCATGGGGGAGGAATGAAAGAGTTGAATGAGAATACCATACTATGGGGTGTCAGAAGTTTTGTTAAATGAATAAATCTCAATAAAAGCAAAAATGTTACATGAGCATTTATTATGTATAAGGTCCTACTCTAGATGCTATGATGAGTGGTAATTTTGTCCCAAAGATAACAATAAATCGGTACCTACCATAAAAAAGAAGCATTCCTAGCATTGATATATGTATTTTTTTGAAATCTGCAAAAAGCAAAATGCCTGGAGATACCAAATGGTCACCCATCCTGTGCCCTGTCCCCCAGCTCACCCCATTTCCAAGGGCAGTCTTTGGTGCCAAAGCTCCTCAGGTAGTAAGAACTCCCTACACTGTACCCTGTTCTGAGACAGGACTGGGCTGAATGCAGGAACCCATCCATAGGCAGACCGGTGAGACCTCACTCAGATGATGTGTGTGCTCCGCCCCCTTGCCAGAGAGAATCTCCCAGACCCATCCCCTCATCACCTCCAACAGGTTTTGTTAAAGACATTTTTTTTCCTATAGGATACGTTAACTGAGGCATCCTCTGCCATTGGTTCATTACCAAATGTTTTGGTGGTGTTTTGCCACTACAGGAAGTTGGATACATCTCCTTTAAATTGAAATAAGAAATCAGCAAATGTTTGTTTCAAGACCTCCTCAGTGCTGAAAGCCCTGTACGGCCCTCTTAGGGGATAGAAAAATACAAAGGGGAAGTTGAAGTAGCATCCCTCCCATGCCTCCCCCAGCCCAAGGAGAAGGACTTGGTCACAGCTGCACTGTGTGAGCCGGTCTATCAGAGGGAAGGCGGCACTTCCTTTTGTGTCCAATAGATACAGATTCTCAATTAGCAGCTCGGTTTCTCTTCCTGTGGGAAATGAGCACACCAGTTCACCACGCCGCTTCTGTTGTTTGTATCTTGTATCCTGAATGTGGATGACACATTCTTAAAGCTTCACTTCTCTTTACCCCAAAGCTCACTTGAGGATAATTCATCAAATGACACTGAAATCACATCTGATCTTATCACGCCTTAAACCACACAGGTGCAGCCAGAAAGAGGAAAACAGATGGGAGATTTTTTTTTCACTTAGCACGTTAAATAACCCTGGGGGAAAAGCATGACCTGGTTTTGTGGGAGCTTGTGCTGTTGGGTCCTTCAGTAGCTGTGTGAGGATGGCCTCCATCAACATCCTTCACTGGGCACACGCATCACGCACTTACAGCTGTGGCTGTCGATCAGGCAAGGCTGCCCCATGCAGCTGTGAAGAACTGGTGGTGAGGCAGGTGAACCGGTTTCCTTTCTAGCTTTCCACTGGGAAGCTCGGAGTGTCAAAGTCATACGGAGCAGGGAGTAAAAGGAGAACCAGACACTAGTCATCTTCCCTTCTGACCGAGGGCGCAGCTCCTGTCCGTATGGTGGGCGGACAGCAGCACTAGCCCAGGCCTTCCCTGTGTGCCCAGCGTGGTGTCGTTTGTCAGCCTGTTTACTGGGTTCTCTCTGACATGGCCCTGACACCGTCTCTGCCCCATCTGCACACTTGTCACCTGCCTCTCCAGGCATCTGAGGATGCAGTGACCTATTTGCCATGCTGCCCCTGCGGCGTGAGGTTTTTATTGGTGACCACATATGGGTACATGTGATGGGGCTTCACATCAACCTAAAACCACCTACTCAAGGAGGAAAGGCAAACCCTCCACATGTGTCTTAAATCTCTAATTAGGCTGAGCACAGTCATTACAAAACGTCACTGCACTTGAGCTGGACCGAATGATGGACACCTTATCAGATTAATGTACTAGACTGTAGGCTTCTTAAACTTCCGGAATCACTGCAGTCGTTAATTGAGAAGGATCACTTACGCCAGCCCCAGTCTCCATGTGAAATCCTGCAGTGACTCCCTACACTGCCTGTAGAAGTTCTTGCCGATTTCTCTCTCTGAGCCTCATCCCTGTGCAGGCACCAGCCTGTTCTTCTTGCTCTTTCACCATCCCTGTCCTGTGCCCAGCCCTGTTCTCCAGGCATGCTGGAGGTGCTGGGCCCGGGGTCCACCAGGACCTTCCCCCAGGACCCTCTTGCTCTATTGTCTCTGATCCTTGTCCTCCTCTCCGCCAAGGGGCCTCCCACCCTGCAGGAGAACTTTGCTTCCTCCCTGCCCGCACCTTCAACCTGAGCCTCAGTTTCCTCAGTTCTATAAGGATAAAACCGTATCTCGTACGCTATTGTGCAAAACAAATGAGTTAGCTTCCAATGTGTCAGCTCAGGACCTGACACAAAGTGAGAGCTCAAATGTTGGCTTCCATTATGAATAAAAATGATTGAGCCATGTGCACGTCACCCCCATTCAGACTCTTACTCCCTGTGGGAAGGGGACATCTTCCGTGCCATGGAGTATCCAGCAGAGTGACTTTTGCAGGGCAGTCTCTTTTAAGAAGTTCAACCAGGACAATGTTAGTTTTCAAAGAAAAGGTATGGAGACCACTATTCACATCATAGTTAACTCTTACAAGAATAGTGATCTATCATTCATCCCTATTTCGAACAGAAACTTTTGGATTTCCATTTGGTGTAAGAAATGAGAGGGGCACTTGCTGGAAACTGTCTATGCACCAACACTTTCATGTAATTTTGGGTTTCTCCTCACTTGTCGCTGCGATTGGACTCACATCAGCTGTGGTCTTTGCTAAGGGCACTGAAGCTCAGAAGTTGGGCGCTCACTTCAAAGCCACCTTCAAAGTACCAAGGGAGAGCTCCACATTTGAAATCCAGTTTGTCTGAAATGAAAGCCATGGTTTTTCCATAACAACTAAATGTAATGGATGCACTTTGATTCGATCACATATTTTTAAAAAATTTATAAAACAATGGTAGAAAAGCATGTAAGTTTGCTAGGGCTACCATAACAAGGTACCACAGACTAGGTGCTTAAAACACTTATGAGAAACTTATTTTCTCATAGTTCTGGGGGCTGGAAGTCAAAGATCAAGGTGTTGACAGAGCTGGTTCCCTCTGAGGCCCCCTACTTGGCTTCAAGGGCTGTCGTCTTCCTGTGTCTTCACTCGGGGGTCCCTCTGTGTCCTAATCTCCTCTTATGAGGACACCAGTCATATTGGATCAGGACCCACCCTCATGACCTCATATGAACTTAAATACCTTTCTAATAATTACCTATCTCTAAACACAATCACATTCTGAGGTGCTAAGAGTTTGGGCTTCAACATATGAATTCATGGGGGATATTAATCAGCCCATGACAGACAGACAACCTGTGAACTTTGCACATGGACTGGATATTAGATGACGTGATGGAATTCTTGTTAATTTTCCTGGGTGTATTAATGGCTTGTGGTTCTGTAGGAAGGCTTCACTGGGGGAGATGCATGATGAAATGTTTTGGGGGTGATGAGCGATGGACATCATGACTTTCAGAAGTTTCCATGATAGCAGGAATGTTTGTGAGAAGACAGCTGCTGAGACACCAAGATTGGGAGAAAGTGAGCATCACATGAGCAGGAGACAAGAGTCTGTTGTCTAAAATACGTAGGAACTCCTGCAGGTGGTTAAGAAAGAAAAAAGCAGGGGCGTGCGGGTGGGAAGGGCCCATATTTTATTTCCCGTAAGGAAGGAGATAGAGCTTGTAGATTTTCCCAAAGAAAGTGTTTTTTACAGATGACTTCATGCAAAGGTTCAGAGTTTCTTGGCCAGGCTGAGCTTCTGTGGGATCTTTCCTGAAGGAGACTTGACCTCACTGACCTGAAAGACCATCAATACCTCAGGATCAGGAATCAGCATTGGTCTGTCTGTGAAGGCATGTCGGGGACACTGTGACATGCACCCTGTCCCTGTACGCTGCCCAGTGCTCCTGAGTAAAGGGGCAGTTTCCAGCCCACTGTGTCCATGCTGGCCAGCTTGCTTTTTCTGATCCTGCAAGGGCTTCAGGTGTACCCTGTTGGCAAAGATTTTTTTGTTTTGTTTTTGAGGTTCAGCAGTGACACTAGACATTATTATGGGATAGAACTAAAATAACCTCTTGGAATAGTGCACAGTGGTCCCAGCCTTTTGGGCACCAGGGACGGGTTTCATGGATGACGATTTTTCTGTGGATGAGGGGGGAATGATTTGGGGATGATTGAAGCTCATTACATTTATTGTGCACTTTATTTCCAGTATCATTACATTGTAGCATATAATGCAATCATTATACAACTCACCATAATGCAGAACAAGTGGGAGCCCTGAGCTTGTTTTCCTGCAACTAGACGATCCCTTCTCTAAAGTGTATTCCTTATGTCCAGCCTGCTCCATAATCTCATTTTGGTTACTGTCACTCACAAAGACCGTACAACCTCGATCCTTCACGTGCACTTTACAGCAGGGTTCACACTCCTATGAGCATCTGATGCTGCCGCTGGCCTGACAGGAGGCGGAGCTCAGGCTGTGATGCCAGCACTGGCAGCAGCTTTGCTTGCCTGCCGTCACTCACCTCCTGCTAGGTGGCCAAGTTCCTAACAGGCCACAGACCACACCAGTCCACCAGGATCAATTCCATTTCAAAAGGCTCAAAGGCACACAGATAATTCAAGCCCATTGTTTGAGATCCTTGAGAGACAAAAATCCTACCAAGTATTAGAAGTACTTTTGTTCCATTTGCATCCTGAAACTCTGTGTGTGTGTTGTGTTTCTACCCCCAGTGGCTATATGCAGCTATCTGTTGTGAAATATGCTTGCACCCAGCCCTAAGTAAACTCGGAAAAGCTCTGAAAGAAAATTAGCAAATAAACCATTCTTTATAGTGAATGGGACACTTTGGGATAAAGGGAAGAGGGAAAAGCCGCTGTCTAGACTCCCTGATGCGGTGAGTTCTCTTGTTCGCTCAAGGGATCAAGGGAAGAAGAGTTCGCTCACTGACCCTGTTTCCAGAGATGTGATCTAACAAGTTGTCAGCAAGTCCATAACAGACATGTTTGTTTATACCATGTCAAATTCTGGACAAAATATTTATTTGAAAGATGAAAATATTAAGGTCCTGAAAGGCATTTTTGTGGCAGGCAGAGATGGGAAGTTTTTAATCATTTTTCTTCCTAACTTGTATTTTTTAAGCTCCAAAATCTTCTCTTAAAGAAATTGTACTCACAAGAGACTCAAAACCATCACTTATCTCTACTCCTGAATTTTGCTAACATTGCAACGATCTCTGTTCCGATTGTGAATTTTTCTTTTGTTTGATAATAGGGTTATCAGGGTTTCCTCCACAAAGAAGAGTGAACATTTCTGCAGACAACTGTGGTGCAAGTTTCAAGGCTTGTGAAGAGAAACTTGAGCTCACTTACAAATAATGTGACCTTTGGGGAAAAAAATCAACAACACCATTTTTGAGAAGAAAACTTAAATATCTGTTTTCTTATAAGAAACTTCATTTTTTAAAATCTTACCCTTAATAATAATTCAAAAAGGCTTTACTAGTTTGCAAATGAAAAGTTAGAAGAATTACTATATTCTTGGAACATCCAACATTGACACGTAGATTTTGTTTGTTGGGATTACAGGGTTAAAGAAGAAGTTGGATGTACTCATGTCCTGTCTGGCAGAATTGCATATAAATATCTGTGTCAACATATGTTTGCCACAATTAGAAAAGGTTTCCATCACCCACTTGCCGTGAGCCCGAGGGGAGGAGTTTATTGCGCCTGTGATCATTAGATACTTAAATCCAAGGTTACATAGATAATAATAAACAACTGCTACTTTGTTGCCTTCCAAACATGTTGCTGTGTAATACACAGGGAGTTTTATGAAATGCAGGCTTTATTCTGTGTGTTAAGAATCAATACAGATCTGCATTATTTATTTTTAATGATATCCTTGCAATCCCAAGATAATGGGATTTTTAAATAGAACCCACTGGTGTACAGAATAAATATTGCAGACTTAGCTATTCTTGGACATGTGGGCAACAGATTGAACTCAAAGTAAATGTTTTAAGGGTTTGCTAATAACTGACACGGCTGTCGGGGCCATGCTGTTGCTCTGTGAAACCAAACAAGGAAACAATGACTGAGGCGTTGGAACCTCCACTTTTAGAGGTATGGAATGGTACGTGTTGCTGGTTGTTTTCTTGCCTGACTGGAATTTTCTGTCTTATTGTAAATTGCCACTGTTGTTTAATATGTGTATATTTTTCTTAGCATAAATTTCAAAAAGGATGTTGACCCAGTAGAAAACCCCTTGACCATCGGGAGAGCATCAGATAGCAGCTTTCCACACATAGGACTTTCATCCTTAGGTTCCTTTGAGATCAGTTTTCAAAGAGTTCTAAGCATATGGGCATTTGTTTGGGAATGGCATGTAGGTGGGAAAACACACACACACACACACACACACACACACACACACACACGTCCTTGTCCTGCTGTGCTGTTCCCTCTATATCTGGATTAGGTATTAACTGGACTTGTCTGGAGGGGCTTGGTGTTGAATTCACTGAGTTCAATGGAGTTGGTTAATATTCTGCCTCTACTACTAATGATGTTCTAATCTAACAGACAGGATAAAATGATTGCACAGACCATTCATTGTATTGTCTTGTAGAATAAGACCCTGGGTTGTGACAATATCCCCAGTTAACCCACACGTTGGAGAAGTTCTAGTCTAGGTGACAAGTAAAAATGCAGTGCTGTCCTCTGCATGCAAAGATGACAAGGCCTTGAAGAGAACCTGGAAGCAGCAGGAGTGGAGAGATTCATCCAAGAGGCATTGCGTGTGTGTGTGTGTGTGTTTGTGTGTGTGCACGCACCCATGTTTACACGGCAACCTAAGGAGAGACTGTTAGGAAAATAAAACAGGAATTCTAGACTGGGAAACTGACTGCCATTAGCCACAGTGGAGCCAGCTTGGATGTGAAGGGCAGGACTCACCAACAGCAGTGCAGGGCTTGAGATGACTTCAGAACATCCCAGTGGGGAGTACTCTGGCCAGTCTGAAATGGAGGAGGGGACCCAGGAACACATTGCTACTGAGAGGTATGCTTCAGAAACCGTTTGACAATATGCAGCAAGTCCTTGAATGTTCAGACCCTCTGACTCAGTAATTCCAGTGTCGGCATAAACCCTAAAGAAATAAACCTTCCTGTACATAGGAGTCGATGCAAGGTTTTACAATGCGCAACATTTAAACCTAAAATTTTAATACTAGAGTATTGGAATTAGACAAGGGATTATTACATGCAATTATGATTTCCCCCCAGATAGCTATGATAAAATTAAAACCATTAAGACATGTAAGAAAAGAAAGCATAAAATCAACATGGAATCTTCTATTAAGAGAAGAGTCCAGGGGGCAGCCCCAGAGGAACTACACAGGGTCACTCCCTACAAAGATCCAGCAACAATAGAGTGATCCTGCTGGGGTCTAATCTTGGAGAGACACCTCCCAAACTCTGAGGACGGCCAGGGGCAATGATGAAAAACAATCATGAGGCGAAATTAACAAAAAAACTCTGGCAATATGAATAATCAGAGTAGATCAACTCCCCCAAGGATCAATGGGGCAGACACAGCACAAGATCCCATGCACAAACAAATAACTGAGATGTCAGAAATCGAATTCAAAATCTGGATAGCAAATAAGATCTAATTAGAATTCCAAGCAGTAACCCAAAAGCTATCTCAAGAATTCAACAAATTCAAAGACCAAATGATCGAAGATTTTAACACATTGAGACAAGAAGTTGCAGCCCTCAAAGATCTGAGAAACACAGTAGAATCCCTCAGTAACAAAATGGAGCAAGCAGAAGAAAGGATTTCTGACATTGAAGACAAAGCATTTGAACACTCACAAACTCTCAAAGAGGAAGATAAATGGAGGGCAAAAACAGATCACTCTCTCAGAGAGCTCTGGGATAATTTGAAGAAAACCAATATTTGTCCTATAGGGATCCCCGAAAGTGATGAAGTGGCTTCACAAGGCACAGAGTCTCTTCTCCATGAGATTATGAAGGAGAACTTTCCAGACATGCCAAGAGATTCTGAAATTCAGATAGCAGACAGTTTCAGAACTCCAGCATGACTGAACTCAAATAAGACATCCCCCAGACACATCATAATCAATTGCACTAAAGTTAATATGAAGGAGAAAATTCTGAAAGCAGCCAGACGAAAGAAAACCATCATCTACAAGGGCAAGAATATTAGAATAACTGCAGATCTCTCTGCTGACAACTTTCAAGCTAGAAGAGGATGGTCATCGACTTTTAATCTCCTGAAACAAAACAACTTTCAACCCAGGATCCTGTACCCAGCTAAACTGAATTTCATTTACGACGGAGAAATTAAATACTTCAATGACATTCCATGTTGAAGAAATTTGCCATAACTAAACCAACTCTCCAGGATATTCTCAGACCTATCCTCCATAAAGACCAGCATAATCCTCCACCACAAAAGTAAACCCACCCAGAAAATTTTCATCGAATTCCAACTTCCACAGTCACAAAAGGATTAAAAATGTCCACCAGACTCTTGAAAGGCTTATCAATATTCTCAATTAATGTGAATGGTTTAAATTGTCTTCTAAAGAGGCACAGGTTGGCAGACTGGATACAAAAACTCAAGCCAGATATCTCCTGCACACAAGAATTGCATCTTACATTAAAAGACATATATAGACTCAAGGTGAAGGATGGTCATCTATACTCCAGGCAAATGGAAGGCAGAAAAAAGCAGGTGTTGCAATCCTATTCGCAGACACAATAGGCTTTAAACCAACCGAGATAAGGAAGGATAAGGATGGACATTTCATATTTGTTAAAGGTAAGACCCAATATGATGAGATTTCAATTATTAATATTTATGTACCCAACTAGAATGCACCTCAATTTATAAGAGAAACTCTAACAGACATGAGCAACTTGATTTCCTCCAGTTCCATAGTAGTTGGAGATTTTAACACCCCTTTAGCAGTGCTGGATAGATCCTCCAAAAAGAAGCTAAGCAAAGAAATTTTAGATTTAAACTCAACCATTCAACATCTTGAATTAACAGACATCTACAGAACATTTCATCCCAACAAAACTGAATACACATTCTTCTCATCAGCCCATTGGAACATACTCCAAAATCAAACACATCCTAGGCCACAAATCTAACTCAGCAAATTTAAAAAAATAGAAATTATTCCTTGCATCTTCTCAAATCATCATGGAATAAAAGTTGAACTCAATAACAACAGGAACCTGCACACCCATACAAAAACATGGAAGCTAAACAACCTTATGCTGAAGGATAGATGGGTTATAGACGAGATTAAGAAGGAAATCACCAAATTTTTAGAACAAAATAAAAATCAAGACACAAATTACCAGAACCTCTGGGATACTGCAAAGGCAGTCCGAAGAGAGAAATTTATAGCACTGCAAGCCTTCCTCAAGAAAATGGAAAAAGAGGAAGTTAATAACTTAATGGGACATCTCAAGCAACTGGAGAAGGAAGAACACTCCAACCCCAAACCCAGCAGAAGAAAAGAAATAACCAAAATCAGAGCAGAATTAAATGAAATTGAAAACAAGAATTATACAACAGATCAATAAATCCAAAAGTTGGTTTTTTGAAAAAATCAATAAAATAGATAAACCTTTGGCCAACCTAACCAGGAAAAAAAGAGTAAAATCTTAAATTTCATCAATCAGAAACGGTAACGATGAAATAACAGACCCCTCAGAAATTAAAAAATGAATTCCTTAACGAATACTACAAGAAACTCTACGCTCAGAAATATGAAAATCTGAAAGAAATTGACCAATACCTGGAAGGACGCCACCTACAAGACAGCTAGAATGAAGTGGAAATGTTGAACAGGCCTATATCGAGTTCTGAAATAGCACTCACTGTACGAAATCTCCCTAAAAAGAAAAGCCCAGGACCAGATGGCTTTACGTCAGAATTCTACCAAAACTTTAAAGAAGAACTAGTACCTGTATTACTAAACCTCTTCCAAAATATAGAGAAAGAAGGAATATTAACTAACACATTCTACGAAACAAACATCACCTTGATCCCCAAACCAGGGAATGACCCAACAAGAAAAGAAAATTATAGACCAATATCACTAATGAATATTGATGCTAAAATACTCAATAAGATCCTAACAAACAGAATCCAACAACACATCAAAAAAATTATACACCACGACCAAGTGAGATTTATCCCAGGGTCTCAAGGCTAGTTCAATATACATAAATCTATAAATGTAATATAGCACATAAACTAAAAAATAAGGACCATATGATTCTTTCAATTGATGCAGAAAGAGCTTTTGATAATATCCAGCATCCCTTCATGACCAGAACACTTAAGAAAATCGGTATAGAAGGGACATTTCTTAAACTAATAGAGGCCATCTACAGCAAACCCACAGCCAATATCGTATTGAATGGAGCTAAAATGAAATCATTTCCGCTTAGATCTGGAACCAGGCAAGGTTGCCCATTGTCTTCATTGCTCTTTAACAGTGTAATGGAAGTTTTACCCATTGCAATTAGGGAAGAAAAGGCAATCAAGGGTATCCACATAGGGTCAGAAGAGATCAAACTTTCACTCTTCGCAGATGCTATGATCGTATATCTGGAAAACACTAGGGATGCTACTACAAAACTTTTAGAAGTGATCAAGGAATATAGCAATGTCTCAGGCTACAAAATCAACACCCATAAATCTGTAGGCTTTATATATACCAACAATAACCAAGCCGAAAAAAAAGTCAAGGACTCTATTCCTTTTACAGTGGTGCCAAAGAAAATGAAATATTTGGGAGTATACCTAACAATGGACGTGAAAGATCTCTACAAAGAGAACCATGAAACTTTAAGAAAAGACATAGCTGAAGATGTTAACAAATGGAAAAACATACCATGCTCATGGCTGGGAAGAATCAAGTATAGACATTGTTAAAATGTCTATACTACCCAAAGCAATATATAATTTTAATGCAATTCCTATTAAAGCTCCATTGTCATATGTTAAAGATCTTGAAAAAATAATACTTCATTTTATATGGAATCAGAAAAAAACTTCGAATAGCCGAAACATTACTCAGCAATAAAAACACAGCAGGAGGAATCACGCTACCAGACCTGAGACTGTACTATAAATCGATAGTGATCAAAACAATATGGTATTGACACAAAAACAGAGAAGTAGATGTCTGGAACAGAGTAGAGAACCAAGATGAATCCAGGTACTTACCGTTATTTGATCTTCGACAAGCCAATTAAAAACATTCAGTGGGGAAAAGATTCCCTATTTAACAAATGGTGCTGGGTGAACTGGCTGGCAACCTGTAGAAGATTGAAACTGGACCCACATCTTTCACCATTAACTAAGATAGACTCTCACAGGATAAAAGATTTAAACTTAAGACATGAAACTATAAAAATACTTGAAGAAAGTGCAGGAAAAAATCTTGAAGGACTCGGCCTGGGTGAATATTTTATGAGGAGGACTCCCCAGACAATTGAAGCAGTATCAAAAATACACTACTGGGACCTGATTGAACTAAAAAGCTTCTGCACAGCCAAGAACATAGTAAGTAAAGCAAGCAGACAGCCCTCAGAATGGGAGAAAATATTTGCAGATTATACCTCTGATAAAGGTCTAATAACCAGAATCCACAGAGAACTCAAACGTTATTAGCAAGAAAAGAACACGTGATCCCATCTCAGGGTGGGCAAGGGACTTGAAGAGAAACTTCTCTGAAGAAGCCAGATGCACGATCTACAAACACATGAAAAAAAGCTCATCATCCTTAATCATCAGAGAAATGCAAATCAAAACTATTTTGAGATATCACCTAACCCTAGTAAAAGTAGCCCACATAACAAAATCCCAAAACCAGAGATGTTGGCGTGGATGTGGAGAAAAGGGCACACTTCTACACTGCTGGTGGGAATGCACACTAATACGTTCCTTCTGGAAGGATGTTTGGAGAATACTTAGAGACCTAAAAATAGACCTGCCATTCAATCCTATAATTCCTTTACTAAGTTTATACTCAGAAGACCAAAAATCACAATATAACAAAGACATCTGTACCAGAATGTTCATTGCAGCCCAATTCATAATTGCTAAGTCATGGAAGAAGCCAAGTGCCCATCAACCTACGAATAGACTAGCAAATTGTGGTACATGTATACCATGGAATATTATGCAGCCTTAAAGAAAGATGGAGACTTTACCACTTTCATGTTTACATGGATGGAGCTGGAACATATTCTTCTTAGCAAAGTATCTCAGGAATGGAAGAAAAAATATTCAATGTACTCAGCCCTACTATGAAGCTAAATTATAGCTTTCACATGAAGGCTTATAACCCAACTATAGCACAAGACTATGAGGAAAGGGCCAAGGAGGGGAAAGGGAGGGGGGAGGTTGAGTTGAGGGAGGGTTATAGGTGAGGCCACACCTACGGTGCATCTTAGAATGGGTACAGGCGAAACTTACTAAAGGCAGAATACAAATGTCTTCATACAATAACTAAGAAAATGCCATGAAGGCTACGTTGAACAGTTTGATGAGAATATTTCAGATTGTATATGAAACTAGCACATTGTACACCTTGATTGCACTAATGTACACAGCTATGATTTAACAATAATAAATAAATAAATAAATAAACAGTCCAGGGTGGCACCTGTGGCTCAAAGGAGTAGGGTGCCGGCCCCATATACCGGAGGTGGTAGGTTCAAACCCAGGCCTGGCCAAAAACTGCAAAAAAAAAAGTCCATCCTGGATAGAAATGAGTGGCAGTAAAGTAGGCCAAAATACTCATGATGATTATAGATATCTTTGAGCTTTGCCACTTTGATTTTTTATTTATACATTTTTATATTTTTTAGGGTTATCATATCTTTCAAGATTTCTTTTTTTTTTCACTCAGAAATCTTTTTATTTTTATTTATTTATTTATTTTTATTGTTGGGGATTCATTGAGGGTACAATAAGCCAGGTTACACTGATTGCAATTGTTAGGTAAAGTCCCTCTTGCAATCATGTCTTGCCTCCATAAAGTGTGACACACACTAAGACCCCACCCCCCTCCCTCCATCCCTCTTTCTTCTCCCCCCCCCATAACCTTAATTGTCATTAATTGTCCTCATAGCAAGATTGAGTACATAGGATTCATGCTTCTCCATTCTTGTGATGCTTTACTAAGAATAATGTCTTCCACTTCCATCCAGGTTAATACGAAGGATGTGAAGTCTCCATTTTTTTAATGGCTGAATAGTATTCCATGGTATACATGTACCACAGCTTGTTAATCCATTCCTGGGTTGGTGGGCATTTAGGCTGTTTCCACATTTTGGCGATTGTAAATTTAGCTGCAATAAACAGTCTAGTACAAGTGTCCTTATGATAAAAGGATTTTTTTCCTTCTGGGTAGATGCCCAGTAATGGGATTGCAGGATCAAATGGGAGGTCTAGCTTGAGTGCTTTGAGGTTTCTCCATACTTCCTTCCAGAAAGGTTGTACTAGTTTGCAGTCCCACCAGCAGTGTAAAAGTGTTCCCTTCTCTCCACATCCACGCCAGCATCTGCAGTTTTGAGATTTTGTGATGTGGGCCATTCTCACTGGAGTTAGATGATATCTCAGGGTTGTTTTGATTTGCATTTCTCTAATATATAGAGATGAACATTTTTTCATGTGTTTCTTAGCCATTCGTCTGTCGTCTTTAGAGAAAGTTCTATTCATGTCTCTTGCCCATTGATATATGGGATTGTTGGCTTTTTTCATGTGGATTAATTTGAGTTCCCTATAGATCCTAGTTATCAAGCTTTTGTCTGATTGAAAATATGCAAATATCCTTTCCCATTGTGTAGGTTGTCTCTTTGCTTTGGTCATTGTCTCCTTAGCTGTACAGAAGCTTTTCAGTTTAATGAAGTTCCATTTATTTATTTTTGTTGTTGCAATTGCCATGGCAGTCTTCTTCATGAAGTCTTTCCCCAGGCCAATATCTTCCAGTGTTTGTCCTATGCTTTCTTGGAGGATTTTTATTGTTTCATGCCTTAAGTTTAAGTCCTTTATCCATCTTGAATCAATTTTTGTGAGTGGGGAAAGGTGTGGATCCAGTTTCAGTCTTTTACATGTAGACATCCAGTTCTCCCAACACCATTTATTGAATAGGGAATCTTTCCCCCAAGGTATATTCTTGTTTGGTTTATCGAAGATTAGGTGGTTGTAAGATGTTAGTTTCATTTCTTGGTTTTCAATTCGATTCCAAGTGTCTATGGCTCTATTTTAGTGCCGGTACCATGCTGTCTTCACCACTATGGCTTTGTAGTACAGACTAAAATCTGGTATGCTGATACCCCCAGCTTTATTTTTATTACTAAGAACTGCCTTAGCTATACGAGTTTTTTTCCGGTTCCATACAAAATGCAGAATCATTTTTTCCAAATCTTGAAAGTATGATGTAGATACTTTGATAGGAATGGCATTGAATAGGTAGATTGCTTTGGGAAGTATAGACATTTTAACAATGTTGATTCTTCCCATCCATGAGCATGGTATGTTCTTCCATTTGTTAATATCCTCTGCTATTTCCTTTCTGAGGATTTCATAGTTTTCTTTATAGAGGTCCTTCACCTCCTTCGTTAGGTATATTCCTAGGTATTTCATTTTCTTTGAGACTATGGTGAAGAGAGTTGTGTCCTTAATTAGCTTCTCATCTTGACTGTTATTGGTGTACACAAAGGCTACTGACCTGTGGACATTGATTTTATATCCTGAAACATTACTGTATTTTTTGATGACTTCTAGGAGTCTTGTGGTTGAGTCTTTGGGGTTCTCTAAGTATAAGATCGTGTCATCAGCAAAGAGGGAGAGTTTGACCTCCTCTGCTCCCATTTGGATTCCCTTGATTTCCTTGTCTTGCCTAATTGTATTGGCTAGAACTTCCAGCACTACGTTGAATAGTAAAGGTGACACAGGACAACCTTGTCTGGTTCCAGTTCTAAGAGGAAAAGCTTTCAGTTTTACTCCATTCAGTAAAATATTGGCTGTGGGTTTGTCATAGATAGCTTCAATCAGTTTTAGAAATGTGCCACCTATGCCTATACTCTTCAGTGTTCTAATTAGAAAAGGATGCTGGATTTTATCAAATGCTTTTTCTGCGTCTGTTGAGAGGATCATGTGATCTTTATTTTTGCCTCTGTTAATATGGTGGATAATGTTTATGGACTTGCATATGTTAAACCAGCCTTGCGTCCCTGGGATGAAGCCTACTTGATCATGATGAATGACTTTTTTGATGATAAGCTGTAATCTATTGGCTAGGATTTTGTTGAGAATTTTTGCATCTATATTCATGAGTGAGATTGGTCTGAAATTCTTCTCTTTGTTTGGGTCTTTTCCTGGTTTTGGTATCAGGGTGATGTTTGCTTCGTAGAATGTGTTGGGGAAGATTCCTTCTTCCTCAATTTTTTGGAATAATTTCTGCAGTACAGGAATAAGTTCTTCCTTGAAGGTTTGATAGAATTCTGGAGTGAAGCCATCTGGACCAGGGCATTTTTTGGTTGGAAGCTTTTTTATTGTTTCTTTGATCTCAGTGCTTGAAATTGGTCTGTTCAGGAGGTCTATTTCTTCCTAGCTAAGTCTAGGGAGAGGGTGTGATTCCAAATACTGATCCATTTCCTTCACATTGTCAAATTTCTGGGCATAGAGTTTCTGGTAGTATTCAGAGATGATCTCTTGTATCTCTGTGGGATCAGTTGTTATTTCCCCTTTATCGTTTCTGATTGAAGTTACTAGAGATTTTACTTTTCTATTTCTAGTTAGGCTGGCCAATGGTTTATCTATTTTATTTATTTTTTCAAAAAACCAACTCCTTGTTTCATTAATTTTCTGAATGATTCTTTTGTTTTCAATTTCATTGATCTCTGATTTGATTTTGGATATTTCTTTTCTACTGAGTTTAGGCTTAGATTGTTCTTCTTTTTCCAATTCCATAAGATCTCTTGTGAGATTGTTGATGTGCTCTCTTTCTGTTTTTCGAATGTAGGCATCTAAAGCGATGAATTTTCCTCTCAAAACTGCTTTTGCAGTATCCCACAAGTTTTGGTAGCTTGTGTCTTCATTGTTGTTATGCTCAAGGAAGTTAATGATTTCCTGTTTTATTTCTTCCTGCACCCATCTGTTATTCAACAGAAGATTGTTTAATTTCCATGGCTTAGGTTGGGGTTGAGCATTTTTGTTAGAGTTGAGTTCCACCTTTAGTGCCTTATGGTCTGAAAAGATACAAGGTAAAATTTCAATTCTTTTGATTCTGTTGATATTTGTTTTGTGTCCCAGGATATGATCAATTTTGGAGAATGTTCCATGGGGTGATGAGAAGAATGTATATTCTTTATCTTTGGGGTGGAGTGTTCTATATGCGTCTATCAAGCATAGTTGTTCTAGGGTCTCATTTAAATCTCTTATATCTTTGTTTAATTTCTGTTTAGAGGATCTGTCCAGCTGTGTAAGAGGAATGTTAAAGTCCCCTGTTATTGTGGTATTGTCAGATATCATATTGCCCAGACTGAGTAAGGTCTGCTTCAAGAATCTGGGAGCATTTAAATTGGGTGCATAAATATTTAGAATTGAAATGTCTTCTTGTTGTAGTTTTCCCTTGACCAATAAAAAGTGACCATCTTTGTCTTTTTTGACTTTGGTTGCTTTAAATCCACATGTATCTGAAAATAAGATTGCAACTCCTCTTTTCTTCTGAATTCCATTTGCCTGAAAAATTGTCTTCCAACCCTTGACTCGGAGCTTTAATTTGTCTTTTGAAGCCAGGTGTGTTTCTTGCAGACAGCAAATGGATGGCTTGTGTTTTTTAATCCTGTCAGCCAATCTGTGTCTCTTCAGTGGGGAATTCAAGCCATTAACATTTATTGAGATAATTGATAAGTGTGGTAGTATTCTATTGGTCTTATTTTGTGAGAGTCCATTGCTTAGTTTTATCTTTTGCATCAGTGTGGAGGTTAGGTTCTGTCCTTTGATTTCTGAGTTCTTACTTTGCTGCTGATCCATTGTGGTGGTCAGTGTGCAGAACAGGTTGAAGTATTTCCTGTAGAGCTGGTCTTGTTGTGGCGAATTTCCTCAATGTTTGTATATCCGTAAATGATTTGATTTCTCCATCAATTTTGAAGCTTAGCTTAGCAGGGTACAGAATTCTGGGCTGGAAATTGTTCTGTTTAAGTAGATTAAAGGTAGATGACCATTGTCTTCTTGCTTGAAAAGTTTCATTAGAGAAGTCTGCGGTCAATCTGATGGATTTGCCCCTGTAGGTCAACTGGCGCTTACTCCTGGCAGCTTGCAGAGTCTTTTCTTTTGTCTTGACTTTGGACAGGTTCATCACAATGTGTCTTGGAGAAGCTCGGTTAGATTTGAGGCGACCTGGGGTCCGATAGCCCTCTGAAAGCAGTGTGTCAGAATCTTTGGTGATATTTGGGAAATTTTCTTTTATAATATTCTCTAGTATGGCTTCCATTCCTCTGGGGCCTTCTTCTTCCCCTTCTGGAATTCCTATAACTCATATGTTGGAACGCTTCATAAAGTCCCATAATTCTGACAGTGAACATTCTGCTTTCTCTCTCTTCTTTTCTGCCTCTTTTACTGTCTGAGTTATCTCAAGAACTTTGTCCTCTACCTCTGAAATTCTTTCTTCTGCATGGTCTAACCTGTTGCTGATACTTTCCATTGCATCTTTAAGTTCCCTAATTGACTGTTTCAGTGCCTTCAGGTCTGCTATATCCTTTTTATATTCTTCATATCGTTCATCTCTGATTTGATTCTGTTTTTGGATTTCCTTTTGGTTATTTTCCACTTTATTAGCAATTTCCTTCATTGTTTCCATCATTTCTTTCATTGTTTTCAACATGTGTATTCTAAATTCCCTTTCTGTCATTCCTAACATTTCTTTACAGGTGGAATCATCTGCAGTAGCTACCTCATGGTCTGTTGGTGGGGTTGTTCTAGACTGGTTCTTCATGTTGCCTGGAGTTTTCTGCTGATTCTTCCTCATGGGTGATTTCTTTTATCTGTTTCCTTGCCCTAATTTTCCTTTCACTTCCTCTTGCTCTTTAAGTTCTCGTGCCTGTGGGCTAAGGGTTACAGGACCAGAAGGGTGAGAAGGTTGAAGAGCAAAAAAGGGATGAAGTAAAGGAGGACCGAGTGATAAGAAAAAAAAGAAAGATAGAGAAAGGAGAGGGGGTGGGTATAAGTTATATTGACAAAGAGAAGAGAGGCAGAGAAAGAGGGAGACAGGACAATATAGGTGTACAGTAGGGTACTTTGACACAACCTTAAAAAACTCCACCTTATGGGGGTGCCCAGTTGGGTGGTTCCCTTAAGGTCAGCAGCTCTTGGCTAACCTGATCAGACACAGTACCCCACCTCCACCAAGTAGAGAGGAAAGACAAAAATGCTATAAATCAAACCAAAACAAGCAAACAGAAAACTTTACGGGGATAAAATTGGGTGAAAAACCAAATGATAGCGGTAGAAACACTAGCAAAAATGACATTCTTGTTGTTAAAAAAGGCAGCAATGGGAAATTATAATTAAACTAGAAAAATTGAGAAAGAAAAAGGGATCTGTATGGAAAAGATTGAAATTAAAAAACAAAAGAACATCAACAACGTCAAAATAAAGAAAAAAGAAACAACCAAACAAAAAAAAAAAGAAAAAAATAATAAAAAATAATAGAAAAAAATGCACAACCAAAAACATAGCAGTTTGTATATGTTATTGAATATTGTCTGGGTAACACGTGGTCTTCTGGGGTATGAGATGTTAATCACAGTTCTGATACGACTGGAGGCTGCTGATTTCTCAAAGCCCAGCAGGTAGACACCCTAAATCTCTCTTCAGCCCACTTAAAAGGCACTTTGAACTTGTAAACTTGCTGAGCCGAAGCTTTCCCAGCTTTCTTGCTGGAATCACTGCTGAAGTGGCTATCCACTTACCCAGTGTGCCAAAATTGGTCTCACTCTGCCCCTGAGGGTTAGGGCTGCAAGGCGGCTCAGACCCCACCCTTAGGGTACTTGTTGCTGGGTTACCAGCTCCCACCCGTTTCTAGCTCTGTGACCCTGAGGGCGGAGCTTGCCGGGGCAGATCACTGACAATGGTTCCGTGTGACCCACCGCCAAACGCTATTAGCTCCATCTGGCTCAGCGGCTCAGACTGGGGCCCTAGTTCTCCGCACTCCCACTCAGGCCCTCCCCAAGGCAGTTCAACTCAGTGCCAAGTCCAAGGACACCAAAACAGTTCACAGGTAAGGCCTTTCTGGTTTGCAGTCTCGCTGCTAGTAAACTTACAGTTGTGGGCGGGTTTAGACGGATTGAACACTTGCGACCGCTTGCCGGTTTTCCACTGTTTTAGTCCTACTCTTGGGGTCCAGAAGTCTCTCGCTGACTCCCCGTATCCTCATAGGAGTGATGATAGGCAGATCCCACCAGCCAGAGATGCCTGGAGTCCTATCTCCCCAGACTCACGGTGCCCAGATGCAAGGAAGCTGTTACTCGGCCACCATCTTGCTCCGCCTCCCTCTCTTTCAAGATTTCTAAAAATCAGGGGAAAAACTTAAGTAAAATTCAAAGATAATAATCTGGTTAGCCTGTTGGACGGGGAGCATTGAGGACACCATTCTTTATACATGAGCAGGACCATCCACTGTGCTCCCTTCAGAGCAGTTTCTACCTTGCACAGCAGGGAGGCTGGTGAAGAGCAGTACCCAGGATCAGTCTTAGTTAGGAACTTCTCTTTACTCCAGGTGTGATGGGAAGCCGCTGCAGAGTCTGAACCTGGGAGTGCCATGATCTTGCCACTGAGCAGCATTGGCTTCTGTGTGAAGAATCAGCCCTGGGGAGGCAGCGAGACTGGTGAGCAGGAGGGGACTGTAGCAGTTGAGAGGAGAGACGGTGATGAGGCTTGGGTCCGGCTGAGGACCGTGGCTCAGCATCTCTGAGAGTGTGGCCCACGGCGTTTGTGGATAGTCTAATTGGCAGGCATTAGAAAGCAAAGAATAAGGAATAAGGCCAAGGACATTATCCCCAAATATCTAAGCATAGCCACCACCCCTTGCTGAGGTTGGGAACACAAGGGGAAGAGCAGATTCATAAGGGGGAGAAACTGGGACCCTGGGTTTGCTCACACGAGACCTCCAACAGGTGCCTGAACGTTTAAGTGGTGATGTCAGGTTGGAAGGGAGATCCAAGGAGGAAATACACAGCTGGAGACTGTCGGGAATGCCGTGATACTTACAGCCCCTGGGCTGGACGCCTGGGAGCACGCAGAGAGAGAAGGGCCAAGCCGCCAGTCTGAGGGCGCCTCAGCACTGAGAGATGGGATGGGAAGGAAGACCCAGCCCAGGAGACCGGGGTGGCACTGCCGGCAAGGAAGGGAAGCCAGGAGTCTAGATGCCTCGTAACATCTGAAGGGCCAAGGGGGACGAGGGGAAGTCAGTCCTTGCTTTTGCAATGAGGAGGTGATTGGTGACGTTGATAAACAGTTTGAGGCAATGGAGGGGGTTAAGGCCTGATGATCCCTCTGAGTCAGAAGAGGATGTTGAAGCTCTGGAAGGTTTCGCCCAGTGCCGTGGAAGAGCAGGAGAGGCAAAGAGACTGTCACGTGCGTCACAACACAGAGGCTCCTGGAGCACGGGCTTCCGGATCTTCTGTGGCTATGCTGTCTCGAGGCTTCTAGGCCCCACTCACTCCCCAGCCTGTTGGAAGTCAATGCGTGCAGTAGCCCTGGCTTCGCAGATCTGGGTCTGGCACACGGTGGCTGATCATTGCAGTTTCTCTCTCTCTCAAAACCATACAGCCAATTCTACCTGCCTTCGTCCATCCAGCTCCCTCCTCCCCAGCTCTGCCTTTGGGCTGCACCTGGCTGACAGGTGGGGCTGTGGGGAGTGATGTAATGGAAGCTGTTGCCCTTTGGGGGATACCCCAGGCCCTACACACACACACTCTTAGAGGCCCAGCACGACAGCCACACCTTATACTGAGTGAAGCTGGACGAAGTCTTGTAGCGTAGACACTCTTGCCATATAGGAGCATCTTTAGGTCACCTAGAAAGATGCCCGAAGGACTGGATGACCAGGTGGAGTGAGAGTTATAGGACATTAACAAGGTCTAAACTGGTATTTCAGGTCACCTCTTCCCCGGCTTCATGGACTTGGGGGCTCCTGCAGCTGCTCCCTGCTTACAGATGCCTCAGAGCACGGCTGGGAACTCTTGGAAAGGGGGCAGCAGCGGATGACAGGCCCGAGGAGGAGGAGAGGATGTGGGTTAGGTCAGGGGTGCATGTCACCGGGGAAGCCCCACGGAGCTGGCCCCAGGCTTCAGCCGGCTGTCTGCTTCCTCAGCCACTGCCAGCAGCCTGTCCAGCAGAGCTCCTCTGCTCTCTGGCCTTCTGAGAGTCAGCAGCCTTCCAACTCTGGGACTCTGGTTCCTAAAACAAGCATGCAGTATTTCTGACATTTTCTGAAGAATGTTTGCTGCAGTTAGCAAAAGGTCAACAGTGTAAAGTTCTCTCCTAAAAATGCCTATGTTATAATGTTCAGTGGGGGAAATTGTTTAATTTCTATTCTCCATTATAAACAAACACGCAAATATGGAAGGAAATTACCAAAGTATTAGCTGTGAGTCTCTTTGGATTATAAGTCATGGTGTCTCACTTTGTCACCCTCAACAGAGTGCTGTGGTGTCACAGCTCACAGCAACCTCCAGCTCTTGGGCTCAGGCAATTCTCTTGCCTCAGCCTCCCAAGTAGCTGGGACTACAGGCGCCTACCACATGTCCGGCTATTTTTTGTTGCAGTTTGGCCAGGGCCGGGTTTGAATCCACCACCCTTGGTATATGGGGCCAGCGCCCTACTCACTGAGCCATAGGCACTGCCCAACCTTTTTTTTTTTTTTTTAATAGTTTGTATCTAAGAGCAAGTAAATTTAAAGATTTCTTCTAAAGTTTCTTTTTTTGTTCACTTTTGCCATCAACTTTGACCAGATGTATGCACAGAGGGCTATTCTCAGGGTCTCCGGTGCTGGGCCTTCGTCATGGGTGCAGTGGAAGGGTGGACAGAGGGCACTAAAGCTACTGTCCCTGTCCCCCAAGGCCCCCAGATGAGAGCCGCCCAGGTTGGCCACACACTGAGCCTCCCTGCCCAGCCTCCCTTCACCAGCCTCCGTTTCCTCGTCCCTTGTCCACTGTTCTCTATGGCACAGTGGAGCACACGCCAGCTAGTAATCAAGGTAGCAATAAGTAGAGATAGGAAAGAACAATTCTGTGAACATTCTGTTCTTCCACAGCAGTGGTGGCGGCAGGGACACTGCCAGTTGAAAGACAAGAAGTGGGAGTAATAAGGAGAACTTCACCTTCAAGTGATGTTTTAAAGAGTACATTATAAGCCCTTCTGCCATAAAATGATACCCATCGCTAGTCATTGGTTTTGTAACATTTACTAAAAAGGTTCTAGGGAAACTAGCGGTTATAAGTTAGAGGATCAAAGACCAAATTTGCATGCATTTCTACATGATTTCATTTGAATTTCCCTTTTCTGACTTGGTTGATGTTGCGCTAACGACTTTCATATTCAGACTTTGAAACTATTGGATGAAAACTCTTCTTGCAGTGCTTTTTTCAAAAAGCCCCGTTTATTTATTTTTACTAAGCTGAAAACACATCATACATCTGGCAGCAACTAAAGAACTGTTTTGCTGTCCTTTGAAGGCTGATGATTCAGTTTAACCTCTTTGAATAATGACTTTGGGCCTGGGGTTTCAAGGATAAGATTCCGTTTCTCTGGTGAGATCACAGTTCTGATCAGAATTGGGGCAACAGTATCACCCAGCAGGACCCAGCTCAGGGATGCCAGCCTCAGGGAGGCCTGGAGGGTGAGAGTGACCCAGCCAGGTAGAGATGGGCTGCCAGGGCTCGCCAGGCAGAGGTGGGGCAGCATGAACGGACACGGCTGGCAGGAAGGTTCCAGGCAGTTGGGCATGTGTGTCGTGAGCTTGCCAGAGTCACAGGTAAAGCTGGCAGGAGTCAGGCAGGATGTGGGGCTTTACCCTGGTGGGGAGTTAGCCAAGAGCTGCCCATGGAGCCACCCTCCAGACCATGGGGGACATGCAAGACTGAAGGCTTTGGCTAAAGCTATAAGTCTGGGTTCAGGAGCTTCTGAAGGTGGGGCCTCGGCTCAGCGGTGTGGCAGGAGAATGGACACCGGGGTGGATTCAATGAGAGAGAGAAAGTAGAGTGTCCTACACTGACGGGAGGAGGCAGGAGGTCTGGGGGGAGTCACAACTAATGAGTACAGTGAACGCTATCTGGATGGGTACACTTAGAACCCGCTCAAGCAGTACAAAAGCACCCCTGTAAAACACCCCCTGTAATATGCTGCAAATGAAGCAAAACAAAAAACCCTGGGCGAATCTGGTTGAGCAAGGATGATAATACTAGTCCAGGGGAGGAGAAAGGGAGTGTAGACTCTGCACAGGAGGCTTGGTAGGATGGTCACCTCCACAGCCCTGCCTGTCCTCTCCTCTGCACCCAGAGAAAGACAGGAATTAGAAGTCCAAGGTGAAGGGGCAAGTTCAGAGAGTTTGTTCCTCATGGCCTCATCTTCTCAGTGTGGGAGAGAGCGCTGTCTTTGCAGAATGTGGGGGTCAGAAGATTTGAGGGATGATGTGAAGGATACCCCTGGGGCAGAGATGAACTATAGCAGCGGCTGACCCAGGGGCCAGCAGGAGCAGGTTCTCCCGGCGCAGGCCCGGGCTCACAACAAGTGTTCAGTTAACATTCACTTTTTAAAAATGCTGTTGAAGGACTGTGGAAGAGCCTTGAGAACCCCACTGAGACTGGTGACCGTGGATTTACCGTGTACCCTTCTGCACGTGTGGTTTTTCTTCAGTTTTCAGCTGCTGAGTTCTAGAAGTTAAAATAGAAAATAACTCAGTAGTGGGTTTGTCTGGGCAGTTGCAAAGTCTAAGAATGGAAGGAAGTGGGGGAGGACTTTGTTAGAGACGGGGTGAGGCATGACCCAAGCAAGATCTGACCCTGTGGGAGAAAGAAGAGAGACCCCGGGTAAGAGGTGACACCAGTGTGGGAGGCTGGGAACGCGGGGCTGTCAGTGTTTGCCGTGTCTGCAGTGAATGCCGCAAATTTTTTAACTTTCAAATGATGATATTCCTATGTTGTTAATTTTAAATGTTTGTAAGATAAGATGAGATTTATTCTTTTCAACCATGACAAAATAGAAATTTAGATTCAAGATGGCGTTAGTGAAAGCAAGCCATGCGTGACTTTCCCGGGAATTTATGATGGTGTTTCATTTGAGGCAGGGAGATTACCCTGGGAGACGTCCCAGTGCCTGGCGCAGTGCTGTTGATCAGGCCTCATGGTTTCTCGCCCCTGAGACAGAGGACTCTGCAGGAGGCCCACGGATAGCTACAAGGTGGGCGCACCCACTCAAAGACGTGCGAAGACCTACTATGTGGGGAACCACTTATGTGCGTCGCACCATGAGTAGCTAGGACGTGCGAGAGACTTTGTGGTTTTTGGTTTGATTCCAGACCAAAAGTCTGCTGACTTGCATGCCTTTAAAAATAAAACGAAGTGTGTGATCAAGCAGTCACATATGCTAGGGAATAAGAAACAAGAGTGGTTTTGTAAGGCCGGATGCCATGGCTCACATCTATAATTCCAACACTCTGGGAGGCCCAAGTGGGTGGATTGCTTGAGCTCAGGAGTTCAAGACCAGCCTGAAGCAAGAGCGAGACCCTGTCTCTACTAAAAATAGATAAACTGAGGCAAGAGAATCACTTGAGCCCTAGAGTTGGAGGTTACTGTGAGCTATGACGCCATGGCACTCTACCAAAGGTGACAGAGTAAGACTGTCTCAAAAAAAAAAAAAGAAATGGTTTTGTAGTACAGAAAAATGTGTCATTTAGGGGAGTTTAATGGAGTTGATGAAATTTTAAACAGTACTTGGACAGGAAAAGGGTAGGAAGCTCAAAAGGCACACAGCATGCCCTCAGTAAGGTCTCCAGTACCATGGTGACTCCTACAATTGAACTGCATTTGAAGCTACCTTGAAAACCGCATGGAGGCCTGAAGCTTAGCTTGGAAGTGAAGGGTTTTTTTGTAATAATAAATAAAGTGAATAAAAATAAACATTGAATATATTTCAACTGAAAGAATAAATCAGATTCTCCATCATTAAAGCAAATGGTTTAAATTCAGACATATGGAAAAATTTAACTTTCAATTCTAGACTCTAAGCCTAATTCTGGGAGAAACCCCATTAACGTTATGAAGTAATGAAAACAATTGAACAATAAATCTTGATTTTGAAGAGAATACAGCAGATGCTGGGAATACAGCAGATGCTACATCATCATTCCCATGCTTGTGGATTATTAAGAACACTAGTATCTTTGCCTGAGAGTTGAAAGGCTGTGGTTTGTAACTGACTTTGGGGTAGGAGTCGGTAGGAATGTACAGGGTGTTACCCTTCCCAGAAGGGTTAGGAGCATTTGGGGGGTGGGGATGCAGACACTCAACACCATCTAGGTTTTAAAATATTTGAGGGACTTGTCCCCTGGAAAAATAATTAGTTCACAGTCCTGTTTAATTTGAACCTTCAATCGAGCTGTCTCTGGGAACCGAAGGAAATGAAAATGAGGGTGGGATGTGGTCGCCCCCCAAAAAGGGCTATGACAGTATGCTCTGAATTTTGTTCAAATGTTTGACATAGTCTCATTGTGTTTACTCCAGTACATTCCAATCAGTTTCCTGGAGAGCAAGTCAATTGCAGCTTTCACAACTTCTTTTTCTTTTTTAAATTTTTGTTTCTTTGGCGTTGTAGAGATTTGTGTGCTGCAAATTTTGTTTTTAGTAAATGGTCCTAAAATGCTTTTAATGCCCTGAGATGGTTGGATAAGAATTCTAGTAGTCTCATCATTAAAAATGGAAGAACCAGGGGTGGACATTTTAGAGGAGTCGTGGTCCTGTTGTTTCTTGTTTTGGAATTTGTGGGTAAATTTGTGTACTTTGTAAAAACAATTGAGAAACAGGCATCTGCTTCGGGCTTTTTGTCCTCTTAAACGTTGCTGGTCTCGGCTGTCTTCATGTGCAGGACCAACATCTCAACTTACCTGCAGCTACACTGTTGTTTTTTTTCTTTCTTTTTTTTTTTTTGCAGTTTTGGCTGGGGCCAGGCTTGAACCCGCCACCTCCGGTATATGGAGCTGACACCCTACTCCTTGAGCCACAGGCGTTGCCCTACACCATTATTTTTATTTATTTTTATTTTTTTATTTTTTTGGTAGAGACAGAGTTTCACTTTATGGCTCTCGGTAGAGTGCCGTGGCATCACACAGCTCACAGCAACCTCCAACTCCTGGGCTTAAGCGATTCTCTTGCCTCAGCCTCCCGAGTAGCTGGGACTACAGGCACTTGCCACAACACCCGGCTATTTTTTTGTTGCAGTTCAGCCAGGGCCGGGTTTGAACCCGCCACCCTTGGTATATGGGGCCGGCGCCTTTCCGACTGAGGCACAGGTGCCGCCCTTACACTGTTATTTTTAAATTCCTTTCATGAGTCCAGATATGTTAGCCATCATCATTTGCATCTCCAGTGAGTTGTGAAGGTGGTATTTTTTCTTTTTTTCTCAGTGGTTAGACTCTGGATTTTAAAGATAAACAGTTGTTTTAACAGCTTTCCAGGGAGCATCAGTAAACTCAACCAACATATAAATGTTCATGTGCACTTTAAGCTACATCTTGCTTTCAGGTGTGTTTTTAAAACTTCGTATGTCTTAAAATAAGGAAAATCAAAAGCTATATAGTGATCTGGCAGGGACTCATCATATTGTTAAATAAATGAAAGACTCCAGTTTCATGCACGGTGCAGCACTCACAATAGATTTCGATTATACACTTGGTAATAAGTGACTTTCAGAAGGCAGGACTATGGGCTTTTCCTATTTGGGATTTAAAATATCATTTTTGGGGTGTTAACAGGGGACAGTCTAGAGTTGAAGGGCATGAAACAATTATTATCTTTATGCTAAGTTATCATTTGTAGATAAGTTAATGACTTCCTGTACAAATAATAGTGGAGTCAGCATACCTAAGACTTGGGTTCTCTTTAAAGACAGAAATGAAATTTATCTATAGATACGAATCCCTCTTCAGGGTCATTAGATAAACTTCAAAGTGTTAATGTTCGTGGAAAGACCTTCTATTTTGAATTTCTTGTATGGGTAACAATTTCAGGCTGAAAATGTCCAAATCATTGTCTGTTGTTCATGGCTTTTTTAAGTTAGTATAGTATGTGACACTTCTCAACAGCCACCCTTAGAGGAAGAGAGAAGTGTGTGTTTTGATTGTGTGTGGATAAACGCTTGGTCCTGCAGCCACAGTTGCAGTGGCAGCGTAGAATCTCAGGACTTTGTACTGTGATTAATGTGGTCCTATTTTTTGGTTCATTGAGGTCTTCTTCCTCTTGACCTTCCCTGTGATCATTCATTCTTTACAAGAGTACAGACACCGCCCCTGGACAAGGGAACAGACCTTCCTGTCCTTGATGTTGTTTGTACCCTTGCTTTCAAGCCAGAGTTTAGATAAAAATCCCTTATTTAATCATTTTTAGTTAGCCTTACTATTTGGAGCTCTCGGATGCCCTATTTTAAATATTCTCTTTTTTAGAAGTCAGATACCTCATGAATAAAACTTGACTTTTTCTATTCTAAATGGATGAATTATTTTCAGAATTCTAAAGTTGGGAAAGAGATGATATCAGATATAACCCTCATTCCTCAAGTACGGCCACTACTAACAGTTGATGTGTCAGTCTCATCACCAACTTATTTCTTTTCTAACACATGTATTGAACCCCAGTCTGAAAAATGAGAATGTGTGTGTCCTTCATCCATCTCTTCTGCCCCGTGACTAAGGTGACAAACTAGTCCTGGTTTACAACAGGACTTTCCTAGTTTGGGCGCTGAAAGTCACACCTCTGGAAACCCCCTGGTTGCTCACCTTACCTATGACCTATTTGCTGGACTATAATTTTTACAGTGTCACAGTATAATATATTTATAATTCTTTTTATCATTCTTATTGTTACAGCATAACTATGGATGTCTTTTTTTTTTTTTTTAGACAGAGTCTCACTATGTCGCCCTCAGTAGAGTGCTATGGCGTCACAGCTCACAGCAACCTCAAACTCTTGGGCTTAAGTGATTCTCTTGCCTCAGCCTCCCAAGTAGCTGGGACTACAGGCGCCTGCCACAACACCAGGCTATGGATTTTTTTGTTTGTTTGTTTTGTCTCTGGGTGGTTTTTAAAAATTTTAAACCAATAGATAGGCTGGGCACAGTGGCTCACACCTGTAATCCCAGCACTCTGGGAGTCTGAGGCAGGTGGATTGCTTGAGCTCAAGAGTTTGAGATCAGCCTGAGCAAGAACCAGACCCCATCTCTACTAAAAGTAGAAAAACTAGACGGGCATTGTGGCAGGTGCCTGTTGTCCCAGCTACTTGGGAGGCTGAAGCAGGAACATTACTTAAGCCCAGAAGATTGAGGTTGTTGTGAGCTATGATGACACCATGGCACTCTACCCAGGTGACAGAGTAAAGACTCTGTCTCTAAATAAATAAATAGGAAATAGGCAAATATTATTCACTGCAGAGCTAAGGAACATAATTAGACACATAAAAAAAGAACTGCCATCCTGGATCACTGAATTTTGCTGCTTGAAGGTTTTCCCAGCAGTTTTATTTCTTTACGGACACTTCTCTGTTCTGGGTTCTATGGAGGTTTTACTGCTTTTATATTTCACATTGTCCTCTTCCTTAGATTTCTTTTTTCATTTGGTAGGCTCTTCCCTTTAGTACCTCATGATATATAACGTGGATGTAAGTGCTGTTATCATGTGTTTAAATATACCTAATTTTGCATCCCAAATTATTTGATTAATAATTTCAGCCTAAATTCAAAATTATTGTTTCTCAACTTTGAAGGCATTTTACCTCTAATATCTATGATCTAACGTTGCCAATAAGGCTGCCGTTAGACTTACAACCTAGCTGACTGTGTATGTGTGTGTGTATTTGTGTGTCTACCTTTTTGAACCTTTTAGGAATTTTTGCTTTATCCTCAGTTCTGAAATTTCACCATGATCTTTTTTTCATCAGTCCTTTTTTTGGCCTTTATCATCTGAATGCTGTCATAACTCAGGTTATTCCCTCTTCACTAATAGCAACGTAACCTAGACTTCCAGAAGAAGAATCCTCCACCTCTTGGAATTGATTCTCTGTGTCTTTCATATTTTCTTTCTCTTGTTTTGTTGTATGTTTTCTTGGCTTAAATTTTGCAGCCTATCCTATAAATATTTAGCCATATAAATTTTATTGTTTAGTCCACCGAGGTTTTTGTTTTGGCACTCATTTGTTTAAGAAACTCAGAACTTTCTCATTCTTGTTATTCTTTCCATGAAAGAAGTGTGCACATCTATGGGTATTGTTCCGGCCCTTAAGAAGGCACTGTTCTTCGCAAGTGATCTTCTTGGACTCCTTAGAATTTTTCTTTCCCAGCATCAGAGACACTAATTTATTGATTTATAGATGGAATGTGTTATATTTCTGATTTCCACCAAAACCCCAGCTCCAGCTAGGGTAGCTGTCTTGTGGTTCCGTGGAACCATTTAGACCTTCTACCTCCCTGCAGTCTCCCAGTGTGGTTGAACACATTTCCTTCCTCCTCCCAACTCTTCCCTCAAAGCTGTTCTGATTGCCTCTCTTCCACCTAATCTATGGAGAAGGTTTGGGACACTCCCTCAGCCTCCCCTTTCTCCTAACATTCACTGACCCTTTCGTGAACATTTTTTCTTTTTTTTTTTATTATTATTATTTTTTTTTATTGTTGGGGATTCATTGAGGGTACAGTAAGCCAGTTACACTGATTGCAATTGTTAGGTAAAGTCCCTCTTGCAATCATGTCTTGCCCCCATAAAGTGTGACACACACCAAGGCCCCACCCCCCTCCCTCCGTCCCTCTTTCTGCTTCCCCCCACCCATAACCTTAATTGTCATTAATTGTCCTCATATCAAGATTGAGAACATTTTTTCTTATTGCCCTCCCTATCTTACTGAGGATTGCCCCTGCTAGAAACAAATAAAGTTAGAAAGAGGACAAAAAAATTCTCAGGCATGAGAGAGAGAGGACAGGGAGTCCTGGTGGCCAGGCAGAGGCCCCTTTGTTGGGAAGCCTCTCGTGTGACAATGGCTATTCAGTGGCTGGGAGCTTACATTTTTGCTTCTTACCCTGAAACTTAATTGGAATAAATAAAATAATCTCTCGAATTATTGTATGTTCCAAACTACTTCTAAGTACGAGTTAGTCAATAGATGACCAAAATAGAAGCTATTAGAATTCTCTTTATATAGCAGGGGATAGAACCTGCATGCATTCCTGACATTTCTTTGTGGTTTGGCGTCAGTAAAATTACTACTTTACTTACAGCTTTAAAAATATATTTAGACTTAAGTTTAAAGAGTGAGAACCACATGTGTAAACATCATTGAATACCATTCTTTTAATGAATAGGAAATGTTATTTATATTCTGTCTTCACTTCCTCTGGAAACCCCTTTCCTTTGGGGCCTGCTTAACTTATATTGTACTCACCTTCAAAAGTGAAAAGAATTCACTTTGGTATATATTAACTCAGAGGCAAAATTCTCACTATTGCTGCTGAGAACTGCTTGGCCCAAATGTCCAAGTACTATGTTTTAAAACCAGACTGTCTTAAAATAACAAATGACAATATATATGCCACTAAAATAGAGAATAAGTGTGTTTAAGAGATTAGAATAATGCTTATTTTATTCTAAAGCTTTCATAGAGAAAATCCTATCTTTCTCTCTTTTTTCTTTCGGAAAACAATTTTGCACTGTCCCAGCGAGACAGTGAGTGGGGCTTGCAGGTGGGCAGGAACCCATGACAAAGAGCTTCCTGGGCTAAGGAGTCTGGGTTCATCCATATAGTGACAGGGATCTTTGGGAAGCAAAGATACCATCTGATCTTGTGTGTCATGTGGATGGCAGAATGCAGGTAGAATCAGAAGCAGACCAGAGGGGAGGTCACTGTGTAATCCACGTCAGAAAGTAACAGAGCTGGGGCGTGCCTCTGGCTCAAGGAGTAGGGTGCTGGCCCCGTATACCGGGGGTGGCAGGTTCAAGCCTGGCCCTGGCCAAAACTGCAAAAAAGAAAAAAAGAAAGTAACAGAGCCATGGACCAAGACAGCAAATATGGTTCCTGTCCAGTCAGGGATTTTTTTATTATTCTGTATTAACTGCACTGCCTTTAGATTAATTTGTTGGTTATTTTGTGAAGATTTAGCCCTTTTAGAGCTAGGAGGGAACGTGGAGGCTCTTAGGCAACTCTGTCATTTTATAAATGGTAAAACCCTAGGGCCTAAAGCAGAGAAGTGACACCTCCAAGTCAGACAACTCATTAGTGGCTGGCAGAGCTTGGCCTGGGGCCCACATCTTCCGATCCCAAAGCCAAGGCTTTTCCTGTAGGGCTACACATCTGGCCCTACTTGCTCTCTGCTAAGCACATGCCCAGGCCAGTTCCTGCCTGTGCAACCTGTCACCTGGCAGGTGATGGCACAGAATGAGATATTGACAGACTTACTCTTTTTATCCAGTCAGCTCATGACTGACTCTTCAAAATGACTTAATTCTAATCTGCCCCATTCCTCCTCCCAAACATGCATTCTTTTTTTTTTTTTTTTTTTTTGTGGTTTTTGGCAGAGGCTGGGTTTGAACCCGCCACCTCCGGCATATGGGACTGGCGTCCTACCCCTTTGAGCCACAGGCGCTGCCCACCCAAACATGCATTTTTGCCCAACATTTGCAGAAAGTGATCTTGCCTCTTACTGCCCAAAGGAAATGGAAATCACCTGAGAACACCTCCGGGCGGCCTGCCGCCAGTCTGCTAATGGCCATCCTCCCCCGCCCTGCTTTGACAGCAGAGGTGTCCTCGTCTTATTTAACACTGGGTCTTGGGGCCTGGATCCTACTTCTCCTGTCCTTTATTTTTATAACTATAAAACTTAAGCCATTTATTGACCATTCTAAAAAATACAAACACAAGAATGGAGTAAACACACCTAAGACTCACTGGCCCCTGCAGAAGAGTAAGCGGCTCTAGATAGAGAGCCTGTGAATACTTTCCCTGACACCTGACATCAGAGCTTCCCCACAGAACCTTGGGTCCAAGATTTGTCACCTCTTACAAAGGAAAGAAAACTGGCCAGAAGATTCATGTACAAGAAGGTCACAACCACTTTAAAGCTCTCTGACACTAGTGGCTCGTACATTCTAGTTTGCATATCAGAGAAACAGTAGCAAAGGAGCTCAAATATCTACTCCCGCTAACCTGCTGTCACTGTTCTTTGAAGTTATCTTTGAGTCTGGTTATGGTCTTTCCTTGTAGTTTGTTTATCCCAGAGCACAAACCCTAAAATCCATGCTCAGTCCCCATGTTCAAGTCTGCTTCAGGACAACCTCAGGGGTTGCTGTAGTGTTTCTCTCTACAGTGTCTGCTGGTGTCACAGCCAGGGACAGGCAGGTCAAATGGCAGCACAATGACAGTCACCTCTCTCTCTGCCAAACTTGCTCCTCATCATTCAATCTAGACACTGGAGGTGGAAGTGGGAGGCTCAACTCTTGACCTGCCTTCATTCTAAAGTTGTACTCTCACATAACCAAATCCTCTTCTTCACCATTGATTAAATGGCACTTTCAAAATGTGTCAGGAATATTCTTGGGAAGTGTTCTGGGAGGGAGCTGCAGGGTCCTGGCCGTTGGGCTTTGGGTGAGGTGGGGTTGGTGTTGGCACAGCAGCTTTCCTCTGGGCCATCAGGAACTCCTGAATGGCTCATTCTATTTGTGGCCTGAAGGTGTGGTTCAGTTTTGTATCCACCACCTGAGAAATAATCCTGTCTACTCCAGCTTCCAACATCCCTGACTGAACCACACTCTGCCTCAGACCATTTCAGAGCTGGTTTGTGTTCCTTGTAGGATTCCATTCCTACTTGTCTAGATGTACTGACAGAAAATTATCCACCTCGTGCCTCAGGTTTTGGTAAGCTGGTGTGGTGTCCACATGGCCAGGTAGTCACAGACAAAGTTATCGGACAGGCCCCTGCTCTAGAGCAGCTCCATGATGAAAGCAATGAGCTGTGGGTTGCCAGGAGGCAGTGAGTCCTGGTTGATGGGGCCACTGCTCCTGCAAACCTAGTTATGCCCATCGTTGCCCTGGTTGACCAAGGCTTAGCCTGCTGTGCCGCCACCCACATGCCAGTTCCTCCGCCACTGTCATCCACCATGGCTATGCCCCTGACCCATGAGGGAGACAGAACATGGCTTCTTCTCCAGCACAGAAGGCTTTGGTCCGGAGGAGGTGGTGAAGGAGGGGAGGAAAAAGAGGAGGGCCCCAGGTGGCAGCAACGGAGGTGGAGGATGGTGGTGATGGCAGTGGTGACAGTGGTGGCGGTGATGATGGTGGTGGTGGTGGCGGTGGTGATGATGGTGGTGGTGATGATCATGGTGGTGATGATGGTGGTGATGATGGTGGTGATGATGGTGGTGGTGGTGATGATCATGGTGGTGATGATGGTGGTGATGATGGTGGTGATGGTGGTGATGATGGTGGTGGTGGTGATGATCATGGCAGTGATGGTGGTGGTGATGATGGTGGTGATGGTGGTGGTGATGATGGTGGTGGTGGTGATGATCATGGCAGTGATGGTGGTGGTGATGATGGTGGTGATGATGGTGGTGATGATGGTGGTGGTGATGGCGGTGGTGATGGCAGTGGTGATGATCATGGTGGTGATGGTGGCGGCGGTGGTGGTGGTGGCAGCTGTGGAGGAGAGAGACCGCAGCCTCTGAAGTAGCAAAGATGGAGGTAGAGCCCTCCCTCTTGTCTTTTTAAGGATACTTTTGATTATTCTTCCTTTTCCGGTATTTTTAACTTCTTCTCTAAAAGGTATGTCCAATCTCCATTCATCTACCACTGCTCTAGAGCAGTAAAACCCTGCTTAGCTCTTTCTATCTCCCTCCTTTCAAGAATCATCTAAATAGCATTTCCCAACCTTTTTGGCACTAGGGAGGTTTTCATGGAAGACAGTTTTTCCACAGTGTGGGGGCAGAGGCATGGTGTGAGGATGATTCAAGTGCATTACATCCCCACCTCAGATCACCAGCCGTTAGATTCTCCTACGGAGCACAAAACCTACATCCCTCCATTCACAGTTTATAGCAGGGCTCATGCTCCTATGAGAATCTAATATCACCTCTTATCTGACAGGCGGTGGCGCTCAGGCAGTGATGCTAGCACTGGGGAGTGGCTATAAATACCAATGAAGCATTACTCACTCACCTGCCGTTCACTTCCTGCTGTGTGGCCAGGTTGGGAGCCTCAGGTGTGGGATACATGGTGCTTCATTCATCAACCTCAATCATTTCTACTTCAGCCCTCAAGGTTTCCCAAAACTGCTCTCGCTGAAGTCAGCATTGACCTCGTGCCACTCAGGGCAGTGCAGTGGTGCACAGAGAAGCAGGCTGTCCATCAGGCTAATGGGGCAGACAAACGCTGAAGAAATACCTGTCGATGCTGAACACTTAGCTCTGAGAGCACAATTACAGCTAATTTATGGCAGCAGGTACTATATTCCACTTTCTTGGTAGGTACTAAATTTCAGTTTCATTGTGAAACTTGTGGCCACTTATCTCTACCCTGTGAGATTCTTGCCCTTTAATCTGGGGCTAACTCTAATATCACATGGCCAGATGCCCAGGTGGTTACGAGCTCTTTTACCCTTCATATGACCGGGAGTCCGGGCTAACCATGCTCATCAACAGAATCTGAAGAGGCATGACTCTCCTCGCCAAGCTAGATGTGTATCCGAAATAAAATGTGTTCTAAAATAAATCAACCACATTTAAAATGATCTAAACTGGCAAATAGAAGAAAATCCTAATGGTTTTATGTAAAGGAAACCAAAAGCATCGTACAGAATGGATGAGCTGTGAAGTTCAGACTCCATGAACTATTTTTGAAATGGTAATCATATTAAGTTTTGAGGCATTCTAAGATCAGCAAAATAATGGTGCGAGGACACATTAGGTATGCTAATGGAAAGTTTAGTGAAAGTAAAAACAGTTTTCTCAGGAGCAGACTGAAAATGACAAGGCTTTCTTGTACATGTCAATTGTCACCTTCTTATTTTCCTCATGGGCTACATTATTCAATTTTAACAGTTCCCCTCTTTTTAGAAGAAAAAACAGTTCACATTAGCAAAACCAATGATTTCCAGGAAGTTCTGTAATGCTGAGGGAACTGCAGATGAATAAATCACTGTTTGGTAGTAAAAAATGTTTTATTGGAAGTCAGCCCTTCGGATTCACATTTCCTTTTTATCCTGGCCCTGAAAACTCATTGAAATATCCTCAACATAGATATTAAATAAAAAGTCTGTGATATATATGGTAGTTGACTTTGTCAAAGCCTGTTTTTCTTGACTGATGTGGAAAGGTTAAAAAAAAAAGTGAAAGGAAATTAGCTTTCTAAATATAACATTTTCAAATGATGTAATAGGTTTTTATTTCCATATGTTGCCTGAATAAAAAGTAGTATTTTCACAGAAGCTTGGTTAAAAAAAATCTGTACTTTACCCTTAAATAAATAGGTAAATACAAATTCAGTTGTTAAAGTTGTCTCCCCAAAATATTAGTTTATTAAATAACTATCCTAAGATACTTGATATTCTTTATTTCCCTTTACCGAATCTATTTCACTTACAAGACAGGACCACGTTTAAGACCATAGTCATGTGAATTCTGCTCATTTTAGGGGAATTTCACTATGTTAATTAACATCATTCATTTCGATGCTCATTAACACATTCTGAATTGCTTAAAGTTATTGACCTAGACTGAAAGCTCTTGAACTCTAATCTATAAAAGGTGGTGCTTATAAAATTTTTCTGCTTAGAAAATGTTTATCAATTTCTGTGGCTTCCTCAATTTTATTATGTGTAGAATCTGCCAAAACTTCACTAACTTTTATAATCCCCTTCCTTTCCCTTATTTATGTCTGGACTTGAGGATCTTTGGAAAGTCTTGCCTTACCCATAATATTCTTCCCTAGATAGGCTACCAAGCCCCCAATTTTAATATTGGAGTTGGATTTTTTTTTTAATGCTTTCAAAATCACGGTGTTGCTCTGGACATTGTCCCTAGCTAAATCTGGGCTATCCAGCTCCCTGGCTGGAGGTCCTATGAGGTTAAGGCTTGCATGTGTCCTAAGCACTGTTGGGTCCTTAGCACCTACACTGTACGCTGTTGGTGCTGGAATGCTGGATGCATTCAAGGCATTTGGGGAGCACAGATTGATGGGTTAATAGGAAAGTAAAGCTTGGAAAGTGTTGATAACCACATTATTTAACACTTGTAATATATCTCCAATCCAGCCTGTTTCCTGGTATGTGTCCTTTCAAGAACCTGATGTCATGGACAGAGGCTCTGTATTTTTCTTTGTAACCATAGTGCCTGCAACGGCACTTTTAATATATTGAAAGCTATCCTTAAGTGAAGGTCATTTATTCAAGAAACAGCCCCCGTTTTACATTTTTGCCCAGTGTCTCCCACCCAGTACTAAGAAATTAAGAAAAATGGCGTTGAAATCTCCAGTTCTGTTTGGCCAGCTTTCCTTATTAAGAGGCCACCTTTACTGTAAGTATGAAAACCATGGGAGATAAAGGGAAATAGGAGGCCAGGTCACCTGCTGGAGCTCTAATCTCTATGGGTGTAAGCGTTCTTTATTCTTTGCCAAGAAATCATACTGTCGTCTCTTTAAAAAGAAAAAAGAAAAAAGGAAATGGTAAAATCAAAGTCTAGACCATCAAAATGTGGTATTCAGTTCTTGTTCTCTGTCTGCTTTCGGTTTCCTTGTTTAAAAGCTCACAGTCAATTTACCATGAAATCTAGCCCAGATTTCTGAAGCTCTGATATCAGAATAACAGCTTAATATATTAAGGATGTTAATCAGTCCTACCTGGAATTAGTATGTGATCCTGTAGAACCAAGGTATTGATACAAACTCGAAGGTGAACTTGTAATAATTTCATAAATTTTATTTATATGTAATATGTGCTACCTAATGAGACAGGCAAACCTAACATATAACATCTGGATTGAGTAGGTAGAACCTTCATTTTTGACAAATTTTTCCTTAGATGTCAAAACAATTTATTAAAATTGGAAGGAAACAATTTATTAAAAACTACTTGATGTATGTAGTTTTTCCAAGAACCTATCCATTTTGTAACATGAGAAGTATTCTTGGAGATGCCAAGACTTACTCACTTTGCAGACCCGGTGCCTGCCCAGGGCCTGGCACATACCAGGTATTCACTACATCATTGATTCAAATTAAGGATATAACTCAGATATGTGCTTGTTAGGAGAGCAAGAAATATTAGCTACTGGAAGGCTTATACCCCTTCTCCATGGTCTCCACTTCTGAATTTTAGGTTTTTATTTATTTGTCCCTAAGTAGTTGAGACCCACTGTATTTCTTTCAAAAGAAGAAATAGGCATTTTGAGATATCAAATTAGAAGTTAAAAGGGACTTGGGTTTACAAGGAAAGCTATAGAGGGGCTGTCTTTGGAGTTTATTTTATATTAGAGAAAGAAAAGAGAGTGGGGAAGAGATGAGAGCAAGAGAGAGAAGGGAGCAGAGAGGGGAAGATGGGGGTGGGGAGAAAAGGAGGGAGAAAATCAAAAGATTTTTTTTTTGAAGACCTAAATCAGTGGTTCTTAACCTGTGGGTCGCAACTCACAGGAACTGTATTAAAGGACCGCGGCTTTAGGAAGGCATTAGGAAGGCATTGAGAACCACGGACCTAAATAAATGGGTGTCGGGGTAACAGGTTCATAGCTAATGTGGTAAAGATGTTGACTTTCCCAGTGCAATCTCCCAGTCAAATTCAACATGTTTTTGGCATAACTTTGGTTGATTCTAAAATGAATACAGAAGAACAAAAATCCATAAGTAACCATAACATCAGGAAGAAAAATCAGAAGGACTCAGCGATGTTATTCATGTTTGAATAAAGCCATAGTAATTGAGGCAGGGTAATTTTGTTAATACCAAATAAGCAGTTATGCCACTAAAATGGGCCCATATTTACATAGAGACCTGATATGTGACAGAAGTGAATTGCAAATCAGTGGAAAGCATAAATTAATAAATGATACTGGAGTAACTGGTTGCCCTTATGGAAAAAATCCAAATGTGTCCCTGCCTCACACCATATACAGTAATCAGATTCAACTAGATCAAGGATCTAACTGTGAGACACATAATTGTAAAGCCTTTAAAAGAAAAATAGAAGAATATCTTCCTGTACTTGGGATTAGGAAAATAGTTTCTGGGTTTTTTTTTTGTTTGTTTGTTTGTTTTGCAGTTTTTGGCCAGGGCCAGGTTTGAACCCTCCCCTCCGGTATATGGGGCCAGCGCCCTACTCCTTTGAGCCACAGGCACTGCCCGGAAAATAGTTTTTTAAACAAGACACAAAAAATGATTAAGCCATAAATAGACAGAAATAACTGCATCATATTTAAGAGCTTCTGTTCATTGAAAGACTGAAGATAAATAATCCATAATAAACATATGGATTTATATATCAAAGAATATGAAAATAACTCCAACAAATTCATAAGAAAAAGATAATTAAATAGAAAAATGGGCAAGATACATAACTTTCCCTCAGAAGGAAATGTGAATGGCCAACTCATGTATGAAAATATGCTCAACCTCCCTGGTAATTATGAAAATGAAAATTTAAACCACAATAATACCACTTACATCCATCAGAATAGCTGTAATTAAAATTTTATAGTATATTAGTAAAATACTATGGTATAGTAATTCACCATAATACAAAGCAAAAGGAACTCTCATATGCTATGGGTAGAGTGTAAAACTGGGGCAGTTAACTCCTGAAGAAATTTGGCATTGCCAGTGAAGTTCAACTCATGGGTGATGAATAGCCCAGCACTTTCAATTCAGGTACATGTAATAAAAAATTTAAATATAGTCTACAGTCCAAATGCTAAAGCATATAAATATGCTGCAATTTATCCAGTAAAATAACTATCATCAGCACAGACAACTGAATTACCCATTTAACAAAACAACATGGAGGAATCTCGTAAACATAATTCTGAGTGGTAGGAAGCAAGTTGCTCTGATGGACGTATAAGCCAATTTTATAATTCCAAAGCACACAAATTTATCCTTCATGTTGGCTCCTTCTCAGGCCCCACATATGTGCAGGATGGCTACAGCAGCGCTAGCCTCTTTAACTCCTCTCTTGTTTGTATCTAATAGGAGCCGGAAAAGGTCTGTTTCCTTCTTAAGAAAATGCCATAAATTACGTCTCATTGGCCCTGATTGGTCTGGCTTGGGCCATGTGCCTACCCATGAACTAATCACAGTAATTAGTGAGATGAACCGTGATGAATGACTAGCCCAATTAATGTCATTCAGAGCACATGGGCTGGGAGTAGAGCAAGGGAGAGGAAAATGCTGGTATAGATGCAAGTGGATGTCAGACTTCTGAAACAACAGATGATATTATTCTGCCCACTTAGTACAGACAAATTTGTGCTACCCAAGCTGTTGTTACTTGCTTATGGTCTATGAGTGGTATGAAACAGTGCAAAGAAGGGCAGGTAGGAGCCAGAAAGGGGTTTTTATGTTGCAATAGACCTGGAGCCTCCATCAGATCTCCCAAATCGGAGTGGGCCAGTGTGGCACATGGGGCCGGCAGCCAGACTCCAGCCCAAATCAAGATTCTGTGGGATTTATATGATCAAACTTTATGTCCCCTCAAAAATGCACACCTTGTTTCTATCTACTCAACGATCCACGTTGCCGATTTCTAGAAACTATGAAAGCTTTTTGGCATGATTACTATTATAGCATGGTCTGAAGTTCTGTAATTTCTGGTAGCCCCTTCTATAAATGTCCACCCTTTCATGTGTTTTACTTAAGAAATAAAGGTATATTTTGTGCCATGAATAAATTTATGGCACGAAATAAAGTTATATTTTGTGCCATGAATAAATTTATGGAGCTCTTGTATATAAAATAGTTGATATTGTAGGGAAAGTGTTTATGTTTTGGGTCTTTGCATTGTTACCCTAAGGAGAACTGCTGCTATCAGACAGGACTGTAAATCATTGCTTATTTCAGCTGCACCTAACAACTCTGACCATTAAGAGCTGCTTTTACCTAGTCATGCAGAATAAAGACCTTTTATCTTATCTTATATGTAAAAGCCAAAGTTAGTCACTTTTGTGAGTAGTTGTTAACATTCATTCTAAAATAATTGCAATTGATTCCAATAGTTATTGTCAGGGACACACGGCTCTGCGTCTCCTTACTTTGTTGTCTAAAATTAGAAGTAAGTTAAGTTTAGACACTGTAGCCAAAAGGACGTGGTATTTGTAGGACTTGGATCTCCTTTTTACAAAACCAACCCTGACATTTTATTTATTTTTATACTCAAACTTGCATTTAGGTATGTTTCGCCTATGTAACTTGTTTTAAACATCACCTTGCTTGTAGCCCAGACTATAAGTCTAGCATTGTTCTTTGGCCAAAGGCAATAAAATGTGACCTGTTTCATCGTGATTCAGTGAAGTGTAATCAGCATTTTCTTTTCACAAATATAACATCACTTGCTATTTATAACATTTCTTCAACCTTCGGAAACGTAATGAGGTTTTGTTTTGTATTTACATAAAATTTTTATTTGTATTTAATGCCCTGACTATAATATATGTTAGTGGATTTTTCACTTAAGGCCAGATACTAAAATACTCTTAACATGTTTTTTTTTTTTTTTTTTTTTTTTTTAATTTTTTTATTAAATCATAAGTGTATACAATGATATGATTATGGGGCATCATACACTCACTTCATAAACCATTTGACACATTTTTATCCCAGTGGTTAACATAGCCTTTCCGGCGTTATCTCAGTTACTGTGCCAAAACATTTATATTCTACATTTACCAAGTTTCGCAAATACCCCTGTAATATGCACCACAGGTGTGATCCCACCGATTCCCCTCCCTCCACCCACCCCCCCCTTTCCCACTTCCCCCTATTGTTAAGTTGTAGTTGGGTTATAGCTTTCATGTGAGAGTCCCAAATTAGTTTCATAGTAGGGCTGTGTACATTGGATATTTTTTCTTCCATTCTTGGGATACTTTACTAAGAAGAATATGTTCCAGCTCCATCCATGTAAACATGAAAGAGGTAAAGTCTCCATCTTTCTTTAAGGCTGCATAGTATTCCATGGTATACATATACCACAATTTATTAATCCATTCGTGGATCGATGGGCACTTCGGCTTTTTCCATGACTTAGCAATTATGAATTGGGCTGCAATAAACATTCTGGTACAAATATCTTTGTTATGTTGTGATTTTTGGTCTTCTGGGTATATGCCCAGCAGAGGAATTACAGGATTGAATGGCAGATCTATTTTTAGATCTCTGAGTGTTCTCCATATATCCCTCCAAAAGGAATGTATTAATTTGCATTCCCACCAGCAGTGCAGAAGTGTTCCCTTTTCTCCGCATCCACGCCAACATCTCTGGTCTTGAGATTTTGTGATATAGGCTAGTCTCATTGGAGTTAGATGATATCTCAAAGTAGTTTTGATTTGCATTTCTCTGATGATTAAAGATGATGAGCATTTTTTCATATGTCTGAAGGCCGTGCGCCTGTCTTCTTCAGAGAAGTTTCTCTTCAAATCCCTTGCCCAGCCTGCGATGGGATCCCTTGTTTTTTTCTTGCTGATGCGTTTGAGTTCTCTGTGGATTCTGGTTATTAAACCTTTGTCAGAGTTATACCCTGCAAATATTTTCTCCCATTCTGAGGGCTGTCTGCTTGCTCTGCTTACTGTGTTCTTAGCTGTGCAGAAGCTTTTTAGTTTGATCAAGTCCCAGTAGTGTATTTTTGAAGCTGCTTCAATTGCCCGGGGGGTTCTCCTCATGAAATACTCACCCAGACCAATTTCTTCAAGGGTTTTCCCTGCATTCTCCTCTAGTATTTTTATAGTTTCATGTCTTAAGTTTAAATCTTTAATCCAATGAGAGTCTATCTTAGTTAATGGTGAAAGGTGTGGGTCTAATTTCAGTCTTCTGCAGGTTGCCAGCCAGTTCACCCAGCACCATTTGTTAAATAGGGAATCTTTTCCCCACTGAATGTTTTTAATTGGCTTGTCAAAAATCAAATAGCGGTAAGTAGCTGGATTCATCTCTTGGTTCTCTATTCTATTCCAGATATCTACTTCTCTGTTTTTGTGCCAATACCATGCTGTTTTGATCACTATCGATTTGTAGTAAAGTCTGAGGTCTGGTAGTGTGATTCCTCCTGTTTTGTTTTTATTTCTGAGTAATGTCTTGGCTATTCGAGGTTTTTTCTGATTCCATATAAAACGAAGTAATGTTTTTTCAAGATCTTTAAAATATGACAGTGGAGCTTTAATAGGGAGTGCATTGAAAGTATATATTGCTTTGGGTAGTATGGACATTTTGATAATGTTGATTCTTCCTAGCCATGAGCATGGTATGTTTTTCCATTTGTTAACATTTTCAGCTATTTCTTTTCTTAGAGTTTCATAGTTCTCTTTATAGAGATCTTTCACGTCTTTTGTTAGGTAAATTCCCAAATATTTCATCTTCTTTGGCACTACTGTGAATGGGATAGAGTCCTTAACTGCTTTTTCAATTTGACTGTTGTTGGTGTATATAAAGGCTACCGATTTATGAATGTTGATTTTGTAACCTGAGACGCTGCTGTATTCCTTGATCACTTCTAGGAGTTTTCTAGTAGAGTCCCTAGTGTTTTCCAGATACACAATCATATCATCTGCGAAGAGCGAGAGTTTGATCTCTTCTGACCCTATATGGATACCCTTGATCGCCTTTTCTTCCCTAATTGCGGTGGCTAAAACTTCCATTACAATGTTGAAAAGCAATGGAGACAATGGGCAGCCTTGTCTGGTTCCTGATCTGAGTGGAAATGATTCCAATTTAACTCCATTCAATATGATATTGGCTGTGGGTTTGCTGTAGATAGCCTCTATCAGTTTAAGAAAAGTCCCTTCTAGACCAATTTTCTTGAGTGTTCTGATCATGAAGGGATGCTGGATATTATCAAAAGCTTTTTCTGCATCAATTGAGAGAATCATATGGTCTTTGTTTTTTAATTTGTTTATGTGCTGAATTACATTTATAGATTTACGTATATTGAACCAGCCTTGAGACCCTGGGATAAAACCAACTTGGTCATGATGTATAATTTGTTTGATGTGTTGCTGGATTCTGTTTGTTAGGATCTTGTTGAATATTTTTGCATCTATATTCATTAGTGATATTGGTCTATAATTTTCTTTTCTTGTTGGGTCTTTTCCTGGTTTGGGGATCAGGGTGATATTTGCTTCATAGAACGTGTTGGGTAGTCTTCCTTCTTTTTCTACATTTTGGAACAGGTTGAGTAATATAGGTACTAATTCCTCTTTAAAGGTTTGGTAGAATTCTGACGTGAAACCATCTGGTCCCGGGCTTTTCTTTTTAGGGAGGTTTTGTATAGTTGATGCTATTTCTGAACTTGTTATGGGTCTGTTCAACATTTCCACTTGATTCTGGTTAAGTCTTGGAAGGTGGCGTGCTTCCAAGTACCGGTCTATTTCCTTCAGATTTTCATATTTCTGAGAATAAAGTTTCTTGTAATATTCATTAAGGATTTTTTGGATTTCTGATGAGTCTGTGGTTATTTTGTCTTTGTTGTTTCTGATTGATGATATTAGAGATTTTACTCTTTTTTTCCTGATTAGGTTGGCCAGAGGTTTATCTATTTTATTGACCTTTTCAAAAAACCAGCTTTTTGATTTATTGATCTGTTGTATTATTCTTTTGTTTTCAATTTCATTTAATTCTGCTCTAATTTTGGTTATTTCTTTTCTTCTACTGGGTTTGGGGTTGGAATGTTCTTCCTTTTCCAGTTGCGTGAGATGTCCCATTAAGTTGTTAACTTCCTCTCTTTCCGTTCTCTTGAGGAAGGCTTGCAGTGCTATAAATTTCCCTCTTAGAACTGCCTTTGCAGTGTCCCAGAGGTTCTGATAGCTTGTGTCTTCATTGTCATTTTGTTCCAAAAAATTGGTGATTTCTTTCTTAATCTCATCTCTGACCCAGCTATCATTCAGCATAAGGTTATTTAACTTCCATGTTTTTGTATGGGTATGCAGATTCCTGTTGTTACTCAATTCAAGTTTTATTCCATGATGGTCCGAGAAGATGCATGGAATAATTTCTATTCCTTTAAATTGACTGAGGTTAGACTTGTGACCTAAAATGTGATCAATTTTGGAGTAAGTTCCGTGGGCTGATGAGAAGTATGTGTATTCAGTTTTGTTGGGATGAAATGTTCTGTAGATGTCTGCTAAATCTAAATACTGGATGGTTAGGTTTAAATCTAAGATTTCTTTGCTCAGCTTCTTTCTGGAGGATCGATCCAACACTGCCAAGGGAGTGTTGAAATCTCCAACGATTATGGAGCTGGAGGAAATCAAGTTACTCATGTCTGTTAGAGTTTCTCTTATAAATTGAGGTGCATTCTGGTTGGGTGCATAGATATTAATAATTGAGATCTCGTCATATTGAGTATTACCCTTAACAAATATGAAGTGACCATTCTTGTCCTTCCTTACTTTTGATGGTTTAAAGCCTACTGTATCTGCAAATAAAATTGCAACACCTGCTTTTTTCTGATTACCATTTGCCTGAAATATGGATGACCATCCTTTCACCCTGAGTCTGTATTTGTCTTTTAAGTTGAGATGTGACTCTTGTATGCAACAAATATCTGGCTTAAGTTTTTGTATCCAGTCAGCTAACCTATGCCTCTTTAGAGGACAGTTTAAGCCATTCACATTGATGGAGAGTAAGGATAAGTCTGGTGGAATTTTGGGTATCGAGTTTTTCAAAGGTCCAGTGGACATTTTTAATCCTTTCGCCAGTGTGGAAGTTGGAGTTTGATCCGAAGTTTCTGAGTGAGTTTACTTTTGTGGTATAGGATTGGGTTGGTCATTGTGGAGGATAGGTCTGAGAACATCCTGAAGAGCTGGTTTACTTATGGCAAATTTTTTCAACATATGAATGTCATTGAAGTATTTAATTTCTCCATCATAGATGAAACTCAGTTTAGCTGGATACAAGATCCTGGGTTGAAAGTTTTTTTGCTTTAGGAGATTAAAAGTTGATGACCAGCCTCTTCTTGCTTGAAAAGTTTCAGCAGAGAGATCTGCAGTTATTCTAATATTCTTACCTTTGTACGTTATAGTTTTCTTTCGCCGGGCTGCTTTGAGAATCTTCTCTTTCATGTTAACTTTAGTGAAGCTAATTATGATATGTCTGGGAGATGGCTTTTTGGGGTTGAATCGTGCTGGGGTTCTGAAGCTGTCTGCTATCTGAATTTCAGATTCTCTAGGCATGTCTGGAAAATTTTCTTTCATAATTTCATGTAGAAGGGCCTCTGTGCCCTTGGCTGCCACATCATCAGCCTCCGAAATTCCTATAACCCTTATGTTATGTTTTTTCGAATTATCTGAGAGCTCTCTGAGTGAGTGATCCGTTTTTGCTCTCCATTTCTCTTCCTCTTTGAGAGATTGGGAGCGTTCGAAGACTTTATCTTCAATGTCAGAAATCCTTTCTTCTGCTTGCTCCATTCTGTTACTGAGGGATTCTACTGTATTTTTCATATCTTTGAGGGCTGTAAGTTCTTGTTTCAGTGTGTCTAAGTCTTTGGTGGTTTTGTCTTTAAATTCGTTAAATTCTTGAGACAACTTTTGAATTTCTCCTCGAATTCCTAATTCCATTTTATTAATCTTGTCTACAAACCAAATTCTGAATTCGACTTCTGACATCTCAGCCAGTTGTTTATGAATGGGATCTTCAATCACATCTGCCGTATCTTTTCTTGGGGGGGTTGATCTATTCTGGTTATTCATGTTACCAGAGTTTTTCCGCTGATTCCGCCCCATGGTTTACTCCCTTTGGTTTTTCCCCTGGGGTTTTATCGAGGGCCCGTACAGTGTTGTGGCCTGAGAAACTGGGGCCCTGTCTGGTGTGGTGGAGCAAAGTGGTTCTGTCTTGTTTTCAGCTGGTTTCTGTTCGATCCTATTGCAACTTCTACTCTGGCTTGAAGTCTCAGCTGTGTGAAAAAATCAGCAATTAAGTCACCCCGCCTGCCCACCTCTGGCCCCAGTTGGAAAAGGAGAATCAAACCTTCCTACAATCGCACACCCAGGGCACCACCTGAAAAGTCCTCAGTCTATTAGCCCAGTTCAAAAGGTCCGAATCAACTGTCTCAATCGGCACTTGTCTCAGGTGGAAGGGTTCAAGAGGTCTCTGGGAACTGGATCACAGGGGCCTGGTGACTCCTCTGAGACAGCTCACCCCAGTGCAGCGTGGAATCAGGAGGAGCCACCCCGCAAACAGAGCAGTCTGGGAAGGTTGACGTCTCCTTCCCCACTTTGCCCCTCCGTCGGACCCAGTCACTGGTATCTCTGCAGATGGCTAACCCAGTTGCCTGCAGTGAACAGACACTCCAGGGGTTTGCACCTGCCTGAATCGCGAGGAAGTCTGCCAGGCCCCCGCAGACTGCCGCTATCTAGCAGGAGGAGATGGGGCCTGACATCTTTGAGTGTTTGATGCAGGTGATGGGAAGGAGGTGTTCACTCAGGCTTAGCCCCGTCCCTGATGGATGCTGCTAACAGAACAGAACAGAACAGACAACTTTGTGAGGTTCTGTCTCTGTTCCTGTCATCGCCTACAGGAGACGGGCTGTTTTGAGTTCAAACGTCTTTGCTGCTGGAGAATTGCGTCTGAACACCTCTCTGGGTCGGCCCCGCCCTGGAGGCTTCTGGGTTTGTGAGCCACCGGTGGCCTCCTCTGGTTGCCCAGGGAGACAGGGGGTGTGGCCTCAGAATATCCAGAAGTGAGCGTTCTGCCGTTAAAGAAAAAACGGCTGTTGATCTACCTCCAGGGAACTGCTGCTCTGGTGTGGGCACTCAGGCGACCCTTTTCTCCTCTGTCCCGCGCCCCAGAGTCAGCACTGAGCGGCTGCAGTTTGTGCTGGGTCCACACCCCTTAAGAGATCCCCCAAGAATCAGAACTCTTGGGGGATGGGCCCCCAGACCCGGATTGGGAGTGGGGCGGGGGGAAGCTAGAGTTTCATTCAGTTTCACGCAATACTACGGTCCGGGGAGGGCTCCTGCACTGCACCGCAGGGAAGTGCCGCCAAGGCTTGATTTCCCCTCAGCGGAGTGCCCTCTCCTTGCTCACGTGTCCCAGAGTCAGCGCTGACCTGACGCAGCTCAGGCACTGTGCACTCCCCTCGAGAAATCACCCAAGGAGCCGAACTCCGGAGGGATAGGCCCTCAGACCCCGAGTGAGAGTAGGGGCTCTCAGCTCTCAGCGGGGAGGCCAGAGTCTTATTCAGTCTTGTGCCCGGGGAGGGCTCCTGCACTGCACCGCAGGGAAGTGCCGCCAAGGCTTGATTTCCCCTCAGCGGAGTGCCCTCTCCTCGCTCACGTATCCCAGAGTCAGCGCTGACCTGACGCAGCTCAGGCACTGTGCACTCCCCTCGAGAAATCACCCAAGGAGCCGAACTCCTGGGGGATAGGCCCTCAGACCCCGAGTGAGAGTAGGGGTTCTCAGCTCTCAGCGGGGAGGCCAGAGTCTTATTCAGTCTTGGGCCCTGTATGCCCGGGGAGAGTTGGTGCACTGCACCGCAGGGAAGTGCCGCGAGGCGTGACTCCCCCTCAGCCTGGTGCCCTCTCCTCACTCGGCGCGCCTCAGAGTCAATGCTGACCAGACGCAACTCGGGGACTGTCCACTCCCCTTGAGAAATCACCCAAGGATCCGAAGTCCTGGGGGACAGGCCTCCAGACCTCAGTGGGCGGGAGGGGAGCGCCGGGGATTCAGGGTTGCCGGCAAAGGATTCCCAAAGTTTTATTCAGCCCTATGTCCGGCAGGAGAACGCCACGGCACCCCAGTAGGGGAGGTAGGTCCAGTTTTTAGAAGGTCTTTCCCGTGGAGTGTAGTGGGAGGGCCTTTAATTTCTGCCCGCTTGTTAAATTGTGGGGCTCCAGAGCCGGTCTCATGGGGGAGGGGGACTCCCGTCCGCTTGGTGGTGGATTTTGTACCTTTTGTTTGCGTCCTTGTGATCACAACTTGCCTCAGCGGTGTTGATGTGCGTTCTTCAGCCTTCTCTCTTGGTGAGGCTCAAGTCCACCAGGATACTTACTAAATTCCTGTCCCTTAACTCTCCTTCTGGACGGGAGCCTTTGTTGAAAGCTGGCTTCAGTCCGCCATCTTGTCTCCCTCTCCTTAACATGTTTTTTTAAATCCAACTTGAACGTATAGAGCAGCCTCTGAGATTCTTGGTATTCACCTATAAATAAACATTGCTGAGTGTAAAAGCCTCTCGCTGTTCTCACATTTCTATAATAACCAAAAATACAAATTCATTGGTTCACCTCATACTGAATTTCCTGACCAGATGGTGTTTTTTACTTTTTTAGAAAAGTGCATTTGTACTTTTCATCATTTATCACGAGAAAAGCATTATCCTAAAGGTTTCTTTAAATATCTTCTATATCAATTCTTTAAGCATGATTTTTCTGAATATTATCTATTTTCAGACTATCTTCATTGTCATTTGTTTGTGACTGTTCATGGCTGCCACTGGGCAAAAACCGTTGGGTTTCGAATCATCTTATGGTACCTTTACAATTTCTGATAGGTTTTAAAAAAGATACTTCTCTTAAGTTTTCCAGGCATTCAACCTCGTCACCTGCTGATGATGGTAATTTGGTCTGTTCATTTTCTTTCACTCTTACACAGTACGCAACTTTTATTTTCTCCCAAACTTTGAGTAAAAATAATGTCTATTGATTTCCAATCTTTTTAAAAATCATGATAAATTATCCTTCTAGGTTACTAAGCGATTATCATATGTAGGTGTTGAATTAATCACATGCTGTTTTGACATCTTTGGAGATAGTTATTGATCCTTTGTGAGCTATTGACAGGGTGTAATCTATATAAAATTCATAGAATAAACCCTATTTACATGGATGTGTCATATTCTAGGAATTTATTTTTCTGAGCACTTTATTTATTATTCTTACCTCTTATCCAAGTCAAATCAGCTTCTCACCTTTCTCTTTTTGTGCCTTATCTGGTTTGGTTATCAGGCTTGTATTGGCACCATCAAACAAATTGAGCCTCATTTGTCCCTATCCTGAAATCTTTTTATATAGTTCAAGAATTATCTAATCTTCAAACCATATGTATTAGTCTTTCAGCTTTCGTATTTTCAGTTCAGTTTTGAACTGAAACTGTTTCCATTAAGATGCTCAAATTTATTCCAAGGATATTTTTATATAATACTCTTGATTTTTTAAAAATAGGGTCTCTGGCTCTATCTAGTTCACTGTGGACTCAAATTTCTGGGCCCAAAAGATTCTCCCACCTCAATCTCCCTGGTATCTAGGGCAGCATGCACATACCACCACACATGGCTATTTTTTTTCTTAATTACTTTCTATAGAGATGGGGTCTTTCTATGTTGCCCAGGCTGGTCTCAAACTCCTTGCCTCAAGTGATCCTCCTGCCTCTGCCTCCAAAAGTACTAGGATTACAGATGTGAACCATGGCACTTGGCCTTGATGTTTCAGTCTTTTCCATTACTATGATATATTCCTCTAATAATTCTAGTTTCAGGCTGGATTTTAAGTCTAGATTTGCCAGAAATCTGTCTAAAGTATTTCATTCTGCAGTGAACCCTCTTTTGCTTTTTAAATATCTAAATCACATGTTTCTGTTTTTATTTTTATTTCTACTTTTCCTATATCATATTTATTGCTGTTTTCAAACTTTGAGTTTAAATATTTAGTTCATTTCTTTATTTCTATGCAATAAAAACAAATACTAGTGTCACAAATGAAACTATTTCTACTCCCCAAATACAGAATAAAGTCCACTCATTTTTGCTATTTACCCTTACCCATTTCCCCATTTTTTGATAACAAGAGCTAAGATTTTAGACTTAAATGGAACTAGTTACTATAGTAAAGTTTTTTTGTAAGTTTACACTCTATTTGGTGTGTTTTTATAATAATTAGCATAGCTAGTCCTACCTTCAATGTTTACTAGCAGTGCTAATGTGTAACCACTTTTTCACCCTTTCGTTTTTATTATGATTTGTTTCTCAGTTAACTGGAATATTTTTGAGTAATTTTTTTCATGAAGTTACTCAGCTGATAATTTCTAGGCATATTTGTCTTTTAGAGCTGAGGTTTAGACACTGAGATTTCTGTGGATCTTTCTTTTAAAAAATACTGGCCAGAAAAACTGCAGCCCCCAATTTTACTGGATTGAAGCATCACCCCCATGAGCTCTATGCCTCACTACCTTGCAAAAATGGAAAGTGAGAGTAATTACACACCGGATGGTCCTAGAGAGGAACTCAGGTAGGGTGGCTATGGCCTGAGGAAGTTGGTTCAGAGCTAGGGAAGCTGTGGTCAGACTGGTTGAAATTGTGAACTCCCCTGATTCACTTCACTTCTCTTTTAGGGGAACATCTTCCTTGCTTCTGGCAAGTCATTGAACTCCTCTGCTGTCTGTGCTATTGAAAGTTCAAGTCTCCTTTTGAATTTTCTGAGTGTTTCAAGGGAAAATAAAGGATGATTAGACATCAGTAGCTTACTTTTTTTCTTCCTTTTCTTTTTCCCTTCCCTTCCCTTCCTTCCTTTCTCTCTCTCTCTCTCTCTCTCAGCCTGGGTAGAGTGCCATGGCATCACAGCAACCTCAAACTCCTGAGTTCAAGCAGTCCTCTTGCCTCTGCCTCCCTGAGGAGCTGGGACTACAGGTGCCCACCACCAAGCCCAGCAAGTTTTTCTATTTTTAGTGGAGACGGGATCTCATTCTTAGTATGGTTGGTCTGGAACACCTGAGCTCAGGCGATCCTCCTGCCTCAGCCTCCTAGAGTACCAGGATTACAGGCATGAGCCACCATGCCGGGCCAACATCAGCAACTTTCTAACACCACATCCTGTGAGTCTTTTTGTTTTTTAATTAAATTTTTATGATTATTGCTATGGGCTTATCATAGTCCCACAGCACGGGTGTGGCCTTTTCCTGGGAAATTTTTGGCCTTTTTGTATCCAGTCTTCCTTTTAAGCCACTTAAAATTAGCCCTGATATAACATCCATGTTCCATTAAAATAATTCTGAAAAATCCATATTTAAATAAAAAAGAATTTATTTTTTGTGTTTCTACTACAGGTGAAGACTGACATTCAGAGTCTGTGGGTGAAGACATTGGAAAGGCTTCAACTATAAAAGTGAGCTGTTTTCATTTTTTTGCCACTTAAGTATGAAACATACATTAAAAGATTGATATATTCATAATTTAGGTTCATTAGACATTTTTGCACAAGTATCCTTCCTAGGTTAAAGTTTTCTACTTTCCAGTATACTAGTCCCCCATCACCTGCAGAGGGTACAATCCGAGCCCTCCAGTGAATTCCTGAAACTGTGGAGAGTACTGAACCCTGTCTATACTGTTTTTTCCATACATATGTATCTATGATAACATTTAATTTTTAAATTAGACAAGTAAGAGATTAACAACAACTAATAATAAGATAGAACAATGTTAACAATATACTGCAATAAAAGTTGCACGAATGATCTCTCTTTCAAAATATTTGGTCATATTTTTGGACCATGGTTGACCTCAGCTAATTGAAACCATGAAAGTGAAATCACAGATAAGGAAACCTGCTGTGGTTTTTGTAAAAATAGAAACAAGAAGAAACCTATTTTCAGAGAAATAATGAGAAATAATGTTAGCAAAGGATGAAAAATGAAAGAAAACGCATGCTGCTAAATAGCATATGTAAAAGAATAGAAATGAAGGCAAAAAGAATAAATGAAAACATGACCCATTTGGCTGTCATTTCTTCCCATTGGCTTTTTAGTCCTTTTAGATAATATTTTAAATGTTTTTCATTGGTCAGAAGCATTGTTTTTTTTTAACTTCTTTTTCTTTAAGATTTAAATTTTCATGGTAATGCTTAAAAAACCACAATGAACAATAAAAAAGGGAAGGAAGGTAGGGCACATGAGTTTTTGTTAGATCCAGGTAATTGTTTTACTCTGTCTTTCTTAAGTACATTATTATACCCTGACCACATCAAAACCTAAAGTGGTGAACTAGTGTTGGTCAATTTACTTCTTGAATGCTTCCTGGAGTGGTAGGAATACATGAAGAAATGCGGTCAGGTAAGCATAATGATATATTTTTTTAACTGATAAAAGTAGTTTATACTTTCAATTTTACACCAGGTCATTTTTTTTAACCGAACAGTAAAATGAAACAAAAGCTTAAGTGCAACCAGAGTCTTGCCTTTAACTAGCAAACTATAATGCTTTATAGGAAGCATAAATATTTGATGAACTGAATTATTCTCAGAGTGCTCAAAGTTATTACAGAGACAAATAGTATTTTAATGGAACAGAGATTACTTTGCCTGTGTCAGAGTTCATCAATGTTTTGTTAACTAGTAAAACAATGACTTTCTTACTACACATCATCATTACTGGCAACGAAGTCCAGAAGTTCTTTTGTCTAACTTATGACTAGAATGTCTGGTGGCTTAGAAATGAAGAGTCTGTGATTCAGAGCTGACTTACCATCAGTCACCATGCTCAGGGCCCATGATACTTTTAGTCGTTCACAAAATTGTTTTAACTTCAATTTCTTTTAAAAGCAGCAGAAAAAATAAATAATGATGACAAACATATAATATTGAACCCAGCTGGTTGGCATTTGTCTTTATACAGTGTAGTTTTATAATATTTAACATTTTTTTATTGAGGAGGGGCCCCCCAAAAGCCAAATTGCCCAAGGCTCACAAAAGATATTAGTGGCCCCAGCAATGTTACAGACAGGCACCATGCACGTGTGTGAGATCTGATCATTTGAATGCTTGTTCTTTTTTTAAGGAGAGTATACATTCTCTTTTTAAGAAATGATTATCTTCTTTGTAAATGAGTTTGTAGATATGTCTCAAAATCAGAGAAACACATGGTTACATCTGCACTATTAGATTAGTTAGCTATAGTTATTCATTCTGTTTTCCTAAAATCAAATAAATATTTTCCCCCATGGACACTCAATGGTACTCTCTTTGCTTTGTAATATGGCACAGAAAATAAGGGAAAAAGAAGCAAAACTCTACTCGCAATTCTTTGGTTCCATTTTGTTCAAGTGTTTTCCCTAAGGGCCACATGCTCCGTGAGAACAGTGGTCAAGTCCACCTTCTTGCTGCTATGGGAGCCTAGAGTTTGGGTTCCTCTGTAGTTACTGATCTGTACTACGGAGCATACAACATTTCCAATTACTCTGACTTCTCTGGTTTGGTTTGTTGCCAAAGCTACGAACCAGTTTTAGAGAAAATATTTCTGTGAGTCTTCAGCTTCCCTGACTATGTCAATTGTGCACCAAGTTATCTTCTGAAAGTCACTTGTTGATTTCAAATAAGTGTGTTGCATGTCTTAGGAGCTTCATTTTCAAAACGTGTGCCCACTCAGATAGAAACTCCCCGAGGCCCAGGATCTGTGTCTGTTTGGTTTGCTGCTATATACTTTAGAAAAAGACGTATAAGGGAAGTTCAGATGGTTGCTCAAAGAATAACTAATTTCTTCCTTTAGCAAAGTCATGCTGTGCGTGCCCCCGAAAGGCTCTGAGACTCTTGGGTGTCTGAGTGGACAGCTGAATCATGTTGTCAGACCGGCAAGTGTCCTGGCATGTAACACACGGCACATCAGGGCAAAGCAGCAACCTACCAGCTGGTTACCCACAGACTCCCTCTAAGAGCTGACCTCTGCAGGGTAGCAAGCCAGTTTAGTCTCTGAGATCATAAAGCCAGAGGGTACCATTTAATCAAGGTAAGGCAGGAAGGCAAGAAAAATCTGAGAGAAATGGCCCCCTCTAGCCACTGAGGATGGAAGGTTAGGGATGTAAACTGAGGCAATCAGCTGACCTTATTCAGCACTGCTACGTTAGGTGGTCTAATTTACATAAACTTTTGAAAAATCAGAGAAGTGTAGGCCTATTTGGTTTGTTGAGGTTAAGGGAATCTAGATAGACATTACTTTCCTGTTAATGTGGCGTCTCTGTGTAGGTGTGTCTGTGTTTTCAGCCTCAAGCCTACATTTTTTAGGTACTACCAAAACAGTATAGATTTTTATTCTCAGTAAAATTGTCCTATGTTTTAGTCCTCTGTGGTGTCTTGACCAGGGTGTCACCTGCCTCAGTCCTTTGAGGGATGAGGGTGGTGGCAGAGCTGCTGCTCGCAGCACTCAGCACAGGGTCGCCTGGGAGACAGGAAGAGGCTGATGAATGTCCTGAGGCCGTGTCAGGCACTAGGCACCGAGGGCATCCTGACGTTGGCTGTTCTTGGCAGTATTTTCAGAGTCCCTTACACTCTCGAGTGGGTGACAGGAGAGTGGCGTGCTTTATTATAAAGATACCATAGATCAGAAATGGTATGTGTTCTGCCTTGGACTTGGCATTGCTCAGCACACCTGTGCTTGGTGACTCGGTGCCTTGTCACCCTCCTGTGCAGGGCTCTGCTTCTCTGGAGGGTGAACGTCGCTTTCTAGGCTCTCCCGTGCCTGTCAGGCACTGTTCCTGCTCTCTCGGGCGGTTGCCAGAGGACCACACACTGGGCCCATCCCAGGTCAGCAGCTGCACACGTGCATTCTCAGTAATGTATAGTCTTGACGCTGAAGACTCTGCGGGATTGGAATACTGTGGCTTGTTAGGCCCAAGACTTACAAACAATACCGGGAGGGGAAGGAGTCAGGGCCGTACAGCCCTTCATGTGTCTCATAAATGACCTTGCATCTGTGTCCCAGGGCCTAAGTGTCTTGCTCAGGGCTGATGGATTTATCGCAAGACAGCTAATAGAATTATTAGAGGCTGTGGCATAAATGATTCACATTGTGAATAAGTAACTTGCTGTATTGAGCTAGACACGGCTCATAATACAACCATCCAGCAGAGTTCTTGGCGGAATGCCAGAGGACGGGGACTGAACGGAGCATGAGATCTCTACAGTGCCACTGACGTGCTGTCCTTTGGTTTCTTCTATGGCAAAATCCCCGATCATCTCTTGGTATGGTGGTGGCATTATGAAAATGATTTTTAAAATATGTAATTAGGCCAGGCGTGGCAGCTCATGCCTGCGATCTTAGCACTCTGGGAGGCCAAGGCGGGAGGATCCCTTGAGCTTAGGCGTTTGAGATCAGCCTGAGCAAGAGTGAGAACCTGTCTCTACTAAAATCAGAAAGAGTGAGTCAGGTATCCAGGTGGGTGCCTGTAATCCCAGCTGCTTGAGAGGCTGAGACAGGAGGATCGCTTGAACCCAGGAGTTTGAGATTGCTGTGAGTTACAGTGACACCACAGCACTCTACCCAGGGCGGCAGAAAGAGACTGTCTCAAAAAATAAATAAATAAATAAATAAAAATTAAAAAACTCTAATTAAAGATTAAAAGTATTGTACCAACGAAATATAATGGCTATAAAAATATGGCATAGAATTATGGCATCCCCAAGATGGGCAGATTTGACATTTACCTAAGCATTGGGCACCTTTTTCCCATTTTAAAAAAAAATCTCTTAGAAATTCAAATGCCTTAAGCTGATGTAGACACCAGACACCCTTCTGTAGGGGGAGCTTCCTCCTTGTAGACTCTTTAATTATAGCTCATAGAGGGTGGGAGGGGATTCTTAACAATTCATGAGGGAAAAAAGCATGTCAGTTAGAAGAAAGACGTGCTTTCCTCATGAAAGAATGACCTTGGCAATGAGGAGTGAACTCCTGTTGCTGACATTGGCACCAAGAATTAGGAGACTCTCAGGACAGTTTTGTGGAATTATGGCAATGGGTTTCTGTCCAAAACAGAGAAGGGGAAGGGGCTTCATAGCCAAGTAAGTTTGGGATTAAATCAAGAGTAATCAGGTCCTTTTTCTTCAGACCTTTCCTGAGCTGCACATGTTTAACAAGGCCCTGTCACAGGCAGGGTTTCCCAAACTTAATTAAGCTGGGAATGGCTCCCCCCGTTCCACCACCACCCACCACCCACTGCCTTCTAGTTTTTTAACCTATTACTGTGTTGGTCTATGGAACATAATTTGGTAAATGCAAAATTCAGGTCAAGTATGGGAAAGAGAAGCAGTCAGCACAGACCCAGGAATGTGTTAGAGGAAGAAACACGGGTGAAAGGAAGTGATAGCTGTGCTGTCCCCACCCCCAGCCCCCACCCCCGATTGGAGGAACTAGGGCAGCGGTTCTCAACCTGTGGGTCACAACCCCTTTGTAACAATGTAAATAGATCCTGCATATCAGATATTTATATTATGATTCATAACAGTAGCAAAATTACAGTTACGAAGTAGCAACGAAAATAATTTTATGGTTGGGAGTCACCACAACATGAGGAACTGTATTAAAGGGTCACGGCATTGGGAGGCATTAGGAAGGTTGAGAACCGCTGAACTAGGGGAAAGGACATGGGGAGGACAAAGCTCCACAAGCAGCTCGCACTCCATCTGGATGGCCAGTGACGGCACCGACCCTCCTATTTGCCATTTGGGAAGTCCCTTGCCTCGTGCTTTCCCTCGGACTGACGTCTACACTCGAAGTATAAAAGTTATGCGGCATCTTGAAGCATTTAGCCAAACCACTGGCTCCAGGATTGGTGAAGGCTGCTATTCAGTCATCTCCAAATCTGCCGTGGAGGAAAATTTCTTTAGATGTTTTGCTATTGAACTACCATTCTTGATAGATCCTGACGGATCTCCTTATACAACACATGGTTCCAAGAGAAGTAGCATAAAATTACAAAGCCTAAGTTGTTATTAATGCACTGAGCTAAATAAGCCCTGTGTGGGTACAAAGGTGAGGAGGGAAGGCTTCTGTCTTTGGAGAGCTTACGGGGGAGTGCTGGAAGGGGAAAACACATCTATCAATAACTTCTCTATGAAGCAGCATATGACAAAAGAAATTAGAAATTAATCAGAAATTGAGGATACCAGAGCAGTTGGAAAGGTGATCAGAAGAAATGCACTTCACCTACAAATTATTTGTGAATGTTTTGTGTCTTTGAACATACTGCTTATTTTTTGTTGGTTGGGTACCAATTATTAAATCAAAACGATTTGTTATTCACAATGTCAGGATCTTCTACTTGAAGTTATTTGCAGAGAGAGCTGTTGTAGAGTTCTCCCTGTGCTGGCAGATTTTCAATTTGTTCTTTTAGTTCGATCAGTTTTTCCTTATATGTCTCCAAGTGATGTTTTAGATACATAAAGGGTAACAAATAATTCACTAGTTATTATACATAGCTAGTTACAAGCTTGTTGTTATATTTTAAAAATCAAGTAGAATGATGTAGCCTCATGCAGTATGGGATTATGGGGGGCTCGTGTTTTTAACCGGTGAACTTAGGGAAACCTTCCAGGGGCTAACTTGGGACCGTTCCAATAGGCACAGAAAGGCTGTCACCTAAAATATTAAGACAACCAGATACACTGGGTGGTACTGGGTCTGCTTTCAGCAGCTGTAGGTAACGGATCCAGTGCCTGGAACACACAAATTAATTGTAATAATTGAAAACTTGTAGAAGCTCTAGGCCAGATTCCCCAAGCTTAAGAAGTCAGTACAACAGGTAAGTTCCCACCTGTCAAGTACAATGTAGGAGCATCAGGCACATCTCCTGGATGAAGGACTCAGCTACAACTTGGACTTTACCTTACAAATGCAAACAATGTAACCTAATTCTGTGTACCCTCATGTTCATCTGAAACTTAAAAAAAAAAAAAGAGTACAAAAAAATGTCAGTAACACAAAATTATCTGCGTGGCTTAAGGTAATCAAGCCTGCTGCAGTCATGCTGGGTGAGCCGCAGCCAACATCACTTGGCCCTCTGCCTTGTCTTCTGTCTTTCTGTCTCATTCCAGTTCCCGACCTTCTCAGTTCTAGTTGCATTTTCCAGCGTGTGGATACTTCTAAAAAATCTGTGTTTTATTGCCTCCTGCTGACATTCCTTTTCTGTGCAGTAAGGAAAGTCTCTTCTAGAGGAAGATTACGTTTGTGATAAAGACTTGAGAATTAAGTAGGGTATTAAAGCAATCATTGTGCTTTAAAATCAAAAGACGTGGAGTTGCAATTGATCTTAAGTCCTGTATTAAGTCAAGTATTTTCTTTTAATATCCTTTGTCTTGAAATATGTGAGGTCTGGTTTCTTAAGATGCTATAAACTTCACGTACAGTAGATTCCTTTGATTTCCGTCACGGAGAAATGGAGTTGAGCAGTTGAGCAGGTTCTCAGAAGTGGAATGTGATGGGCTCCTCGTCAAATGGTTGCCAGATCATTTTTCTCTGGTTTCCCTTCTCTCCTAAGCCCTCAGTCTCATTTTATCTTCTTTTCTGAGTGTTTTCGATTGAGAGCCCCCCATCACCCCAAAGAGATCACTTATTCTTAAAACAGCCACTTCCTCCTAATTCTCTTATTTGGGGCAACGAACACATTTTTGGGCCGCTTTATCACATCAAAGGCAAGTTTGACGTCTTTCCCTTCCTCCCCACCCCTCACTCCTCCCCCTGCCTTGGATATCAGATTTGTCACCAGATCTCTCTAAATTTCCCTCCCTGCCTGTCTCTCTCTTTTCACTTCTACTGCCTTCGTAAAGGGAGAAAGGAGCCTTTGAACGTTTACTGCATATAGCACTGAGTACTGTTTCTTAGGTAATTCTTCCAGCCTTGTGCAGTTATTATCATTAATTGAAACTCACAAGTTGGGAAATGAATTTGAAGAAATTTACATCATTGCCTAAGTCATGCAACCAGTGATTTTCAAAACCACTTGAGGCTAAATACCCAAGGTCAACTCCAAGCTGTGAAATGTGCTCGCAGCCCAGACACGCTGTGATGCCCTGTGGATCTGTGTTGGGACTGGATTCTCTTTCATTCGGACTTTTCAGAACTCACAAACCCCCTGTGCATTCCGTCTACCAGGCTGGTTTACTCAACATGCTGAGTGAATGATGTCAGGTGTCTGTTCTAAAATTGACAATCACATGTTATTGCTTACTCTGTAAGCTTCAACTTATTTTTTTATTTTCATCTTTAAAGTCAGTGTTCTGAAAGTGTTTTTGGTGCCACCAGAACTTCTGCTCCTTGAAGTTAGTGTGTGAAAGGAATACAGTGGACTTTGGGGTCAGACCTAGATGTGGGTCACAGCTCACCTCCTCACTGGGAGGCCTCAGGAAAGTTATTTGCCACCCTCATCCCCAGAAACCTGCTCATAAATGACTGGAGTCTGGCCGTGGACATTAGACACGTGTCTACAATGCCCACTATCGTGTGTGCCTGGGCCTTGGCAGACTGCCAAATGGAGCTACAGGGCAGCAGGAACAATAATAATATTATCTAGACCCTTCTATCCTTTTAAACTCAGTTCAAATTCCTCCTTTTTAAATTACTTCAACCTGATTTTATCTGCCCCCTCCTCTAAGTTGCTGTATCGGTTAGCCCCTGAACAATTCAGTTAGCAATTTTAATTACATATTGCCTCTTGACATCGCTTTGTGATCTTAAAAATCCTTGAAATATCTACTTGGTTGCTTTTCCTGAATGCTGTTAATTCCTTCTCTACTGGACCAGAGTCATTCAAATGCAGGACTAGGTCTGCCTAATAAATGACCTAGTGCCTTATATATAATTACCCACAATTTTTTTGATTCAAAATTAAGAAATTTCACATGCATTCAAATCTGTGAGCTGAGTTGGTTTCTAGTGCAGAGGGTCCCAGTTGTAGGGGTCTACATCCTGTGTGATTAGTTAGCCCAGATTTCTTTGTTCATAATTCTGAATGCACAGTAAATTTTAAAACTTCAGGAAATTTTGACTCTTTACTATTTCTGATGAAACTGTCCCTTAAATTCTAGGCAATATTAAATCATGGTCATATACACAAACAATCACAAAATATTCTAATTTTCCCGTGATGATTATTTTCCAGGCATACATTTTTTTCTCAGGTGGATTTTCCTATTTCTTCTTTGCCTCTTCAATCCTGATAACTTTCCCTGCCCTTTCCAGAACAGGTTTTTCCTTGGGAGAGTCTGGTGGGGAGTTTGGTGCTTTCACAGATGTGTGTTCCCACTGAAGTCACATTTCAGTGCATGTGCACAAATAAAATACTTGTTATTAATGTTGATAGTATTTTGCTTATACAGAAAAAGTTATTCGTTGAAATATGCACCTAAGGAAAACATTGAGCTGCCAAGCTTGATGGTGCTAAGTTAGACTATGTGGTGAGGGTCTTTGGAAGAGCCCCTTCCGGTGGGGGATTGGCATCCCCCAGCTGTGGAATGGTGTCTCTGGTGGGGAGCGTGTCTTGGCGAGGGAATCCCTTGGTTTGGGCCCTCAGTCTCACATGCCTTGTCTATGTGGAGATGCTAGAGGAAGCCTCACCAGAACAGAACATGGGCTGGCCCAGCACTCAACACCATTAGCATCTAGCAAAGTCTCTCTCTAAGCAACATGACCGTTCAAAAGAAAATCTTTGAAAATTCAGAATATTTGCAGCACATTGGAACATTTAAGATTAGGATTCTGTAGAGAAAGACTGGGCACTAAAGGGTGTAGTCAGTAAAACCGTGTGTATATATAGCAGACGTCACGTGCAGGCGATCTTTAATGTAAGCCAGAGTTGTTTTCCAAAAGTTCATTTGGAAAACATTTTGGAGTGGATTCTTTCCTCATTAGATAGAAAGCTATGCATAGGAGGTCCTCAGGCAGAGCCCATTTAACTCATCCTATTCCTGAAATATACTTGGGGCCATTTCGAGGGCCAGTTCCCACTGCTGTAATACTGTTCCTTCACATCATTCCTGAAAACAGTGAAACTCCAACATTGGTGGACAATCTCCATGTCCCGGAGTACTTGTCTAGTCTTGAGTACTAGAGACGGTGACATAAACTTTTTTTCTTTTCTTTTTATCAAATCGTGTATATTGATATTCAAGTTTAGAGGTATGCATATTAACTATAAAACTATAGTAATATAGAGATGTGTAACTGTGTATTAGAATGCTTCAGAAGAGCTTCACCTGTATTTCAGAGCAATAACAGCAGCATTTTATGTGTATATAACCTCTTAAGGTTTTATGTATTTATATATTATCCAAGTTTTAATTTGGAAACTCTAAGACCCAGGTGTTCTTATTTATTTTGCAGCCCAAGCTTAGGTGGCATGGTTTGAAATAAATGGTAAGATAGAGCCTGGTCCCCAGAAGGGGGATGAGGAGACAGCAAGAGTGAGGGCCTGTTCAGCCAGGCTTCTGGGGGAGGGAGGGACAAGCAGAGAGTTCAGAGGAGTTTATTGTGCATGAAACAACAGTCCTGTTCCCTCTGTGTATCCAAAGGTGACAGTCTGTAAGTTGTACATAAAGTGAGGCTGCCGGGGAGAAGAAGGGAGGGGAAAAGGACATCTTTATCTTCTTCTGCTATCAACTCCTAATCCTCTAGGTCATGGTTACCTTCTGGCATCTTAGACACAGTCTTCTATAAAAACACTAGTAACCTCTGGCTAGATCCCACACTTGGGGATCATTATGAGCCAAAAAGCATTTATCAGCAAGGCTCGGAATCATATATATATACCATTGGAACCTGGAACACATTGTCCCATGGAAATAACCATTTACCAAGTGTCTTTTGGAACCTGCTCCATTTTTTAAATTGGTTCTGCCTGCGTTAGTAGGGTTGAGTGAGCATGAGAAGAGAATAGTAAAACACTGGATTTTCACGGGGGTGCAGGGCTCTTTTCCTTTGGAGCTCAGCGAACTGTTTTGTCACTTTGTACACCTAGAGAGCAGTCTCAACTATGTGGTTTGTAGACCAAAAATAAAATAAAATAAAATTTGAAAGCTTTCCATGCTTTATGATTTTGTGTGAACATGAGCTTTCCTATCTGAGAAACTTGAAAGCACTTAGGAAAAGATTATGATGCTCCTGGGGTTACTTTAGAGTCTAAAATCCCAAATGGTGAGAGGTTTGTCACCATGGCCTGCTGACCTGCGGGGAGATACTGAGCATGTTAATTTATTTTTCTTCCACCATAATCATTCTTTTGACCATCTCAAAAGGCAGGCAAGAGAACTTTTTCTTCTAATTATTTCCGCAACTGTAGGTCTATTCAGACCTACAATTAAACAAATCATTTATGCTTTGGGAACGTTGGTTTTAAACATCAGATGTTTACATTATAGAGAGAGAAAGAATTAATTCTCTCCTCCAACCTGCTAGATTGTAGCCTTAAAGGCAGTAATTTAGTTTTGTTCCTTCTGCTATCCTGAGCAGTTGTTCAAGATATGGGTTAAATAACGTGATTTCTTGATTCAGGGAAATGTGGCTTACAAGTGAACCATTTAGAGCAGACGGTGCATGTTTTGTATGTTAGATTTGCAGCACACGGAAGACGGATAAGCTAAAGAATTTTTATTTAAACAGATCAGTGTGTATTGAGGAAGAACTGGAGATACGCAAGGCGCTCTCTTTACCAATGTGCCAAGTACGTTCACGTCTGTCACGCCTCTTCTCCAGGTTTCCATTTTCACTGGGAGTTTATCAGAGAGAACTCTTTCAACTCTCATAGTGCCTTGTACTCAAATTTGGTAAAACAGAAAGAAACTACTAAACTGCTCTCGAGGGAGAGGGGCCTGTAAGGTTTGTTGACTCAGTGACTCAGAACCTCTCCAGTAGGGCAGCTTCTACCCAGGTTTCTTGGCCATCCTTGGAGCTGGCTGCTTTTTCAGGCAGCTTCTTTATCAGGGATGTCCAACCTTTTTTTGTTTTCTCTGCTGCGCATTGAAAGAAGAGTTATCTTGGGCCACATTAAATACGTGGACACTAATGAAAGCTGATGAGGAAGAACAAAATAGGTCCATGAATACTTTTGTGATATGGGACACCATAGATGAACAAAAAAAGTCCTCACAAAATCAACATGCAGCCCCTGGGCCACAGGTTGGACACCCCAATGGTCATGAGATGACTGCTCAACACAAATGGAGTAACAGATTCCTTTGATGATATGCCAGGAGAAGGAGAGAAACCTCTCCCCAGCTGTTCAAAATAGGTCCCTATGTTGAACTATGTTGCCCTAAAGGTCCCTATATTGAACTATATTGGACCTGTAGATCCCTATAGTCATCCAGAGGGCAGTGACAGTACCAAGGATGCCCAGCACTGATTGGCTTAGCCTAATCAAGACCCACCTATAGAGCTGGGGACAGTTCAGCTCCACAGCTGGGGACAGGTCAGCTCCACAGCTCCTGACTGTGTAGAAGGGACGAGGAAGTGGGCACCTCAACAAAACAGGCAGTTGTGGGAAAGGAACAGTGGAGAACTAATGCTCGGTGAGCAGCCAGCAGTGCCCATCCAAGAGGGGCCATTGCATTTAATAGTTGCCTTCTCTTCATTTTCTAAATAAAACGCAGGCTCTGAATATATCTGTCATCCCTGGCTCTACCCCTATAGATAATAGCAGACTCTGTAAGTTCAGGTTATTTCATGGTACCATGAACAGAGGAGTGGGGGTGTCTTCATCTTCTGGTCTGAGTTGCTGAGGTCTCCTTGACTGAAAGGCACCCGCAGTCCAGCTGCCATTGCTCATTCGGGAGAGCCCACCCTGGCCAACTGGTACTTTGTTCTTTGAAGTATATGCCAGAGTCCTACTATATTCTGTGCAGAATGGGGCAGATGCTTCTCTATTAGGGAGTTTTGAGTGGAAATTACTCTGTAAAAAAATGCTTCTGCTCTCCGTTTCTCTATCTTTCTGACTCGGGCATAGGCCATGGGACAGGGCGGAGGACAGTAGGCCAACAATGGCGCCACAAAGGGACAGCATCCAGACTTCTAGCTTAGACAGCCATGGGGAAATAGCTTGCAAACAGGAGGACAAGCTCCCCGTGGTATTTTAAGGCCCAAGTTCGACAGACTGATGTAGGGAATTTATTTATCCTTTACAATGCTATGTCTATGGGCACTCAGTCTGGGCTCAGGATAACTCAGAACACGACCTGTTTGCAGGTTGCAAGTTACTTAAATGAGTTGGCTCCCTTTATACCACTGTTGTTTTCCTCTTTTCCAAACAACACTGTGTCATTAGAAGGGAAAAAATAGAACTTTCTTCCTGCCTGTGTCAAGGCTTTAATGATTTGATTTAATAATTAATGTCAAGGCTGAGTGGGGACTTTTCTTCCTGCCAGACTGTTCTTCTCAGTTCCTTCAATGCACCAGCATAGGCCACGGGGAAGGGCTGTGGTTGTTCTTACCTATAAAATAGGTGATAAAATCCCCAACTGCTTCTGACATTTATTCCTTCATTCTGTAAGGTTTGGCCAAGCAGGGGAGTTGGTTGGCATCCACGGGGAGCCCCCATAAGGACTCCAGTGGTGGGAGGAAAGTTCAGCTAAGGCTAAAAAGATTCACAGTGGGTAAATGTGGCCACAGTGGCCTGTCGGTCCACGAAGGGGCCTTGCTTCCACCTCTCATGCAGGACACTTATCCAATAGGCACTCTGATGTCTTCTTCCTTTCTTTCCACATTAGAAATGTTCTTACTGGAACAAGAATTTCCTGCTTAAAAAAAAAAAAAAATCGCAACAGAGATGTATAGTTTCTTCTGAGTCTTTCCTCTAGCTTGGCAGCACTCTGGATAAAAAGACAGAAGTTATATAAATATAATGCAGCTTCCAGGACAGAATGTATTAAAGGGTCAGATGCTCTATTTTCTGCAATCCTGTGGAGTTAGGGTTGTCTGAAGTCAACCAGTACATTCAGGATGGAATGTTGCCCAGGGAGGAGAGTTGAGGAACAAGAGTAAACTTGGCCTTCCTTTATTAAGCTGAGGTCACCACAAGATAACGTGGTCCTCCATCTTCCAGGGCTTTAGTCGTCTGACTTCTGCCCAGCTGTGTCACTCTGTCAGTTCCCATGGCTTCATGTTGGGCCATTCACCGCCAACTTGCGCCTGTTTGCCACATGGCTCCATGTTCTCTTCTCTGTGGGGCAGGCCCCCACCTTCCAGATAACCAGTGAGTGCAGTGTCTCTGGGCTCACCCCAGGAGGACATAGGTGTTCATTATAGTCACAGGAAAGACCTAGTCCTGAAGGTCTCACGTGACTGGTGGGAAAGCTGAGGTTCAGTCAGAGGTGACAATGCCACCAGATTTGCACAGCAAGTTCATGACAAATGCTGAGAATCAAGGACTCTGCCATCCTACCAGCAGTATTTATAAGATTTTTTATTTTCTCTAAAAAGAGACATGTGCATGTATTTGTGTGACATGTGATATATACACACATAATGCGTGAGGATGCCAAGCATATAAATCATACAAATGAAACTGTACCACCTTTGGTTAACTACAAGATTTCAAGGTTTTAGCATCCCCAAATGTTTGCTCTCCTGTCTCCTTAAATACTGTACTGCTGTAGATGTACTTTAAAAAAAAAAAACAATTTGTACATGTGACTTGGTGGATACTTAGCCTTTGACTAAGCCTTGACACTAAGAGGCTATTTCTATCATCTGTTCAATCAAGTCTCGTGTTTTCAACAAATGTATGTGAGGTAGTGTTCTGTTGTCTCAATACAACACTAAGAGGGAATCCAAGGCAGAATAGGTTTCTGTTTGGTAAACACAATCTAACGTTATAAGATCTGTTGGGAAAGAGTGGTGCAAGCACAGAACCCAGCAAAATAGCCTCCCATGGTCTCTTAATTTCCCTTATTTATAGGAGTCGACTTTTTCCTATTTGCAACAGATGTGTCTAAATAATGTTTTATTAATTCAAGCAGAAATATTTTCCTGCATTGTATTTGCATTAAAATTGCCAAGGCACAAAAAATATAACCTGGTTTTTCTCACCTGGCCTCTACTGCTGCTAGAGAACTGGGAGAGAAGCTGGTTTCAGGAGTCTGGGAAGAGTCAGAGCTGTGGAAAACGGGGCTGACTGTCCTTTAGAATTATAGGGGTAGTGGGTCCACCAACAGTTACAAGGGAAAATACTGTTATATTGCTGTAGGAGGCTTGTTGTTCCTCTAAAAGGTTTCCCAGTGTGTCAGCAGGTATAAAAATGTTCAAGACATCTTGTCTATTTGTGAGACACATGTAAAAGAGACATAAAGACCAGAAGTGTTTGAAGTCTTGTATATAAGGGTGGCAATCAAACTTACGTCCGTTTCCAGGAATATGACAGTGAGAACACTGAAAGCCTAGTTGCTGTTTTTCTAGGCTAAGTTGCTGTTGGCTGTGAGAGCTTTCTATGAATTAGCAAATGCTTCACATGCCCAGGAATTGCCGTGTCTTGGTGCCCACACAGTCTGGGTGAGAACCTCACGGCTGCTTGTGTCTGCCAAGATCAGGCATGAAAAGCACTGGCTGCCCCACCTGTAACTTTTGCTAAAAACAAAAGTAACAATCACCGTGGGGGCCTTCAGCAACTAGAACATGGTCTAACAAAGTGCAAAGTGATTTGTTCTTTACAGCTCCCTCAAATATTTTTCAACTCCCTGTGGTCGAGTTCCAAGAAAAGGAATTACGGTTTTCTTGGAGAGCCAACAGTTCCTTTTGTAAATTTCTGGAGGTTTTTTTTTTTTCCTGTGTGATATTTTGAGTTCTTCTACAATAAAATTTAATGGTCTGTTTGAGAAATTGTCCCCGTCTTCAGCATAATTCCTCTTATTGGGTAGTCTGAGGCGATTCTTGAGTGCTAAACTTCCTTGATGTGTTGAAACGTAGTGGTTGCCATGGAGTCTTGCTGGCCGATGACCAAGTAAGAGTTCAGCATTCCACTCAGCCGCCAGCGTTCCTAATCAGGCCTGACCTGAAATACTAGCACAAAGGACTTTAAAATCAGAACGCTTTGTATGTAATTACTGAAAATAAGTTGATTTTTGGGGGGAAGAGGATGGTAAAGGTTAAAATCTTTGTGTTCCATTTATTGAAATGTTGACTTGTTTCTGTAAAAGTGTTCCTGATGAAACAAAATACAATTTTTCTCTTGTCCCCCTACTTGGTACAAAGTAATACACCACAGATGTTTTCTTATTTGACCTTAAATGTAAATAAAATGGTAGGCAAAGTATCATGATCAGTACAGCTCAGTTTTGTAGCAGGAATCTTTTCATTTTATGGCAGTGATAACATAAAGCAATTGTTAATCTGAATTTATTTTTAAACATGTTCACTTGAGCCTGCTTTCCCATGTTCTTGGTTTCTCCCCCGCCTCGTTCTATAGGATAGCCTCAAATAAAGCCTTTAGGAACAGTGACCTTCTTTTTTTTTTTTTTTGAGACAGAATCTTATTCTTTTGCCCAGAGTAGCTGGCCCTGGGACCAGCATCAGCCTAGCTCAGCAACCTCAAACTCTTAGGTTCAAGCAATTCTCCTGCTTTAGCCTCTGGAGTTGCTGGGACTACAGACTACTGCCATAAACAGCTAGCTAATCTGTCTTTAGTAGAAACGGGTCTCACTTTTGTTCAGGCTGGCCTCCAACTCCTGGCCTTGATTGATCCTCCTGCCTCAGCCTCCCAGAGTGTTAGAATTACAGGCATCAGCTCTGACATTCACTTCTTAAACTCATAGATTTGCACAGGTCCACTGTGGATTCAGGAAAGACAAAAGAAGGTCCCTGAGTTGTATCAAGCCCTCAACTAGAGGAGGAAGAAAGCCTCCAAGAGACATAATTGTAGATAGCGGGGATGTGTTTTTACTGTACAAAATTCATATGAAGCAGGAAAAAAGATGACTTTTGCCCAACCTACTTTGATACCTGACTCTCTTATAATTGTACCTGCTCGAACCAATAAGGGCGGAATTCACCCTTTGGCCAACATATAAAATTGTGAGATGCTCTTTGGGGTTAAGTTTTTGTCTGAATTACTTTTAATGTCCCACTTGATGTCAAAGTCATGTGAACTGTGTGTTCTGTGCTCTCGGCGTTGTCCTGTGACGCAATGAAAGGGATGACTCTGAAACCACAATCAGGGTCTTACTGAAAGTGGGCTTCAGGGGAGCATTGCTCTGACCCAGATTTTATCCTAAAATGTATTTCTAATTTCCTTTTGAAACCATTCCTGGGATAACTACGGGATTTTTGTATCTAAAGAAAACAGTGGCTTTATTAATTTTTACCCTTCTCCCTCAATGAGATAGTTGTTTGTTTTTCTTCGTAAGCCCCATGGATTTTGATAGACGAAAAATACTGATTGTATTTTCACATGTTTATGTTTTCTAAGTAAGTAAACAATGAGGGATCAATTTTCAAAAATCAGTAGTATTGGGGTTTATTTCCCTAATGAAAAATTAGCCTCAGTGGTTTTCATAGCCCCTCACTGACCTTCATTCCGTTGCCTTTATAAAGAGTATGATGCATTTAGTCATATTTTAAAAGACATTTATAAGTCTCACAAAGAATAAACCTAACAACAGGGCAATGAACTGGGAGGATAACCCAAAATGACAACCCTGAGGGGCCAGCAGGGCTACCAGCTACACTGCCTGCAGTGTCCCGCACCTGTTCCCTCTACCTGGTGCTAATCACACACCTGTGAGTGGGCTCAGCTCCTGTGGCTCAAGCAGCGAAGGCACCAGCCACATACACCTGAACTGGCGAGTTCGAATACAGCCCGGGCCCGCCAAACAACAATGATGGCTGCAACCAAAAAATAGCCGGGCATTGTGGTGGGCGCCTGTAGTCCCAGCTACTTGGGAGGCGGAGACAGAATCACTTGAGCCCAGGAGTTGGAAGTTGCTGTGAGCTATGATGCCACACACTCTACCCATGGTGACAGCTTGAAGCTGTCTCAAAAAAAGAAAAAAAAAATCACACACCTGTGAGTGGTTAGCACCAGCGCATCAGCCCTAGGACTAAGGACTGTTTTTCAACCTTTTTTAATCTCAGGGCACACTTGAACCTATAGTTAAACTTCCGTGGCACACTTAAATAATGTTAATAAAAAAAAAAATATATATATATATATATATACTTACTGTGTTTTGAACTTCTTTTGACAATAATTTAACTAATGATCTTTAAAAAATTTTTTTGCGTGTACCTAAGATTCTCCTGCAGCACACCAGTTGAAAATCACTAAGGATTTAAAAACAGAAAACTTTCGCATTCTTGTGTTCATTTACTAAAACTTTGGGGTTCCCTATTTATCCTTGGAACAGTGGGGAAACTCTGGGTCACATAAGCATGTGTAGATTGCTAACGGGTCTATTTGGGGTTGACCCAAAATTGACGTCCATTTGACTAAGGGAAAGCAGCGTAATGGTAACAGTTCTTATGGTGCTATTTTACCTCCATCCTGAAGAGTGTTCTGTTAAAGAGGAAAGGGCAGAGCCTTTGTGGGTAAGAAGGAACCAAAGCCCAAGCTTGCCGAGGAGCTGGGAAAGTCAGGTATCACTTCCTCAATCAGTCTGAGCCAGCGTTTAATGGGAAGGACTCCGTATGCCAACCACTGCAGTGGGCGCTAAGGGAACGGTGATTAGATTAGTGGTGACACATGCTGGGAGCATGCAGCCTTTTGGAGCTGAGAGATGGTAGTTTTACAACTGTAATAAGTGTGCAGTTTCAAGTTGTGTAAGTTCTATGAAAGAAGAGAACAAGGGGCTCTACAGTACATTGTAGCAGCAGGAGGAGATCAGGGAAGGCCCCCATGAGGTTGGGACAGGAATGAAAGAATGGTGGAATGAATGAGTGGAAAGCAGAGAGGCTGGAGGTCATGGGCTGGGGTTGGAGAGAAGATGAGGGCTAGGTCTTGCACAGCCTTTCAGGTTACTCTAGAGCTGGCGTTTATTCTAAATGCAGTGAGAGAACATTTATTGGTTTTAAGTAGCAGAGTGATGTAACCTAGTGTAGCTCTTTGAAGATTCACTAGCTGCTGAGGGAGAATGAATTGCAGAAAGGGAGGTAGAAAAGGAGTAAAGTAGCAAGTTTGGACCCTCGTGCTATAGGCCAGCCAGGAGGTACATATCGGGGCTAAAAGGGTTCCCCATACTATAGACGTTATTCCCCAGCGCATACGAAAGATGTCCAGCTGTTATCAGAGAACCATTTTTAGCTAACAGAAAAAGAAGACGATACCTGGGGTCTTAATCCAATATTTCCCTCACCTAACTCACCTTTTATGTGTTGTGCTAGAACTGCCTCTGCTTGGATTATCCCTAGGGAGAAAATAAGAGCCTGGTGTTTGGGGCGGCACCTGTGGCTCGAGAGAGTAGGATGCTGGCCCCGTATGCTGGAGGTGGTGGGTTCAAACCCAGCCATGCCAAGAACTGCAAAAAAATAAAAAGAGGCTGGTGCTTGGACGTCCTGAGCAGAGTCTAGCAATTGTCGCCCTCTCTCCTGCTTTCCCCTTCGTTCCACTGAGTTCCGGGGTGGGGGGAGCCAGGGGACATTTATATTGTTTAATTGCGGATATGAGTGAATATTGAGATTAAGGATGATTTTACAATTGTCTTGGAAGTTGAATTCTTTTCAAAGAAAAGAATTCTTTTCAAAGAATTCAACTATAAATAAACCTATAAACCTATATTAAAATGATCCTGTGCCTATAAACCTATATTAAAATGATCCTGTATTTCACCAATAGCAGTATGTAGGTGAAATAAAAGGAGACAAAAAATTAGTTGCATGAAAGAATGGAAAGAGAATAATATGGTTATATATTGTTCCTTTTAGACATTTAATTTCATTACCGCACAGGTAATTTTACAACAACAGAAAGGAGAGAAGTCCTCCTTTTTCAAGTTTGGGTGGGAAAAAAGGGCAGTGTTTATAGATATAGATGGAAGATTAGATGAAATAAAATAACTGACCCCCTGTCTTAACATTTCTGCAGTTAGACTCACAGTGTGTCTGTAAAATACATAATTCAGCATTTTCTGCTACATATCTGCTCTCTGCTTATTTTCCCCCTCAAATTACATATTCTGGCAAGATCTCTCCCTTTTTAAAGCATTTAATTATTATGTTTGGCAGTCGTGGTCGGTTGCATTATATAAACAAATACCTACTTCAAACACTGAAACTGATTTTTTTTTCATAGTCTGCCAGAAAGTAGACTATTTGATGTGCAGTTTGGATGCTCTATTTCTCATTATATAATTTAGGTCTGGGAATAGAATTTTGGCATTTATGCGCCTTTCTCATGCCATAGAAAATTAACCTTTAGCATCCTCTCAAAAGGGCAAATCATCATAGAGAGAAGTTCCAAAAACAGCTTTTAAGGTAAGTGCCATTCCACTAAAAGATCTTTTTTATCTCAAAGTGTATGCACCTCTCTCCAGCTGTGCATTCTTTTCTAATATTCTATGAAATTTGTGACCTCTGCAGAGCTTAGGTAACTGAGCCTCCATCCTCGTCCTGGACGGTCCCCGATCCTGGTAGACAAAGTTCATTTTCCTCTGCCTGTCTGTAGGCAGTGCTTGCTGGCAGATGCTTAAATATATTCAAGAACACTCTCAGCTGACTAGTTTCAGGGCATTCCCTACACCTGTAGTTGACTAAAAACTCAGGTAAGGTGAAGTCCTTAAAGATCTTTTTTCTAAACTCAGTTTATAGAAGAGAGTCTAATCTTCCAGTACTTATGCATGAGGAATTTTTTTTAAAAGAGAAAAACCTTCTGTGTCAGCCTATAGGTCTTTATTAACCCCGGCCTCCCCCTTTCTTCTAGAATCTGGTGTACTGCCGGCCTTGTTTGTAGAGTTGACCCTGGGGCAGAGCAACATTCTGAATCATCAGAGGAAGGTTCCATTAGAGTTAGAATATCATACTTACTGAGGTGGGAATTCCCTTGACATAGTTTAGGCAAACAAAAATTAACAAGGGATGAAAGAGGCTTTTATTGTTAACCCTGAAGTTACCGGAAAGTTCAATTAGGCAGAACTTACTGTCTCGAAAGGGATTTGGATAATTATTCTTTTGCTCTAATAATAATAACAGAGAGAATGACTTCAGAGTCCAGCCTGTCCTCCCCTTGACTTTCTCAGAAGCAACCTGCTACTAGGGAGAGATATAAACGCATGTGAGAATTAAATCTGCCTATGTGAAGGGCCAGCTGTGATCATGCCGTGGTTATCAATGTTTGGAGAACTGCATTTATGACTCCTGTGTTTCACTTTTATTTCAAGTTAGGTAATGACAGATTACACCTCAACTATTTCCTTTAAAAGCCGCACACATTGGACTCAGTTAACACATCCATCACAATTATACTCATTTCTTAATAGTTTTGAAATGCACCTTAGGTGAGGTCCCCCCAAATACCCTCCCTTTAGTTCAATGTAAGCATTTCACATGGTACATCAAAGCAGTACGCTGAACCCCATAAATGCTTCAGTGTACAAAGTTATGATTTAATAAAAAATAAATAAAAGCCACATGCAAATTAGGAATTGCTATTCGAAAATGTAGTGGGAAACTCAAAACTTTGGCATAAAGTGACATGTAGTAGCCAAGACGAGACATATTTAATGCCCAGGGGCAGCGTTTGAGGATCTCACCAGGTGCTGGCAGACGATGTGGGGCAAGTTTTTTGCGTGAACTTGGCCGTTGCTCCTGTGCTTATGGCAGCTCCTGCCTGGTCTTCCGGCCCTCTGGCCCCCTCAGTCCACTTTCCACGTGCACACTACCATACTTGCCACAGGCGGGCAAACTTGCACGATTTGGCAACTTGCCTGAGATCACCCGGCTCATAAACGGCAGAAGCAGGACTCAGTCCCAGAGCTTCTGGACACCCAAGTGCCCCCCTTCCCCGCCCGTGCCATCGCCTGTGTGCGCCTCTCCTCCGCTCACACGCTGATGCTCTTTTTCCTGCTCTTCCTCTCACCGTCTGTGTGGAGTGGAGGGTTGGACAGAGGGAGCATCCATCTCTACAACCTTGGCTTTCAGTTGTTCATGTTTCTGATAATGTGGGGGTCTTGAGTGTTTCATCCTTTCTCTAAGAGCATTTTATTTTCACCTCTTTAATGCTAAAAATTCTTTTTCTTGGGCGGCACCCCATAGCTTAGCGGTTATGGCGCCAGCCACATACACTGAGGCTGGTAGGTTTGAACCCAATCCAAGCCAGCTAAACAAGGATGACAACTGCAACAAAAAATAACCAGGCATTCTGGCGGGTGCCTGTAGTCCCAGCTTCTTGGGAGGCTGAGGCAAGAGAATCACTTAAGCCCAACAGTTTGAGGTTGCTGTGAGCTATGACGGTACATCACTCTACTGAGGGTGACATAGTGAGACTCTGTCTCAAAAAAAAAAAAAACAAAAAAAAAAACAACTTTTTCTTAGTGGGAAAATAAGTGTGAGGATTATTTAAATCTAAGAAGATGAAATTACATAGTAAAAATGAAGCAACGTAAACATTTCTTGTAGGTATCATGATCAAATACTTATAAAGCATAGATGAATCAAGTAAAAAACTCGTAGAAATAAAACTACTAACAGCGTAATACAACAGAAAAAATATCCAAGGTTCAGACTACATGCCATAGAATATATGCCGCAGTGAACTCCCAAGGAACTAAAGAATTACAGATTTATAGTAGCACAATGCAGCTATAAAAGGAGAACTTTTTTTAAAAAAGAAGAAAAGAAAATTGAAGAGGGAAAGATGGAAAAATGTAAGTATATACAATTTAAAACTTCTTCAAACTGAAACAGAATGAAAGCAACAAAATGGGAAAATATACCTACCAAAAACGAGAGACTAGATTACATGTGCCATGAATTGATATAGATGTGAACAGTGTCAGATTCTAATTGGAGAAGTGGTCCAAAGATACAGCTATTCCACACAAAAGGAAACAAATAGAAAACCAAATCTGAAGATATATTTAACTTAAATACATTTTTAAAATGGAAACATTTTACATGGACCAAGTAAATAGAAGTCAAAGGCCAACCAACTTGGACAGGTTTGGGGAAAAGAGGTCCTCCTCGCATGTTATTGTTAACAATATAAACCCATTCCGTTGTTTTGGAGAAAACCTGTGGGTAGGTAATAAGAATTATTAAGTCTTACCCTTGGAACCTGTAGTGTTCTTCCTGGGAACTCATCCCAAGAGCATCAGGAGACAAGCGTTTACTAAGCAACTGCAGAGCTAGAAGCTGTGAGAAATGGAAGGAAACAGATTCTAACCTGCAGGAGCAGCTCGTGTAATTCAAACACACGGACATAGCACATGTTCATCACAGGGTTAATTATAAAGGGGGGAAGTACTTAGTCATAGCCTATATGTCTAAAAATGGGGAAAACTCATTGTTTTCCTAAATCACCCACCGCCCTATAACCAGATCTTGTCTGCCCTTCCTTGCACACCCTGGGATGCGTGGCCATGCCAGCTGCAGACCTGAGCCTCTTCCTGCCTCCCCATCTCCCAGGCCATCAGCGCTCAAACCACAGGCATCCTCACTCCAGCCGCCATTATCCAAGCGGCCATCAGCTCTTCCTTAACTCCTGTCCGTCTCTGTGCTGGCATTCTTACTTCATCTGTTTTGCAACTTCACTGAGGGTTGTCTTTTCAAACAGCTGGTCTGATATTGATGCTCCTCGATTTCAAACATTTAGTCCACGCTCTTTGCTGGATATGTAGGACCTTTGCGGTGTGGTTCCTGCTTGCCCCTAGGGTTCTTGTTTCTTCCCCTTCTTGTACCTCATAACACACACGGAGAGATATTGATTCTACCTTGTTGTATGGGTTGCAGTTCCCCCAAATGGACATCATAGGTCTTTACACGTGGCACTGCCTCTCCCTAAGGTGCCAGGACCTGCTCTTCACCCCGTCCCTCAACTCCAGGCTGGCCCCTGTTTGTGCCTATTTGTTCTTCTGGGCTCAGTTCATATCTTACCCTCTCTAGGGACATCTTCATGATACAGGCCTTTCCCCGACACACACACACACACACACACACTACACACACACACACAGACGAGGTTAGGGGCCCACCTGTGTTCACCGCCCCACCCTACACATCCTCCTCATGTAGAATGCTGCCTTTGGGGGGAAAGAAATTCTAAATTCTGAAATTTGATATATGAACAGCCTGTTTTCCATTTCAGTTGGAGCAACATCTATTAACGCTCTTAATCCCTAATATGGTTAATTATACTATCTTCTATCTGTTTTATTAATAATAGTAGCTACAACCATATAAAATTATGTTAAGAATTATATTTCTGGCTGGGCACAGTGGCTCATGCCTGTAATCCCAGCAGTCTGGGAGGCTGAAGTGGGAGGATCCCTTTAGCTCAGGAGTTCAAGACCAGCCTGAGCAACATAGTGAGACCTCAACTCTACTAAAAATAGAAAAAATTAGGCACTGTGGCAGTGTTTATAGTCCCAGCTACACAGGAGGCTGAGGCAGAAAGATGGCTTAGACCCAGGAGTTTGAGGTTGCTGTGAGCTAGGCTGACATCATAGTATTCTAGCCTGGGCAACAGCATAAGACTCAAAAAGTATTTTTGTGTTTACTTTTTTGATGGCTTCAGAAGCTAGAACTAGTTCTGGGACTGCTAGATTTGAGGCGTCTTCCAAAGCCAGAATAGAGAAGGTGGGGAGACTTCCAGTGACACCAGGGAGAAGTATGGACCATCAGGAGGTCGAAGGGAGACAGCTGTAAGAAGGAGTTTCCTAGTTCAAGGTGCTCCTATCTGGGATTGACCAGATTACATAGCTAGAAATCCACTTAGTCTAAGGTGTGGCGCCTGTGGCTCAGTGAGTAGGGCGCCGGCCCCATATACGGAGGGTGGAGGGTTCAAACCCAGCCCCTGCCAAACTGCAACAACAAAAAAAAATAGCTGGGCGTTGTGGCGGGCGCCTGTAGTCCCAGCTACTCGGGAGGCTGAGGCAAGAGAATCATGTAAGCCCAAGAGTTAGAGGTTGCTGTGAGCTGTGTGACGCCACAGCACTCTACCTGAGGGCCGTACAGTGAGACTCTGTCTCTACAAAAAAAAAAGGTTAATGTCAAATATTTTCTATAAGCATAAAGCCTTATAAAGGCGTTTCCGTTTCTCTGTCTTTAATGTAAATAGTATTTGTGACCCCATAAGTGTTGGTGTATTATTTGATGTATATAGACAGAACACAGCAAACAAAGGTAAATATGCTTCCCCACTTTTTGTAGTCAAGTGTTTTTGTTCTTTTTAACAGCGTTCCTTTTAATTGATAAATAATAACTGTCTGTTTCTGAGGTGATGCTTTCATACATGTGAACATTGCAGAATGAGCAAATCAGGCTAATTAACATGTCCATCCCCTCATAAGTAGCATTTCCTTGTGGTCAAAACATTTAAAGTCCTTTCTTCTTTAGCTATTTCGAAATGTACATTATTATTATCTGTAATCACCATGCTGTTGAATTGCCACCAGAATGTGTTTTTCCTGTTTAACTGAAACTTTGTACCATTTAACCAAAATCTACCCTTGGCCCACCCACGCCCCTCCCATAGTTAAGTGTTTTAAAACTGCTACCTAAATTCAGCAGTCCCTAAATATCTTACAATTCTAAAAAATGAGCATGGAGAAATATCCTTATGCCATTGATAATCCTCTACATATAACAGGAATTATTTCAGTATATTTATGTTACCTTTGGATGATCTAGTACACAATATTATATTGGGTTCAGCCTGAATTACTCATCTTGCCCAGTCTAATTGATGTAAAAGTTAGGAATTAATTTTGTGCAGGCAGGGAGAACGACTAATCCAGGTCAATCAGCACTTTGTAATTAATCCCCATACTCTTTTTTTTTTTTTTAATTGTTGGGGAGTCATTGAGGGTACAATAAGCCAGGTTACACTGATTGCATTTGTTAGGTAAAGTCCCTCTTGCAATCATGTCTTGCCCCCAGAAGGTGTGGCATGCACCAAGGCTCCACCCCCCTCCCTCCTTCCCTCTTTCTGCTTTTCTTCCCCCCAACCCCCCCCCACACACACTCTTTTTAAAAGAAAGAGAAGTGTTGGCACCCTCTCTGGATCAAAGTTCTGTACCAATCTAATGTAGAATTCTAAGATTTTATAGTGTTCAACTTTCAGGGTAGAATTACAAATAACAAAGGTTTTGCTAAAGCAGATGGTTATTTCCAACTGCCAAATGTTGAGGTTTTGTTGGGAATCTGTTCTAACCATCCATAAGCAAATGAATGAGTATATGAATTAAAGATAGAGTAGGTGCCTTTGAAATATGGTTAGAACACCTGTGTTTTATCCTACTAGGCTATCACTGATACTTCAGCTTTTACAGCCTACAATCTCTGAATACCAATTAATTTTAAATGGAAATCAGTCTAAATCCATCACCTTTCACTTCTGAGAAAATAAGTAATCTCTGAAAAAATGATAGACAAAAGTATGAATGAATAATTTTCTTTTTTTTTTTTTCTTTTGGCCGGGGCTGGGTTTGAACCCGCCACCTCCGGCATATGGGACCGGCGCCCTACTCCTTGAGCCACAGGCGCCGCCCATGAATGAATAATTTTCTACAAAATCAATGTCTTATCTTTTTAAAATGGTATATGTGAGTAAAACTGCCATGCCAATATTAGCTAGCCTGGACTTGGATAGAGAGGAGAAAATACATAGGGAGATCATTTTTGCAGTATTTTACAAGTTTGGTGTAAGAAGGCTCTATTGCCCTAACTTTATTTCTAAGTTATTATATTCTCAATAACAGTTTTTAATATAATTTATCCTAGGTTTTAATCTTACAATGAAGGCTGGGGGTGGTGGCTCACACCGGTAATTCTAGCACTTTGGGAAGCCAAGGCGGGTGTTTTGCTTGAGCTTGGGAATTTGAGACCAGCTGAACAAGAGCATGACCCCATCTCTACTAAAAATTGAAAAACTGAGACAAGACGATTGCTTCAGCCCAAGAGTTTGAGGTTGCTGTGAGCTGTGAGCCACGGAACTCTACTCAGAGGCCAGAGTGAAACTCTGTCTCAAAAAAAAGAAAAAAGAAAAATTATCCAGGTATTGTGGCAGGCACCTATAGTCCCAGTGATTCGTGAGGCTGAGGCAGGAAGATTGCTTGAATCCAGGAGTTTGAAGTTGCTGTGAGCTATGATGCCACAGCACTCTACCGAGGGTGACAAAATAAGACTCTGTCTCAAAAAAAAAAAACAACAACAACAACAAAACTCCTAAATAAATCTTCATCTGCAAAGAGATAGTTATTTGTTAAATTTCTTGAGCTTATAGGCTATATCTGGCAATATAGCATTGTTAGGGCAGAGACGTGACTATTACATCTAAAAGATAAATACAGACAGCTCGCTTTTAACCAAAGCACTCTCTTTGAAGACTCCATAAAATAAAGTAGGTATCATAAAGCAGATCATATTTTCCCATGGGAATGACTTCATAATTATGGGTTCTTTCTTTACCTGAATTTAGTATCTAATTATAAACAATAGCATGTTGTTAAAAATTACAGCAGCCGGGATAGAAATATCATATATGCTAATTACCGAAGTCCCCAGTGCACTATAGTTGTTTGTTCATTCACTCCACACACACTTATTGAGTGTGTACTATGTGCCAGGCACTGTTCCAGGCTCCGGGGGTATGATGTAGACAAAAAACACACACCCACCACCACCCCCCATTAATGTATGATGCTATAGAGGAAATGGCTATACACTAAATATTCATTGTTACCATTTATCATTAGAATGTATTCAAATTACAACTGCCAGAAAGGGAAAAAAATATATAGACATTGTCCTGAAAAGGTGATGGCGGAGTGAAGGTCTGACAGACCCGCAGGTGCTGCAGTGGGGACAGAAAAGCCACATGGAGGGACCGTGACCCTGGAGGGGCCCTGAGAAGAGTGAAGAGCCTGGCGTGCCACAGGTGAGAGGGCCATCAAGGAGGTGGGGGTGGGACATGTGGGCACTGGAGGCCGAGTTACAGATTGTGATCAGCATCTTGGAAGAAGTGAAAAGCACAACAGAGTTCTCAGCTGGTGGGATAAGGGTGCAGTGACATCCGATCAGCAGTTTGAAAGATCGTGGCTTGATAGTCCACTCCCCTGTCTGCGAATGCAGATGGAAGATGACCCCAGAGAGGGACAGAGAAAAGCCACACGTGAGTGAGAGTTAGGAAGTCAAGAAATTGACTGGAGGTGGTGATGATGTGAGTATCTGGAGCGAGGGAGAAAACGTGGAAAAGATGGCTCAAAAATTGCTGGCTGGCAGGACCCTGAAAACAAGAGTGGCATTCCCTGGAGGAAGGCCCGGTTGGGAGGGAGACTGTGTTTCCTTTGGGGTATATTACAATTCAGTTTCCTGTGAAATCTCAAAGCTGGATATACTGGTCTGGTGCCCAGATGTTTGGGCTGAAGCTGAGGATGAGTCATGGCCGATCCTGCAGAGAAACCTGAAGAGGATTGTCAGGATACGCAGGAGGAAAACCAGAGTTCTAAGGGGCCCTGGTCCCCAAGGAAGGACAGTGCTTCAAGGAGAAAGCAGTGGCCAAAGTGTCAGATGCTGCCAAGAAGTTACACAGGAAAGAGACTGAAAATCCCAGTTGGATGAAGCGACACCGTATTACAGAGAACTGTCCTGGGGCAGAAGGAAATGGATGCCAGACTGGAGTAGGTTGGAGGCTGGGGGTGAAGAGGGTGGGTACATAACCCACTTGTGGTTTTACCCTGGCAGGAAGAAGAGGGCTATGAGAATCGAGGGAAAGTTGCCTTACACGGCCACGTTGGAGCACATTTTCCTACGATTAGGGCAGATGGCGAGGCGGTGCCCTTGGGAACTAATGAACATCCCCTGATAATAATGCTTGTATGGTGAGAATCCCAATTCTATATGAACTTACAAATAGATTTTTCAGGAATTCATTTCTATTAGCTGATACCCCTGTTTTCTCCCGTGCGTGACCCCTGCGACGCTGACTTCCATAAATGTGGCAGGTGAGAGTGAGTGCGGTGACTTCTGTACCACACCCAACTAGGAGCAACAGTTGAGCCTGGGTTGTGGTTATCCCTTAAAGAAATGATGATGCTGTGTCATCTTTTTTTTTCTTTTTTTTTTTTTCATTTTCATTTTTTAAAACATGCTGTAGAATTTCCTCTGTGTTCTTCTATAAGTACACACACACAAATGACACATCCTTCAGTTTAGAAACCAGGCTTTATCTCCCACCCCTGGAGCACTTAGTACACACAGATGTCTTCCCTAAACCCAATAGTTTGATCCAGAGACCATTGCCCAGTCTCATCTGGAGCAGACTTGAAGCCCAAATGGTCTGGGGAGACTCTCAAACCTGTGCATAGCCACCTGAATCTAAACTTTGCCCCTCCTCAATTTCTTCTTGGCCTTGACTACAAAACGGAATTTGCAGCCTCTAGTTATATGCTGATGAATAAGTTGTTTGCCAGGCAGTAATAACTTAAAGCTGCAGCCTCCCTCTGCAGGGCCTGTAGAACTTGCTGCCTGCAGTACTGTTCTACCCCGACAGCTGCAGACCCCTGCTTCCCGTAGTTCAGTCCCTGCCTTGGTGCCCCTGCCTCAGAAACCTCACACCTCTGTAGGTCAGGGGCAAACGTGGCAGCCTGCCTCTTACGACCCCTCCACATTAGGCCAAGATCACGCTTGCTGCAAAAGAGCCACTCACCTCATGTCCTCTTCACCTGAGGCAGCTGCTCACCAAGCCCAATAAAGTCCCCCCATGAGACTAAAAGTTACCTGTGGCCCAAACAGTGTGCCGTAGGTCACCAGGGGAAAACCAGCAACACACTTAACACTGCCTCACCTGTCAGAGCTGCCATCCTCAGGAGTCATTTCATTCTTCAAAACGCCGTGTCCCCAAGCCAATCCCTCAGACAAGAGGACCTGGGAAAAGGATAGGAAAGACCCTCCTCTCCCACCCAGATTCTGCACCAGTTTGAGATTTTGCAATGAAGGAGTGGGCCGATGGAGATTAAGCTCTGGGCCAGGCATGGTGGCACACACCTCTATTTTAGCACTCAGGAGGCCGAGTCAGGAGGATTGCTTGAGGCCAGGAGTTTGAGACCAGCCTGAGCAAGAGCGAGACCACTGTTTCTACTAAAAATAGAAAAATTACTCAGGTGTGGTAGTGGGTGCCTATAGTTGCAGCTACTCAGGAGACGGAGGCAGGAGGATCCCTGAGCCCAGGGGTTTGAAGTTCCACTGAGATAAGATGATGCCACTGCACTCTAGTCAGGTGACAGAGTGAAATTCTGTCTCAAAAAAAAACAACTTCCACTTTTATGGCTGATAAGGCTGACATTGGGAATAGCATCCCTTGTCTGGGCAGATGAGCATCCTAATAACGAACTCTGAACCCATAGCCTCCCCACCCGTGGGCTAAGCAGGGCTGCCCTCCCCTCCCAGCAGCAGAGCCTGCCTGTCAAACCCACAGCACAGAGAGGTAAAGCAAAGCACTGCCACGCTCTGCGCAGCTCTGTGCCCTAAGAGCAGAAGGGTGCCTGCGGCGAGGTAGTGCCCGCCCGATTCTCCCTCCTACACGCCCACCTGATCCCTGATTCTGGGAGAAGTGTGGAGGAGGCCCTTCAGAGATACCGGAGAGTGAGGGAGAACCACAGTCCAGGCACGGCCCCCCCCACCCCACCCCTCTCCCGGGGAGTCACAGAGGGAGGTCGGATATTTGCTGCAGAGATGGGAGCAAATATACTCATACTTAATCCTGATGGCTTCATGCACATTTTACCGGTTGACAACTATATCATCACAGTTTGGCATGTATTTCTGCGATCAGCATTTATTTGCTAAGTGCCCTCTGTGTGCCCAGAACAATGTTAGGTCCTAGGAGGTGACAAGGAACCAAATGGCCTGATTCAGCCCTGGTCCTCTGTAGAGGATAGGTGGGGACAGTATTTGTGTTTATGAGGTTTAGAGGATAGTTAGTAACTCACAGTCACAGTAGGACACTGGCAGCAGACGCCTGTGGACTCAACACTTATAAACCACACACAGGCCTTTTAGCAGCCTTCGTGAGGATTCTGGCGTCCTCAACGTCCTGTCTAAGGAAAAAGTGTTTTTCCTTCCTTAGTGGGTCCCTCTCTGTGAGAGGAGAGGGATGTTATGCTAGAATGAGTGATTAGCATCATTTCAGAAAATCGTCTCCTAAAGAGACTCTGGGCATCTCCCTTTCAGCCATCCTTTCCCTTTGGTCTTGTAGACATGGTGCCTTCGTCCACCAAAGCTCTTTGTCGCTTTTACTTTTTCACCCTCCTGACCCGTGCGCCTTTCTCAGGCTGGAATCATTTTCTGCAGGGAAACTTGCAGAGAGACCACGAGGTGTGAGAGGGAGGCTAAAGAAAAGTGAGCTCATGTGCTGGTGGCGACCCCTTCCCCTCTGAGCGGAGGAGCGCGTGGCCACAGTGGGCCTGGTTAGGAAGCGTATTTGTGTGAGCGGGAAGGGTGGGGCTGACCTCACAGGCAGGACGTTACTTTTCTTCCTCTTCCTGTACACGTTTCTCACAGGAGTCAGGGTCATGGCTCAGCTTCCTCTTGAGGAAAACCTAGGCCACTGAGCATCCACCTGCAGCAGCCAGTGAACTAAAGATAGTGTGGGTGCTGCTGGTGAACCTGAACCCTGGGTTTGCAGACGGACCCCTTTACATAGTACCCAGGGCACGGGACATCTGAAGCAAAGCTGGAGCCATCTCTGTGGGGCAAACAGGGCAGGAAACAGCTGCCTTTTGACAAACCTGCTTTGTTCTGGGCCAAAACATCACAGGCAAGTAGAATGGGGATGACCAAGGGGGCTGAAGTGATCCGGATGCACTGTACCTGTGGTTCGGGTGGGGGCGGGGGTGGTGACGAGCAAGGGCTTTCCTGGGAGCTTGAAAGTGTCAGGCAGCCTACTCAGTGTGGACATGGGACGGGGCGGGGGCGGGGGTTGCTCCCAGGTTCCTGGCCATGGTGTCGACTCTCCTCACTCTACTGGGCACAAAGGCAACAGAGGCGGTGGCCCTGGCTTCAAGAAGCCCTCTGTCCAGCCAACTGGTTCTTCTTACAATGTTTGGATGGGCTCCCACTCTGGTAGCGTATGAAAAGGTGGGAAGAAACCCAGTAGAACAGCCACCTCACGGGAGCGCTGGACTCTGTGTTCTGAAGTTTCTCATGCCCAGTGAGATTCAGGGGTAGCTGGTTGAGTGAGACAAACATGGCAAGTAGATCATCACAGCAGAGTGTGACAGGTGCTTGATTGGGTGCCTGGGGATAAGGAGTGAGTAGAGGAGTTACACCCATGGGAAATCCACCTGTGGGGATGGCACTTGTGTTTGAAATATCAACTCACTCCATTTGCCCACTTTCTCATGGAACTCCACATCCCCTCTGGAGGCGGACAGCAGCAGCTATGCAGGGCAGTTTGCTGTGCTTCCAACGTGGCAATGGCTTCAAGCCCTATGCCTCCCACCATGGCCTTCTTATTAGGGATGGGATCTCAGATGTGTGGCTATAGTCATCGTTGAGGCCTTGAAGAAGAGCTCCATGTGGAGTGTGTTAATATTAATATAGTGCCTTATGGTCTCAATCCTTAATCCTTGGCATTCTGGTCACTGCCTCACCCCTAAGAATGCTGCAACCAAAAAATAGCCGGGCGTTAAAAAAAAAAAAAAAAAATAGCCGGGCATTGTGGCGGGCGCCTGTAGTCCCAGCTACTCGGGAGGCTGAGGCAAGAGAATCGCTTAAGCCCAGGAGTTGGAGGTTGCTGTGAGCTGTGTGAGGCCATGGCACTCTACCGAGGGCCATAAAGTGACACTCTGTCTCTACAAAAAAAAAAAAAAAAAAAGAATGGGACAAGAGGGGCTTCTGCTTGTCTTGACAGAGTCTCGCCTAACTCTCTGCCCCACTTCATTCCCAACCCATCCAGCCTCCTACAATTGGGTACAGAGTTCCAAAAAGAAATGATTCAAGGTAAATGGACAGCTGTTTCCACCTCCCGATCCCATCCCTGATCAGTGACACTGGACCATTCCTTGTGATCTCTGCTTAACATCCCTCCCCCAAGTGAGACTGGACCCTAGGCTTGAGTGGCTGGTTCCCTTGCCCTCCCTCACTGAGGCCACAGGGAGTGGCCCCAGAAGAAGGCAGGTTCTGCCTGTCTGGGTGACTCTGGGTGTGACAGGAAACTGAGAGATTATGGGAGGCCTCTTTGCCCTCTCCCCTGGAGGGTGAGTAGCACTGTCCCATTGCGGCAGGGGAGCTGCCTGTGGGAAAGGGACGTGCCACCCCAGTGAGGGAGGAGGGTCACTGAGAGGAGGAGGCGGAGGAGCTGTCCTCCTTGAGGCTCCATTGCCTGAATTCCCACCCACCCCCATGTTGGGGTGTGGAGGGAATAGAGCCAGCAGCTTTCTACTTTTATACCATTTTGCTAACCTTCCCTCTAACCACAGTGATACCAAAGTTTTTTTAAATTTTGGAAAGGTCAAAATAATAAGAGACTGGGCACCTATAATCTTAGTACTCTAGGAGGCCAAGGGGGGAAGGATCCCTTAAGCTCAGGAGGACAAAACCAGCCTAAACAAGAGCGAGACCCCATCTCTACTAAAAGTAGAAAAATTAGCCTGGTGTTTTGGCGGGTGCCTATAGTCTCAGCTATTCAGGAGGCTGAGACAGGACAATCCTAGGAGTTTGAGGTTGCCGTGAGCTAGGCTGATGCCATGGCACTCTCTCGGTCTTAAAAATAAAAGTAATAATGATAAGGGAAATGTAAACCAAATGAATAAAGTGTGTATCCTCAAAATACTATTTTGTTAGTAAATTGTAGTTGTTTTCTTCTACTAAATTAAGGGAGAAAAAGAGTGAAATCACGTATAGATCATTCCATCTGTATAATCCAGAAAAGTCATAATGGCAGTAAAAAAAATCAAAACCCCTCAGGAGGCCTACAGTTAATTCAGTCTTAGTCTTTACCACCTGGGCTACATGCATGTAGTATACAGAGAAACCCAAGGGATTCTAGACCTTTCTAGAACTACCTGTCCCTCCTCCCAGCTGTAATACCCTCATTGGTCTCTAACCAAAGTGCATCTGGCACTTGACCAGTAGGGGGCAGAAGTGAGCGATGCGCTGTAAGATTCAGGTACCACCCACTCAGGATGGGGCCATTCCAGCTAGACTTCACAAGGAGCTAATTAGGCCACTGGAATCAATTTGTTTTTAAGAAGCTTTTGAGAGTTTACATGATTGTTAATTTTTATTAAATCTCTTAACTTTCCTTATCCTCAGAAGCCAATGTAATTCTGTGAACACTCAGAACATTAGAAATACCTTTGATGTATTGTAAACAGACTCTGTTTATGGAGAAGATGGCTCCCTTTGCAAAAACAGTTGCCTGATAGCTATTCCAATTTAGGCGAGAAAATAAGCTGAGCTAAGAGAAGTAGACACATAGGTATAGGCACCCCTCCCACACATCATCGTTTTCAAATGTTGAAAAATTATTCTTTAGTCAAAAATGAAGAATTAGAAATAATCCCTCACATAAAGGAGGTTGGTGCTTCTGTGATATTGACCATTCTCTTTTGTCGACACCTCCACTCCTAGGCCTCATTTTTATTTTTGTTGTTGTCTGCTTTTTTCTTGTCTCATCTCCCAGACTTTCCCTGGCCTCCTGAGGGAGGTCTGGCAACACCAGGAGGGTGAGTATGTGGGTGGGGGATGAGGGCGGGAGGAACTGCCTGGACCTGTCAGCCTTGGGTGTAGCACCTCAGAGGAGGACATGATTCTCCTGCAGTGACAGCCTGACAGGGGCTGCCCACGCCCCTGCAGGACCACGGCAGCTCGGGGAACAGCTGACCACCACCATGGTGGGGGCTCTGGTCAGAGGATGGAGAAATCGGAGCTCTCCTCGGAGGGCTGAATCAAAACTTCTCATCCCACAGAGCCAAGATGGAAGTCAGATCCAGGGTATGTGTGATACTTTGACATCACTGCTTGATTCTTTTAAAGGGTTTGAGGTGGGGGGGGGAGGGGGACAGTGACCAGGGGCTACAAGCTTTTGTCCACCTTCAAATAGAACTGACAAATCCAGAGGCCGTTTTTCTCCTCAGGTTATTATAAATTACGGCTAACTCACTTATGAAAGGTTTATTTTCCTTTCTTCATCAAAGCCTTAGTTACCTGTAATAGTCCCAGAGTAAAAGAGAATTATTCCTACCTTCTTTTCCTTCCAAACCTTTTAAGATGTAATCTTTGCTCTGTGGTATTTGTTTGACTTGTAGGGTAGAAAAGTTGTACTAGCTTCTGGCAAATTGTAGTCTAAACCATATCACTTGTTAGTTCCGGCATGGGAAGTGGTAAAAAGTAGTTAGCTTCGGGGTTTTCCCATTAATTATTTTTATTTTCTATTTTGTCGCTATTGTTTTTGAAGCAACAATAGAATTAGTGACAAAAAAAAAGCATAGCTCTCCTGTTAACTTAGTTCAAGTGATTATCGTGGCCTTTTCTGAAATAAATTTTCATGAGAATGAATACTTTCTGAAATACCTGACCTCATTCTCTTCTGTCTAGACCTTGGACTTCTTAATGATACTTAGGTGGAGGGGGACTCTTTGGTCTTGCACATGACTGACTCACGGGAGACACACAGAGCCAGCTGAGGAAGCGAGTCTGTGCCCAGAAGTCATGAACTCCCAGGGACTTTCTGAGCTGGCCTGCTGCCCCTGAGTGCTTTTCATGTGACCCAGAGCCTTGAGAGATTCCTAAGCTGTAAACTCAACTCTTGTTTCACTTCGGTAATATGTACGGAACACCAGTGTGTCCCAGACATTTTTCTAGGGACTGGCCTACTCTGATCTATAGCTATGCTACTTTTAAGAGGTGTAAAAAGCAAATGTTGTCATTTGTTTTGTTATGATAGTGGTTTCCAATCATACGTTTCAGGCTCACTGACTATATTCAAGAAGAATCAAGTTAAGAAATTGAAAATGCTTTGATATGTATTCATCACAAAATAGTAAATTAGCCATTTAGCCGGGTATTCAAAAGATAGAAAGCTATTCCGTGTTCTCTGCTGCCAAAGGATTAGTGATTATTTGTAAAACCTATTCAGAGAGAAGTATGAATCATAGTATTTAAAAATTCATCACCTGATTTTGCTCCTTTGTTTCATAGGTGAGGAAACAGAGCCCAGGGAATTGGTTAGTGAACTTGAGGCACCCAGTGAATGACGTGGTAAACTGGAATCACATTTCCCAAACGTTTTATCTAGTATTTTTTTCTCCTATCACATGGTGACCTGGTAAATTTGTCAAATTTCTGTAATATTCAGAAACTTAGAAGGTAACAAGGTACTACACACACGTTAGGGATTTTTAAACAGTTTTGTTGTGATATAATTCACGTGCCACAAATTCACCTGTGTATGGTATACAATTCATTGATTCCGAGTTTGTTATGTTATTCATTCTTTAAGTTGTAGTAAAATATATATAACATAAAATTTATCATTTTAACCATTTTAAGTGTATAATTCAGTGGCATTAATTAAATTCACAATGCTATGCAGCCATTTCCACAATTTTCCTCCTCTTGCCTTCTGAATCAATTCTCTTTTCTTTTTCTTTTTCTTTTTGAGACAGAGTCTCAAGCTGTCACCCTCAGTAGAGTGCCAGTGGCAACACAGCTCACAGCAACCTCAAACTCTTGGGCTTAAGCGATTCTCTTGCCTTAGCCTTTCAAGTAGCTGAGACTACAGGCATGCTCCACAACGCCCAGCTCTTTTTTGGTTATAGTTGTCATTGACGTTTGGCGGGTCCAGGCCGGATTCAAACCCACCAGCTCCAGTGTATGTGGCTGGTGCCCTACCCACTGAGCTATGGGCACCAAGCCTGAATCGATTTTCTGTCTGTAAGGTAACCTCTAATCTGCCTTCTGACTCCATGAATTTGCCTATTTCCCTCTGGAAATTTATTAGATGTTTTGTATAGGTGGAGTCATCCAATGTTTATCCTTTTCTGTCTGATTTCACATAGCATAGTATTTTCAAGATTCATCCTTAGCCTGTATTAAAGTTCATTCTTTTTTAAGGTCTGTTTTAATTTTCTCCCAGTCCATTCTCCTTCCTTCAAATATACTTTAGTTTCCAACCTGGTCATGAATTCCCTCATGTGTTTTTCAATCTACTGGTATTTTTCTGTGTAAGTTACCTAATGTGTAAAGAGACTTTTAGGAAGGTATTTCTTTCCAGTTAGTTATTTGAAGTCAGGGACCATATGTTAATCTTTTTCTTTTAAAATGTTTTTATCTCTAACACCTAGTCCCAAGGCTGAACGTAGAGTAAATACTCAACAAATTTATCTTGAGATGGACAGATGAGTGATTTTTAAGGTTTTACTTTTAGGCATCAGTAAAAAGATTCTAAATAAAAAAAGAATATGATCTTGAAGCTTTAGTTCTTTATTCTCTGGATTAATATTTTCTTTTGACATAAAAATGTATCGTTGCAGTTGTTATACACTCCAGTGAATTGATATGAAAAGGCCACATGCTGTATAGGGTAAGCCATTCACTGTGTCATGTCACAGGTTAACTCAGGGAATCTGATGATAACAAGTTCATGTCTTTAGTGACTTTTGGTGGGCTGTAGAGTAGGGAGGGTGATCTGAGTCCCCCAGCTGCTGAAAAGTGGGACTTGAGACAAGCCCTTCAAACTCATAACTGCTCTTGGCCCTGTTTGCCTTGGTGGTTCTTCCTCAATGCTGGGCTTGGGGCCTGACAGCAGCCACACTAAAAGAGAAGTTGCTACTACTTTGAGACGTCTTTTTACACCTCACTAAAAAAGGAAGCTGGATGCAAAGGTGGATTTCAGTGGCTCACTGTTTTCACCTTCAAATATAAAATGTAACTACATTTCTGACGGTTCTATTCAAATAAAGTAAGGATACATATGCTTATAGGTGAGTAGCCTACCATTCAGCACTCTAAAACATGCTCTTCTTGTGTGTCAACTATTTCAAAAGGTGTGGAGGATGAGAGGGAGGCTGGGGAACACAAGATGAAACCCTTGTTTAGGAGTGAAAACGATCACAGGCTGTCTTTGCTAATTTCTCCTTTCATGCTCTCAGAGGTCAAGAACAAGCATTTGCAAATTTTAAATTGCAGCCAAAGTTATTGGCTTTGATGAGCGAGATCGTGTTTATTTTAGTGTGTGTTACTTCAGGAATTCTCCTTCCTCTGAGCAGCTTTGTCCAGCTCAAAGATTGCCGCCTCCTTCAACCCCTAAATGGCCTGTTGGTCATGTCGCTGTTGGGCAGCTCAGCATGTGAAGTATCATTGTTTTCTTTCCCTGTAATCCTCACTTCTTCTCTAGATGAGGAGCCCAGTTAGATCTCCAAGGCTTCATGCTCCCTAAACCCACCATGTCCTGCATCCTACCCCGGGTAGCCACTCAATGAACATCTGACAGCAGTGGCTGCTATAAAGGAACCTGGTTTCCATACATGACCTGTATCATCTACGCGGATGCTTTATAAATTATACCAGGTACTTATGATTGCTTTCTACATCTCAAAAGCCAACAGCCTAACCATTGGCCTAAATATAAAATAATCATTTCTGAGCTATACACGCTGTAGTTGAAAAGAAAGCCCTTCCTTCCTCGTTTCTTAGTGGCAGCCTGTAATTTGTGAGATTCTTTCTAAACCACCATTTCCATCATTATGTTGGCTGGGGAAGAGGTTCTCCTTATACCAATGGATTGGTCCTCATTCCTTCCCCAGCCCAACCACCCACCTAGTGAGAAGAGGTAGTTGTACTTCTCAGCCAACTTTCTTTTTTAACCATTATGCTAGAAGAAAAGGCAGATGATAAAATCAGTTAATCAGCAAATATTTACTAAGGACCTGGGAGGAGAAGTTTTGGGGTAGCAGTAGAGAACATGACTGAGCCATTGTGTAAAAACCTAATTTCCCCATTAAGTTTCAGTCGAGGCTTGAGGGGACCAGAGAACAGGGATGGATCTGGATTCCTGTCTAGCCAAGAGGTGGCTCATTTCCTTTTTTTGGCTGGCAAGCACTTTGAGGTAGCCAGGTTAGGCACCTATAAATCCCAACTGGAATTTTTTAACCTTAGCCATGTAAGACCTAGCAACTACAGGCACAGCTAACATAAGGACTTAGAAATTGTATGTTTGTATGCTAAAAATAAAATTAACCCATTTTATAATTAATGGTAGTAACTGAATATTACCATAATGCTTTAAAATAATTTATAATGCTTGTCATTTCCTGATGGAATTTAATAGATTCTTATTCAGCCCAGTCCCTGGTTACAAATGAGATAGGTTCTCTAGGTTTTTTCTTAAGTTGAATTTGCATGTAAGTTGGAACAGGTGCATTTACCTATTAGTCCAATGTTTATAACCCAGAGCCTGCCTATACTCTTGTTTTACCTAAAGATTAACTATCTAGCTCTTTTTCCACATTTCCCCATAACTATGCAATCACCACTGGATAAGAGCACCTTATTTTAATTAGAATAGTACGATCATGGGGTTTATGATTCAGTATTCACTGAGCAGCTGCTATGTGTAAAACTAATGGGCATGCTGGAAAAAATTAATTCCTAAGGCTTATCCATGACCTCAGAAAAGTGTCTCTGATCTAGAGAAAACAAATCATAAGAGATACAAACATAATATGAATAGATAGAATTAAATAAATGCAGGCCCAGCGTGGTGGCTCACACCTATAATCGTAACACTCTGGGAGGCTGAGGCAGATGCATTGCCTGAGCTCACAGGTTCAAGACGAACCTGAGCCAGAGTGAGACCCTGCCTCTAAAAATAGCTAGGCAGTAGTCTCGGCTACTTGGGAGACTGAGGCAAAAGAATCCCTTGAGCCCAAGAATTAGAGGTTGCTGTGAGCTGTAACCCTACGGCACTCTACCGAGGGTGACAAAGACTCTGACTCAAAAGAAAAAGAGAATTAAATAAATGCTCAATAGATACCAGAGGAAGAAATGAATAATGTTAAGGGACAGTATAAAGTTTCCCAAGTAAGTAGAATTTAAATTGAGTCTCCCAAATCATTACTTTTAACTCTGAATTTAGGGATAAGACAAAGTAAATATTTGCCCTTGTCACACTTTCAGTCTCTTTTAACTCTCTTCTACTAAGTCAAACCGAAGGTTTGAAATTAATTTAGTTAAGTCAAACTGAAGGTTTGAAATGAACATAGTTACCCTGTAAGGGCGAGTGCATTGGTGATTTCTGTATTTAGACAGTGGGGGAAAGGCCATCCGGGGAGAGGTGCTGGCATGAGGGAAGGTGAAGAGGTACGAAAAGCAACCAGCATTTGTGGGGAACATGAGGTTGGCCCAATGTGGCTACAGTTCTGGTTTGGAACCTCGAAGGAAGCTACTTCTCAACTTTCGGCTTTTCCCTCCCTGATCATTCTAACTCTGGAACTTGGAAGCTCTTATGTCAGCAAACAAAGCCCATGGTGGGTTCCTTCTCAGCCAGTGACTCAAAACGGCCTTTGGAATAATGTCCGAATTCCCTGGGACAGACTCTGAGGTCCTGCATCAGTAACTACCCTCTCTTTGGTCACACTCCAGCACAATTCCTTGGTTCAGACCAGCCATTCCCCATGTGTCCTGTCACAGCATGGCTTTGTCCTCCGGCACTTGGCTGCCTTCTCACCCACCCCCAGCTCTGCACATCCTCACCCATCACTGCCTTCAAGAGGCAGCTCAATGCTCAGCCCCTGTGGGAAGGTGTCCCTGGCACACGTGGTTATGATTGTGAATCACGCAACGTTGTGGATCTGCTTTGCACAAGGCCCTAAGAGGAACACAGAGTCATGAGTGGCCCAGGTCAGGATCTCAGGGACCATGTGCTTAGCTTGAGGGGCAGGGTAAATTGGTAAAGATGCATATAGCACTTCAGGAAAATGGAAGCTATGTCACAGGATAGTTTGGAAGTCAATCTCAGGCGAATTGGTGCAGGCTGTGTATGTAGTTATCACTTCGCTCATCTCCATCCTTCTCTGTCCTCCTGATGGTTTCCCTGGGGGATCTTTGAATCCTTACCTGGAACGTGAACTGCCAGAGAGAGGCATCACCCGTCTAGGGTATGAGAACCTTTGCTGAATGAACACGGCAGACATTTCCGCTTTACGTTCGGTTAGGTGGGAGCCGTCCATCCCTGTGCTTGCACGCAGGGCTCTGCTGCAGGCCGTTGTGATAACTTGCAGAGTGAGCCCTGGAGTTAGACTGTCCAGGTTCAGAAACCTCTTTCACTGCTCACTAGTTGCGTGACTTTGAAAATGACTTCATCTCTCAGTACCTCATTTTTTTCAAGTACAGAATAGGGATGACAAAAATACCTGCCTTTTAGGGTTGTTTGAGAATTAAATGAGTTGATACAAAAAGAAAAAGCTTAAAATTGTGCCTGGCACATAGTAAGCACTCAGTAAATGTTAGCTATAATCATTATTATGCGGTCCTCATGATTATATGGGCTCCATATTTTAGGTATTTTCTAGTCTGTCCCTAGTAGCTGGAATCATCGATTCTGTCTGCCTTCTATGCTAGTAAATTTTTTACAAAACTAAAGTCTAAAACTCTGTGTACAGACATTCCCCCAGGATTACCAGAATCGATGGTATTTTATTACTCCTACATTGACATTTTAATAGCCTGGAATGGATTTTAAAAGAATTGAGAAGACACGCAGCATCTGTCAGTCTCCGTATTGTAATTCCTGTTTTGTTTTAGTTTCCATGTGAACCCCATTTTTTCAAAAGTTTATAAGTCTTTTGCTCCATGGTGAGATTTGGCAACAAGTTTCTGTTCCAAAGAACAATATTTGTCCGACTTGAGAATCAACTCTGGTTTCCATTTTCTTTCTTTCTTTCTTTTTCTTTTTTCTTTTTTTTTTTTTGACATCCTCAGAGGTAAATGGTTTGCAGTTTCTTTACAAAGAGATTGCTGCGGGCCTGGCACAATGGCTCACACCTGTAATCTTAGCACTCCAGGAGGCCAAGGCTGGAGGATCACTTGAGCTGAGGAGTTCAGGGAGACCAGCCTGGGCAACAGTGAGACCTTGTCTTTACCAAAAGTAAAAACAAAAATTAGCCAATTAGCCATGTGTGGGGGTGCGTGCCTGTAGTCCCATCTGCTCAGTAGGCTGAGGTGGGAGGATTGCTTGAACCCAGGAGTTGGAGGTTACAGTGAGCTGTGATGATTTCCCGATAGCTGGAGTGACAAGGCAAAATGAACAAACAAATGAAAACCAAAAAAAGAAAAACAAAAGCCCCAAAAGATTGCTGAATGTTCTATGCTTCTTGAACTTGAGTTTTATTTGATGAATTTGCAAATGTCATTTTTTGCATTTGGTAATTTTGAAAAACTTCTTTAAAACTCCAAATATAGCACATTGTTCTTTGGTTTTTAGATGCTGAGTTGCTTTAGTTAGTCTTAGGTACAAAATGTTAGGAATTCACTACGAATATCTCTATTCTACAGACTAGAATCCTGGACATAGAAAATATTTCTTTCTTGCAGAGAAATTTTAACATGGAGGGCAGTGGTCACAGACACTAGCATAGGAGTAAGCAGATCTGTGTGACCTTGGACTAGTTATATAGTTTGCCTACACCTCAACTTACCAATCTTTAAAGAGGGAATTCTTTAGACAGAATTCTTATGAGGAATGAGGGAGCTTGTGCACATTAAGTGTGTACAGCAGGGCCCACTAGACATAAGCACTTGAGTGTTCATTATTGTTGTACAGAGGTCTGACCTAAAGTTTCCATCATTGTTGAAATGTTCCTGAACCACAATGGCCTTCCTTGAACAGAGTGGGCTTTTGTGTGTCAATATCTGTGACGTGACTAAGTATAATTATTTAAGTCACATATACCAGGAAGAAAGGGGGAACAAAATCCAGTAAAATAAATCAAATTTAGAATCTTTGCCTTAAAAAGGTTAATTTGTCATTTTCTGGACCACCTTCACCATAAGTCAAATGAATTTGGGATATTCTTTATGTAAGTTATCCAGAGAATACAGAACACTGAAAACAAAAGGTCTGACTGCCCATCAGGTCATGATGAGAAAGAATTCAGATCACAGAGAATAATTCAAGATGTCCTTCTTCTGTAAATATTTTTTAAAATTCATATGTCCTTTAACTGATTCCCTTGATAGCTGGAATTGAAAGTCCTAGGAAGCCTGACAGTGGAATTCATGCTACCAGCACCAGACAGAGGATAATGCCGCAGACGGGAGTGGTGTGTTCTCTGAGTGATGTCTTTTTTCCGCTCTCCCTGAAGCCCTCAGACACTTCAGAGCCTGCAGTGAGGGCAGGCTGCCAGCTCCAGAGTAATATCTGCAGTTTTCAATATGAAATCAGAGGATGACATTCAGACACTTGATAATCTTACATTAAACACTCTGAATATCTCATTACACACACCTCTACACAAGTGTGCACACACACAAGTTTACACACATATTCTCCTTTCCTTGGTGATGCATTAGCCACAGTTCCAGGGGTCAGTTTTTCTTCAGCCTCGTTGATCTGATTTTGTGTGTGTTGCAATACCATTATGTCCAGAGAAAATGAAAAATAGGATCTTAAGCCAACTAGAAGTTGAAAAGTGAATAACTGATTCATGAGCATAATTTACAAGTGCTTTTTAAATCTAGAGCTATAAGTAAGTATCGGTGAAGAGGAAAAATGTCTCAAGCTAAGTATTCTTTATTGTTTTATTAATTTTATTTTTTTGAGACAGAGTCTCACTCAGTCACTGTAGGGTAGAGTGCCGTGTCATTATAGTTCACAGCAACCTCAAACTCTTGGGCTCAAGTGATCCTCCTGCCTCCTGAGTAGCTGGGACTATAGGTGCCAGCTACAACACCTCCCTATTTTCAGAGATGGGGTCTCGCTCTTGCCCAGGCTTGTCTGGAATTCCTGAGCTCAAGCAATCCACCTGCCTCGGCCTCCCAGAGTGGTAAGGTTACAGGCGTGAGCCACCGTGCCCAACCAAGCTAAGAATTCTTTAACGGTATTCTTTGGGTGCATGAAATTGTGTCACCTGGTAATGTTACAGTGGTTTTAAAAATCAAACTTTAAAGCTGTTATAGAAGTGATTGTCACTTTATGGGGGCAGGACATGATTGCAAGAGGAACTTTACCTAACAATTGCAATCAGTGTAACCTGGCTTATTGTACCCTCAATGAATCCCCAACAATAAAAAAAAAAAAGAAGTGATTGTCTTTTTACATATTATCTATTAAATAGACTTTCTTATATATCAAAGAAGAAAATTAATTCTGAATTACCAAAAAGTATGAAAAAATTATGCTGTGGCCTAAGAAAAATTCCTTGGTTTTCATTATTTTGTCGGTTTTACATATACAAGATCCACTGAGTTCACAAACTTGCCTCCCTGCCCTTATGTAGGCAGCATTGTACAAACAACTCAGTAAGGTTTCTTAATCTTGGTATGTCAGTGTCTCAAAATTGTGTTTGTGTCAAAGCATGGTGGTATCTTGCTGGGTGGTGTTTATAATTGTTGTTGCTTGTTTTTTTGTGCTGTCGCAAGAATGCCAGAGCTTAAATTAGAGCAACAAAGACTTAATTTCTTGATAAACTTGGCAAGAGTGGAAGAGGAATCAGGGAACTAGTAGTCCAAATTTATGAGGATAATGCCATGAAGAAAAAGGCAGGCTATAAATGGATTAAACATTTTTCATGAGGACAGAAATTATCACTGATGAAGAGAGGTCAGTGCAGCTGTAATGAGCGGAACTAACACATTGCAAAAATTCATTGAATTGTGCACCAAAAATCACTGGATGACTATGAGAAGCACAGCAGACCAAATAAACACCAGTAGAGAAACAGGAAAATCCGAACTGAAAAATCTTAGCCAGCAACTCATGGCACTTGCATCACCACAATGCACCAGCTCACACAGCACCGTCTGTGATAGAATTTTTAGCCAATAAACACATAATTGTATTGGAGCAACCCCCCTACTCACCTGATCTGGCCCCCCAGTGACTTTTTTCTTTACATAAAGATAAAGAAAATATTGAAAGGAAAACATTTTGATGACATTCAGGACATCCAGGGTAATGTAACAGCAAATCTGATGGCCATTCTGGAAAATGCGTTTCAAAATTGCTTTGAAGGGTGGCCTAGATGTTGTCATCAGTACCTAGATTCTCAAAGGGGTATACCTGAAAAGTGACTGTAGTGATATTCAGCACTGAGGATATGTAGCATTTTCTTCAGGATGAGTTCACAAACTTAATTGTAAACCTTATACATATTTTAAAGGGAGCTTATTACATTTTGCTAAAGACTGATTAGAAACCGTATGTAGTGTCAGAACTACTTTTAACTACATGAATACTTAACAAGCATTTAAAAATTTCTGCAGGAGCTAAAATAGAATATATATGTTGATTTGATTTCTACAGAATAATGACTATTACAAACAATTTGTAAATTCCGGATCTTAAAAAAATGGATAAAACCATTGTTTCAATTACTGAGACTAGCAGAAAACCTTGCTGTGTTGTAGGCAGTGGAGAGAACGCTGAACTTAGAGTCAGGTGGATGGCTCTCCGCTGTGTGCCTTGGGCAGATTATTTTACTATTTTAGTTCTCTCAGTTTCCTCAGAAGCCTTGAGGGGTGGCTGAGTTTAGGACACCAGACCTTGAAGCCTGCAGGGAGAGGGGAACAAGATTCAAGGACACTAAACTAGGAAGTGAATTGGGGTACCCAGGAATTGGGGAGGTAGCCCTGGTGTGGTCCAGGACAAACCTTGTTTCATAATCTTGCCTAGAGCTGGCCCTGGGCAGAGAGAGCCCTTTGCAGAAGTTTCCTGTGGTCATTCAGAGAGCAGATGACCCCAGTGGGGGGCATTAGCTCTTTGTGTACAGCTGAGGGGAAGTTTGGCTTCTCTACCTATTGGAACATCTGTTTACTCTGGCCAGCCTTGCTGGTGGAAGATGGATGCAGACAGTTCCCTGCTGTGCAGAGGGGAGATGCTGTTTTGTTTCCTAACACCAGAGCAGCTTTCTTATGGTGAGGGATCAAAAGTGTTCCCACATCATTACCTGCATAGGAAAGTAATTGCAGTCCTTTTTGATAGATCAGAAGGGTCTGCTTTTTAGGAGCTTCTCAGGATATTTTCCTTCCTCTGGTTTTGTTTTAGCTTTTAAAGTTGCCTAATGCATCAAAATAGTAGATCATGTGTGAACTACAGGTTGAGTATCCCTTATCTGAAATGCTTGGGAGCAGAAGTATTTTAGATTTGGGATTGTTTTTATATTGGAGTATTTGTATGTCTACAATGAGATATCTTGGGGATGGGAAGCCCATGAAACAAAATTCATGTAGGTTTCATGTACACCTTATACACATAGCCTAAAGGTAATGTGAGACTATTTATTTATTTATTTTTGTAGACAGAGTCTTATTTTGTAGCCCTCGGTAGAGTGCTCTGGTGTCATAGCTCACAGCAACCTTAAACTCTTGGGCTCGAGCGATTCTCTTGCCTCAGCCTCCCGAGTAGCTGGGACTACAGGCGCCCGCCACAATGCCAGGCTATTTTTTAGAGACAGGGTCTCACTCTTGCTCAGGCTGGTCTCGAATTCCTGAGCTCAAGTAATCTACCCGGCCTGGTCTCCCAGAATGCTAAGGGTACAGGCGTGAGCCACTGTGCCTGGCAAGATGTGATACATTTTTTGGCACCCTCCGCATGTATGTGTGTGGGTATGAGGGTATATACTCTCTCTCTCTCTCTCTCTCTCTATCTCTAATATACGTATATATGTTTACCATCAGGTATGTATATGTATATATATATAATTTGGTGATTGTGTTCATCGCCATTACATTTTCTTTTCATGTCTTCACAACTAAATACATCCGTCCCTAAAACAGGTGAAATCTGAGTGTGGACTAGACCAGTGTCAGTGTCTGCAACATGTTAGTTGGGAGAAACCCAGTGGAAGGTACGGAAACCCCTTGTACTTTTCTTTCAATTTTCTATGTGTTTATAGTTATTTCAAAATAAAAATTTTAAACAAGGAAAAGTTTAACTGTTTCCTAGCACTCTTACCTGAGGTCCCTGATGCCTGGCAGGGATTCATAAAAGATGCTTTGACTCAGTGTTACGTGGCTACCAAGTATTAAGTCCAGTGAGGTTTCCCCTGTGTAACAGAAGTCAGTGCTCCATAAATGCTTCCTGAGTGTCAGTGTCCCTAAATCACCGGGCCGATGGGGAGCAGAGATATTTGATTATGAAGTCTGTGTTCAGATCACACCCTAGACCCAACCTACATGCTCATGCAAATAGCCAGGCCTTGGGCTCTTCTGAGTAATAAGGGTTATCATGTTGAGAGCAAGTTGACATTGCATGAGCACTTAGTATGCACCAGGTTTTGTCATGCCCTCGTGTCATTAAATCACTTAAGTTTCAGAACGCCTTATGAGGCCACAAAAGCAAAGCAATTTTAAATGTGGTGGCAAGTTTAAACAATCATTCCAACAGTGTCCCTACTTTCAAAATAGTTGACTCCATTAGGGATCTTAATGAAGGCAGAGGACCTCCTTAGCTAAACAAATAAACAAAAAATTTCCTGTTGAATTATAATGTAAACAAAAGACAACTTTGAAATTGTTTCATTGTCCTTCCCTTCTGAGGATAAATACTGGCAATTATCCACACCCCCTGCTATTTTTGCTAACTCCATCTATGTTTAGCATTGACAGAGCCAAATTTTAGATCTCCAGTTTTGGTAAATAGCTCATAGTGAGAATAATATTTACCCTCAGCAGTAAGCAGGTTCCTATGGTTTCGCATTGCGCATGTGCTGGGGGAGATAGGGAGAGACACAGAGAAGTACCAGCATTGTAGAGAACCGTGGTATGTGCCAGAGAGGAGCGTCCCATGTGTCTCAGCTACAGTGACAGGAGGAGGCGCCCCTCCCTGCTACAGCACAGCTGGTACCCACCATTGAGCCGCAAAGTGGGGAGTGCAGAAACCTCACTGTGGCTCAACCACTGACTGAGTGGGCCACTGATTCTCAAAGTATGTCCCAGGGCCAGCAACATCAACCATCCAGGATCTTGGTAGAAGTCCTCACCCTCAGTTTGTGGTGCCAGTGCCCTACCCACTGAACCACAGGCACCGCCCAGGCTTTTATTTATTTTTTTAACTATTTTTCTTTTTTTGAGACAGAATCTCTGTCTGTTGCCCTAGGTAGAATGTCATGGCATCATCATAGTTCACAGCAACTTCAAACTCCTGGGCTCAAGCAATCCTCCTGACTCAGCCTCCTGAGTAGCTGGGGCTATAGGCGCCTACCATGATGCCCAGCTGGTTGTTCTATTTTTAGTAGAGACAGAGTCTCGCTCTTTCTCAGGTTGGTCTTGACCTCCTGAGCTCAAGCAAACTACCTGCCTCGGCCTCTCAGAGTGCTAAGATTGCAGGGGTGAGCCACCACATTCGGCCTCTGTATAGGCCTTTAGATGAGACAAGAAAGGGCCAAGGTACTTGGAGAAATCCCCAAGCTGCCAGAGAGCGGAAGCTAAATTGAGATTTTCAGTCTCACCATAAAGAAAATCATAGTGTCCCTTCCTACCACTCCCTTACCTACCTCGTCTCTGTAACTTCATTCAATGTGAAAGCCAGTTAGGATACAGAGATTGCGCACCAAGGGTTCTTAGATTTTGACTTGCTTAATACTTTAAAATACAATTTTATTCTGTTCATTAGAAAAGCTATATTTTACTCAAAGAGTTACATCTCACAAAAAATTAACTAGAAAATGTTCTGCTTTAAATTGAATTTCACCTTAACTTGGAACTATAGTAACACTCTTGTGGCACAGCTATGATTCTCTACACTAGCTATATTTGTGCATCATTTTAAGAAAAATATATTCTGGAGGGAGGCGGAGCAAGATGGCAGCCGAGTAACAGCTTCCTTGCATCTGGGCACCATGAGTCTGGGGATATAGGACTCTAGGCATCTCTGGCTGGTGGGATCTGCCTATCATCACTCCTGAAAGGATACAGGGAGTCAGCGAGAGACTTCTGGACCCCAAGAGGAGGACTAAAACAGTGGAAAACCGGCAAGTGGTCGCGTGTGTTCAATCCACCTAAACCCGCCCGCAACTGTAAGTTCAGTAGCAGCGAGACTGCAAACCAGAAAGGCCTTACCTGTGAACTGTTTTGGGGTCTTTGGATTTGGCACTCAGCTGAACTGCCTTGGGGAGAGCCTGAGCGGGAGTGCGGAGAACTTTGGCCTTTGTCTAGGGCCCCAGTCTGAGCCGCTGAGCCAGACGGAGCTAATAGTGTTTGGCTCTGGGTCACAGGCAGACATTGTGAGCGATCTGCCCTGGCAAGCTCCGCCCTCAGGGTCGCAGAGCTGGAATTGGGTGGGAGCTGGTAACCCAGCAACCAAGTAGCCTAAGGGCGGGGTCTGAGCCGCCTTGCAGCCCTAACCCTCAGGGGCAGAGTGAGACCGGTTTTGGCACACAGGGTAAGTGGATAGCCACTTCAGCAGTGATTCCAGCGACAAGCACTTCCCTGAAAAAGCTTCTGCTCAGTAAGTGAACAAGTTCAAAGTGCCTTTTAAGTGGGCTGAAGAGAGATTTAGGGTGTCTACCTGCTGGGGTTGGAGAAACTAGCAGCCTCCAGTCGTATCAGAACTGTGACTAACATCTCATACCCCAGAAGACCACGTGTTGCCCAGACAATATTCAATAATATATACATACTGCTTTGTTTTTGGTTGTGTTTTTTTTTTTTTTTTTTTTGGTTTGGTTGTTTTTTTTTTGTTTATTTTGATGTTGTGGATTGTTGTTTTGTTTTTTAAGTTCAACCTTTTCCATACAGATCCTTTTTCTTTCTCAATTTTTCTAGTTTAATTATAATTTCCCATTGCTGCCTATTTCAATAATTAGAACTTCATTTTTGTTAGTGTTTCTACCGCTATTATTTGGTTTCTCCAGCCAATTTTATCCTGTAAAGTTTTCTGTTTGCTTGTTTTGGTTTGATTTATAGCATTTTTGTCTTTCCTCTCTACTTGGTGGAGGTGGGGTACTGTGTCTGATCAGGTTAGCAAAGAGCTGCTGACCTCAAGGGAACCACCCAACTGGGCACCCCCAGAAGGTGGTTTTTTTTTTAAGGTTGTATCAAAGTACCCTACTGTACACCTATATTGCTCTGTCTCCCTCTTTCTGTGCCTCTCTTCTTTTTGTCAATATTCCTTTTACCCACCCCCTCTCCTTTCTCTATTTTTCCTTTTTTTTCCTTATCAATCGGTCCTCCTTTCTTTCATCCCCTTTTTGCTCTTAAACCTTCTCACCCTTCTGGTCCTGTAACCCTTAGTCCACAGGCACGAGAACTTAAAGAGCAAGAGGAAGTGAAAGGAAAATTTGGGCAAGGAAACAGATAAAAGAAATCACTCATGAGGAAGAATCAGCAGAAAACTCCAGGCAACATGAAGAACCAGTCCAGAACAACCCCGCCAAGGGACCATGAGGTAGCTACTGCAGAGGATTCCACCTATACAGAAATGTTGGGAATGACAGAAAGGGAATTTAGAATACACATGTTGAAAACAATGAAAGAAATGATGGAAACAATGAAGGAAACTGCTAATAAAGTGGAAAATAACCAAAAGGAAATCCAAAAACAGAATCAAATCAGAGATGAACAATATGAAGCATATAAAAAGGATATAGCAGAGCTGAAGGAAATGAAACAGTCAATCAGGGAACTTAAAGATGCAATGGAAAGTATCAGCAACAGGTTAGACCATGCAGAAGAAAGAATTTCAGAGGTAGAAGACAAAGTTCTTGAGATAACTCAGATAGTAAAAGAGGCAGAAAAGAAGAGAGAGAAAGCAGAACGTTCACTGTCAGAATTATGGGACTTTATGAAGTGTTCCAACACACAAGTTATAGGAATTCCAGAAGGGGAAGAAGAATGCCCCAGAGGAATGGAAGCCATACTAGAGAATATTATAAAAGAAAATTTCCCAAATATCACCAAAGATTCTGACACACTGCTTTCAGAGGGCTATCGGACCCCAGGTCGCCTCAACTCTAACCGAGCTTCTCCAGGACACATTGTGATGAACCTGTCCAAAGTCAAGACAAAAGAAAAGATTCTGCAAGCTGCCAGGAGTAAGCGCCAGTTGACCTACAGGGGCAAATCCATCAGATTGACCGCAGACTTCTCTAATGAAACTTTTCAAGCAAGAAGACAATGGTCATCTACCTTTAACTACTTAAACAGAACAATTTCCAGCCCAGAATTCTGTACCCTGCTAAGCTAAGCTTCAAAATTGATGGAGAAATCAAATCATTTACGGATATACAAATATTGAGGAAATTCGCCACAACAAGACCAGCTCTACAGGAAATACTTCAACCTGTTCTGCACACTGACCACCACAATGGATCAGCAGCAAAGTAAGAACTCAGAAATTAAAGGACAGAACCAAACCTCCACACTGATGCAAAAGATAAAACTAAGCAATGGACTCTCACAAAATAAGACGAATAGAATACTACCACACTTATCAGTTATCTCAATAAATGTTAATGGCTTGAATTCCCCACTGAAGAGACATAGATTGGTTGACTGGATTAAAAAACATAAGCCATCCATTTGCTGTCTGCAAGAAACACACCTGGCTTCAAAAGACAAATTAAAGCTCCGAGTCAAGGGTTGGAAGACAATTTTTCAGGCAAATGGAATTCAGAAGAAAAGAGGAGTTGCAATCTTATTTTCAGATACATGTGGATTTAAAGCAACTAAAGTCAAAAAAGACAAAGATGGTCACTTTATATTGGTCAAGGGAAAAATACAACAAGAAGACATTTCAATTCTAAATATCTATGCACCCAATTTAAATGCTCCCAGATTCTTGAAACAGACCTTACTCAGTCTGAGCAGTATGATATCTGATAATACCATAATAACAGGTGACCTTAACACTCCTCCTACAGAGCTGGACAGATCCTCTAAACAGAAATTAAGGATATAAGAGACTTAAATGAGACCTAGAACAACTGTGCTTGATAGACGCATATAGAACACTCCATCCCAAAGATAAAGAATATACATTCTTCTCATCACCCCATGGAACATTCTCCAAAATTGATCATATCCTGGGACACAAAACAAATATCAACAGAATCAAAAGAATTGAAATTTTACCTTGTATCTTCTCAGACCATAAGGCACTAAAGGTGGAACTCAACTCTAACAAAAATGCTCGACCCTACCCAAAGGCATGGAAACTAAACAATCTTCTGTTGAATAACAGATGGGTGCAGGAAGAAATAAAACAGGAAATCATTAACTTCCTTGAGCATAACAACAATGAAGACACAAGCTACCAAAACCTGTGGGATAAAAGCAGTTTTGAGAGGAAAATTCATCTCTTTAGATGCCTACATTCGAAAAACAGAAAGAGAGCACATCAACAATCTCACAAGAGATCTTATGAATTGGAAAAAGAAGAACAATCTAAGCCTAAACTCAGTAGAAGAAAAGAAATATCCAAAATCAAATCAGAGATCAATGAAATTGAAAACAAAAGAATCATTCAGAAAATTAATGAAACAAGGAGTTGGTTTTTTGAAAAAATAAATAAAATAGATAAACCATTGGCCAGACTAACGAGGAATAGAAAAGTAAAATCTCTAGTAACCTCAATCAGAAATGATAAAGGGGAAATAACAACTGATCCCACAGAGATACAAGAGATCATCTCTGAATACTACCAGAAACTCTATGCCCAGAAATTTGACAGTGTGAAAGAAATGGATCAATATTTGGAATCACACCCTCTCCCTAGACTCAGCCAGGAAGAAATAGAGCTCCTGAACAGACCAATTTCAAGCACTGAGATCAAAGAAACAATAAAAAATCTTCCAACCAAAAAATGCCCTGGTCCAGATGGCTTCACTCCAGAATTCTATCAAACCTTCAAGGAAGAGCTTATTCCTGTACTGCAGAAATTATTCCAAAAAATTGAGGAAGAAGGAATCTTCCCCAACACATTCTACGAAGCAAACATCACCCTGATACCAAAACCAGGAAAAGACCCAAACAAAGAGGAGAATTTCAGACCAATCTCACTCATGAATATAGATGGAAAAATTCTCAACAAAATCCTAGCCAATAGATTACAGCTTATCATCAAAAATGTCATTCATCATGATCAAGTAGGCTTCATCCCAGGGATGCTAGGCTGGTTTAACATACGCAGGTCTATAAACGTTATCCACCATATTAACAGAGGCAAAAATAAAGATCACATGATCCTCTCAATAGATGCAGAAAAAGCATTTGATAAAATCCAGCATCCTTTTCTAATTAGAACACTGAAGAGTATAGGCATAGGTGGCACATTTCTAAAACTGATTGAAGCTATCTATGACAAACCCACAGCCAATATTTTACTGAATGGAGTAAAACTGAAAGCTTTTCCTCTTAGAACTGGAACCAGACAAGGTTGTCCTGTGTCACCTTTACTATTCAACGTAGTGCTGGAAGTTCTAGCCAATACAATTAGGCAAGACAAGGAAATAAAGGGAATCCAAATGGGAGCAGAGGAGGTCAAACTCTCCCTCTTTGCTGACGACATGATCTTATACTTAGAGAACCCCAAAGACTCAACCACAAGACTCCTAGAAGTCATCAAAAAATACAGTAATGTTTCAGGATATAAAATCAATGTCCACAAGTCAGTAGCCTTTGTGTACACCAATAACAGTCAAGATGAGAAGCTAATTAAGGATACAACTCCCTTCACCATAGTCTCAAAGAAAATGAAATACCTAGGAATATACCTAACGAAGGAGGTGAAGGACCTCTATAAAGAAAACTATGAAATCCTCAGAAAGGAAATAGCAGAGGATATTAACAAATGGAAGAACATACCATGCTCGTGGATGGGAAGAATCAACATTGTTAAAATGTCTATACTTCCCAAAGCAATCTACCTATTCAATGCCATTCCTATCAAAATACCAACATCGTACTTTCAAGATTTGGAAAAAATGATTCTGCATTTTGTATGGAACCGGAAAAAACCCCGTATAGCTAAGGCCGTTCTCTGTAACAAAAATAAAGCTGGGGGCATCAGCATACCAGATTTTAGTCTGTACTACAAAGCCATAGTGGTCAAGACAGCATGGTACTGGCACCAAAACAGAGACATAGACACTTGGAATCGAATTGAAAACCAAGAAATGAAACTAACATTTTACAACCACCTAATCTTTGATAAACCAAACAAGAACATACCTTGGGGGAAAGACTCCCTATTCAATAAATGGTGTTGGGAGAACTGGATGTCTACATGTAAAAGACTGAAACTGGACCCACACCTTTCCCCACTCACAAAAATTGATTCACAATGGATAAAGGACTTAAACTTAAGGCATGAAACAATAAAAATCCTCCAAGAAAGCATAGGACAAACACTGGAAGATATTGGCCTGGGGAAAGACTTCATGAAGAAGACTGCCATGGCAATTGCAACAACAATAAAAATAAACAAATGGGACTTCATTAAACTGAAAAGCTTCTGTACAGCTAAGGAGACAATAACCAAAGCAAAGAGACAACCTACACAATGGGAAAGTTTATTTGCATATTTTCAATCAGACAAAAGCTTGATAACTAGGATCTATAGAGAACTCAAATTAATCCACATGATAAAAGCCAACAATCCCTTATATCAATGGGCAAGAGACATGAATAGAACTTTCTCTAAAGATGACAGACGAATGGCTAACAAACACATGAAAAAATGTTCATCATCTCTATATGTTAGAGAAATGCAAATCAAAACAACCCTGAGATATCATCTAACCGCAGTGAGAATGGCCCACATCACAAAATCTCAAAACTGCAAATGCTCGCGTGGATGTGGAGAGAAGGGAACACTTTTATACTGCTGGTGGGACTGAAAACTAGTACAACCTTTCTGGAAGGAAGTATGGAGAAACCTCAAAGCACTCAAGCTAGACCTCCCATTTGATCCTGCAATCCCATTACTGGGCATCTACCCAGAAGGAAAGAAATCCTTTTATCATAAGGACACTTGTACTAGACTGTTTATTGCAGCTCAATTTACAATCGCCAAAATGTGGAAACAGCCTAAATGCCCACCAACCCAGGAATGGATTAAAAAGCTGTGGTATATGTATACCATGGAATACTATTCAGCCATTAAAAAAAATGGAGACTTTACATCCTTCGTATTAACCTGGATGGACGTGGAAGACATTATTCTTAGTAAAGCATCACAAGAATGGAGAAGCATGAATCCTATGTACTCAATTTTGATATGATGACAATTAATGACAATTATGGTTATGGGGGGGGAAACAGAAAGAGGGAAGGAGGGAGGTGGGTGGGGCCTCCATGTGTGTCACACTTTATGGGGGCAAGACATGATTGCAAGAGGGACTTTACCTAACAATTGCAATCAGTGTAACCTGGCTTATTGTACCCTCAATGAATCCCCAACAATAAAAAAAAAAAGAAAAAGAAAAATATATTCTGGTCTCACCCTCCAAAGAATAGGCTGCTTTAAAATAGTATTTGATTACTGTTTAACCCCTTGATGGGCGGGATTTTGTGTAGCATTTTTACATAGTTGAATGTACTTGGTGCCTTTGAATTTGCTTATGTGCTGTGATTATCCCTGACCGTGTAACTAATAGTGTGTGGCTGTTGCAGTAGAACGTTCACCCTCCTAAAGATTGGGTATCCATTTTCATGTAGAGTCCAAAAAAGACGGAAAGTGCAACAATGACAACTATTAACTTTCTAGTGGACCTTGAATTTCAGAGTTGAAAGTATCCTCGGTGTTGGGTAGTCCAGCTCCATTATTTACCTGTTAAGAGGCTGAAAATGAATCTGAGTTGGTTCATTGAAATGAGGAAAGAGATGGGCAGGATCCCAAGGGAAAACCCCTACCGCCCAACCATCCTGGCCTCCGAGGGCAGAGAGTAGCCACAGCACAAACAAGCGTACTTGACTTTTGGCTTCAGAGTCTCATCTGGTCTCTGTCCGGTGGAGTTGGCAGCACCTCATGTGGGTCTCAAGGGCCCCTCTTGTCCCTCCCCCAAAATGTGGCTTTTCCTACAAACAAGCCTTGCCCTGAACCCCAACATGATTCCTGACTAGGCCTATTTATAATCCTTTATTCCTCTTTTTTGTGGAGCCTAATTTTAAGTGCTTTAAGTTTGTCATCATTGACCCCATCAAAGTGTGTCCTCTTTGAGGTCATAGAATTGGGGAAAGCTGAGGAAAAGGTATAGGGGGCTGTAGGCAGCCTTGAGTACCTCCAGCACTAATTCTCAACGTTTACTGTGCTCAAAAATTATCTAGAGAATTTGGTTACCATTACCTATCCCTGGATCCCATCCCTGGAAATTCTGATTTAGTGTTCTTGGACAGGGCCCAGCAGTTTGGTTGCCGTAAGAAATCTAGCTGGTGGTGATGTACGTGTCTGTACATGTATGGCAGCCAGCTCTTGCTGCCATAACAATATACTGCAGACTGAGTGCTGTAAACCGTAGACTTTTGTTTTCTCACCGTTCTGACTGGTTTCCGGTGAGGCCTTTCTTCCTGCCTTGCAGACGGCTACCTTCTAGCTAGATCCTTACATGGCCTTTTGCAAAGAGAGAGAACAAGATCTCTGCCATCTCCTCTTACAGGGACACCAGACTTATTAGACTAGGGGCCCATTTCTATGATTTCATTTAACTTTACATCCTTAAAGGCCCTGTCTCCAAATACAGTCACCTTGGTTGTTGGGGCTTCAACATAGGAATTTGGGAGGAGAGGGTATACAATTCAGTCCATAATAGTGATTTAGGATTTAGGAGTGTTAGATTTGGAGAAATTCTGGTTTAGAGTGTATACTAAGGATTGCCAATTTTATTCATTAAGAATTTGGTTTATGGGGCGGTGCCTGTGGCTCAAGGAGTAGGGCGCCAGTCCCATATGCCGGAGGTGGTGGGTTCAAACCCAGCCCTGGCCAAAAACCACAAAAAAAAAAAAAAGAATTTGGTTTATAAAACCACCGTGATAACGGATGTATTAAAACATCTAAATAGATTAAAGGCTCTGTGTCTACAAAAGAATGAAATATAAAGCATATTTTGAAGATACACCATCAGAGCACTCATTTTCATACGTTATGAAGAGTTTAGCTCATCTTCAGAGAAAGTTTTTTATTTTTTTAGAGACAGAGTCTTGCTGTGTCTCCTAGGCTGGAGTGCAGTGGTCATCATAGTTCTGTAACCTCCAACTGCTGGGCTCAAGCAATCCTCCCACCTCAGCCTGCTGATCGTCTGGAACTATAGATGTGCACTACAACACCCAGGTTATTTTTTTTAAAAGTTTTTACAGAGACCAGTTCTCGCTATGTTACCCAGGCTAATCTCAAACTCCTGGCCTCAAGTGATTCTCCCACTTTGGCCTCTCAGATTATAGGCATGAGCCACCACACTCATCCAGAAAATTTTTTTTTTTTAATGTCATCATGGGGTGGGATTTATCCATGTGTAAAAACACAAAACCCCCCTACTCTCTAACATTTTCTTGGTCATAGAGTTTCCAGAGAAATGACGGGGCTAGCGGGGAGAGTCCCGGCAGAAGGCCAGGGGGGATACCCTGTCCTGGTGTGGACTGTCTGGGGTGCCCCTCTGAAGCCCCCCACTGTCACCCCACCTAAGCTTTCGCACCTCTGGGTCCTGCAGGAAGATTGCTGGAAACAAGAATGTGGCCTGGTAAACTAAGCAAGTGGAGCGTCAGAAGTTTGTTAGACTCGCTTGATCCGTCTCCGTCTGGGCACCTTGTTCCCTGGGGGAAGCTTTCAGCTTTCGGCTTTTCTTACACAGGAGGACTGGGGGAAAGTGGTTGGTTTTGTCTTTCTCTGTCCTCTCCCGCCCCTCCTCCTTGTGCTGGGGAAGAGGTCGCATATCAGAGACGCTGCTGCTGCTTGAGAAAAGCTTGGGTATCACTCCAGAGCCTCTTGGAGGCCTCTGAGAAGTCTGCTCTCCAGGATCAAAAACAAAACACTGCTATGGTGTGCAGCCTGCGGGTTTCCCCTTTCCGGGAAAAATTGGGATGATTAACCAGAGCCTCTGAGTGTCTTCCTGAATGATCAGTGTCAAAGCCAGCGGATGCTCTTTCAAGTCCAGGGGATACTTACTCTCTCTTTTCCTTGCCTATAAATCTGCTTTTCCAATCATTGTTTATTTTGATGAGACTGGAATCTCCACTTCTAAGCCTTAACTTCTATTTTTTTTTAATTGTACAACAAAACTACTGCTTTATGGGGTTAGTATATGATACATAAATTTTGGCATTTAGCGCAGATCTTGGCTTATTTTTCAGAAGAACATCACAACTAAATCCTCACTTCAGTCTGTCTATAAGAGCAGGTAGACGGCCACCCACTTCGGTGTGTGATTCTTTGGGGGCTGTGGTTTTGTGTAGCTGTTTTGAGATAACTTTAAGTGTCAAAAACTATAACACTGGTTATCAAGGTGTTTGGTTCAGCAGAATTACTGATAAAACTGCTTTTTCTGTTTTAATTCCTTCATAGAAACCCTGAACGAGTTCTATTGTTTCAAAGATACTTGATTAATATGAAAAGTAGAAAACTGTGAAAATAAGAGCTAATGAGATTAAATGGTAAAGACAATTTACATTTCCTGACCTGCATTAATGTTCTCCCCTCCACTGTAAACCTTCTTCCCTTTCCATTACCAGATCTTTCCGGGTAGAAAAATTGGTCTAATGGCACTTCTTTTGCCTAACCCTGTACAGGGTTACAAATAAGTGACATTTTTAAAAATCCTTAAGTTTCATTTTCATATGGTTCACAAGTCGGGAAAGTAAATTGTTCTTACCAGATTACATAATCGGGTAATTTCTAATACTAGTATACAAGGAATTGCCCTGATGTGACCATGTGTGTAATCCAGAGTCAGGTGCCTCAAGGACCAGGAATTTCATGCAAGGAAGTGAAGGAGTTGGTTGTACTAGGGGGGAGGGTGGGGACTGTGGCAAACTGGAGAGTGCACAACCAGGTGAAGTGAGCTCCACCCATAGCTGCTGTGTGGGAATGTCACACTAGTGTTGACCATTGTTTCGATGTTTATCTTTTTTTTTTTTTTTGGCACCCCTCCCGCAAGCAAAAAATATGGAATTTTATGCAAAATATAATTTTTTTAAATTTGCTCATCAATTCAAAAAAAAAAACCCTATGTTAACCAAATAACAGGTCTGCAGGTCACACTCTGCCCAACCAGCCTCGGCTCATACCTTTCCAGTCCTATGGGTACAGGTGAAGTCACTTCAAGAGACCAGACTTTGCTAGTTCATTTGTCACTTCCCACAGGCGTAAGGACAGGACCTCCCCACCTTCACTATCCTGGAGGCAGGGCCTCCCAGCTCCTCGTTCCCTCTGCCTGACCTGTCAGCGCCCTTCAACCCAGACCATGATCCTCTCAGGGGTCCTTGCCTTGGGATGTCCAGAGTACCCAGGCTCCCTGTGGGAGCTCTCCTGGGGGGCCACCCCAAACCCTGTCCCCAGGCTGCTGAAACCCTCCACTCTTTTCCTTATAAGAAAAGAGTTGTCTTCTCTTGTGTTTCTTCATTAGATGGAGGGATCTCACAGCCAGGTTATATATTTCTTGTATTTGGAGGCTCAGTCTCTCTTCTGTCAGCGTCCTCATAGGCTGTCCCAGTAGTGGGGCCAGGCCAGCTGAGTGCATGCCACACGCAAATACAGAAAGCCGCACTCCCCTGGCTGGCACGGCCTTTTGCTCCTTCTCTTTATCATGTTAACACACGCTTCCCGTCATCTCTCCCAGGGCCACCAAGTCTTGTCTTGTCACCAGATCTCTCACCATCTGCCCTGCCCTCAGCTGCCCACACAGAATCTGTAATATATACCTGAAAATATCTGAATTCCAGTTTTGCATATTGTTAAAATTTTTTTTCCAGGAGCCGTCTTAGACTACTTGAAAAAAGTCAAACATCATCAGTCAGTCACAGCAAGCAAACCAGGCTGGGGACAGCTACACGGTCCTCCAGTCTCCCTCACCCAATCCCTGTGGAGCTCAGCCAAAACACCCCCCTGCAGTGAACTGTTCTGCTCATCATAATCGTATGCAAACTTAACATAAAAGCCTCATGAATAACTTAGAACAGACCGTGGTGTACATTATCTGTGTATGGTAGGGGTGTAATTTTTTCAGTGTACAGTTAGCTCAACTGCTCTGTTATCACTATTCCAGGGGCAAATTAGGGCAGGCTCTGGGTCAGGACCCAACCACAGATGCCACAATACCCCTGCGGTAAAATGAGCTATTTCATAGTCTACTTTAGGACCTGGTTTCCAGAATGCAGTTTTGCAGGAAGTGGAGATGATGTCAGTGACCAGGTAAAGAGCATGGCCTGGGTGCTAGACGTTGGTCTACTGTCAGCTGATGTTGTTGAAAAGTTTTGTAGGCAGTGTTTCTGTTGATAATAGTTAAGGTGTCCATCACGAATTCTGCCATGTAAAGAAACTACAAGTCATTGAAAGCACTTTCCCCACAGTAAGGCCACATGCTCCTGGGTTTTCATTAGTTTAGAGTTCTCTGTCTGTAATAGTGGGACCAGGTTTCAGATTTTAGAATTATTTAAGAGCCTCAAGACAGACTCTTGATGGGGTTAGGAAGTGGATCTCCATGAGACCTGTCACCCAAAATCATGGAATCTCAGATTCAGAGATGTGACCAGTGTTCTTAAATGTAAGAGATTCTAGAGCAGTGTTATTCAACATTTTTTATCTCACAGCACATTTGAACCTATACTTAAACTTCCATAGCACACTTAAATTATGTTGATCAAAAACAAGGGTAAAAAAAAGAACATACATGCTGTGCTTTGAACTTCTTTCAAAAATAACTTAATTAATGATCTTGAAAAACTTTTGTGGCACACCGGTTCAAAGGGAATGTTCTAGAGCTTTCATTCTACTAATCCAGAAGGAACCTGGAACACAAGAAGTTAGCAACTTGCCCAGGAGGACACAGATCAGCTAGTGGAGCTGCGATTCTACTCATCATTTTACGAGTAGTAGATGACGGTTTAGATCAGACACAGTAAGTTCAGCTCTGGGGATGGTTTTTATCAGTGAGTTAACTCATGAGATTGTTAACTAACAGTCATTGTGAAAACATAACTCCCCAGTACTCTTGGATAGCAGCTTAGTTCGTTAGGTTTTGCCATTTTGTTATCCTAATTGGTGCAGACTCCTACACAGATGTCCTAGGTCTGGAACCATGTCGGCAACTGGGCAGCTGTTGCTGGCTTTGGGTCCCCTGGAAAAGATGACCAACTGGTCCTGGAAAACACTCGTGGCACAAACGTACAGGGTCAGTTCATAAGGCCCGTAGAAGGAGCGAGACAAACAGTGGCTTTCGGCACCACCCCCTCTCCCAATTTGCCCTCTTATGACCCTTTCTTTTCAGGCTTCTTTGATGTTCATTTTAATCTGATTATACCTAGATGAAAATGCTGGGCAGGGAAGTTTACATTGGGATTTATTGTAGCCACACCTTATAAAGACCCTGTCCAAGTGATTGGGCAAGAACAAAAACATGGTTACTGCCCAAGCAGCTCTGCCCACTATCTGGAGAAGCAAGAAACATGGAGAAGAAGGCCGGGCACAGTGGCTGACACCTGTAACCCCAGCACTCCGGGAGGCTGAGGCAGGAGAATCGCTTGAGATCAGGAGTTTGCAATAACAAGACTACGTGTTTACTAAAAATAGAAAATTTAGCTGGACGTTAGTGGCACATGCCTGTAGTCCCAGCTATTTGGGGGGCTGAGGCGGGAGGATTGCTTGAGCCCAGGAATTTGAGGTTGCTGTGAACGAGGCTGATGCCACTGCACTCTAGTCTGGGCTAATAGAGTGAGACTCTGTCTCGAGGAGAAAAAAAGGCTGAGAAGAGACTGATAGATGCAGAGTAGACCACAGGATCACCCCAGAAGGAAACCAGAAAATACTTGAATAACAGGGCATTGTACAGTAAACATAGTTATGAACTGTGGTATGCAACAGCAGATTTGCAAACCAGGTTGCCCAGAAAAGAAATCCAGGCTGGATGGTGAGTGCGGGTGTAACGCAGGTGCGCCGGCAGCCTGTGCTCACAGGAGGGGAAGAGGCCTGGGCCGGCTGACTTCTCCGCCTTCAGCTGTAAACATAGTCACACATCCCTTCCCGGGGGAAGCCTTCCCGGACTGCGCCTAACCAGGCCTGGGCCCTGTACATGTTTCCTTAGCACGTATGCCATCCTGCGGTCCCCATCTGCTGGGCCACACTCTGTGCCCTCTGAAGACAGAGCGTCGTTGATGTATCCAAAGGTATGACTGGGGAGGAACAGAGAGAACCTTTATTTCCTAGAGGATGTCTCTAAAAATGTTGTCTTCGCAGCATTTTTTGCAGTGGTGCATTGGCGTGAGGGTTGTTGAGATTTTGAAGCCACTTTGGTAGTAAGACAGCAAGCTGCTGAGAAGCAGGGACAAGGTGATGACAGAGCCGTGCCAGCTTCAAGGACGGACTATCCCACACTCCCCACAACCACAGGTGGAACTTGTCCTCTTGGCCCCCACCCACTACCCCAGCCCGTGCCATTAAACCCTTCCTCTGAGAATCCCTTAGGGGCAGGGGCTCAATCCATATTTGAAAATCAAGAGTCAAATACATACAGGAAACCGATGGCAGAGCTCAAATAATTAGGGAACTACAAACCAGAGGTGAGGTATGATTTCTCTTGTGTTTTCCTATACTGGTCCTTACAGAACTTCAGCTCAAAGTGAGAAAGGACTTTAAAGATTAAAACTGCCTCCGAGTGCGCTCCATTCTCTGAATAGGGACAAGATGACCATAATGGCCGCCCAGCAGAGGCTGGGCAGCGTGGTGAGATGCTGAGAGTGGTAATTCAAAGACCATATAAGGAGATTAGATTAGAGCATAGATTAGAGCGCCCCAAGGTGTCTTTACAATGTTGACATGTTGTTATCATAGGACTTTAGTCTGTATGTACCTCCCCAACCCTCACAGAAAACCAGCCTCACAGAGGGAGGGATATTTATCTGTTCTGTTCACTGCTGTATCTTTAGCACCTGAGACAGTGCCTGGCAGATAGTAGTTGCTCAATAAATTTTGAGTAAATGATATATCAGGAGATTTCAAACTCAAAATATGTGTCTGGCATCACATGGGCTCTAATTAAGTATGTATTTCATTGACCTGAATCAAGTAGGCTATGAATCAAAGAGGGCTAATATTGGCATTAGACCGTGGAGTAAAAAGCTCAGGACAACATTCTAAGTCAAACCGCGGTCAGCTTTTTAGACCAAAGATTCTGGACTTAGTATGACATTGTGTTAGTTAGAAACCTAGCCAGAACTGAAATAGCTCTGCATGTTCAAACGAAGAGTTTAATGAGGGGGCTCCTTCATTTTGGGGTTGGGGGTGGTGGCTAATGGAGCCGGGAAGGGGTGTGAAGGGAGGACAGGAGCAGCAGAAAGCCTCAGCCTCTGCTGTCTGGGACAACCTGCTGGGACCCTTGAGGGACCAGGGTACAAAAGAGCCACCGAAGGCCGGTGAGGGCTGGAACCCTGAGGGGCTGCTCCCTAATAATCAGTGAGAGAACAGGGGAAATGCCCCCGTTTCCTTGCCTTCCTGCTTCTGGATATCGGTACCCCGATCAGTCAAACCCGCAAGGAAGGGCAGATCTTTGGCCGGAGCAGGGCCAGGAATGATGGGGACACGGAGGGTACTCATCACGTAAACTCATTTTGTTCTTCTTGTATTTTAATTACAGAAATAATACATACCTGTTGAAGAAAATGTAGAGACTAGGTCAAAGGGTGCAGGAAAGAATTCACCTGCCTCTCAAACTACTAGTCTCAGTGTTTTGGCTTTTTCTCCTCTTTATTCTCTCCTTTCCTATACTTGTAAAGGATTCAGTAATTGTTATTCAGAATAAACAAAAATAAATTCGGTTACACTTGTTTCTTGACCTAATTAAGATTGAACCTGCAGTTGCACAGAGAGCCCTTTTTCCCGTTCTTTGTTCTGATAACATAAACAAGTTACTTCATGTACCTCTGTGGGAACTGGGAAGGAGGGGAGTGTTCAGACTCACAAAAACTTCCAGCCAGTTTGGCTCTGGGCTTGAATACGAAGTAATTAGACATAAAATGAAATGGGCTTACTGGGCTTACTGTCTAGGACTGGAAAGGGAACCCTAAGTGAAGGCAACTGAGCTTGATTTCACTGTCAACATGAAGTTACTATCCACTTTTAGTATTAATTGAAGGACAGGTTGAGAATGGGGGGAAAGACAGTGTGGACAGAAAAACAGAGCAAATGCTGATGTTCACGATCTGGGTAGTTACCCCTGCAGCAGCATGCCCTCCTCACACTTGTCATGTTGCATCTGAGGCTTGTCCAGTCCTACTTAGTAGGAGCTTCAGGACACCAAAGCCATGTCTAGCCACTCTGTCGGGCACAGAGCCTGGTACTTAGTAGATCCCCGTGGGCGAGGGGGGTAAGTCATTGGTTCTCTCGGTTAAGATGGAAAGAGGATGTGAAGCGAGAAGGACCAGCAGGTTGTTGCTCCATGTGCCAATGTGCTGAAAGGCAACCAGCAGTGAACATGGCAACAGGTGGGCGTTTAAGACCGTTGTAGTACTAATATCCTAAGGTCAGCAGCCTTCCTTGCCTTCTTTAGTATTAAAAAAAAAAAATCTGGAAAGTAATAAGTCATCTCAACTCATTAAGAGAGGAATAAATTCTGCTTTGCTGGAGTAGAAATTATATTTGGCTTTTTAAAAATCTCTGCCAAGAGGGACTTTCCCCATGACATGGTACAGGAGGCCAAATTAATATAAGCTCAAACTATGCACGTCAATTCTAGAAATTATACAGTCTCCCGTGAGATAAATTCATACGCTTGTAGGTCATACGTCTTAGAGGTTAAGCTGTCAACTGCTGTGACATGGAACACAGCTTTGGGAGTTGAGGAAAGAAGATGGATTATGATGAACCTGAAGGATGGGAATTGTTTGGGGGACCAGGCGTGGGAGGGATCTGAACTAGTTCAGAGACTGATTCATTCATGTTTGCTCTAAGCAGCTTGACTGTGTGTCTCTCTTGCAAACTACATTCTCTCCTCTACTGCATTTGAGAATTGCCATTCTAAACCCACTGTCACTTGGTCTATATTGGAGGGGGCAGGGGCAGCTGGCCGTGTTGAGGTGACCCCTCCCCTTCACTCCCTGGCAGCCCCATGGCTGGAGCTGTATCCAGAAAGAGAAGGACAGCCCAGCAAAGGAGGTTGTCTCTCTTCTCTTCCAGGATGGGAAATTGCTTTGCAAGCTCACATAAAGGTTAGGGGCCTGGATGGTTGTTACTCTGAAACTATAAGAGATTCTTGTTTTAATTAGCATTTTGGAAAATACACATTGCTGCAGGATTTCAATAGAACATCCAAGCCTTTTCTGCAAGTTCGAGTACATTTTTTAGAGTGTTTCAAAAGTATAGATTGTGTTGAATGCCTTTGGTTATGAATGGGTTAGATGTGTGTTATCTTCTGGAGAAAAATGCGTCTGGAAGCGGGCTGCATTCTTCAGGGATAATTAGTTCATTGTGCTCAACACAGCGAGTACCCCAGTGGTGTCCTTAAAGATGGGACTGACAGATTATTGAAAGCAAGAGGCTAGTTGCAACATATTTGCTTGCTTGATATCTAAAAATTGTTCAGTTCAAAAATACCTTAAGACTTGATTTCATCGTGTCTGGAAAATAAAGACCAAATATCCTAGTAAAAGGACGGAGTGAAAAATAGAGCTAATGATTGTTATAGAAGCAGAAAAATGAACCCAGGGAGAGAGGCCTAAAACAGAGTGAGATTTTAGAGTGCCTTGGAAGGCCCTCTCAGTTCATTCCTGGCTCACTGGAGGTAGGTATACAGTGGAGGAGTGAAACCCTAACTTGATTGCAAGGAGAGGATATTGTGAGAAATGGGCTTTGTTGGTTGCTTTGTTTTCTAGAATTCTCATGACTATGCCTCAGTATTGACAGTGCAATAGGGACTGAGAAATGATGTTTTCAGTCGGATGATTTGAGTACTGGTAACTGTGTCATCTTTATAGTTTGGTTTCTCCGGTGAGATTCAATGCTCCAGGACTAACAGAAAAGTATTTTTATTTCATTTCTCCTATACTTGAGTGCTTTTATCTGCCTTAGATCCATGTCCTTTGCTGAGAGTAAATACTTTTAAAATTTGCAAATACAAACTCACTTGTCACTAAAATAATTATTTCACTTTGAAAAGAGCCCTTTAGAAAGCAAAAAGAAAAAAAGCAGACTGGGTTAGCCTTTTTTATTTGACAAGGCATATAGTTGGCTGGGGTAACAACAGCAAGGCAGAATTTGTGGTCAGTGACATTTTCTGGGTTTGGAGTTTGGAATAATGTTTATAGATTTTTAATAAATAACAACTGCGATGCGGAAGAGCATTTGCACAGTCCCTGTCACTCTCAGGAGGAAGGCCGGTGTGTCCTTCTAAGGGCCTTCAATGTGGACGCATGACACCTTTTGCCATGCAACTTATTTTAATGTTTATCACATTTATCCTGAAGTATATTCTTAGAAATGTGGTCTCATAGTTTTTTCTTTCAAAAAAAATAGTTCTTGTAGACAAAGAATATATTGAAAATGTTTTGTCAATGGTCTATGCTTCAGAAAATAATTGGTTTCACCGTTTCCCTTGGAAAATATGTCCCCGTGGTAATATCTTAAATCACGAGATAAACAAGGCCCCCCTCCCCTGCCACCATGCATTTCAGTTGTTATGCTTTGTGTGTAAAATAGTATTTGTGTCTTGAAATACCCTTTATAATTTTTAATACCTTGGTATCTAGAAAATGTAAGATTATTTCCCAAATCTGCCTTATCTAATATTACATGTATGTAAGGCAAAATCTTTCCTTGAACCCAAAATCTATGCCTGCTGTTGCCCTTCTGGCTTTCTCGGGGCCATTCCTTCTTTCCTCCCTCACAGCCCAGCTTTTTGAGTGGTTGCCTGGCTGCAAAGTCTGCAGTGTCTCAGTTAGGTCAGGCCTGTGAGTCCCTAGAGCTGCATGCCATCTGTGCTTCTGCCCTCAGCCTCCCCATTGTGGGCTCATTCTTGAAATACCTGGAGAGTTCCTTGGAAGGACAAGCAGGCTAATTCACACTACTGTGGCAATGACTCTGTAACCTTTCCCAAGGGGATGCTGTACTTTGAACTGATGACTTTTACCTTAGGCCAAAAAGAGTTGATTTTTTAAGAATATCATTCCAGACCTTGTGGCAGACATCTGGAAAGGGATTGTTTAAAAGGTACAGACTTCCTGGTCTTCCTTCTGTGAGGACCCAAGGCTGGCTTGCACTTTCCTTGCCAGCTGGTTTCTGTTCTGGTTGCTGTCCATAAGTCTCGTGGGTGCCTCGGTCCCCATCCCAAGTGGGAACTGCACCTGTTCCTCCTGTAACTAGGAGGGGAAGTAAAATGATTGACCCTCCAATAAGGATATCTTTGTCACCTGATAAGGCACACGTGTTCCTTTTTGCTGTGGCCACTCTCACTATCACGTAAAAAGACATTTTACTGAGCAAAAATAACCTTTTCACCCAATGTTAGTACTGGCAAATAAATTATGCAGCAAGAAGTGGCTAGGATACCAGAATTTGTGCCTCTTGTTTGTCTTTGGTTTTGTTTGTTTGTTTGTTTTTCTGCCTGAACAATAGCATGACAGCAGGACACCTCTAAGAACTGTTAGGAGTCCCTCCCCATGTGGTCAGCGTGGACTAGGAGAGGGGAAGGACAGGGATGCAGAACTGTCACAGACCTAACGTGGGGCAAACTCAGGTCTTAGGAAAGTACCGAGGTACAAAGGGCTTCTCTGCTCTCAGGTGTGAAAGAACCTTGAATGTGGCTCAATACCTTTCTGCTAGTATGCGCCTGTATTAGCCCTCTCCAGGCCTCCAGGCCTCATGCCCTAGTCATTGGTTAATTCATTTATGCAAATACTTGGTACTGGGATAAATACAAAGGCAAAAAGTGTGTGTGTGTGTGTGTGTGTGTGTGTGTGTGTATCCCCTGCTTTGAAAGAGCTTACAGTTTAAAAGCATAAATTTGTTGTCTCACGCCTGTAATCCTCCCACTCTGGGAGGCGAAAGTGGGTGGATCACCTGAGTTCAAGAGTTGGAGAACAGCCTGAGCAAGAGTGAGAGCCCCATCTCTACCAAAAATAGAAAAACTGGACAGGCATTGTGGCAGGCACCCATACTCCCAGCTACTCCCCACTACTCAGGAGGCATCGCTTGAGCCCAGGAGTTTGAGATTGCTGTGAGCTATGATGGTACAGCACTCTACCCAGGGCCCAAGATGAGACTTCATCCCAAATAAATAAATACATTCAAAATACTTTAAACCCTTGATATTTATGGATGCAATATACGTGGTTTCAATGACTTACAAATGATATGGGAAGTCTTTACACAAGTTGATGATTTTGCTAAAGCAAAAATTGTGGATGAATTAACAAATAACTGTCCCATAGGACCAAATATGGCCTGTGCTGTCACGCTAAAGCTGCCCTTCAGGACTGTCACTTGTCCAGTGGGTAGGCATAGCGGACTGTCCACTGTCCACCCTCAAAGCAGTTTTGCTGTTTTTGTTTACTTGTGACATACACAGTATCTCTCAGGAATGGTTTCTTAACAAAAATAAAAATATCCAAGGACAATAATATTCTTTACTGAAAGATAAAAGCAATTAACTTGTGATCTGAGGATGTGCACAGACAATAAATATGAGTGAGAAAGAAGCCAGGAGCCTCTGGATGCTCCACCCCAGCTAACAGGGCTCTGCTTGGGGGCTGCTGTGGGGAACACCGCCATCTAACAGGGCTGTGCTGTGGGGTTCACCCGCCATCTAAGAGGGCTCTGTTTGGGGGCTGCTTTGGGGGACGCCCGCCATGTAACAGGGCTGTGTTATGGGGTTCACCCACCATCTAAGAGGGCTGTGCTTGGGGGCTGCTGTGGGGAACACCTCTATCTAACAGGGCTCTGCTTGGGGGCTGCTGTGGGGGAACACCCACCATCTAACAGGGCTGTGCTATGGGGTTCACCCACCATCTAAGAGGGCTGTGCTTGGGGGCTGCTGTGGGGAACACCCCTATCTAACAGGGCTCTGCTTGGGGGCTGCTTTGGGGAACACCGCTATCTAACAGGGCTGTGCTATGGGGTTCACCCACCATCTAAGAGGGCTCTGCTTGGGGGCTGCTTTGGGGGACACCCGCCATGTAACAGGGCTGTGTTATGGGGTTCACCCACCATCTAAGAGGGCTCTGCTTGGGGGCTGCTTTGGGGGACACCGCCATCTAACAGGGCTGTGCTATGGGGTTCACCCACCAGCTAAGAGGGCTCTGCTTGGGGGCTGCTTTGGGGGACACCCGCCATCTAACAGGGCTGCGCTATGGGGTTCACACATCATCTAAGAGCTCTCTGCTTGGGGCCTGCTATGGGAGATACCCAGACTTCTTTTGGGAGAGAAGAGAGACCCCTGTGAAGTCAGAATGGAGGATTAAGACAGTCTACACAGCCCTGGGAGGACCTTTCCTCTCAAACTGCCTTTTCAGCATCCTCAGTTTAGTGATCTCTATGAAATTGGTAACTTTGGGGGCTGGGGGGAGAAATCATTTTCACAAGTTGTCTTCTTCACTGACTAATACAGTTCCATCAAAAGGACCTATTTAAGTAGCCCTGTGGATGTTCAGCCTTATTTAAAAGGAAATAGGCATTAAAAGAAATTATCCTATTCGGTTGTTTATCTTAAATCACTTAGGCATGGAAGAAATAGCTATATTAAAGACAATCTGCTAATGTTACTTTCCACAACCACAAATGAATGCTTTAAATGGAACTTCTATTTAAAGGATTTTAATCCTTTGAAATGGTTTGGTTTTAGGTGTCTATACATGGACATATTCTATATTTTGATTTTTAGGTCTATGGTGAGTGGTATCAGTTTTCAATGGCATTTTTGTACTTCTGGAGATCTTCATCTAAAGAACTCAGTATCTTTTTGAAATATAAACCTTTTGACTCTTTATATAAAAATAGAGATAGCATTCTAAGAAGAATAGGTGGCCCTAGGGAAATTGAAAACCCCAAATAATATGAAGGTCTCAGTAAAGTGTTGTGGGGGTTTTGGATCATTCTATCTTTACTACTTAGTATTTATGAATATAAAATCACAGAAGTTGGCTGTTTGCAAAGAAATGCCTGTATTGATTTTAGATATTTGTCTTCAAATATATTTTTTAAGTGTCTTTAAAGATGTCAAAGTTAAATATATTCTTGTTTAACTTTGCTTAAAATTCCGCTAGCTTCTTGTGAACAGAACCTAATTATCCAAACTGTATTCAATTTAGTGGTATTCATTGCCCCACCCCCGTATGTTAAAGATATGTCCCTTTACACTGAAACAAACTCATAATTCAGAAAGCGAATTTGAAAACATCAGAGCACCAAAGATCTTGCTTATTTTGTGGAGTTTAATGAGAACTGTGGCCAGAGCCGGGAAGGTGAAGCCCAGGCAGGGTCAGGCAAGTGTGGGTTGTATTTGATGTTCACAAAAGAATGGAAGTGGCGGGTGTTGCTCAGTGAAGTGTGCATTTTCAAGTTACCCACAGTGATGTCTATTGTCCTGTTTCTCAACTGGATGATGTCATGTTTCATTTAAGGCTCTTAGTGATGCTGAAGTCTGTGGTCTGCACACTAGGGGGAAAAGGCAGGGAGAAAGTTGCAAATCAGGTTTTTGTAAAGCCTTTGTGTGTTGGGTTTGAGAGATAAAAGCTGACTCATGCAATATTCCTACGGAAGGCGCTGCACAGACTAGTAAGGGCTGCTGCTTTTACCCGACTGAGCCACCCCCTGAGGTCACCGCATCAGCTGAAAGCAGACACTGTGATGTGCGTTAGCCTTAGTGGAGCACAGGTAGGTGCTGATGTGAGTGTCCGCAAAGAACCAACGCGTGACAAACTCGCTCCTTCCCCTTCCCTCCGTGAGTAGCCCGAGGCCCACCGAGGTGAGAAGCGGTTGCAAGGGGGCGGGGGAGGGTTCTTCACAACTGTGCAGGGACGGAGGCTGGGCTGGATTATAGCACAACCCTTCTGTTAAAAATTCAATGGACTGAAAAGAGTTATCCAACAGGGAAATTAGTGTTTGGTTTCATTTTGATCTTTCCCTAAAGAGAGGTTGAAATATCTAGGGAGGTGATGTTTGTGACTCTGGGGAGAAATCTAAAATCCCAAATTGTCATGCATTGAAGGTTCCACTTTAATAAAGCTGGAGGAACAAGTTAGTGTTTGTTAACAACTTAATGTTTGTAAGCTGGAGGAACAAATGAGTGTTTGCAATTTTATGCTTAGCAACTGCAGCAATGGGATTTGGTTTGAGTCTAGTGGCTACCAAAGTTGACTAAGGACCTGCAGTTTCCATTTTGAACATTTGTTGGTAAATACTTTTGTTAGGAGCAATGTTTGGGTAAAGGAGGCGGGGATTGTATTCAGTGCTGTTGTCCATCGGAATCTGGTTCTATTTTATTATTTGAATTTAATGACACCAACATTTTTGAGAAAAGATGTATATATTTGCATTCCTAATCACATATTAAATATTAAAATTATTTTGATTTAAAATGAATACTTGATACAAATTGAGGTCATGATTGTCATTTCTTTAAATAACTTTTTCAGATTATAAAAAAGAGATATTTACAGATAAAGATCAAAGGAGAAAATTACCCCCATTCTAGTTAATAAAAGCAATATTAATATTTTATTATAGATCCTTCCAATCCGTTTCTAATGTGGATAATAAAGAAATGCCATTTTAAATTCAAAAGGGGATCACATTTTGCTCAACTGTATATTATGACCATTTTCTATACTCTTAAAGATTTGGGGAGACAGGACATTTAATCATTTTCTATCGTATCTTCTATATGAATTTATTTATTCCTTTCTCTGTTGTTGGACACGTTGGTTTCTCTTTTTTTCTTTAAGAAAATGTTTACTGTAGTTTGTGGATGGACTTACTTGCTCAGAGAGCTATTGTTAGTCACTTGGAATTCTCATCTTCCTCTGCCTTTTTCTTTAAGAAAATTATTATTTCTCTTAATGCCTTCCTCCCAACTGTGCAGGGATGTTTTTGGAACTGAGTGTGTTCAATACAGATGGAGCTTGTATATATAACAATCATTGTTTAGTCACTGCCTTGAGACTGATATTTTCATACTAACAGGAAAGTGCTGTTCAAAGTGAAGCTGGAGCATAGATTATTATTTAATCTAAATCAAAAATCTTTTTTTAACCTTTTGCAAATTCTACGATAGACAGTATTTCATCATCCAAAACCTGATATTAGTAGGATGTAGAAGAAAATTGCTCTGAGGAGGTTACTGCTTGTGCTGTGACTGCAGCTAGGAATGGGCAATGCAGCTGTGGTGGCCAGGGATTTGCTGGGTGTTTCTGGGTTGGAGTCACTTCCCAAAGGTTGGCTGGGACCTGGAGAAGTCATCTGGCCCAGCTGCCTCACTTACACCCAAGGAAACGAAGATCCAAAAATGTAAGCCTGGATGGTGCAGAGCCAGGACAAACATGCATATCTTCTGATCAAAGGGAGAATTTGGTCATACTCTAATTTCTGGCTGGTCCTCTGAATTCGTTTTACGTACACAGTTGAGGATGTATTCATTCTGTCTCTGCCCCCACCCCCCACCTTTTGGCACATGGTACCCTGTGCTTTAGACAGCTTATATTGAGTCCTTCATTTCCTGATCTCTAAATTCCTTTTCTGCCCTACTATTTTACGAATCTATATCCAAGTGCAATAATAGACTAGAAATCAGAAAACATAATCTCTGATTTCGACTTCACACATGATGTTAAGGGCCACAATCTAATCTCCATTTTCTTTCTTCCATCTATCAAATTTTTAAAAAGTGAGCCACATGAAAGAACACTGAAGTTGGTTTGGGGAGGAGTTTTTTTAAAGCATAATTTGATAAAGAATGATAGCAGTTGTATTTTTGTAAGCCAATCTGCTTTCATGGAGATTGTTTTGGTTATCTCTTGCTGCATGACCCCCAAACTTAATGGCTTGAAACAACAACAACCATTTACTATTTCTTGACGTTTCTGTGAGTCAGGAATTCAGGAAAGCCCATGCTAGGTGGTTCTGCCCTGGGTCCTGTCATGAAGTTTCAGTTGGACACAGCAGGGTGGGGTCATCTGGAAGGCTCCTCATGCACGTGTCTGTGCCTTGGCTGGAATCACAAGCAGCTGGGACGGGAATAGCTGGGGTCCCTTGAGCACACGTCTGCATTTCACTGTGGTTTCCACTACAGTGGAAACCCCACCCCATCGTTTCCATGGCATGGCAGCTTCAGGATAACCAGACCTTTTTATGTGGTGGCTCAGGGCATGTCCAATACCAGTGATCACATAGTTTCATCTGTCTCTGCTCTGCCGTACTTTAGAGTGGTTGGTATCATTCTCAATTGAGGCAAGGTTTCTGCCACATCTCGGTTCCAGTGTGAAGGAAAAGAATGTGAAAGAATGATGTCTCATGTCTTGAGAAATGGACTCCCAGTATATGATTTCCCTTGGTGAGAACTTGACCACATGGCCATATCTAATGACCAAGGAAGCTGGGACATGTGCTGAGCTGAAACTATTCACTAAGGAAGAGGGTAGAGTGGATTTTGGAGGACAACTAACAGTCTCCTCTGTAAGTGGTAACGCAATGGATGGTGCAAGGTACCCCCATAATTTCTTTTATATCCCACCCTAAGTCATCACAACAAAAGCGCACAATAAAAGTAAAACACAGCTTCATTTGCATTAAAAGGCTCCAGGGAATTCCTGTAGGTCCACTTTATCTAAACTGCAGAGTCCCACGAAGCTAAGGCCATTTATCTTATATATTAGCTGCATTAACTATCTACTTAATCCCTACTCATCTGTAACCATCGTACCTCGTATCTCTTAGATTCCACTGACTAATGTCTTAGTCCAGGCATCCTCAAACTTTTTAAACGGGGCCAATTCACTGTCCCTCAGACCGTTGGAGGGCCGGACTATAGTTTAAAAAAAAACTATGAACAAATTCCTATGCACACTGCACATATCTTATTTTGAAGTAAAAAAAAAAAAAAAAAAAAACAGGAACAAATACAATCACACCACTTCATGTGGCCCATGGGCTGCAGTTTGAGGACTAAGGTCCATTCAGGCTGCTACTTAGCAAAATATGTTAAACTGCATAACTCATAAAGAACATAAATTTATTGCTCACAGTTCTGGAGGCTGGGAAGTCCAAGATCAAAATGCTAGCAGATTCCGTGTCTGGTGAGGGCCTGTTCTTCCTAGATGGCACTTCCTACATGTTCTCACCTGGCAGAAGGCGCAAACCAGCTTCCGTTGGCCTCTTTATAAGGGCACTAGTCCCAGCCATGGGGGTGGAGCCCTCTTGACCTACTCACCTCCCACAGGCCCTGCCTCCTAATACCTTGGTGATTAGGTTTCAAGAAACAAATTTGGAAGGGACACAAACATTCATGCCACGGCCACCAATGTGGGAATCAATCAGTAAATTACCTGAGTATTTAGTATCAGATTTTACAGCTTGAAGGAATCTGTTGTTCCTTATTCAGCCCCTTCCCTCTTCTTTGAATAAGAACACTTTTGCAAAATGTCTTTTTCCATTCTTGTACAGATACTTGCTTTAATGACTCCAGTGGTAATGAGTTTTGTTAAGTGATGGTAAGCACCTTTTCATATACCTGTTGGCTATTTGAATGTCTTCTTTGAAGAAATGTGAATTTAGTTCCTTTGCCCATTTTTTAATTGGGTTATTTGGGTTTTTTGCTTTGAGTTGTTTGAGTTTCATATATATTCTGGATATTAACCCTTTGCCAGATACATAATTTACAAAAATTTTCTCCCATTCTGTGGGATGTCTTTTTGTTGATTGTTTTTATTTGCTTTGCAGAAGATTTTTAGTTTGGTGTAGTCCTACTTGTCTATTTTGCTTTTGTTACTGGAGACTTTGGTGTCATATCCAAGAAATTATTGCCAAGACCAATATCATGAAGCATTTTTCTTCTGTTTTTTTCCCTAGTTTTATAGTTATTTATGTTTCAGTTTTATGTTTAAGTCTTCCATTTTGAGTTGATTTTTGTGTATAGTGTAAGATGAGGGTCCATTTTCATTCTTTTGCATGTAGAGTAGATATAAGAAAATGTGAGGGTGGCGCCTGTGGCTCAGTCAGTGGGGTGCCGGCCCCATATGCCGAGGGTGGCGGGTTCAAACCCAGCCCCGGCCAAACTGCAACCAAAAAATAGCTGGGAGTTGTGGCGGGCACCTATAGTCCCAGCTACTCGGGAGGCTGAGGCAAGAGACTCGCTTAAGCCCAGGAGTTGGAGGTTGCTGTGAGCTGTGTGACGCCACGGCACTCTACCAAGGGCCATAAAGTGAGACTCTGTCTCTACAAAAAAAAAAAAAAGAAAATGTGGTACATACACCAATGGGAATATTATTCGGCCATAAAAGGGAAATCCTGCTGTTGTGACAACAGAAATGAAGCTGGAGGACATGATGCCAAGTGACACAGGCCAGACACAGAAGGACAAATACTACATGATACTACTTAGATGAGGAATCAAAAGTAATCAAACTCATAGAAGAAGAGACTAAAATGGTGGTTGCCAGGGGCCAGGGAGAGGAAGGAACAGGGAAGATATTAGTCAAAAGTTACAAATTTTCAGGTATGCAAGATGATAAAGTCCAACAAGATAGTGCCTATAGTTAACAATACTATGTCCTGGGCCTGGTGTCGTGGCTCACACCTGAAATCCTAGCACTTGGGAACCTGAGGCAGGTGGATTGCCTGAGCTCACAGGTTCAAGACCAGCCTGAGCCAGAGGGACACCTTGTCTCTAAAAATAGCTAGGGGTTATGGCGGGCGCCTGTACTTCCAGCTACTTGAATAGAGGCAAGAGGATCTCTTGAGCCCAAGAGTTTAAGGTTGCTGTGAGCTATGATGCCCTGGCACTCTACCAAGGGCAACAAAGTGAGACTCTGTCTCCAAAACAAACAAACAAACAAAAAATGAATTAAAAAAAAGAACAATACTACATCGCCTTTTACACTGTTGGTGGGAAACTAATACAGCCTCTTTGGAAAGAAGTATGGAGAATCCTCAAAGAACTAACAGTAGACCTTTCACTTTACCCAACAATCTCTTTACTTGGTATCTACTCAGAAAGAAAAATATATCATTTTACCATAAGGACATTTGGTCTAGGATGTTTCTTGCAGCTCAATCACAATAGCCAAGATGTGGAATCAATGTCCATCAACCCATGGATGGATTAACAAACTGTGGTATACATATACCATGAAATACGACTAGGCCATAAAAAGATGGAGACTTTACATCTTTCATATTAACCTGGATGGAGTTGAAGAACATTCTTTTTAGTAAAGTATCACAAGAATGAAAAAGCAAGTATCCAATGAAATCAATAATATGAAACCAGTAGAGTTTCTGCCCGCTTGAGAGAAAAATATAATTCAAATCAAGTGGGGGTGAACTGTCACCCAACAGGCACAATATAAAGGTATTTAGCAAACCTCCTGGGTGAAGGGATCAGTTACAACTTGGACTTCACCTAGAAACAATGTAACCTAATCATTTATATCCTCATTCATCTGAAATATTTAAAAATAGCCAGCAAAAAGGGAAATACTGTGTTACTGTGGTGTAGACTTGGTAAGAGGATGGAGCTTAGGTTAGGAGTTCTTCTCACAAAATATAATGAATCATAAAGAAGCATAAGAAAACTGTAGAGGTGATGGCTATGTTCATGGGGTAGATATGGTGATGCTATCATGTATATAATTTATCTCCAAACTCGATGGATTTTATACATTAAATATGCACAACTTTTAATATTCAACCGTATCCTAATAAAAAGGTTTTAATTAGAACTTTTTGAACTATTTATTTTGGAAAAATTTTTAATTTATAGAAAATTTAAAAAGAGAGTGCAAATTCTCAGATGTCCTTGATCCAGCTTTCCTTAATGGTACATCTTGTATAACCATAGGACCTTCGTTAGAACTAGGAAATTAACGTGGTAACAAGATTTATTTTTTTACTACAAATAAATATGAAAATCATGCTCCTGGAATTGAAACATGCCGAACACTTAAGAAAATGTGAAATTATAATCCTGGTCCTGCCATTAAAACAGGAATCAAATTGATGTTTTAGAAAATGAAGAGAATATGCTATATCTGGTGGCTGTTAATTATTGAGTTATCCACTATCTCAGAACTATGTAAGAGAAAAGGATGCTCCTCAAGACCTGGTATTATCTGTGAAATACATAAATATGTGTTTGTTATCTTTGACTTTTAAAACAAAATTTAAAGCATGAATTTGGTTGTTCATGACTTTGAGGCTCTGCCAAAGACTGGCTCTGTGTTGGGTGGACTTCACTGGCTGATAGAGTAACTTCTTACATATACTCCAGTCTTTCTGTGGCCCCGCCCTCTTTGAGGAATTCCCAGAAGGTGTAATAAGGAACCACATAATTTTAGTTATTTGTTGATGAGCACAATCCATTCTCTTGACTTCCATGATTATCCTGCCAAGGGACTCAGACAAGGTACTTGATGTCTAGAATAGCAATGAGCAGAATTCAGAAATCCTGCTCATCCCTCTGTCCCTGCTGTGAGAAGAATTTCGGTCTTGCCTTTACATTTCTCCTTGGGCACTGGAGGCTATGGGACCCTCAAGTCCTCCCTCCCATACAGACATAGGCACAGGAAGCCACAGAGCGTTCTGCATCCAACCTCATTCACCCTGAGAAACCAGGGAGAGCCAACAAGTGTTACTTCAGACTCCGGAGGTGATGTTCCAGAGAAGAGCAATTAGTGGACATTTGAGAGCTCTTTTGCCTAGAAAAAATTAGAGAGGACTTTTCATGAAGTCAAACATGAGGAAGCATAGCTGTGGCATGGGAGCTTTCTAGCCATTTTTTCCTTTTATTAAGGATGGCACGAAGAAGGAATATTTTATTCTGATGGCTTTCGAGCTAAGCAGCACTTCTGGTTCTAAGAATCAGCAGGTCTCTGAGGCCCCCCTGCCTGTTCCTCTACCCCACCTCCTCCGGGTTTGCCCAGGGTCAGGTTGACCACAGCTTATTTTAGAGTACTCATGGTCAAAAGGTCGATTGGATATGGGCCATTAGCAAGATTTAGTCAAAAGTTCTCAGAAATTGTTATATTATTAGCCCCGTGTTTGGGTTTTTGGAAGAGAGAGAAATTACGAGAAGGAATGCAGTAAATTGCCCTAATACTAATACAACTGGCCAGCAGCTTTCACTCAAGGCGAAGGGAAAAGCTTCTGGCTCTACAGTTTTTTATCTGTGTGTTTTCAGTTTATGGTGGAAAATCAGTTACCCCAGTATCTACTACACAGTGATTATCTCCCAACTCTATTTTTGCTCATTTGTAACAATATTGTATATAAATAAAGTAAAAAAAAAGACTTCATGTTGCGTGCGTTTCTCCATTCACTGTTATTAGAACAAAGATTGATATGGTAAATTTAAATTTTCAAGAATATTGTAACTAGAAGACCTCTAGATTAGTACAACCCAACTAAAATATATAGAGCTACATATGTAATATTTTTTTTTTCCTAAGAGAGACAAGAATCTCACTCTGTCACCCAGGCTGGAGTGCAGTGGCCTAATTATAGCTGACTGCAGTCTCGAACTCCTGAGCTCAAGAGATCCTCCCACCCCTGCTTCCAAGTAGCTAGGACTAGAGGCACATGCTACTGCACCTAGCTACTTTTTAAATTTTTTTGTAGAGATGGAGTCTCACAGTGTTGCCCAGGCTGCTCTTGAACTCCTGGTCTTAAGTAATCGTTCCTCCTCATCCTCCCAAAGTGCTGGGATTACAGATGTGAGCCAAACCACCCAGCTCCACCTATGTTAATTTTTAATTTTTTAGTAGCCACATCAATAAAAGTAAAATGAAACTAGTGGTAATAACTTAAGGTATTATTATTATTATTATTATTTTTTTTTTTTTTGGTTTTTGGCCGGGGCTGGGTTTGAACCCACCACCTCCGGCATATGGGACCGGCGCCCTACCCCTTGAGCCACAGGCGCCACCCTTAAGGTATTATTATTGAACCCACTACATTATTTCAATACATAATTGATATAAAAATATTAATGAGGTATTTTATAAGTTGGTGAAATTGGTGTGTATTTTGCACATACAGCACCACTCAATTCAGACTGGCCATATTTCAAGTGCTCAGTAACCACATGTGGCCAGTGGCTACTGTGTTGAGCAGAGCAACTGTAGAGGTAAATGTTAATAATTAGTGAATTGTATTAGAAAGAATAGGCCAGGCAGGCTGGAAATCTTAAATTATTTTGAGGAAGGTAAGAACAAAACTAAGCAGTTCTTATGAGGTACATGTCCTTATGTGAGAAAACTGTAATTATCTTCTACACAATGAATCAACATAAGAAATGTGATCCATTAGCAAACACTGGCTCACATTACACGCCCTTATATGACCAGTCTTTAAATGTTTCACTTCTATCATTGGTAATTTGGGAAGGTATTTGTTTGGGGCAGGCAGCTTGACTAAATACTACAGATACCAATATATAATGGCCTATTGTATAAAGTGTCTGGTTGGCAGCCTGAAGAATATTCTGGTCCCAGTGTGTTGAGGACATAGCCTGGTGTTGGCACATGTGAAGCCTTCCCTGGAAACGGTGCCCAATTCATGTTCTTATTTACGATCTATCCATGAAGGGATGCCCGGTTGACCTGAGTTTCACTTTCCACTTTTTCCCACCTTTGAAAATATTTTTAAAGGCACCGTCATCCCTAATGGGCCAACATGGACTTTTCTCAAGACAATTTGTATTCCTCATTGGTCCTTTAGTCCCGGTTTTGGCGGTCTAACTTGAAAGTAGAAAAAAAAAGAAATAATGATAAGGAAGAAATGTGTCTTTGCTGTATTCATTTCTCTCTGGTCCTCATAAGGAATATAATGTAACCCTGTTTTCTCTACTGGAGAGGAGATTCATTCTTATCTAGTTAGAAAATCAGAACTTGCTCTGGAGACGAATGTGTCCAGATCTGTGGGTATCAGACCTTTTCAGATGCCATGGCCTTTACTATATAGTATATATAATTTCTGTTTGGTCCTAAATCATAGCCTCATTTGACCCTTGGGACCTTAAAATATTCTCATATACTTCTCCAGTTAGTGCCCGTTCCCTGCAGTGAGGTCAACGTCATGGTCATAGAAGCCAATGGAAAGGAGACCTTGTGTCTGCTCCTACTTTGAACTGCCCAGGACTTTCTTAAAACCAATCTCCAAAGTGAGCATCTTGTGCTGCACACATACCTAAAAGCCTGGCTGCTTCTTGGACTTTTGCCACACTCGAGTTGGATCAGGCTTTTTTAGGTCAAGTACATTTTAACTACTATAACCAGTTCATGTTTTATAGGCCATAAAGTTGTTATAGAGCAGGCAGAGAGAATATTGCAAAAGCTTTAAAAAATTGTGCAAATTCATACCATGTGGTAGTGGTTATGCTGATAGATTGTTCATTTCCTACACGTTTCCTGCCATTCCTTCTTGTTGACTCAGGGTTAGTTCCTTTATATTCATAGATTTAACATTTGCATTATAACTCTGCACTATTTGCCATGAATATAAACTATGTAGAAAAAGTATGTTGAAGGATACAGACTTGATTGATTCTTTATATCTTAAACACATTGGTACCAGTTGTTTGATGATCTCTATTATAGAGCCAAACCAAATACTATTGAAAAGTGATCATTAATATTCTTGTTTGTCGTATTGTAACCTTTCAAATGTAAGTTTCAATGTTCTATTTTTCTAACAAACCCCGTCAACATGGCATTTGGTGATAAGGTAACCAAGATAAAGCAACTTTATTAACCAGATTCTTTATCCCAAGGCTTTTTGTTGCTGTAAACCCAGAATCTCATTATTATGGCGGGGGGAGGGGGAAATGTTGATCTTGCCTCACAAATGATGTTTGGAACTTTGAGGGTTTCACAAAGATAGCTTCTGAAAGTTTAGTTTTCATGTGGGTCTTTTTTGGACCCAACGAGATCATATTTAAAGGCTATGCCCTTTTGACTTTGCAGATAAGTCTCCTTTCATGCCCTGTTCTAAATACGAACAGCCGCATTTCTCCTAAGCTTTTTCATAATTCAGCTCTTATGTTTATCATTTAATTGTAGAATTTCACTGCCATAACTTTACTTTTGGAGTATTGAACAGCAAACCAAACACATTGTCTAATAGTGTAACTTGATAGGTGCCACAAATGGAATGTCAGGTTTTAAGAAGAGATGTATTGTATTATATTGTGTTGTGGTGAAAGGTTAAAGTTTAAATTGGCTATAAATACAGTCATCTGCTGTCTAACAATGGGAATACATTCGGAGAAATTCATCTTCAGGCAACTTTTTCATTGCTGGAACTCATAGAGCACCCTGCACAAAGCTGGACGGTGCATCCCACTAAACACCCAAGCTATGCGGTGGTAGCCTGGTGTTCTAGCGACTCTCGTGTCTGCTGTCCAAGAAATGTCATTATGTGGCACAAAACTGTATCTTCGTTTGCTTTTCCTACAATATTAGAAAATTATTGTCCAGGCAGCCCTCTTCTTGAATGCTGTGTGCAGCTAAGATGTAAAGTTGTCCACATTAGTTCAATCAAATAGATTCTAGCTGAAAATTGTATGGAATTATGAGGCAATACTTAAAATCTAGAATAATGCCTTTTTTCAAAAGTCCATTGAGAATTCCCTAGGGTCCTTTTGAAGTCCATAAGGACCACTTGTGATGCTTATTCAAAATCATAGATTCCTCGTGCCGTGACCGCTGATCCTTTAATTTAGTAAATCTGGATAATCTGCATGTCTGAGTCATTCCAGGTGGTCATGCTCTTGAATACAACAGATGTAGTGCTTCTCAAACAGCAGTGTGTGTGAATTGCACTGGCATATTACCAAAATACAGATTAAAGCTCAGTGGTTGAAGGCAAAGCCTGAGACTATGCATTTCTAACAGACCCCTCCCCAACCCTGTACTATAGAAACTCTAATTTTGCATCTCAGTTGACCACAGTTACCTTTGCATTTCCTATAATCAATTTGCCATCTTTTTGTTATTGATTTTAAATATTTGGGGTAGATTTTCACCTCCTTTCATCCTTCTGTTTGATAGCATTTCAAAACACCCGCCTGCCTTGCTTATCTTGTCCTTTGTATTTATTTTCTTTAATGCACATAGATGGACACCAGTTGCATCTTGAAGGGCCATCAGCTGTAACCAAAATTCCACATCCCAAGAAGACATCCAGGCGTTCCCCAGAACTGAAGACCATGGAGCTCTCTGACAGCGACCGACCCGTCAGCTTCGGCTCCACATCGTCCTCAGCCTCCTCCCGAGACAGCCATGGTTCCTTCGGCAGCAGAATGACCTTAGTTTCAAATAGCCACTTGGGTTTGTTTAACCAGGATAAGGAAGCAGGGGCCATAAAACTGGAGCTGATGCCAGCCAGGCAGTTCTCCAGCAGTGACCTGCAGAGGGACAACCCCACTGGGCACCAGAACACAAACGAGGGTAGTGACAGGCAGCCCAGCACCCAGAGGAGGACAGACTCCAGCGGGGCACCCAAGACAGCGGCTGACTCGGCTCCCAGCCCCAAGCTCCTCTACGTGGACAGAGTTGTCCAGGAAATTCTGGAGACTGAGAGGACTTATGTGCAAGATCTGAAAAGCATCGTGGAGGTAAGTGTCAGACTCTGCTTTGAACATTTATCATGCAGGAGAAATATGCTTGTAAAATAAAAGGCTAGGTGGTGGGGGCCTGCACGTCTCCTAAGATGCAGAAAGGGTGTGAATATTTAAAGAGATCTCAAAATCCTCTTAATATTTCAGTGAACACATCCATTCTGTTTTAACAGCAAGAATGAGGACACACTTTTTGTGGTTGACTGTGTACGTATATATTTGGGCTGGATTTTCTTTCAACCTTCCATTTGATAGAATTGCACCCTGGTGCATGGACCAGTGTGTTGTGTTGATAAATCCTATACCACAGATATCAGGGAGTCCCACACAGAGTAGCAGAAGAAGACCTCAAGGGCATGGGTATCAGGTGTATCTGACTCAACCCAGCAGCTGTCTTTGCCTTAATCACCACATTCTACTAGACTAGAGGCTGGGCACTTCCAAAACTACAGACACCTGGGTCCCAGGCTCAGGGATTTCATTGGCTTAGGGTGTGACATGGGCAGCGGAGTTGTTAAAGAGTCCTAGTTGGAGCTGACGTACAGATGAGCTTGGCGTCTCTGTTTTCTCCTGTTCCTCGTCTTGGGTGGTGTTTGAGGCAGGCAATGAAAGGTAGAGATAAAACTTGGGCTTTGTCTTGGTTTTGGTTGGGGTTTTTTTTTTTTTCTGTTCACTTTTATAGCAAGTGGTTTTACATAAATTATTTTGTATAAATTATTATAACTCTTAAGTTGCTTACATAAATTATTCTGTGTGATTGAGCTTAGTTTATATAGCAGATGACATCCTCTGGAAATCCAATTCTTAATTTGATCTTGATTTATAGACAGCTTTTAAAGAATAAAGTAAGAATTACCAGAGGAGTTCAGATGTTAACTCATTCTCAATTATGATTACAATTAGTATCTCAAGGGAAAATTGATGACATAAGACTACAGTTGCTTTGCTGCCAAGTAACAGACCACATTTTTTCGTTAGTACCTACTGCCTGTTTTAAACATTTAAAAATGTTTTTAGAGTATGTAGAATATTTGCTGATGAGCACATTCTCCACCAAATACATTTTTATAGCTTTAGGGAAAAAAATTCTCAAGCATGATTAGGTGTTGAGTTCCACAAATGATAGAACCAGATACTGTCTACTAAAAATAGTTATGACATACCTTCCCGGTAAAAATAGAAAAGTTAATAAATGGTCAACCAAAACAATATGTGGTACCACATGTTGAATAAAATGGGCCACTTTCTTAAAAATTCCAAGAATGATGTCATTTGTACTTAAGAAGAAATACTCGTGAAACAGCCAAAACTTTTACAGTCTCTCAGGAAATGTAGGGTTGTTAAAACTCTCTTTGGCCTATGCTTTTTTTTCCCTTTCTTTCTTGGAAACTTTTCCACCTAATCAAAACTCATCTCACTGAGAGAGAAACTGTTAGTTACTAAACCCGTATTCTATAAAAACTGTAGTTTTTTTACAGGCCTGTGGATATATCTTGGGTTGAGAAAAAATAAGATATGAATGATAGAAAAAAAATTCAGTCTTCTCTAAGAAAGTTTCATGAGTTCTATTTGAAGTTGTCCAAATGTTCTTGCCTTGTTTCTTTTCCAGGAGTTAACTGTGTTTTACACTAGGGATTGGTGAGCTTTTTCTATACCCAATTGAATAGTAAAACTTTTTTTTTTTTTTTTTGAGACAGAGTTTCAAGCTGTTGCCTTGGGTAGAGTGCCATGGGCTTAAGCGATTCTCTTGCCTCAGCGTCCCATGTAGCTGGACTACATGCGCCCACCACAACACCCAGCTATTTTTTGGTTGTAGTTGTCATTGTTGTTTGGCAGGCCCAGGCTGGATTCAAACCTGCCAGCTCCGGTGTATGTGGCTGGCGCCCTAGCCACTGAACTACAGGCACCAATCCTGAATAGTAAAACTTAATCAATGTTTTCTGGGCCCTAAAGTCTAGGTCACGACTACTTGGCTCTGCCGTTGAAGCTCAAAAGCAGCTGTAGACATTTGTAATAAATGGACCTCGAGGTTATAGTAAATCCTCAGGACCTGTTTGACCCAAGACCCACAGTTTACTGACCCTTGTCCTACACTATAAATCTGTACCATGTTTCATCAACTGTAAAACAGGACTAATAAATAAGACCTGCCTCGTGGGATTATCAAGGTTATTAGATAATATATGAAAAGCTCATGCAATAGTGCCTGGCACATGGTAAGCAATTAGTGTAACCATGATCATCACCATCCCCAGCCTCTTCTGAATTGCTAGTTAAGAGTGACCATTGTTTGTTTTCACACACAAAAAAAAAATCAGCCAATTCGTGATAGCAGAAAAACAAATTTTGAAACGGGTGATTCTAACATTGTTATTTTTGAATAAACCCACTGAAAAGCTGAGGTGAAACCTAATTAGAGAAAAGAGAAGTGAGGGGGGGTTGTTGAAAGGAGGATTGTTGGGGAGGAAAGTCCCAATTGGAGAGGGAGGCACCCAGGCACGAAGTAGTAGATGCTCCCTTATTCCAGAAGTCACTAGAAGGCTTTGCCTTCCCCTCCTAGAAAACTTCAGAATCTCTTCAGATCAGATGCCTTCATCTGCCTTGGCTATGTGACCACCTGTTTCTCAAGATCACAACCTTGACAGGGTGGTTCGACCTATTTTATCTGGCACTTTCCTTTGTGAAGACTAACCCGTTTGTTCCCACCTATAACAACTCTGCCCCATAAAGACTTACTGACTCGTATGTGGGCATACATCTGTTTTCCTAGGTCTATTTGTAACTTGTTTTTATAATTCTCAGGATAACTTTTCTCATAGCCTCTATTTTGCAAATGTAGAATTTTAAATTGGGAAGGGGGCTGCTTATTACCTACCACAATAAGTTCTTACCATGCCTAAACGATGAATTTACCACTCAGCTGGTATGTTCCGAGGAAGAATTATTTCTAGAAGAAAATAGTCTAATGGTTTATAGAGATAACTGATAAGTCACTTTTCAGTTATAATACAATTGCTGACTCTGTGCACTCTGCTCTATTGAATGTCCTCGGTGTAATTTCCATGCTCCCCCAGCCCCAGTGATACATCTTATCTGTATGTGATGTAGATACATAATCCTCACAGCCCAAGTTGATATGTCGTTTTTAGGCTTGGTAAACAGCAATATTTTTGTGAAAGATTGTTGAGATACACCCACTAGCTTAAAAGACATAAGAATTAATGGTCTTATTAATTAATAAGAATTAATTTCAACATGGTCCAAATATCAGAGTAGCTTATGTCCGAGAAGAGAGACCGCTAAGCTTAGGTGAGCAATAGGATTTCCAGATGTTGGTTACACATGCCGAAAAGGTTGTCTTTCTTTCTAGCATGTAGGACATTGTATTAAAATAATCACACATATGTAGGCATCTTTTTCTTTGCCTTGCTATTTAAGGATTCAGATACTTCCTAAAAGTTTAACTTAAAAATGTGGTCACTTTATTTCTGTTGCTCTCCAGTTTTCATTCCCCTGTCCCCCTTCTCCAGGAGCCCCGGCCCCCTCCCCTGCCATGGCTTTTCCACCTCCTGCTCCTCTGCCCAACATCCTAGTCATTTGCTTCTTATACACTTGACATTTTAAAGAGAGAGGTAAAGTCGTGCCTATCCCCATGCTCACAGGAACAATGGGGTTGTTATTTCCATTTTTATTTATGGCTCCTGAAAGCATTCACAGATAAAATGAGATAATAAGTATGAAAGCAAGTTTTAAAAGTTAAAAGTATTATAAAATAGCCACTGATAGAATTTGTGGAGAGATAGAAACCTGTAGTTGGAATATAAGGGTCTCTTTCATGTTTAATGGGACTTTCGATGGACTGAGCAGGGATAGCCATGGGTAGAGTGGGCTTCTTTAATCATCCTGAATGATCCATATAAAAGAGCCTTTGAGAGCCTCATAAAATTTGGCCTCGGATATAGTTCATGGCCTGTTGTAACCTTTTAGTAAAGTTTTAAAATAGTTTATAATGTTATATAATGCTGTGTAATTAGAAGTTGCATTCCTACTACAAATGACGTCTTTGAGCTCTAGGAGATGCTAAATTAATCATCTTTCAGGATGTTGAGGGCATGTGTATGGGGGGGGGGGAGTGGGTAATTATGATTTTATTTTTTTAGCATATGCCAGAGAGCTAAAATTCTTTTCAAGCACCTTTGTCCACAAAGTTTGTTAAAAAGCTGAAAAGTGAATATTACAGCTTCAGTGTTCAAAATATAAGCTTCCAGAGCTTAAGCTCCTATCTTCCTTAGAAACATGCAGTATTGCCCAGAAGCTGTAGCTGAATGGGGATCAGAAGGGTGATCTCCGGCCCCCACTCTGTGTTTATGAGTCTGTGTGGTCTCTGTTTATTGAGTGATTGTGCAGACAGCGTCAGGGTGGGTAGAAGACAGAAGGGTGTTCCGCACACCTCGTGACTTGAAACACACTGAAGGCTCTTCTGCACCTTGCTGTAGCTTAGGGAAGAGGCTGCTCTTGGCACAGGGGTGATCCAATTAACTGGAAGGAGGACTGTCTTGTCTTGGGACAGAATGAAAAGCTCTGTGCAGAATGAAAAGAAGAAACCTAGGAACGAGGCCTGGAGAGTTTGTGCAGTGATTTCACCGTGTCCTCTGCCTAGACGCTTAGCTCTTCCCCTGGGAGGCATCTATGAGTTGGATAAAATGGAATCTGAGTTGCCTTTTGTCCTGGGACACCCCCACCCCCTCGAGGATGACGCTGTGGAGTGTGGAGGTGGTTCTGGTGAGGCGTGGCTTCCCGTCAGTCCTGCCAGAGACAGCCTCGTTTGGTGAGGGAAGGACAACTTGGGTCTCTGCTACTCTTTCCTAATAAACCGTAACAGAGGGCTTTGGGTCAGTCCTTGGGCCAGCCATAACTGCTTAGGACACTAAAGGACACAGGTTTGGATCAAGAAAGAGGGCTGCTGAGAAGGGAATAGTTGTAGATTTCATCGCCTTTATATTGGCAGATGTCTCCCTTCCATCCTTTCCCTCCAGTTTAAATAATGTTTGTTGCACTGACACCTTTTACAAGATTCATTTAAAGTTTTTTTACATAACTGAGGGGGAAACCGTCTTCAGTGCTGGAGCGGAGGAGTTGGCAAGGATTGTTTTTTATGAAAGGCTTGTTACGCAGGTGGATTTAGTACAGAACTTATACTGTGGTACTTGGCATGATTGAGTGTACTTTTTCTTTTACGTGGCATTTGAGCACTTTTATGTGAATGTGTCTCCTATGAAGGGCTTTCATGGTAATGGGTGAATGAGATCTGTCTGAAAAACTTTTAAGATCTGTGGTCATTTAAAAGCAAACCCGTTAGATAGACTTTTTTTCTTATTTAAAAGCTGGTCCTCAAATAATACATCTAATCACTGTGCCTCGTCCCCCACATCTCACTTGGACTGTTTTTATTTCTGTCATTGCTTCTGCTGTTATTTTGACCCCTCCTCCTCACTCTCCTCAACAGCAGCCCAAACTCGGAGGGCGGCGATGCTGAGCAGTTTCCAGGGTTCACGTCTCTGCTCCAGTCTCAGCTGGGAGAGAGGCAGGAACTCTTCTTCCACCGCTTTCTACTCCTGACGAGTTTGCCCACTTCGAATGTTCCGTAAATGCCTGCTGATCGATTGCTAATGACCAGCGAAAACAGCTTAGGGCAGCAGCATTTGATAAAAGCCCAGCGAGCTGAGGGTCGCAGAGTTGCTACACACGGGAGTTCACATGAACATCATGACTGAGGCCAGCTTGGGATGGTCACTCCTAACCTTTATGGCCAGATCTTGAGTCGCGACTTAGGAAAACCATTGAAAATACCTATGCTGGTCAGATTGCCCTGTGAGCGTGGTAGGCAGTGAGTGTCACATGACACCCCATCACCTTGATAGACCCCACCAGCTATTAACACGCTATGAGGCTGCCACAACTACGTATTCCAACTGTATGCCTCAATAAGACAAAAACGTTGGAAAACAGCAACTAATATTGGTGTACTTACCATAAGTCAGGTACTGATTTAGCACTTAGCCACAGCTGCATCACCTGGGTACTGTTATAAACCCTATTCCAGTGTGAGAATATTGAACATGCCGATAGCAAAGTGACGTCACGTCGATGGGGCGTGGTGGAGCTAGAATTGCAACCCAGGTCTCTCTCCTAAAGCCCACTCCTTTCACCACAGATCTTCTCTTAAACCCGAACACGGTGCTTCTCAACCTTCCTAATGCTGTGGCCCTTTAATACAGTTCCTGTGGGTCGCAACCCACAGGTTGAGAACCGCTGCTCTAACAGAAGGTTCAAAGTTTCCAGCCCCCTTCCTAAGCTCTCTAGAATAGCATCAGTGGCACTGTAGACATTTTGGGCCAGACAGTCCTTGGCTGTGGCAGATGGTCATGTGCATTATAGGACATTTAACAGCAAGTCTAGCCTCTGCCTGCTAGATGTTGATACACCACCACCATCCCCACCATGACAACCAGAAATGTCTCCAGATGTTACCAAATACCTCCTGTGGTAGGGGGCAAATTGCACCTGGTTGAAAACCACCCAGGTATACCTCCCTAGTATATAAGGAAGGGTAGGCTAGGCCACAGCAACAAATAGGCCTCCAAATCTAGTGGCTTGCCACAGCACAGTCTGCTCCTTTCTCCTTCGTGAGTGTTCAGGTAAGTGGGAGCAGTGATCCTCCACGCAGTCATTCAGGGACCAAGTGGCTGAGGCTCTGCCATCTTCAGCATGTCTAAGACCCGAGGAAGAAGACAGATGGTAAAGGGAGAAAGCTTTATGCATTTCATAACACCTAGGACAGGTTCTGCAATAATACAGTTGTGCATCTCTTAACGATGAAGATGTGTTCTGAGAAATGTTAGGCGAGTTCATCATTGTGGGAGTATCATAGAGCTCTTATGTAGCCTACTACACACGTATGCTGCGTAGCACAACATTGCTTCTAGGCGGCAGACCTGTCTGGTATATTACTGTACTGAATACTGCAGGCAACTGTCACACAATGGCGTATTAATATGGGTGTCTCTAAACAGAAAATATACAGTAAAAATACAATACCATATTATGGGACCACCACCATATATGCAGTCCATCAATGACCAAACCATACATTTTGTATGATATATAACGTGTGTCCCTAAAAATCACTCATTCCACAAAATCACAGGTAAAAAACAGGGTACTGAGAACAGCGCTCAGAAACTTCATCCAGGGCACGCAGGAATCAAACAAAAATGGAAGCAGTTTTTTGCACATTAGTACGTGTTTAATGATTAAGAAACGCATGCTATGGTAAATATGATGCTTCGCCTTGAGAAAGGTGTGAAGTCATTTGTGGAAGCCACCAGGTTCTCACATCTGCCACCCTGTGTTCCAGAAGAGAACAGAAGAAAGCATAAGAGAAAAAGGACAAGGGGAAACAATGTCGGCTGAGAGGAAATAGACCCATCCGAGCAGGGAGGCTGGCAGGGGTGGGTGCACTGGGGGGAACCCCGGTAGCTGGTGAGTGGTGAGGAATGCACGTGTGTTTGGTGATACCCTTGGGAACTGGGTGCAATTCTCTGCATTCATCAAGGGCTTCTAAGGGACGAAATCCTGCATAAGCACAGGCAAAATTGAGAAATTTGAATTAAGTTTGAATTTTCTCTAAAGTGTTAATAGTGTGGGAACAAATTCATGTTTTCAAAACAAACATTATCGCAGAACTGACTGTACTCATCCTCTGGAGCATTATGCCTTGTTACAAATAGATCTTACTGTTTCCCCCTCCCCTGTGCTCAGACTAGAAGATTAAAGAAGACTGTACCCATTGCCAAAAAACATGGTCTTCCATTAATGTTAAATAAGACTGATAAAAACTACCACAAATATCCTTACTGTACTTTTCATTTCTACCTTATAAGAAAAAATGGTTTAGAAGAATTTCAAGCTCTTAGTAATTGGGAGTTGATTCATATTCCTGAAAATTAACACAATTGCTTATAAATATAGATATTTATAGATTTTTCTTTTACTAAAAGGGTTTGCATAATTTAGTCTAATATTCTTGCACAAACTATAGCATTTGCTCTCTCTGAAACTTTTAGTGTTCCAAGAAGACTTAATATGTCAGTGTATTTCTGATGTTAGAATTACAGTTTCTTCATCTCAGCATCTTTGGAGGGGAAAGTAGAATATATATCCAATAGAGTTCCATAACTGGGGATGCTGACAGAAGAGAATCGCTTGAGCCTAAGAGTTTGAGGTTGCTGTGAGCTATGACGCCACAGCACTCTACCCAGGGTGACAACGTGAGTTTCTCTCTCCCTCACAAATGCCTGCATTTAAAAAATTCCTTTTTTTTCTCCTACGCTTTGCTTTTAAGGCAATAGTTTGACTTATAATAAAAAAGCATTTCAAAAACTTGAGTAGCCATTACTACTGGACTGATCAAGGAATGCTGATATATTTCAAAGACTGCCTGTGGGCAAAATTTTATTGAAGATTTGCTAGGTTCTGTTCAGTTGGGTTAGAATCATGCTATATTGTGTGTGCCATTTTGATTGATCAGTTATATTGAGTGGGTAGAAAATTATAGAATTCAGGAAATTATGTTCTGAACACACTGACATTCAGTCGGGAGAGGTTTCCCAGGCCCAGAAATTTCTTCCAAAGGAAAGGTGTTACTTGCACTTAGTGAAACTAATCAGAAGCATTTCACCCAGGTCACAGAGGTGACCTAGAGGGGGTGTGCTTGTCCACACACCCCTGTTCTAGGTCACTAGAAAAGGAAGAGAGAAAGCGTGGGCAGGAGGATCACTTGAGCCAAGGAGTTTGAAGTTGCTGTGAGCTGGGCTGAGGCCGTGGTACTCTAGCCCAAGCAACAGAGCAAGAGTCTCCAAAAAAAAAAGAAAAGAAAAGAAAAGAAAAAAATCTAGGAGAAGATTAGAAAATTAAGAATTTTTCTAAAGCTCAGATTCCCTCCTGAGCTTTTACAACTGCAGTATCACACCCTGAGCTGCGAAATCCCAGGCTCTGGACCTGCGATCAGCTTTCCTTAAAGCTCCCCAGATTCCCGAGAGGCAGTCAGTGTTGAGATCCACTGTCCTTGTGGGAATTCTTACAACAGACTTTTAGAGGCAACACAATTACCTCCTCCTCATGGGATGTGATGAAACCACCAAGAGCATGGACTTTAAAATCTATAAGCACTGAATGCAAATCATGGCTCTACCACTTCCCTGTGTCACTTTGGGAAACTTACTAAACTTGTCTAAGCTTTGGGGTGTTTTCCTCATTTGAAATGAGAATAATAGGATTGTTGTGAAAATTAAATATGATTATCTGAGTGAAATGCTTAGCACAGCACTGGTGTATTGTAAGCATTGATTATTAATTGGTATTATCTGGACAAAGCCAATCATTTATGGTAGGTTTTTAAGTATTGTAATATTGTGCTTGCTAATGTATTTCAGAAATTATTTTAACTTTGTAAGTTAAAAAGGATATGTTACATTGTGTAGCAATTTTTAGTTTACCTGGCATACCTACATATAGTTAGAATTTTTTTCTAGTATAATAGAAGGCTACAATGGCAGAATGAGTTTTTTTGTTTGTTTTTTCAAAATTTTGATTTCAGCTGAGTCAAACTGGGGTTGCTTTATGCTGACAGCTGTGTGTCCATGGACAAGTCACCACTCTGACCTCAGCTGCAGCCTCTATAAATGAGTCCAATTCAGGAACCCTAAATCTACTGACTAGCGATCGCATCTCCACCAGCCTCAGCTCTCAAGCATGCAGCCAGGAAATAAGTAAGTCCTTTGAGCAGCCAAAATAGATATTTCAAATGCCAAACAGTAAATCCTGTGTCTTTACCCAAGGAGAGGCCCCAAGTTCTCACTCGGAGTCTATTTGCCCTACGTGTTTAAAATAAACTTAATTATTTGGTTTCCTAGCCTGCAGCAAATGGAGAGGATGGAAGGAGGTGATGAAATGGCCCCAGGGAGCCAGAGGAAAGAACTCCTTAGTAGGTTAATTAACTTCAGTCACTCAGCCTGGTTGCCCAGTGAAGTTAGCTTCCTTGTGAATTGCAGCTGTGAGCACCACTGCAGTCCTTACTGATGGACGGGCCTACAGAGCAAGAAAATCTTTTTTTTTTTTTTTTTTTTTTTTGAGACTGAGTCTCAGTTGCCCCTGAGTAACGTGCCCTGGTGTCCTAACTCACAGCAACCTCAAACTCTTGGGCTCAAGCGATCCTCTTGCCTCAGCCTCCCGAGTAGCTAGACTACAGGCACCTGGCATAACACCCGGCTAGTTTTTCTATTTTTAGTAGAGATGGGATCTCCATTTTCTTTAGGCAGGTCTCCAACTCCTAAACTTAGGCAGTCTACCCCCCTTGGCCTCAGAGTGCTGGGATTACAGGCATGAGCCACTGCACCTGGCCAAGAAAATCTTTTATAATGTTTGCAATAACATCTAAAATGTATTGTCTAATGGCTGGCTTTCATAAACAAAGTGAGTTTTTAATTATAACTTAGTGTTATAATTATAGTGTTTCATTATCGTAAAATATGCATAACTTAGTTCACCACTTTTACCTTTTCTTCATGGTACAATTCAGTAGCCTTATCTATACTCACAATTTTGTGCAACCATCATCATTGTCCCTTTCCAGCACTCCTTTCACCATCCCAAACAGAGGATCTGTAGCTGTCAAACATGAGGCCCCGTTCCCCACCTCCCAGCCTCCGGGAACCCCTGTTCTACTCTCTGTCTCTACGAATTTAGCTGCACTAGGTCCCTCACATCAAGCAGCATTTGTCCTTCTGTGTCTGACTTATTCCACTTAGCATGTTTCCACGGTTCACCCATATTGTATGGAGCAATGGAACATCTGTCAGAATTTAATTAACTTTTAATACTTCAGGAAAATTCTCCTACAGGAGCTGATCCCTTAATGAAAGAGATGACTCTATAAAAAGTAAGAATCGTCCTTACTCTGTAAGGGAAGGAGATGATATGAACATAATGCAAGCGTGATACAAAATGGAATGCTTATTCTAAATGTTAAGACTCTTAGTTGAGTTGAACTAATATAATCCGTAATACCGACCACATAGACTGACCACATCCAAAATGGACAGAGGAGGCAGCCGAGGTCTGCTGTTTCAAATGCCAAAATCTCACCTGAAGGACAGTGTGTGTTGGGGGTGGGTGACGGAGGAGCCATTCTTTCATACTTTAAAACATTCTCTTTGGATCAGTAAGAAACATCACAAGGGTCCCTCCGTTTTGTCCTGGGGTTACGGGATGCTGTTTACTCTTCCAGAAAGCTGGGAGTGGGCGATGAGTGGGAAGCAGCACCTCAGCGCAGCAGCGGACCGTAAACACACAACTGCTAGAAAGATGCTGCTTTTGTCCCATTTTCCAGGGGGATAAATCACTCCCCCCAGGGGTCTGTTTATAGCCTCGTAAATGTGTTCCCGGTACAAATGCACCGAGAGAAAAGGGGGAGAGTTAATCTACTTTTGATTAGGGAAGCGTTTCTCTTCTTGTGCAAAGGCAGGAGTGAGATGGGTGGGTGGAGCATTAAAAAGAAAAAACGAAAGGCATGGTTAGGGACCTTTGTCATCTTCTAGAGGCCCCGTTGTAAAAATGCTGTCCCTGCAACAAAGGCTGAGCTAGAGAGGAATGCTGGGCTGGGCTGGGATTCCCCGCGGCTCCCGCCACTTGGCTGGAGACAGAGCCCTGCAGCTCGGTTAACCCTTGCCTTCCCAGGCTCCGCTTCGCCCTGTTAGCATGTAGCTCATTTCCAGAAATTCACTCCATGATCCCTCAATCCCTCCGTTCATAAAAATTAGTGCAGCACAGCTCCACCTAATTCTTGACATCAGTTTTGCAAGAGAAAAGAAGCCACAAAGAGACTTTAATAGCTCTACGCCATGATGATGCTTCCTTTATCATGGCATTATAGATGTAAATACACCTGACCCTGACAAGAGGCAAGATGGGCCAAAGTTTTCCCAGGAAGAATCTTGAAGGATGAATTAGCCAGGTGTTGGTGAGCAGGAAGGCCCATCTGGCTGTGGGAACAGAATAGGTAAAGATAGCATGAGCACAGGAGGTCGTGTGTGTGTGCGCATGCGCACACGCCAGAAGGTCGTGTGTGTGTGTGCACGCTTGTGTTTGCTTGTCAGAGCCAGGGGAGCAAGAAAGTGATCAGAGATGACCCTAGAAAGGTAGGCAGGGGCACAGACCCTTGCAGAACCTTCCTGTGTGCTGAAGGCTCTAAGAGGTGCTGGATTCATCTGAAATCTGAAGGGGTTAGGATGTCCTTGCAGTAATCCACATGAGAGGCGAAAAGACCTAGGCAGCGGTGAGAGGGAGGATGGGTCAGTTTCAAAACAACACACTCAGGAAGGATTTATTGTCTGGGTAGACCTGGCAAGAAAGTGGGGGTCTCAGAACTTTTTTGGAGCACTGTACTTCTTACGCTTGTGTCCCCCTAACCTTCATACTCTCTGCCAACAGTGACGGTTAAACTGCTCGGGTAAGTTAGCCTTCCTATGGCACCAGTAATGCCAGTGGCAGAGAAAGGTGTGGGGTTGGGGGAGACTTTTATCATAATTTGTCAGTGACATTTATAAGTTCATTTGCTTTTGAAACAAAAAGGCTCCAATTTGGCCTACCTTGCTTGTTGCTTTACTGAGGAGGAGCCTAAGAAACAGAAGACACCCCCCTCACCCCCCCAGCACCTAACACAGCCAGTAACCAGTGTGTACTGGTCCCCCTGTGCCAGGAGCCTTGAAGGGAACATGCTGTTTAACCCCTGAAACCCAGCAAGGCAGGTAACTCAACCAGGGTCACAGCAGGTGCATTTGCCACCACACAGCACCTGGGACCAGCATCGTGGCTAAGGACTTTCCTGATGCACTTGGGATTCTATCCCCAGTGCCTCGCTCTGCCCTCAGTCAAATCTGCTGTCCTGGGAACACAAATTTGCAGCATTTGGAAATTGCATCCATTACACGAAACGTGTACAGTTCACTTCTGTTCAGATTGTACGAATTGCTACAGCAGCAATTTTTATAATCTCTTGCAAAATCATTATGGAACCCTTGTTTAATGAGTGTGTGTTCTTTTCTCGTCCTCCCTCTTTCAGTTAAGTAACCACATGGCCACGAACATTATGTTTTAGATTCGAAAGAAGAGAAAGAGTTGTCTTCAAATTATACATTTCGCCCTGTGAGCACAAAGTGGGGCCAGAAGAAAATCTTCGAGTTTACCCCCTGCCCAGCATTCTTTGAGAAAGTTGAGTTTCTGGGGGAATAACCCATCATTTTGTCCCCCTACACTGCTGGGGACAGATGCCCCACCCCCATCTGCATGGTACAGCTGCCTAGTCCCCTGGACCGTCAAGCCCAGTGACCGTTTATCAATACATAGGAAATGAATAACACTGTACTGTGATCAACATTGGTATTGACAGTGAGGCAGGGACATATAGCCTAAGGCTCCTCACTGTTTTGGGCAGGGTGAACAGGAAGGATTACCTAGCAGAGGATTAGCTAATTCCCCCAGGTAGTAATCACACTCATTGTGTTGAAAAACTGCCCATAAAGAGGTCGGTCCTTGTGCTGATTCTTTATTTTAATATGTACAACCTCGTTGCATTGGGATTTTCAAGAAGACTAGCTTGACCTTGAGGGTCATTATCAACTTGTGTAACTCAGTAGTGAGAAGTTGAGCTAAGGTCTCCCATTTTTTTCCTCTTCCTTGTCAATATGGTGCAGGTAGAAACTTTATTTTATTCAGGGTTAGTGTTCCAAGTAATTTAGCACAAATAATGCAAGGTTTTTTGTCTCTAATCCCTTGTTTTTTAATCTATTAAGTAAACGGTATTGGGGCACCTGCCGTATACAGACCTACTGTTATGAGAAATTTCCTTTATTACTGTGTATCACTGTCTCTGTCTCAGTGAAATAGAAAGTGTTTCACTTCATTGAATAAGTCATAGTTGATTACTGCCCGACACATGTTTAGATTAAGCGTGCACTAGTTGGTAATGTGTACATGGAAAAGCTGGGCCTGGGTGAATGGGTCACGACTTGGTGTTCTTATTATAAAACTTCTCATTCTCTAGCATTAAGAATCCTGGGGTGAAGTGTGGGTTGTGATTTGATTTGTGACCAGATGTGTCCGCGGCAGAAGTCAGTCACCATTTTGATTAGTGAAGCTTTTTAAGCCACTGCTATACTGAAGGGATGTGCAGAGCTCGGGACAGGAGGGAAAGTCCCCGATAAGAGCCCGGACCTGTGTGCACACAAGTCTCAAAGTTACTCTAAGAAGCTTCCTCCCCCTACGTGCCACCCTGTGGAGTGTTAGAACAGCCCAGCCACAGGGTACTTTCTAGGAGGGTCCTGAACCTCTACATGTGGTTCCACTCCCTACATCAGCATTTCCCTCTGAGAGCTGTGCCCTCAGAGCTGGGGCTGCTCTCTAATCCTGCTTGAGCCTCATTTCCAAGTGATTCTCTAGCCTTATAACATTCTGCTTTCCAGGCTCCCCATCAGGCGGTGATTGCATGTACTCCAAGTAGCCTCGTGCTGAGAATCCATCTGCAAGTGCACTGATCAGTCTGTAAAGAAGGACCGGGCGCCGGCCCCATATACCGAGGGTGGCGGGTTCAAACCCAGCCCCAGCCAAACTGCAACAAAAAAATAGCTGGGCGTTGTGGCGGGCGCCTGTAGTCCCAGCTACTCGGGAGGCTGAGGCAAGAGAATTGCCTAAGCCCAGGAGTTGGAGATTGTTGTGAGCAGTGTGATACCACAACACTCTACCCGCGGTCAGCAAAGCGAGACTCTGTCTCTACATTAAAAAAAAAAAAAAAAAAGAAGGACCAGGTGACCCCCTGTGGGGTGGCTGGAGAGGGAAGGGGGCTGTATTGAAGGAGTGGAGAGGACTGTGATGTGAGCCAGCTTTAGAAGTAAAATGGCAAGTGGTTGAAATCTGGTGTGCTTGGTTGATGGAAAAACTTGCCCTGGGATGTGTGTTGATGAACAGACGAAGGGCAGTGCGTGAGCAGGGCTAATATTAATCCAGATACAGCATATGACGATCCTGGACCTGGGAGATACCTAGTAAATAAGGGTGGCTGTTTGTGGTAAGCTCCTATCTGATACCTGATAAAAACTACATTTAATCCTCCAGAATAAATCAGCAAACCTCTCCCAGTGCTTAAAGACACTGTGTCAGGGTACAACCTTTGATACCACAGTGCCCAGGCTGTAGTCTGTAGATTCTGGTTTGAACATGACTTGAATCATTTACTCTGCGACCCCGGAGGAGTTAAGGAACCTTTCTAAGCTTCCTGTAAAAGGGGATTAATGATAGGGCCCCCTTCCTAAGGTTGCAGGGAAGAGGAACTGAGATAATTCATATAAAGCAGACAGCTTAGCACCTAGCAATCAACTTTAAAATAACAGTGGTAAACAGCAGTGAGAAGTTAAAATCCAGAGTATCTAAGAATGTACATTTATTGATCCCTCCCCCTCTCCATGAAAAACTTCTGGGCTTTAATTAAATTTCCTTAATTACCCTGTGTCAAATTATACCAGGAGAACTGAGACTATAATTGAGATGAGTCAGTTTCTTGTTTTCAGGTAAAGTGCTGTCAAGACATCCCTGCCTTCCCCACCCATCAGGTGTTCCCATTTCCACTTGAGGGATTATAGCCACGTCTGCTTGTATCTGCGTTCTTACCTGGCTTGGGGCCTAGAGAGTAAAAAGGCGGTAGAAACAAAATATGCTATGTAATGTTAACCTGATGAGGAGGAAAACATCAAGGGAGCTGAAGGAAGAGAGGGCAGCTGTTCTTAAAACGGTGGGTTAATAAACATCCCTCGTGTCCCTGCCTAGTCAGCACCCACAGGGAGGCTGGTACAGGGCTTCACCCCCAGTGGATTCTGGTAAATATGTTGCTTGTCCACTTGTGATGACTTTTAAACATTTTATACTTATGCTCATTCAAAAGCACATAGATTATCCTAGAAAGGCTTTTATTTATTTATTTATGTATTTATTTGGTGGCTAGAAATGATAGGATTTAAGAACATAGAAAAAAGAAATAGTAGTTTGCAATTAAGTCTGGAAACATATTTTAGTATGCAACAGGACTCCTTCATAGCCGTGTGTATACCTCTCTTAAGAGCTTTCCATGTGATTTGAAAATTCCAAGCACAGTTTTAAAAATATGTAACAGAGCAACATAAAACTGTTTTTCCACTGTGTTATTACAGAAGGAACTCTTGTGAGAACTTTTCTAGTTATTATAGACCTAAAGGTAATGTAAGAAACTGATTTTGGTGTTATACATGTATTTATGCTAAATTTCTTTTCAATTACTATAAAGTATTTTAGGTTTTATTCCATTTATACACATCCATATGAAGTCAATAAAAAAAAATAGTACAAAGTGAGCAAGGACAGTTGGTTTCCATGATGCTTGTCAGAAGTGAGACATCCAGTTGCTTTAAAAACTTTAGTTTTTGGCCGGGGCTGGGTTTGAACCCGCCACCTCTGGCGTATGGGACCGGCACCCTACTCCTTGAGCCACAGGCGCCACCCTGCTTTAAGAACTTTAAAACGTTGATGCTAATCCTGTTTCTTAATACCTTGTTTCTATCAGATTATGACTCTCAGTTCATAAATGCTTTTTGCTTAAATCTTTGGGGGAGAACCAAATAAAGATTCCCAGTTGTCTTCAAAGAAAGATGTACTTCTCTTTCTAGTCAACGTTTCTGTTTGTAACAAGTCCTGTTCCCCATCCTCTCTCCACCATTCTTCTGGGGAGAGTGGCCAACCCCACCCTTGTAGACCTGGCCTTCCCCTCCTGGCCTGCAACTCCCCCTCTGCCAGGAGGGAAACAATAGACGGGCCCAGCCGGCACATGTATCATCTGTCACAGCTTAACCAGAGGCCATGCCTGGCATTCTTTACTGATGGTTCGTGTATTGCAAGTATTACAGAAGGTAAATGAGGCCGAAACCTCCCGATTTTGTATTCTCTTACTCAAACATCTGAGCCATCAACAGACTTCCACATGCCACTAGTAAGATCACCTGTCTCATAAATTAAGAAAACTCTGAAATGAAAACTGACAGCGTATCAGCTACAGGAGCTGCTTTTAACTCCCCCCCCCCCATTCCCCTACCGCCCCCCTTGTATTAGCTCATCAACTGCCTTCATGTTAGAGTTGAGTACTTTGGATCTTTGCTTCTCTATTCTTGTGATGCTTTACTATGAAGAATGTCTTCCACTGCTTTTAACTTTTATTCAGGGTACCAGAGCCCCCTCCCTTTCACTTTCCCCTTCTTTCTCTTTTATTCATTTTATTCCTCATTTTATTCCCCCTCCTGCTTCCTGAGGATATTGGCAGAAGTTCTAGATTTTCAGCCTGGTTCTCTGGGGCCGGGGTCTACGTTATGTAGACTCATGGAAAACACGACCCCCACAATGAGAGTGTTTGTTCCCAGGTTGGGGCAGTGGCCAGAGACCCCCCAGCTCCTATTTCTTTGGCTGCCTCTCCCTGGAAGTGCATAGAAAAAGAAGACAAAAGAGATTAACTTGAAGATTAACCCTCTGAGGCTTTATGTGCTGGCTACAGCAGGAAATTTTGCTATCAACCCTGGGCAGTGGCTTATTTGGAAAAGATAACATGTTTTCAAGTTTAAAAAAAAACAAAACCTTTCTATACTCTTACAGTACTTTGTAAGTTATTCTTACACTATTTAAATACATGGCTGTCATGTGACTTATTTTGTTTCCGTGTTTTCTTCCCGTGCTCTCTTGTGAGCCCCCGAAGCAGCGGTTCTCAACCTGTGGGTCAAGACCCACAGGAACTGTATTAAAGGGCCGTGGCCTTAGGAAGGTTGAGAAGGTCATCAGGGATGACCCTTCAGCATTTCTGAATGCCCCTTGCCCTTCACACAGTTCCTGGCACATAGATGTGCCCCCCACAAACATAACCTATATTAATTAAATACTTTATTATAAAGCTATTAAATGAGTTCAATGCAACCATTATAGAGAATTAGAAGAAACCACACTTACATATAGGAATTATGTATATTTACATAGAGGGTAGAAAAGATAAAATTGTGAACAAGTGTAGAGTGGTGCTTTGGGCAGATGTAATGGCTGCCCTAGAAGGTAGCCAAGGAGCACAGGTGCCCCGTTGTCAGCCAGAGTCAGCCCTGGGGGGTGAGGAAGAAGGAAAGATGGCTGGGGAGAGGGGATGTTTTCACCTTCTGTACTGTGACTTGGGAGCAGTTTGTTTTCTACAACATCAAATGACACTGGATGTGTGGATGCATCTGCCCTGGCTCTCGGGACTGGCAGTGCCCCCGCCAGGCTTCCCGGGAGCAGGGGCTCACCCTCTGTCCTCTCCGAGCTCACCAGGGTGGCTAGTTTTTCCCCTCTATGACTCTGGACATACTCTTCCCACCATCTCCCTCCTGAAATCTGTAACCTGTTCTTGGACAGATGGACGAGTGAGTCCATCCTTCCTCCCTGCTCCCGTGTCTCCCCCGCTTACCGCCCACCCCACTCTCCTTCCTTCGCTTACTGTCGCTAGCCTCTTTTCTCTGTGTCTAAACTAGTCATCCTTGGCGACAGCCCCACCCTCACCCCTGCTATAGGTCTGCTCCTCTCCCTAGGAACTGACGGCTTCCATCTTTGCCTGCTGCCCCTTAGGTCCCATGGCCAAAGCACTGTGCAGTACTGATCTGTTCACACTTGGCTCTCCCACTAGGCCAGGAGCCTCCTGGGGGAAGGGATCATGTTTTATTCATTTTTTAAATTTCTAGCTTGTAAAACAGATCCTAGCACACGTTCTTATGTTCTCAAAAAGAAGGGAAGGAGAGTTTCTATGAACGAATGTGCTTTTAAACCGTAAATTGATATATGAACCTAAGTTATTCTAATGTCAGAGGCATCCCAATGTAACACGTGAAATTTGGAAGGCAAGTTTTTGGATAAACAGATGACTACTTTCTGGAAAAGGTGGTGGGTTTGGAAAAACAGAAAAAGACACTTCCTTAGAAACAAAAACAAACAAGAAATCTTAAGAGTCTTATCAAAGGGCTCGGCATTTAGAACCATAACAACAGAAGCTAGACCAAAAAGAGTGACCCCTAAAACCACCAGGTGGAATTTTGAAATATGAGTGAGAGGATGTAGGAGCGGGACCTTGTACGTTTTGTATCTACAACAGGTATGAGCAAGAAAAGGTAGAAAGGATATGAAGTGTGTTATAATTAAAATAACTCTTGGGTGGCGCCTGTGGCTCAGTGAGTAGGGCGCCAACCACATATACCGAGGGTGGCGGGTTCAAACCCAGCCCCGGCTGAACTGCAACCAAAAAATAGCCGGGCGTTGTGGTGGCGCCTGTAATCCCAGCTACTTGGGAGGCTGAGGCAGGAGAATCGCGGAAGCCCAAGAGCTAGAGGTTGCTGTGAGTCCTGTGATTTCATGGCACTCTACTGAGGGCGGTAAAGTGAGACTCTGTCTCTACAAAAAAAAAAAAAAAAACAACTCTTTTTCATTATGGCTCATCTTCCTTATATTAAATAGGTTATAAATTTAAAACATTTTATTTATTTTTTGAGACAGAGTCCCACTCTCACTCTGTCTCCCTGGGTAGCATGCCATGGCATCATTGCTCATAGTAACCTCTAATACTTGGGCTTGAGCAATCCTCTTGCTGACGCCTCCCAAGTAGCTAGGAATACAGGTGCCTGCCACAACACCCAGCTAGTTTTTCTATTTTTAGTAGAGATGGGGTCTCACTCTTGCTCAGGCTGGTCTGGAACTTCTGAGCTCAGGCAATCCAACAGCCCTGGCCTCCTGGAGTGCTAGGATTATAGGCATGAGCCATTGTGGCTGGCCAGTTTTAAAATATGTTACCAGAGGAAGAAGGGAGAGTCCTTTCAGGGCATCTTCTAGAAACAAGGCAATCTACCGAGGGTGCTGGATTTGCCTTCTGTCTCGGCTCTCGTTAAAGAAAGAACTTTCTATGATGTTCTTTCTGAAGGATCCCCGATGGATGTTTATCTAAACCAGGGTCTCAAGCTGTCTAGAGTGAGGGACTAGTGTGTGAGTGTGTGTGTTTTCTTCAGGTCTGTCACACACTGATTCTTTTATAAAATACAATGAAGAATTTTAAAAAATACTAGGAAAACCAAACAGAAAAGAATAAGATGTGCAAAATGCAATAAAATGTATTATTAGCTTCAGCAGATATTAAGTTATTCTTAATAACTTAGTCAAGCTCTACTGTAACAGCTCCTATGTGCTGACTTCCCGTATCTGTCCTCATCCGGAGGTAGATGCTCCTGAGCAAACAGTTTGCAGACTGGCTCCTGTCCATATAACACACTTTAGATGGCACCAGGTTAGACTCCATCGGAGATATTCAATATTGGACGGTATAAGGAAAGAAAAAGTTCATGAGCGGAAGACACTCACATGCAAATCTCATAATGGTGGAAATCTTCAGGACATAAACTTATTAGAAAATAAATATTCCAGGGGCAATTTTAGATTGCAAAGTAGAAAGTCATTTGAATGCTGAAAATCGTTTTTTGTTTTGTTTTTTTTTTTTAATGTCTCCCTGCTTCCCTCCCTCCTTCCCCAAAGTAGAGTGAATTCTTTGATCTTCTTGGAGGAATAATTTTCATTGCAAAAGTTTTAAATTGATCCTTCATTATTTACAGGGGTAGCTATAGGTGCTGACGTGAAGGCCATAAAATTAATAAGCAGTGTGGCAGGCTCTAATACATTTCATTGGTACCCTTTCTTTGTCATTTTGAGCCTGGAATGAACTGTTATTATCACTGGGCTGCAAACCTCTCATTTTGGCTACAGATGATTGTGGCTGCTAATATAGTGAATGGTACAGTAGTTTTCAGTTAGCTGGTTTGGGGTCAAAGTATCATATTTAAAAGACTTATTTATGATCAGTTGGGAACAAGTTATGGCCATACGACTTTGATCTGTTTTCTAAAGTGGCCTACAAAAATTTGGACTCCTAACAATCTAGTTTCTCAACAATTTCTGAAAATAAGCAGCTTGTAAAATCTAGTTTCTCTACCATAGACTTTGAGGGTTTTGAAACTCCTTCAGTTGGAGACGGGCCATCATTTGTTGGAAGCAGGCCATGGTTCTTTGTCTCTAACCCCAGATGAAATTCTTTAAGCCCCTTAACTAAATCTTTCTCTCACATGAAGAATTTAGTATCAGGTTTCTGCAAGTGACCAGGCTTTGCACTCGAAGTGAGAAAAGGGATTGTTCATTCTTTCTTAAGCCTCACTGCAGAAGCCTCCAAGGCCAGCCAAGGGGATATGGGGTGCATCCGTCACCCTGCCCCACCTCTGTCTTCCAGGGTGGTGCGGACCATGCCCATCGGGATCCTTCTGTTTCACTTTCTTAATTTTGTCTATTGTGTATCCTTTTAAAGTGTCTGGCAAAGTCTTCAACTACTATCAAATGTAAGCATTCAATGCCTGGGCATGGTAGCTCACGCCTGTAATCCTAACGCTCTGGGAGGCCAAGGCGGGTGGATTGTTCGAAACCAACCTGAGCAAGAGCAAGATCCCTTATCTACTTAAAAAAAAAAAAAAAAGAACTGGGTGTTGTGGCAAGTACCTGTAGTCCCAGCTACTTGGGAGGCTGAGGCAGGAGGATGGCTTGAATCCAAGAGTTTGAGGTTGCTGTGAGCTATGATGCTACAGCACTCTACCCAGAGCGACAGAGTGAGACTCTGTCTCAAAAAAAAAAAAAATCATTCAACACAAGTTGACCGTGAGTCCATCCTTTTATACCATGTGTAATTTAACAGAAATATCAATGAATACCTTTCCTTTTTCCCCCGGGGAGTGTATTACTTCAGTTGTAGCCACATTTAGCTTTTTCTATTTCAGCATTAGCAGGTACTTAAGGTCCTTAAGATTATTCCATTTACAATAGTAAGATTAGGCCCAGATATGTGAGGTTTTAGTGACAACTACCCGTACACCCTGTAAATCTAGTTTCTTATTGAGATGACCACTTTCTTAAGAAGAAAAGCTGTTACCACAAAGCTTGTTTAAAAAAATAATGAACAGGGTGGCACCTGTGGCTCAGTGAGTAGGGCACTGGCCCCATATAGCAAGGGTGGTGGGTTCAAACCCAGCCCTGGCCAAACTGCAACAAAAAATAGCTGGGCATTGTGGCGGGCGCCTGTAGTCCCGGCTACCCGGGAGAGTGAGGCAAGGAGCTAAAGGTTGCTTTGAGCTGTGATGCGACCGCACTCACAGGTTGACAAAGTGAGACTCTGTCTTTAAAAAAAGAATATTGGTTCGTGCAAGACAATGATTTTGGTATAAAAGGGCTTGAATGAGCCCTTGATGCAAACTGTGAAACGTGCTACTTGTGAAAGGAAACGCCAGCACCCTGCCTGTGTTCACTGAGGAGTGTGAAGAGCGTGAGAGCAAGAAGGTGGATTATTAAAACGTGTAAGAAACAAATCTCTGATGGTTCTTGAATTTCCGCTCCTTTCGCTGGCTGCATCTCCACATGATCGTGTTTGGTGTTTGCTGTTGGCCGTTGGAATGCAGCAGTGGGGCTGGGATTTCCGTGGCCTGGCTGGCTCTCACAGGGTTGCTTCCTCCGAATGCCTGGCTCGCCAGGTTGCGTTTGGTAGGCAGCCATGCTGCGCCCTTCAGCCAGGCCAGGGGACTGTATTTTTTATTTTACGTTATTTCAGCTGTTTTCACTTTTTCCTTTATTGTCTTCTTGCCTCCTACGGAGTCCCCCAAGCCTTGCTGGGGTAAGGGGCCCACTCAGTTATGAACTCTTCAGCACATGGGCAGGAGGCCGCTCTCCCCCCTCTCAGTGGTGCAAATAGCTTCTCAGCCACGTCGCTTTAACCCACTGGGGGTTTGAAACCACATTAGATATGTTTCGGAGCCGGTTCTCTGTTAACACCTATAAAATCATTTCAGAGTTTTCCATGGTTCATTAACATAGCCTGTTAGCATAAGTGAATTATGTGCTTACTTTTTAAAAATACTCTTTTTCCCCAAATAAATCAGTATTTAAGGAGAAATTTGATTCTACATTTTAACAACTTTTCTAACTTAAAGATTATGTTGAAAACAATTCTGTCCTATTTCAGAATTTTTATTTCTGGTTTTCCTTTGTACGAATTTTAGAGTAGTTTTTTACCATATAAATAACTCAAGGAAACAGTAGACGACGTTGTCAGGCCGAAACTCTGACAGTATCAGAGCGAGGGGCCTTCCCTTATCAGCCATCAAGGGAAGCTCTAAACAGGGGTGTCCAACCTTTTTTCTTTTCTGCCACACATTGGAAGAAGAGGACTTGTCTTGGGCCACACAGTAAGTACACAAACGGTAACAAAAGCTGGTGAGCAAAAGAAAGGGTCCATGCATACTACTTGCAGTATCTGATACTGACACCACAGATAAGCAAAACAGGCCTCAATCTGCATGTGGCCTGGAGGCCTCAGGTTGGACACCCTTGCAAGTCTAATACATTTGGGGAGTAGAAGGATTACACCACAGTCTTTCTCCTTATTAAAACTCCCTGTTCTATAAATAGGTAAGTATTATATTCATCGATAAGAAAGCAAATCATCAATGAGTTATGAGTACATGAGTATAATAGTTACTTGAAGCAGATGTGAAAGATTCATGTAGAATAATGAAAGATGACTTCTAAAAGAACGGAAGTATTTAAAGCATCCTTCTCGTTGATTTTACAGGATTACCTTGACTGTATCAGGGACCAAACAAAACTTCCCCTGGGGACTGAAGAAAGATTAGCCCTTTTTGGAAACATACAAGATATCTATCACTTTAATAGGTAAGTAAATATACAAAAGACTGGGCCAGGCGTGGTGGTGGTGGCTCATACCTGTAATATCCTAGTGCTTCAGGAGGCCGAAGTGGGAGGATTGCCTGAGACCAGCCTCGGCACAATAGAAAGACCCCATCTCTTAAAAAAAAAAAATGTAAAAACTAGCTGGGTGTAGTGGTGAACACCCATCGTCCCAGCTACTCGGGAGGCTGGGGTGAAAGATCACTTGAGCCTAAGAGTTTGAGGTTGTGTGAGCTATGATGATGCCACTGCACTCTAGCTGGGACAACTGAGAAAGTCCCTATCTCTTAAAAAAATTATTATTCTCACAAAGAACATGGTGAACTTTTCTGAAGTGAATGTGGCCTAAGAAAACGTTACCCATAATCCCTGATTTAGCTTCATAAATTTTTGTGGGCTGTGGTGCCATGAAATTTTCTACCTAGAAGCATCCTTGTCGTCCTCTGAGTCTCACATTTATTCAGTAGTCTCTCCCTTTCCATCCTCCTGGCTCAGAAGAGACCTATTTGGCCTAGCAGGGCACTACAGGACAGGAACAGGACATCTAAAAGTACAAGCTTGTTTGGTCTCCTGCAGCCCCAGCTAACACAAGATTTCTCTGTTTTCCTCTGCCTGGGAAGTGGCCAGACATGGTAACACACAATAAATACTTGGTCATAACACATAAGATGTAATTAATTAATGACTTAAAATAATCCAAATATTAAGTATTTCCCATGGCAACAGGTACTAGACTAGGAAATTTAATAGTGAACATGACAGACAAGGAACTGAAAGGTATGGGAGCAGGTAAATAAGTGATTATAATACATTGATACTGCTTAGAAGGCCAGTTAGTAGGCAGGGTAGGGGCGCAGGTGCCACTGCTCAGAGATGGGGGTCTGCACCCCAGCGAAGCCAGGTGTGTGTCTAGGCCGAGTGTCTGTTTAACTCCCTCATGTCAAATCTTTGCTCACCGCTGCTTTTTCACTGAGGCATACACACATACAACTTTCTTCCTCTATTTTTTCTTTGCCTCGTGCCATTTATCAGTTTCTAACATGCTGTGTGCTTGACTCTTCTGTCGTGTCTACTGTTTCCCCCACCCCACTCACAAAATGCTGTATGTGAACAGGAACTATTGTGTTACTGCTCAGTGTCTGGCCCATAGGAGATACTCCAACTTGTGTTGAATGAAAGAATGGAAATAATAGGAAAATCCACCTCATGTGGTTATTGTGAAGCTTCCGTGAGCTGATAGCACCCAAAGTGCCAGCTCAGGATAAGCACCAAGATATTAACCAGCAATGATCTTGACGTTGTTCTCAATAAAATTCTACAATGCCCTGTTGTTTTGTGACTTAACTGTAATGTAAGATAAATCCTACCCATCTTGGCTTTTTAACATTGGTGAATGTGAGCTCCTTGAGAGAAGGATCCTTTGCCCGGCTTGAATCCCTAAGCCCCAGCACAGCCTGACACGTTAACTTGAATGAATTCATCCTCTCATTCAGAGAGCCCAGGATGTAAGAAATGCCAGTGTGAAGACAGGATTTTTGTCTCCTTTCATCTAGTAGACTTTGGAAGACAGTTCATACATTCTGATGAGGGTTTCTCAACCTGGGCTGCACACTGGGATCACCTGGGAAGCTTTTTAAAAAAATACAATGGTTAGGGCGGCACCTGTGGCTCAAGGAGTAGGGTGCCGGTCCCACATGCCGGAGGTGGCAGGTTCAAACCCATCCCCAGCCAAAAACACACACACACACACGAAAAAAAAAAATACAATGGCTAGCTCCTACATCCAGGTATTCTGACCCTCAGGTGTTTGTAATATGCAACCAGGGCTGAGAAACACAGTCTAGTAAGAAAGTAGAGAAAAGGCATAGACTGAAGTAGAGAATCCAGATCTGTACATTGATTGGTGATGTGTGGGTAGAAAAGCAGCCCGTTTAGCAGAGGCTGACGATAAAATCCTGCGAGCCCCTGCCTGGCTTCTCCTTCTAGAGCCCACTAATGGCCCTGTAACCCAGAGAGAGGCAGAGGGCTTTTGTGGTCTGGCTGGAAGCTGATGGTGATGTGTATTTATAGAGGGCTAACTCCATGCCAGAGGCCCTAGAGCTTTAGATGCGCTATCACTTTATACAAATCATCTGGACCTGACGCCAAACCTCAGGCCTTTAGCCCTGTGCCCTCCTGCCAGAGCAGAGCCCAGCTTTTCAGGCCATGGTTCGTGAAGCTTATCCCAGACGGGTTTTTTGCTGCCTGCTGTTTAAATCTTCATGTGTTTCCTAATTTAAAGATAGAGTAGCATGAGTTAGCAAAAGACCTTTGCAGTCTGCCCCATCTGCAGAAGATGGATGACGGAAAAGACTTTTCCGTTCCTGAATCAATTCTCTGTTCTTTTCTACTTGATGTTCATTGAACCTGAAAGTCATGTCTAAAATAACCTGAAGCAAGGGAATGAGTACCCTGTTGATAATGTGAGGTGTCAGGATAATGGCAGAATTACAAGGAATTGTGTTCATGCCTGTCCCTTCTATTGATCACACTGGCATATTCCCTATAAAGGCATCATCTCATTTAATCCTCTTAACAGCTCTGGGAGGTAGAAAGGATGCATACATATATACACGCATATATGAGGTAGGACAATAAGTTTGCAAACTCATTATAAAAAGTACTACATATCTCAGAGCTGAATATCACTGTGGTCACCTTCAAAGTACTCCCCCTGGGAAGCTATGCACCAACCCCAGAACCTAGTCCACCTATTAAAGCAGTTTTGGAGGCCGGACACACTGGCTCATGGCTGTAATCCTACCACTCTGGGAGGCCGAGGCAGGTAGATCTCCTGAGCTTAGGAGTTTGACACCACTCTGAAGAAGAGCAAGACCCCGTCTCTACTAAAAATAGAAATACTAGTCAGGCGTTGTGGTGGGCACTTATAGTCCCAGCTACTTGGGAGGCTGAGGCAGGAGGATCACTATAGCCCAGGAGTTTGAAGTTGCCATGAGCTATGACTCCACGGCACTCAACCTCAGAGCAACTGAATAAGACTTTGTCTCAAAAAAAAAGGGGGGGGCAATTTTGGAACTCTTTCTCTGGAATGGCCATCAGAGCAATCATACAAGGGCTGACAAGGAAGTTCAAAAACTCATCCTAGAAAATAGGGACTGGCACTGGTGTTGGTGCTTCCCAAGGGGAATACTTCAAGGGTGATGGTTGTGATATTCAGCAATAAGATATATAGCACTTTTTCTAGGACGAATTCACTAATTGTCCAACCTTGCACATATACTATATACACACACACAAGGTGGCCATAAAGTTTGTGTGCAATTTAATATACAATTTGAAATTGCACAGAAACTGTTTTATAGATGAGAAATCAATCTGACAGTATAGATAGTCCTCTGTGTAAGGACATAGATCTAGAATAGAACTAGATGAAAATCTAGTCTATTTTGAACACTAGTTTTGTTAAATCTCTAGCGTTTTGTCTGTCTTCTTTTTTATTTCCTTCTCTTAAACCTAGAATCTAAATTTGGAGCCCATATGTATTTGTTACTATTATAGTTGGTTAAGAGCATTTATGTGACTCCATGTTAATACTGCTTATGATCCTTACATCAATTGATTTCAAAGATACAGCTATCTGGCCAACCTATGGTTGGGACTTGAAATAATTCTTAAAGTTTCTATTAGTGAAGGACCAGGTTTTTCCACATAATAATATCGTGGCCAACTAGGCAAGACTTAAATCGCTAAAATTAAAAGGGGCAAAAAGAAATGGTTTTATGCTGGCCTGAAAACTTCAGCTGACTATATTTTTTTCTTTTTTTACCAGATTTCTAAAATACGAAAAGCCATAAAATAATGTTAAAAACCCATGAACCACCTCCAGCCCTGTCAAAGCCTTTCTTTGTGCTATATGTGCTTTAGAAATTTTTTGAAACTTAAAAATATTACCCATAACATTGAAGCCACTTATAAACTCTTTCCCAAATACATTCTGCTCTGTGGAGAATGATATACTGTCCCTTGGGGACAGGGAAGAGAAAGGGGAATCTGAAATTGAAAGTGGCTGCCAATTTCTGTGGTGTAAATATCCCCATCACAGCAGATTTCAAGGTTCTAACACAACTGAACATGGAATTCATAAGACGTGCAGAATTTGCTCAGACAAACCAGTATAATCTGGCTTAGCACAACACTGTACTATAACTGCTAAACAAGGGTTGGTGTTTCATTCCCAAGCATGGTTCTGTTGCCTTAATTATGTATTTATTTAAAATATGTAACATTCTTTCACTTATTTCTAACATGGTGCAAATGACATCAGATTGTTTTTACTCAGCATTGTTTCTGAGGTTCATGTCTCTAGTTCATTGAACTGCTGTGTAATAGCATCTTCTTTGCCACTTTGATTTCTGCTGTGATTTTTCTGGCACATATGTATTCCTTGTTTTTCTGTTAGGATGTTTCTTACTATATAGGCACTCCTGATGAATTGTGGCTGGTGATCTTTGTGCACTATGTGACTTGCAAATATCTCCTAGTAGGAGATGTATCTTTTAGCTTTAATTACAATTTTTTTGAGAAGTTTGTTATACTTTTTATAGTATATAGATTTTGCATTTTACAAATATTCTAGGCTTGGCGCCTGTAGCTCAAGCAGCTAGGGCGCCAGCCACATACACCAAAGGTGGTGGGTTCAAGCCCAGGCTGGGCCTGCCAAACAACAATGACAACTACAACCAAAAAATAGCTGAACGTTGTGGCAGGCACCTGTAGTCAGCTACTTGAGAGACTGAGGCAAGAGAATTGCTTAAGCCCAAGAGTTGGAGGTTGCTGTGAGCTGTGACATCACAGCACTCTACAGAGGATGATATAGTGAGACTGTCTCAAAAAAAAAAAAAAAGTCTAATTTCAAGTCATAATATAGTATTTTTTTCAAAAAGTCTTAAAATTTTGCCTTTCACATTTTGTCCTTTATCTGCCTAATATTGATGAAAGTATTGTATACAGTAGGAGATCCAAATTCTTATTTTCATATGACTACCCAGGAGTCACCACTGCTGATTGTAAAGTACACCCTCTCCATTCTGATTTATATTTCCACCTTCCTTGCATGCCCCATCTACATGGATGTGTGGGTCTGTTTCTGGGCTCTTTGTTCTTGTTCATTGGCTATTGATCCATCCTTCCCCTCCACAGCACTGTCTTGGTTTTTTAAGACCACATTGCTCTCAGTACTGACTTAGCTTTTCTCAAGTCTACATTATCAAGTGATTTTTTTAATGAGGACCATAGATGTTTTTTAAAATTTCAGATTAATATGAAGATAGGTGTAACTAGGTTACACAGTTTGAATTTTTTTTTTTCGAGACAGTCTCAAGCCATCACTATAGGTAGAGTACCATGGCCTTATAGCTCACAGCAACCTCTAACTCTTAGGCTCAAGTGATCCTCTTGCCTCAGTTTTTCTATTTTTAGTAGAGATGGGGTCTTGCTTTTTCCTCAGGCTGGTCTCAAACGCGTGAGCTCAAGCTATCCACCCACCTTGGCCTCCCAGAGTACTAGGATTACAGGTGTGAGCCATTGTGCCCAACCACAGTTGGCATTTGTGAGGTTAATGTCCTAGTTGTAATTGTGTCCTTCACCTAATTCCTGTGCCGCTTACCCATGCATTGTACCCGTTGGGTGGAAACTTACCAAACCCCTTCTTCTACCAACTTGAATTTGAGTTTTTCTCTCATGGGAGCCTACAGTTGTTAATCTACTAGTCTCAATTTAGTGCTGAGTCTATGTGATGCTTCTTTTCCCATTCCTGTGATACTTAGTTTAGGAGACTCTTCTCCAGACCCATCAAGGTTGTTCAAAAGATACAAAATCTCCACCTTTTTACGGCTGAATAGTATTCCATGATATGCATATACCACAGTTTATTTGTCCATTTATGTGTTGATGGGCACTTGGGTAGTTTCCACATCTTTGATTGTGAATTGAGCTGCTATAAACATTCAAGTGCGAATGTCTTTATGGTAAAATGTTTTTTTTTTTCTTTTGGGTAGATACGTAGTAATGAGATTACAGGATCAAATGATAGGTCTACTTTTAGCTCTTTGAGGAATCCTGTACATCTTTCCATAGTGGCTGTACTAGTTTGCATTTCCACCCAAAGTGCACGAGTGTTTTCTTTTCTCCACACTCACCAGCATCTGTTGCTTTGAGACCTTGTGATATGGACCTTTAGGGGTTAGGTGATATCTCAGAATGGTTTTCATTTGCATATCTCTGATAATTAGAAACAATGAACATATTTTCATGTGTTTATTAGCCATTTGTCTCTCCTCATGGGAAAAGTTTCTATTCGTGTCTCTTGCCCAGATTTTAATGGGGTGGTTTGCTTTTCTCTTGCTGATTTGCATAATTTTTTTTTTTTATTGGTTAAGTTCCTTAAAGTACTCTGTTGAGATTTTTATTGGAATTCCAATAAATTTATAGATTTTTATCAGAATCGATACATTTACAATATTGTCGTCTTATGGATAAATAGCTCTCCAAAAAAACTTTAAGTGTCCTTTAATAATATTTTATAATTTTATCTGTTATTTTTATACATATAAACTTGAAAACTTTATTCCTAAATACCCTTTGATGTTATTTTGACTAGAACGTCTTTTTCTATTTTTTTAATTATTCTCATCTAGGAATACTTTTTACTTTTTTACATGTTGATACTATCTCAAACTAACTTTCTAAACTTTCCCACTAGTTCTAATATAGTAGTGTATGAATTCTCTTGATTTCTATGTAGGCAATGATATTCAAAACATGAGCAGAGTTTATCTTCTTTTGCAGTTTTTCTACCCTTGTGTCTTTTTCTTATTGCTTGTCTTCTTATACCATGTTGTTCTTGATGTTGGCATCCTTATCTGGTTGACATTAGCAGAAATGTTTTACCCTTAAGTATAATATTTGCTGGGGATTTAGATAAACACTTTTCACTTTTTCCTATTTTGCTAAAATTTTATTGTGAACGCTTTGAATATCAAATTTTATTCTTTTTGATAGCCAAATCTCTCTCTCTCATAACCACTATGATAGCCTAGAAGTTTAAGTCTGTAATTTGATGCCTGGAGTAAGTCACCAAATGATCAAGAAAAACTGAGTTAGTCAATATGAACCAGCCCCTATACATTGCAAAATAATTTTTTTACTGTCCACCAAAGAAGTGCCAACTTAAAAAAAATTAAGTATCCCCCTTTTGGAATAGAGAAAAGCTACTTAAACTATAATTTGGATCTTAAGAATGTAGAGTAAGGAAATGAAAACCATTCGTCCATATTGAATGTCTGTATTTAAAATTGTAGTTTTTTTAGCAGATTAAAATCATACATGCACTTTCTCTTTCCCAAAAGATCAGAGTAAAAATTTCCTTTTTCCTTTAATTCTTGTTTTTTTTTTTTTTTGTTTTTTTTTTTTGTGGCAGTTTTTGGCCGGGGCTGGGTTTGAACCTGCCACCTCTGGCATATGGGGCTGGTGCCCTACTTCGTTGAGCCACAGGTGCTGCCCCTCCTTCAATTCTTTATTCAGTATACCTGCATTGAGTCATTGCTATGTGTGAAGCCCTGAACTAGGTCTAACAGCATGAAGATGAATGACATCATTGTACAGCAGAAGAAGGACGTCACATGATCAAGGAAGGAGCAGAATGCTTTGGGAATTCTGAGGAATGTGTAATTAATGTTGTCTGAAGGGCTAGTGAAAGCTTTTCAGAGCAAATAACTTATGTCTGAAAACAAAACATTATTTGGGTCATGCTTTCTTTTCCCCTTGAAATGTGATTTAGAGAGTGAATCATCAGATACCTACAGCAACAAGGCAAACGGAGGTGGAACAGTTTTACTTTTTAGTGCACTTTCATACCACCAAAATGTCTTAACTTCTGCACAAGGAGAAATGTTTTGACCCGCAGATTTTTTTCAAGGGGACTTTTTCAGGCCAGAGCTAATGCATGAGTGAAATTAATGGGACATTTTCTGTTCCCACATACACATGGATCTCTGCAGATGCGGCAAGTTAAAGTGCCAGCTGACCTAGTTAGACAGCAGGAAAGGGGAGTACTGTTTAAAGTCTACTGCAGCCCCGAAGAGGAAAATCCCCATCCCCAATCTCTCCCACTGGAAAGCAATAGAATATTCAAGGTCATAATACAATTCCTGCCATCAAGTTCACATCAAGGGTCAGGAAATTTTCACATGGAACATGTTCTGTAAAAGAGAAAAGGGTCTCTTCTAATCACCCACCCACAAAAGAGAGCTGAGCTCAATTTCATAATTTTTTTCATGGTCCTACTCAAAAGGGGGAAATATTTAAAATAATTACTCAAGGAAAAGACAGTGAAATACCTAAATCCTAAAAGCAAGATGGTTTAGTCTTTTTATTTATTTATTTTTGAGCCGGAGTCTTACTCTGTCCCCCAAATTGAGTGCTATGGCATCACAGCTCACAGCAACCTCAAACTCTTGGGCTCAAGCTGATCCTCTTGCCTCAGCCTCCAAGTAGCTGGGACTACGGGCACGCACCACAATGCCTGGCTAGCTTTTCTATTTTTAGTGGAGACAGAGTGTTGCTCTTGCTTAGGCTGGTCTTGAACTCCTGAGCTCAAGTGACTCACCCACCTCAGCCTCCCAAAGTGCTAGGATTGCAGGTGTGAGCCACTGCACCCCGCAACTAATTCTATTTTTAGCTTTGAGTACAAAGCGCTTCCCTGAGCTGTTCTTCCTCTGCTGTGTGCGCAGGTGCACAGGAGGAAGACCGGTGCAGGGCGAAACCTGCAGTCGCTAGCCTGTCAGGCCGGCACTGGAGGATAGTCCTATTTCTGGTATTTGAGTCTTCTCAGCGGCTGATGCTCCATGTTCAGGCCCTCTACTGTGCTCCCGTGGTACTTATCTCTACAGCTGATTGTTTTCCTACACCCCCCACATTCAGCTGCTCACTGACCTCCTCCCACAATGGCTTCCTTTGTATACTTCACACAAGAACGCATCAAGCTCATTCTGTCCTGGACTTGCAGCCCCCTTACTTCAAGGATGTTCTCTTCTAAGTCTTCATGCACTCCAATGTCACCCTTCAGAGAACCTTCCCTGAGGTTGCTCCCCTCTCCCCACCCCACCCCACCTCAGGTGTGCCATCGCCCTCCCCTCTTGATTTCCTTCATATCATATGGTAACAATGTAATATTATGTTGTCTGTTCATTCACTTATTAACATTTATCACCTGTGGTCAGAACATAAATGCACAGGACAGGGCCTTTGTCCATCTTCTCACCCCTATAACCTCACTGCCTCTGACCATGCCTGATGTGGCATGGTCAGGAATTGCTTATTAAATGACAAGAAGACAAGGTGGGTAGGATAGCTTCACTGGGTTCATAGCCCTGACGGCAAGAGCACAGAGAAATCCTAATGCACAGTCTTCACTGTTTCCATTTATATTGTGTTTATTCCATTTTAGAAAGGGGTTGTCAAGGAAAGCCAAGCAGGTAAGTCAAACCAGGCCTCCCATCTGGGCAATACCATGTTGAAGACGCCATGACGCAGAGTGTGGCCCTCGGCTTTCTTGAACCAGTCAGGAAACAAATCTCACCATAAATACGTTTCTAAAAGAGCAAAGGCCAGAGATTAGAGAGCCCCGATTCTGACCATGGCTGTGGCCATTAATTAGCCATGTGACCTAATTGGAGCTACCTCTGTTTTATGAGCCATAGATTCCTTACCTTAAAACTAATGAGGGGTTGGAATGGAAGGTGTCTGAGTTCTCTCCCAGCTCAGTTGTTCTCGAGCAGTGAATGGCACTTCCTGTCCAGGTGAGGTGCATCTGGAGCCTGGGTGGGTCTCTCGAGATGCTTACCCTACCAGCAGATCTACTCTGGAGATGAAATTCAGCTTAGAAAGGAGCACAAGGAGCATAAATTTAGAACATAAGGAGTTAAATGTTGTCAAGAAGTATTTCTATTAAACTATGAGAAGTAAATTATTTTCTTCTGAGAAAGAGGATTTATACTGAAAGACCCAAACGTAACAACCTACGTCCGTAGCACTCCATCCTCCAGTAACAGAAAGCACTGGACCTGTGGCTCAAGGAGTAGGGCACCGGCCCATATACCAGGGGTGGTGTGTTCAAACCCAGCCTGGCCAAAACTGCAAAAAGAAAACCCGCACTGGCCCCAAAATGTGGCTGGTCGGTTTTTTGTTTTTAGGTTTTGAGGTGTCTTTCTGGCTATTTTTCTTAGACTTTTTCTCTTACCTTATTCAGTATTCAGGTCTCAGTTGAACCACACCTGCTTTTCTGTAAAAGATGATATAAATATCAGAACTATATTTTCCAAACTAAAAATAACCTTACACAGGGGATGTTTCTATAAGAATATTGGGAAGGATGTTTGAAATTGGAACTGTTTTAAAAGATCCTTTAAATGTACAAGATAGACCAGTGTGTTTTAAACTAACAGGATAGTACGCTGATGTAATTTCAGACACCAGCACATCTTTAACATAGTACCACTTGCTGAGTTTCAGTGTATTATCAAAGAAGGATATCCATTGTGTCTTGAGACGATTGCATATCCTGTATACTTGAGCCAAAGCAACAGATTGTAACAGATTGGATGTAGCAACAGGAAAAGAGAATCCATTTATGTTCTATTAAGTTAAAGGGTAGAGAGTTGCAAAACTGTAAAACGGTCCTACTCGCTCCATTTTTTGTTTCATAAAATCTAACTATGGTAGTTGTCAACCTCTCTATCTTGATCAAGTCGTGAAGTTGACTTAATTTTCATAGACCGGACGTGCACCACCTGTACAGATCAGGACAGCAGGCCCTGTTCCTCCCAGTGACCACCTCTGTGTGTTGTCCAGTTTGTTACAGTCCCTTGGATGGTCAACTTACAGAGGTTCTACTGTATTTTTCACAAAGTTATGTTAAGATGTATTAGATTTCTTAGTGGATTGATAATTTTTAAATTTAGTTTTAATTGCTAATAGAGCAGATCTAGATAGATGTAATCCACATAAAGAATTTTTAAGAGTATAAACCAGTCCTGACACCAAAAAGTTTAAGAACTGCTGCCTTGGAATGAGGAGTGTGGCATGATAAGCCCTGTCCCTGCCCAGAGTTCATGGTCAGCATTGTGGTGTTTCAGTTCAAATATGAAAGAACAAATGAAGATCCCCAGATGGCGAAGTGAGCCTCCAACGTGAATGACCGAAGCCAAAATGACCAAACGGGAACAGGAGCCCAGCAGAAAACAAAGAGCAGGAAAGAAAAATACAAAATCATATTTTTGAAGAGACTATTTTACATTCATGAAATGAGAATAAAAACATAAACATCCAAAAAGCATGTTTTTTTTTAAACCGTGAAATAAAAATATGATGGTAGAAATGAAGAAATTTAATAAAAGGCATAGAAATGAAGTCTCCCATAAAACAGGGCAATCAGCAGGAAGATAGAAGAGGAAACATCAAGAAAATTGAGAGTATCAGAGAGAATATCCAGAATGTGAATAACAGCGCAGCAGATTTACACGGTTTGGAAGGGACGGAGGTTCCTCAGTGGTTTGGTCCCAAGATCTCTTACATGCTTGAAAGTTACTAAGGCCCCAAAAAGCTTTTCTGTTTGTTTTATTATGTTTTGTTTACCATGTTGGAAGTAAACTGAAAAGCTGTTAAAATGTCTGTTTAATAATAAAAATAGGCAGCCATAGCAGAACAGTGAGCTCCGGAGCAAGTGAGAGCCAGACACGCTGGGTGACTCTGCCTCACCGAGGAATAAACACGGGGGAAGGAGAACCTAAGAACCCAGAGGCAAAATGTCATCACATGCGACCCTGTTGGGAGGAGCACAAGAAGCAGCACCCAGATGCTTCCGTCAACTTCTCAGAGTTTTCTAAGAAGTACTCAGAGAGGTGAAGACCATGTTGGCTAAAAGAGAAAGGAAAATTTGAAGACATGGCAAAGGCCGACAAGGCCCGTCAGAAAAAAGAAATGAAAACCTATATCCCTCCTAAAGGGGAAACAAAAAAGTTCAGGGACCCCAATGCACCCAAGAGGCCTCCGTCAGCCTTTTTCTTTTTCTGAGTATCACCCCCAAAATCAAAGGGGAACCTCCCAGCCCATCCATGGGTGGGGATGCAGAGAAACTGCGAGAGGTGTGGAGTGACACTGCTGCAGGTGACAAGCAGCCTAAGAAAAGAAGGCTGCAAAGCTGATGGAAAAATACAAAAAGGATATCACTGCATACAGAGCTAAAGGAAAGCCCGAAGCAGCAAAAAAGGGAGTTGTCAAGGCTGAAAAAAGCAAGAAAGAGGGAAGGAGAGGGTGAGAAGCATGAAGACCAAGATCATGATAAGTTCGTTCCACTGTAATACTTTTGCTGCTTTTGTTTTGGTTTTTGTCTATAAAACTTTTAACCCCTCCTATATACAACTCACTTTTAAAGAAAAAATTGAAATGTAAGGCTGGAGTAAGATATGTTTTTAAACTATAGTGTCTTATTTTGTACAGTTAACACACTCCTGAATGTGTCTTTAGATAGCCCTGTCCTGGTGGTAATTTTTTTTTTATTTTGAATTAATGAGGGTATAAATGTTTAGGTTACATTGTTTTCATTTCTAAAGTAAAGTTCAAATTGTAGTTGAGCCCTTCACCCAGAGGATGTGCTGAATACCCTCACATTGTGCACCTTAGGTGAGATCCCGCCAATTCTGATGGTAGGAATCAATAGGCACTAACCCTGCCTCGTACAGTGTGGGGGTTGTGATTGGCATGGAAGTTTAAAGCAGGTTCTTATTGGTACAAGCACAGATTAGTTATATGTGGGGATGGTAGGGTTTTCATTATCTTCAGTTGTCTCTGATGCAACTTACTGTCTGACTTGCTAGTAGACAACTAAATTCTCATATCTGCTTTTACTTTCCATCTGTTGTGTTATCACACATCATGTGGCCTCTGGAGAAGTTCACTGTACTCATGAGAATGAAAGTAAAAAAAAAAATCCAATTTTTCAGTGTTTTTAGCATATAGTGACCTTATGGACCTCTTGAAGGGGTCTCAGCAACCTCAGAGGTAATTGGATCACACTTGGAAAACTGCTCAAGATGATTTCCCAAATTTTCAGATGGACTTAGTACATGAAAAAGACCCACCCGAAAGCCTACCATCACAAAATTTCAGAATTCTGTTAATAAAGAGAAAACTCTAACAGCTCAAAGTTGCATGGAATCTGGTCCAGGGATCAGAATGATATTGGACCCTTGAGAATAGCATTGGAATTTATAAGGCACAGATAGTTCCCTGAATACTCAGAGACAATGACTTCTAACCAAAAATTCTATAGCCACTGACATTATCAGCCAGGTGCGAAGGGAGAATATTTTGTTTTTCTTTTTTATTATTATTATTAAATCATAGCTGTGTACATTAACGCGATCATGGGGCACCATACACTGGTTTTATAGACCGTTTGACAAGTTTTCATCACACTGGTTAACATAGCCTTCCTGGCATTTTCTTAGTTATATTGTTAAGACATTTATATTCTACATTTACTAAGTTTTACATGTACCCTTGTAAGATGCACCGTAGGTGTAATCCCACCAATCACCTTCCCTCCGCTCATCCTCCCCCCCTACCTCCCCTACCTCCCCTCCTTCTCCCTCTTCCAGGGAGAGTATTTTGAAACAGGAAGTGCCTCAGAGAAATTGCCTCCTATTACCCTTACTCAGAAAGCTGCTAGTGCATGCTGCAGTCTCCCAAAGGAAAGACTACCCCAGAAATGGTATTGATGAAGCACAGGAGATCAGTGAAGACCATCCCCAGAAAGGCATAGAAGAGAGAACCCAGCAAGCCTGGAGAGCAGCTGGTGCAGATTGGCGCAGAGGACAGAGGTCACCGAGTCCCGTGCAGCCACTAGATTATCTGGTGTTTAAATCCTGATGAGATCTGTACCTCTGGCACGCAGTTTGAGAATATATTAGTGGTGTATGCTTTGAAAACAAAGCAAAAACAAAAAAAAAAATGGTAACTCCAGGAAAACAGTTCTACAGGAGAGGAAATGAAATCATGCTATACTCCAGAGCTTAAGTAGGAATAATATGTAGTTTATGTAGTTTGAAAGATGTAAGTTCTGATGTTTAATTGCATAATAAAACTATTTGAGAGGCTGGCAGGAAGGGAAGCTTAAAGAAATTAATAAGTAAATAATGTGTTTTCATTAGTTTTCAGTTCTAGATATTGTCAGCATGCTTACAGCAGAAATAGCTAAAGAGTCAAAAAAATATTCTAGGCAGTGCCAGCCAAGAATGAGAAGCAGTGGCTCACACCTGTAGTCCTAGCACTTTGGGAGGATGAGGTGGATAGATTGCTTGAATTCAGAAATTTAAGACCACCCTGAGCAAGAACAAGAGCCCCATCTCTACTGAAAAAAAAAAAAAAAAAAAATAGTTGGATGTTGTGGCAGACACCTGTAGTCCCAGCTACTTGGGAGGCTTAGACAAGAGGATCACTTGAAGAAACTGAGGTTGCTGTAAGTAAGCCTTCTACCTCATACTCCTGATAGCTAAGAGTACAGGTATGTGCCACCACACCCAGCTGATTTAATTTTGGTGTTGACAAGGTCTTACTCTGTTGCTCAGGCTGGTCTCAAACTCCTGGCCTCAAGCAATCCTCCACGTCAGCCTCCCAAAGAGCACAGGATTACAGGTATGAGCCACCAGGGCCTGCCTGGATTTACTTTCGAAGAAGTGTATTTTCTTCCCTGGCATAGCTTTTCCTATAAAGCACTATCTCTGCTTATAATTTTATCTTTGGTAATGTGACTTTTTTACTGAATGTCTGACTCTTCCAATGGATTGGGAACTTTGTAAGACCCAGGACCGTATTTCCTTTGCTAACTGACGTGCTCTTCCTACTCCGCAACGTGTCTGGTACCTAGGTGGCCTTTAAGGAATGAATGAGTGTGCAGATGATAACAAATGTCTAGAAAATTGCTAGGCAAAGCTTGTCTCTGGGAGAATCACAGGTCCAGCCTGTATTTAAGTCCCTGTTCCTCAAGGAGCAGGTCCCTCATCTTAGCTTTGATACAATGCTATTAGGACCTCATTAAATCATACGAGTCCTTGTAAATGCTATAGACCTGTTTAAACTTTTATATAACATTCCTCTACCAGAAAGCTACAATCTAATAGTTCCTTTTTTTTTTTTTTTTTAGTGAACTTCTGCAAGATTTGGAAAACTGTGAAAATGATCCTGTGGCCATAGCAGAATGTTTTGTGTCCAAGGTAAGCAGGGTACACTCATCCAGGCCAACCAAGACAGATACAGAGCACAGATTGTTTTCATTTTAAAGTTGGAATGACTGGTTTGTTCCATAATGGATGAAGTTAACCACGAATCTCTCCTTGTGTGTTTGGTTTTTGTTGTTTTTTTTTTTTGGTGGGGGGAGGTTGGTTGGTTTTTTTTCAGCAGCAAAGAAAAAGATAACCTATTACTGGGGAGAAGGAAATGCTAATGTGGGTAGCTAACCTAGAACTTGTAGAACTGAATAATGTTACTGCTCTTTCCTAGGAGAAACTCAGCTTGGGAGAGGAGAGTTCAGAGTAGAAGAGTGTTAGAAAACTAATTCCCTATAAAACACCACTAAGCTGGTTATGAAATTCCAGTAGCATTGAAATATATATATATGAGAGATGGCACTAGGTTAGTCTCTGGTTATCCTTTGGGAGATGAAGAGAAGCAAAATTTATCTCCTGTATGTTAAAAAATGCACTCTCATGTCCCTACCATTTTCTTGAACTGCACTGATGGTTTAGAAAAATACAAGAGAAGGATTTTACTTTTAAAGCTTAAATGACAGTGAGTTTATCATATTCTGAACACAAATAGGAGATAAAGTTCTGAAATATACCAGGAGAGCTTTCCAAGTAGCTGGGACTACAGGCGCCCCCCCCACAACACCCAGCTATGATTTGGTTGCAGCCATCAGTGTTGTTTGGTGGCCCAGGCTGGATTCAAACCCACCAGCTCAGGTGTATGTGGCTGGCACCTTAGCCACTTGAGCCACAGGCGCCGAGCCTATAGTTCTATCTTGTTTAAATTCTCCTAAAAATTTCAACAGCTTTTGTTTGGAAAACCTCTAGCAAAAGTTATTTTGCAGCAAGCCTTCATGTGGTTTCTGCAGTCATAGTCTGATACGTAAAAAGGTTTTAGCAAAGTTCATGAAGATGCTTTGGGACCTACTGAGAATTAGCACCTCTTTTAAAGCCTCAGAATCCAGTATGAACTAGATGGCATCCCGGTCTGACCATAGGGTCATTTCGGTGGCTGAAGCTCCATCCCCGTGGCTTTGCATCCAAACATAACATGCTGAGGATTTTATTGAAGTGCTTTAAAAGCAATCAGTGAAATTGTATATAAAACTCTCCTGACTGTACGTGTGTGTCCACATGTAAAATGTGTGTGCACGCATGCTTACACATACAATGCTGTTCACAAGTTGCCCATGTCATCACTGGACAGGAATTTACAAAAGAGAAGGAAAATGAAAGGAGAAATGGGTGAAAATACACGCTGAGTATATCAAAGAAGGTATGTTACAATAACCACAGCACATAAACAGCATAGATGCTTTCGGAAACACTTGGGCTTTTACTGTAACTGTAATCACAAGTTGATTAAAGATGTTCCAGCATATGCTCAGCTCTCACTTAATTATTCACATAAAAGCTTGTTTATGTGCCACGTTGCCAGCTCCCAAATCTTATTTTTCACTGTAACATTGCCAAGTTTAATTAGAAGAGTGCCTTCAGCACTCCGCACATTCCCGTGGAAGCAGAGAATTGTGAGAGAGTGCTTGATTCTGGCACAACCGGCTTTTCACTCAGCACCCTGAAATTTAGAAGTTGTTATGTTTTCTAAAGCACAACCAGCTGCTCAACGCTGGGGAGGGGTGGAAAATTGCTTTAATTGGGAGACCATTAATGAAAGAGGTGAAGCCTGTGGTTGACTTCTGCTTTTATCTGAATCACCAGGGCTTACCCGGATTCATCTTTGACCTTGCTTCCTTCTGTGGTATGTGAGGGTTACAGACGTCCTTATGAACAAAGAGAGATTATAGCTTTTTACCTGATGGCTCTCAGAAGAAGAATAAGGGGTTAGTAGTTCTCTCAATGGACAGAAATTGAAGTTCCCTCAGCCTGCCGGGTAGGGAACTCAGTGACTATTTGTCTGCTCTTAGGACTCTGGAAACACCAGAAATATCTGTTTATTTTTCTGCCTTCACCTGCACGCTCATGTCCATCCCTCATCTTGACCTTGGGAAGGAGACAAAGTTTGTCTTCAGAGCTGCCATTCTCCTCTCAGAGCCCAGGGAGTGAGCACATTACACACACCCCACCGACTCACTGAAATTATCCTCAAGAAAGTGCTGATATTGGATATTCCATACCATTTAGAGTGATTTCCAGTCAAGGTTACCTTACCTATGTGCTATTTACATGTTAAGCCTTTCCCATAGTGTCCAATGAAAACATGTCAGGAATCAAACAGGGAGCGAGCGACTGTGGCAGAAGGACCAAAAGTCATACACATGAATACTTCGGCTGCCTGCTCAATAAGTATGAGAGGGCCCTACGTGCTCAGTCGCAGGGCCCTACGTGCTCAGTCGCCGAGCCCTGGCTTATATTTTGGTGCTTTAATAATTCTCATGTCTGCATCATCTCTAATTATAATTTGAAAGAGCTGAATAATTAGCAAGAAATACCTATTTTTGTGTAACTTATATTTCTATAATATACTCCCCTAAATACTTCTAAAAAGTATTCAGTGTGACACATGTCATTAATAGCGTTTACGAATTTAACGAGGGGCTGTTGATTATGGGGTGAAACGTCATTCATAGGGTCCACAGAGCTTCACAAACCTAAGATCAACCCTGTATTTGATTCTATATTAAGGATAAATGACTGATCTAAATCAAAACCTCTCATTTAAGATAGAAATAGAGCGAGGACGTCACAAGATGCACCAAAATTCAAGTATGCAGAGGTCTCTCGGCCTTATTACGGCTGTGGGGGGGTCGTCTATGTGATGCAATTTAAACATATTTTCATTGAGCCCACAGTGTATTGATTTGGCAAATCAAATGACCCTGTAGGCCCCACAATATAAGGAAAGTCAGCCTGATGGTGTTCAGTCTAAGGCTGAGTATAACAGGAGGCAGGAAAGCTGAAAGAAACTAAGAAAGTGTGACCAAATGAGGATAAAGCTTCAGTCTGATGTTAACTTACTAGAAGACCTTGGGCCAGTCACTTCGCCTTCTCATCCATGCAGCCAAGAAGGCTCCAGCAGCCAACAGGTGAACTCTGGGCACAAAGAGGCCCTGGTGGAGCCCGTGGTGGTCTACATGCCAGCCTGGCCTCCTCGGGAAGGTGATTGCCATGTGCAACTGCTGGCCCAGGGCTGGTGGATCTTATGTTTTTTCAGAAATCAAGATATTTAGGCCCAGATGGGTGGATCACCTGAGCTCACGAATGCGAGACCACCCTGAGCCAGAGCAAGACCTCATCTTTAAAAACAGCCGGGTGTTGTGGTGGGCACCTGTAGTCCCAGCTACTTGGGAGGCTGAGGCAAGAGAATCCCTTAAGCCCATGAGTCTAAGATTGCTGTGAGCTGTGACACCACGGCACTCTGCCAAGGACAACAAAGTGAGACTTTGCCTCAAAAAAACAACAAAAAAAAGAAATCAAGATATTTACAGCTTTCATGTTTTAAAAGTTGGGAACTAATTTAGATATTTCTAAAATACTATACTTAAAATTTGGTGGTAGTTTGAAATGTTGGCAAGGCCATGGGAAGATAGGCACTGCCACAGCTGACATGGGGGGGGGGGGGGCCTGGACACTATGGAATTTGCTATATAGATCCAGCATCGGAATTCACCCTTTCACCCACCAATCTTACTTTGTGAAATCTATTCCATAGACATAGAGACAAAAATTCAGTAAGTATGATGCTGTTCTTTACAGTAATGTTCATTACTGTAAAAACTAAAAATAGCCCAATTGTCCCTAAAGCAAGAAGCTGGTGGAGTAAACCACCATATATCTACATGATGGAGTCCATGAAACAATGAAAGCAGATACAGGGTATCTCTACATGCTACTGGGGGCCGGGGGAGGGAGCGGGACATGTATACAGCACTGTGGTTCTCAAAGTGTGGTAGAAATATAATTTCTCAGGCCCCACTTCAACTTACTAAATCAGAAACTTTGGTGAGGGACTCAGCAGTTTGTGTTTTAATAACCCCTCCAGGTAATTCTGATACATACTCAAGTTTGAGATTCACTGGTATAATGTGATATCAAGGTAAGAGGATGTATATAGGGAGGGGATTTGTTTTGTTTTTAAGGATAAGCTATTAAGACTAAAAATTGGTTATGAGGTTTGGTGCCCATAGCGCAGTGGTTACGGTGCCAGCCACATACCCAGAGGGTGGCAGGTTCGCACCCGGCCCAGGCCAGCTAAACAACAATGACAACTGCAACAACAACAAAAAAAGCCAGGCGTTGTGGTGGGCACCTGTAGTCCCAGGTACTTGGGAGGCTGAGTTGGAGGTTGCTGTGAGCTGTGACACTACGGCACTCTACCAAGGGTGACATAGTGAGACTTTGTCTGAAAAAAAAAAAAAATTGGTTATGAATGGGGGAATAGAGACATTAGGCTAAAATAGAATAGAGGTTAGAGTTCCTTTTTCTTTTTATGATTTACTTCATTTTTAAAGTTTTTTTGTATTTTTTGGGAAGTCAATGATAGATTTCTTTGACTATGTATTTGTAGAGTTGACTTTGAAACCATATGTAATTTTACATAATTATGGAACAAAACTTAAGTCTTAGAAAGCAGTCTCCATAAATTGAAAGCAAAATGAAACTATCCAGTTGGTGGCATAACCGTACAAAAAGAATTCCAATTGATTTGAAAATACACTTTGGACAAAATACAGCAAATGTGTCTCTAACCAGTTTAGTAATGATACTATTTATGGTGGTGTTACTATTCTGAAATTTTTGAATGTGTTGTGGGATAAAGCAAAGAAATATATCAGTGTCATTTAGAACTGGAACTGAACCTACCTATTGGATACAACGAACGCTATTTGGGTGAGAGTAAAGCATTATAAAAGGTATCTCTGTAACAAAAATATCTTAATATTTTTAATTTAAAAAAAACTTGGAACTGGTAGGAGAAAGAAAATACACTAATAAGAGTGATTATGGTTAAGGCGGCACCTGTGGCTCAAAGGAGTAGGGCACTGGCCCTATGTGCCGGAGGTGGTGGGTTCAAACCCAGCCCCAGCCAAAAACTGCAAAAAAAAAAAAAATGATTATGGCTAATTAAAATGCTATAGTCCTGAATCTGAATTGTAAGTATCAGTACGAACTAAAAGTGTACTTTATTCTTTAAAATACACCATGTTCCTAACTCTGTCCGCCAAAAGACATAGAAATAATGATTAGCCTCGTATCGAGAGCATTCCTAATGCCCAGAGTGTGGTCTCCAAACACTGGTTCCTGCCAAGGAAAATCAGAGTGCCATGAAGAATGGGTGTGGGTTTTAGGGAAATGGACGGGAAAGTCTGGAACTGTCACACCAGAAAATGAATGTTGATGTCTGTGCTTTTTTGCCAATAAAAATCTCTCTTGTTTCTTCACAGAGTGAAGAGTTCCACATTTATACGCAGTATTGCACTAACTATCCGAGGTACGGGTCAGAACGAGCAGGCTTATTTTTATTCATTTCTGTACTGTTTCAAGTCCCTTGGTCCAGTGTGTGTGGTTGGTGGCATTGTGCTCCTGGCCTGTGCTGAATTCTCTGGGAAGAATGCAAAACATGCTGAGAACAGATCGCAGGGTACCCAGACACTGGTTCAGGCAGGGGCACTCCCAGCAGAGATTGCTGCGTATCTCCAAGGAAAACCAGGTGAGCCAGTTACATCAGGCTGTGAGCCTTGTCTCTGGAGGCTTTTCTTTGTGCGCCATGTTTTTTTAAGAATTTGGGAAATCCTGCTAGTGAGCTTATATAATCTGCTGGAGAGAAAAATATGTTCTATGTTGGCTATTTAAGTTTTACAAACGATAGAGGTTTTATGGAGTTCAGGGAACCGACAGGTCCTGATAGGCAGGGAAAGTGAGACAGGGAATGTGTCATCCCCCCTGGGTGCTGAGCTCAGGAGCAGGAGGGCCGGTGAGGGAGCCTGGCTGCCCAGTGTACGGCCCATTTCAGTAAGGGAGATGGACCATGGCTGTAATAATTTGGTTTTCTCCAAAAAAACACTTACTGGGCATTTATTAATTCCTAAGGAATATGTTAAGTGCTATACATACAAAGCCTTGAATTTGATTTTTACAGCAACCAAGAGATGTTGAGGGATTAACAAAAAGCAGAAAAGCCACCCAGAGCCTGACGCCCGGCGGGTTCTCCCTCCACGAGTGCTGGTTCTCACCCGTCCCCATCCACCTTCTGCAGGTGAAGTGACTGAGGCTCTGACAGGCAAAGTGCTGCTTCTACAAGGGGCACATAGCTGCCAAACAGCCCGGCTGGGATTTGAACTGAGGTTTCTCTAACCTCATGCTACTTGCCAGGTTGCTGAAGCTTTGTAATTCCCCCACCTCAGACCTTTTTATTTTCCTTCTTTTCCATGTAGTTCGCAGGATTTTAGTCTCTTGCTCTTCATGTTGGTTTGGACTGTGTTGCCATGATGATTTATTTGGTTGGTGGCCAGCCATGCTTCTCCCTAAAAAGAAAAAAAAAAAAAAGCAAATAACAAAACCCCACATGTGTGTTAGAGCGTTTATCACAGATCCTTATCTGCAGACGCGCCATCATTTATAGTTTCACCCCAGCAGCTCTTCCTCCCAAAGTGTGTGTTTCCACCTCAGTGCTGAAGCTCTAAGAAATTGTAAGAGTCCCGGCTAAATGCCATGGTCCTTAAACCAAACACCAGATGGCAGCACACCCTCGTTCCGAGAAATCACAGAATTAGCCCTCCACTTGTCCACAAAACTTCTTCCTGAGGAAAGGAGAAAAGATTCCTACTCCAAAGAATCTACAAAGGTCTAAACCTGATTATCAGAATCTAAAGTGATGGACTCGTCTGGGGGATTGTGTCTGTGTAAATTTCATTATAAACATATCCTTTGAAGAAATCACATCTTGATAGAAACTTCCAAAATTACAAATGTAGAAGATTTTCTGAATTACCATGAAGAGTACACGGTAGGTGTGCTCGGCTGCTTATATGCTGGGCCACTTCCAAGACAAGGGAAAAGGCGAAATCTTTGTGCCAGAAAATTTCTCAGAGCCTGTCATTCTCAGGGCATTCTCTGTGTCATCAAGTGGTGTGTATTGGCAGGAAATAAGAACTGGGACCTCTTGCCTTCAAACAGTTCATATTCTCTTGAGAGTCAGAACTCAGCTAAATGTGGTAGTGGACTAGTGTGTTACGGAAGACCAAATAAAGGAATAGGAATTAATATAGGGCACCCTCAGTAATGTGTAAAGGAAGCTAAGGACACCCAAGGTAAGGAGGATCGGTCCCAGTGAGGACAGTTAAGGATAGTTTTCTGGAAGGAACAGGGTATTTTGTTTTGTTTTGAACCTGTCTTTGAGAAAACGTGTTAGAGAGGTGCTCAAAAGACGTTCTCAGGGAAGAAGCCATGTCCGGTTCTTGGCCAATGTGTACTTTTCATAGTCAGAGAAGTATTTCCTTCTGTCCCCTTGTCTGCAATTAGTTTGCTCTCTGAGGCCCAATGTTCCCTTTCCCCTGTCCCAACAAGCATAGAATGCCAGGTGTTTGAGCCCATCTGACGAAGTTTTCTTCCCATTTGGAAGAAACGGTGCTATTTAATGGTGATATTAGATGCTGGCACACCCTGACAGGTGTCTGCTTTCTTTACACCAGTCACGCCCCCGTGATTTTACTGTGAAGAGACACAAGCCCCCACCCCAACCTGCCCCCAGGGAGGGGCACAATCTGGTCAAGTCATTGTCCTCAGATGCCTGCCAATGCCCCAGACTTCTTGGACCCAGAGCTACACTCACTGTGTGACGGGTCTGTATTTGTTTTTCTTTCTTTTTTTGTTTGTTTTAAAGACAGTCTCATTTTGTCGCCCTCGATAGAGTGCTGTGGCATCATAGCTCACAGAAACCTCAAACTCTTGGGCTTAAGAGATTGTCTTGCCTCGGCCTCCTGAGTAGCTGGGACTACAGGCACCCGCCACAACACCTGGCTATTTTTTAAAGACAGGGTCTCACTCTGGCTCAGGCTGGTCTGGAGCCTGTGACCTCAGGGCAGTCCACCCACCTTGGCCTCCCAGAGTGCTAGGATTACAGGCATCAGCCACCAGCCACCGCACCCAGCCTGTGTGGCACGTCCTTATTCTTGAGCAAGAGTTCAAAAGCCCACGGATGGCTACTGAGTGGCCGATTCTGATTCTAAAGAGCATTAGTAAAGTTCCCAGATTATGTAATGTAGCAGAATTTTGAAATCTCAATTCAAGAAGGAAATAAATCTATTCAAACAGATATTTCTCAGAGCAGGTGGGCCCAAAAGGGATTCTGGTGGCTTAACTATAAGACTTCCATTTAACTTTCTTCCACAGAATCGTATTTTGTTCTTTGGTGTTCTACATGACTTTTTTCCCAAAAAATCACTTTATAATTCTGAAAATATATTACTCAGGTAAAAAAGAAGTGAAATTATTTTCATCTACTTCTACATTATGAAACCATAAGATTTTTTTTTTTTGAGACAGAGTATCACTATGTCACCCTCAGTAAAGTGCCATAGTGTCACAGCTCACAGCAACCTCAAATTCTTGGGCTTAAGCAATTTTCTTGCCTCAGACTTCTACAAAACTGGGACTACAGGTGCCCGCCACAATGCCCGGCTACTTTTTTGTTATTGTTGTCATCGTTGTTTAGCAGGACCGGGCCGGGTTCGAACCCGCCAGCCCCGGTGCATATGGCCAGTGCCCTAACCATTGAGCTACAGATGCTGAGCCAAACCATAAATGTACATGTGTGTGACTGTACCTGTCTGTTAGCTTGCTTTAGGTACATATGAGACTCAAGTCTTATTTCAATCATTCCCTTAAGATGTTTTGGGATATCCTGGGGGAAGCTGGGTGGAGGTGTTCTGACCTGTGTTTCAGATACCCTGCATTGAGGCCCGCTTCACAGTAATAAGGCTTTTCCAGAAGCCGTGTTAAGAGTAAGGAGAACCAGTTGGAGGTGGAAAGAGAGATCTGTTCACAAATCTTCAGAGGGACCTTAACCCTGGGCAGAGGTCTCTAAAGGGGGCTACCCACAAGGTCACATTTGTGCATCACATAAAGTGGCCAGCAGAGGGGGTAACAAATACCCTGGTAGGGGGCTCTGTCAACTGGCAAGAAGGGAGCTCCTTTTTCTTAATACAAAGGTGCCTCCTCCTTATCTAACCTGTGGAAACAGCACAGACACGTGAGGCGAGCATTGCACAAGAGGGGCTAAAATCCCACTCACAAACCTTTTGCCAAGCCGTGTGTCCTGGCATGAAGTTGCATGTTCCAGAAGGAAGTACCTTCCTGCCCAATAGCCATGAGCCATGGTGCTGTCTTCCCTGGGTGTAGGGCCTTTTTCTGCTTCGCCCTCCCAGAGGGGCTTGATCTAATCTGCACAAATCCTGGCTCTGTAGCAGGGCATTTATACTTAACTGGCATATAAAACTTGAATACCCAACTCAGCTCTGATTATTCCTAAACTCACCTAGTAGATACATGTAAGAATTGGTCTGTGTCTATATATCTGTAATAAAATTCATGGGTCAAAGAGTATCTCCAACTCTACTTATTAAAGTACTTTCCAAAGAGCTTATTTCAAATTTAAACTCCTGCCAGCAGGCTGGGTGAGATGGCTCACGGCTATAATAATCCTAGCACTCTGGGAGGCCGAGGCAGGTGGATTGCCTGAGTTCAGGAGTTTGAGACCAGCCTGAACAAGAGCGAGATCCCATCTCTACTAAATATAGAAAAACTAGGCAGGAGTGGTGGGCACTTGTAGTTCCAGCTGCTGGGGAGGCTGAGACAAGAGGATCAAGCCCAAGAGTTTGAGGTTGCTGTGAGCTATGGTGATGCTATGGCACCCTACCTAGGGTGACAGAGTGAGACTCAGTCTCACAAAACAAAAAAACCCTGGAATACCCCACGTAAAAAGCATTACCATTTAGATAAAAATGGTTCGCTCTTGCAGATCAGTCGCCGTGCTGACAGAGTGCATGAGGAACAAGCTACTGGCCAAATTCTTCAGGGAACGTCAGGAAACTCTGAAACACTCACTGCCTCTGGGGTCCTATCTCTTGAAACCAGTTCAGCGGATTCTCAAGTATCATCTCCTTCTGCACGTAAGTTTCTACCCGTACCCGAGCACTTTGCAGGGGAGCGAGATTGTGGGTGTATTTATTAAATTTGGGGGAAAATACCAGAAAAGGCTGTAGACATACGGAAACGTTTTCCACACTCATATTTTACAACTGACTAATCTACTTTGAGGCATTAGGGATGTTCATGTGGGCCTGTAGCCCCATTGACAACAGCCAAGTTAAGAGATTAATTTTAGCTCTGATTCTCATCGGGCTTAGGAGTCCTCACACTGGGCAGTGACAGTTTCAGGCAGGGAGCTATTGTCTAAATGGAAAACAGATTTTTTTTGATGTTTTATTTCTGTGAACCCCGATTCAGTAGGCAGCTGGGAGGGAGGGAAGGCGATTTGTCATAGATTGGCTTTTGTATGAAAGCAGAGAGAGAGGGGCTGAAGGGGAGAGGACAGATGAGCAGGTGGTGAGGGATCTCCAGGCTGGGCTTAGCCTCACTCAAGATAGCTTCTCTTTTTATTATTTTCCACCACTCTTCAAAAATTCAAGGAGCCATTAGAAATAAAGATAGTCGTAGCTCTCAAATTCTCATCTCTTATCCTGTAAGGAAGTTGACACAAACGGAAAAAAGTTTTATTGAGGTCGTTTTCATTCTGTAAGTAGGACCTGCTCACCTCGGTAACAGGAAAAAGACAGTATCGCGGAGTAGGAACAGGGCTCGGGGGCTGGACCGCCGGGGTCCAAATTCTATAAATTGCCCACATTCACTATGGCTTATAAGCACTCCATAGAAATAAGCTATTGTTTTCATTATTTTTGTATTACATCAAAAATCCCTTTTTAAAAGGGATTTTAACCCCAAGCACCTCTCTCTGTCAACATGCCTGTAGTTCACAGGTATCTCTTCTTAAATGATTGCAGGATCTAATTTGGACGGTCATTTCAGGTAAAGCTGGACTGCTCAGTTCCACACATTTAAAATTTTTTTTTTTTTTTTTTTTTTTGTGGTTTTTGGCCGGGGCTGGGTTTGAACCCGCCACCTCCGGCAAATGGGACCGGCGCCCTACTCCTTGAGCCACAGGCGCCTCCCCACACATTTAAAATTTTAAGAACTTTGACAGTCCAGCTTTACCCGAAATTCCTTTGCTTGGTCTCTGCCTAGGTGGTTCATCTTTGGGGAGATTATTATATCCTGTGAAGATACATCTGAGATGTTACTTTAATTTTTTTTTTTTTTTTTTTTTTTTGAGACAGAGTCTCACTCTGTTACCCTGGGTAGAGTGCTATGGTGTCATAGTTCACAGCAACCTTAAACTCCTGGGCTTGAGCTTCCTGTCTCCACCTCCCGAGTAGCTGGGACTACAGGTGGGCACCACTATGCCCGGCTAGGTTTTCTATTTTTAGTGGAGATGGGGTCTCACTCTTGCTCAGGCTTATCTGTAACTCCTGGGCTCAGGCAATTCACCTGTCTTGGCCTCCCAGAGTGCTAGAATTACAGGCCTGAGCCACTGTGCCCAGTTTTTAAATCAATCCTAATGTTTTCTTAGGACTAGTGAGATTAATTAGCTGCTTCCAAACAATTCTTAAATAATCTGTCCCAAGACAACTCTCTGCTGAAGTAGGTTAATAGGACATCTGAGACCGGTGTGTCCCAGCGATCTCTCAGGGTCAGTCTTCTAGACAATGAGATGGCCGCCAATCAACAGAACAGTCTGAGATCTCAAGCAGGTAAAACAAGTCAGGACCCCTACAAAATTAATAGTAGAACAAACAGCCCTTGCCCTCTATATTAAGAGCTGGCAATGAAGAAAAAAGGAAAGGATATTATTTGGATTACTCCAAAACTAATTTTGGTTGCCTTTGAAGTCTGTGAAGCTTCTGTCATTGATTAGAGTATTCCCCTTGCCATTCACATCATTTCAAAGTTGCACAGCCATCCATGAAAACCCCCACAGGAACTTCCTCTGTACTTCTGTCTGTTTACTGATACATGGAATTGGCTCTTAGGCAAATGAAGGAATTACTAGTTTTTAAAATTTGCCATTGATCTTGAACTTACCTGGAAGTCTTTAGTTTCATTATTATAATTTCACAGAGCCTTTTTAACAGCTGAGTCTGAAGGCGGAAAGTAAATGTAAACTCCTTGCCCACTTCTAGCTAGATGAAAAACTTGAGTACTCAGTAAAGTAAACGAAGATTTACAAAATGTTACTGTGATATAATGGAATGTTGCCCAGACAAATTCCTGGGCTCAAGTGATCCTCCCACCTCAGCCCCTCCCCATTAGCTGGGACTACAGGTGTCTACCACCACAAATGGGGTCCCTGTGTTGCCCATGCTGCTTTTGAACTTCTGACCTCAAGTGATCCTCCCATGTCAACCTCCCAAAGTGTTAGGATTAGAGGCATGAGCCGTGGTCCAACTCTGTTGTTTTTAAGAAGATATAGCTTCCATATGATCAGTTATTGACCACAGAGCTCCCTGCTAGCCATTGTGAATACAATAAAGAATCCAAGGAGGGCCAGGTGCAGTAGCTCGTGCCTGGAATCCTAGGACTTTGGGAGGCGGAGACAGGTGGATTGTTTGAGCTCAGGAGTTCAAGACCAGCCTAAACAAGAGCAAGACCCTGTCTCTACTAAAAATAGAAAAACTGAGGCAAGAGAATCACTTGAGCCTAAGCGTTGCTGTGAGCTATGATGATGCCATGGCACTCTACAAAGGGCAACAGCTTGAGACTCTGTCGAAAAAGAAAACAAAGAAAAAAGAATTAAAGGAGCTATATACAATAGTCTGTATCCCTAGGTTCTTTGAAGAGTCTAGGGCAGTGATTGTCAACCAGTAGGCTGTAGCACACTGGGCTATGAGAGGATCTTAGGTGTGCTGTGAAAATTTTTAAAGATCATTAATTAAATTTCCAAAAAGTTCAAAACACAGTGAGTATATTTTTTTTTTTGCTCTTTTTTTTTTCTTTCTTTTTTTGTTTTTGTGGGGTTTTTTTTGGCCGGGCCTAGGTTTGAACCCACCACCTCTGGCATATGGGACCGGCGCCCTACTCCTTGAGCCACAGGCGCCACCCATCTTTTTTTTCTTTCTTAATCAACATAGTTTTAATGTAACTGTAGGTTCAAGTGTTTCATGAGATTAAAAATGGTTGAAAAACACTGGTTTAGGGACAGATTTTTTTATATGCTCAAAAGAATTAGAGCAAGTCCCTTTCTCATGTTCCTGGGATTATAAATGTCCAGTGGTAAAATTGGTGCTCATGTGATATGCTTCTGACCATGAGAGAATGGAATACTTCAACCATGAGATCTCTTGCAGTACTGAAGGGTTGTCTTCCATGAACTTCATCTGGGCTTTAGAACCTTAACTATAGGAATATGTACTTGTTATAGAGACTTTTTAATGTAATGTCTACTATATTTTTGCTGTTACATATTAAGGTCCTCTATGAAACATTTGTTTCCTCTGGAAGAAAAAATAAGTATGTTTTTTATCATGTAAGAATGAGAACTAGGCCAGGCACAGTGGTTGACAGCCATCACCTTAGCACTCCGGGAGGGTGAGGCAGGAGTGAGCTCAGGTGTTTGAGACCAGCCTGAACAGAGCAAGACCCCATCTCTGCTAAAAAATACAAACATCAACTGGTGTTGTGACAAGAGCCATTGTAGTCCCAGCTACTCAGGAGGCTGAGGCAGGAGGATCACTTGAACCCAGGAATTGGAGGTTGCTTTAAGCTAGACTGATGCCAAGGTACTCTGGCCTGAGTAATAGAGTGAGACTTTGTCTAGGAAACAAAAAGTAAAACTACATTACTAAGAACTGTGTTACACTGGCCATTGGGAAGCTCAGAACTCCATAGCTATAAGAACAACTCTCTCATCTATTATAATAACCATGTGTATAATATCTCTGTAAGGCTTAGTGGACCACACATCTTTTATCTTCTTTGCCCTAAGATTCTATTCTACTTTTGTTTTTCCTATCCCTGTATTTGTTCCTATCATACTGGTTTTGGGGAAGATTTTTTTTTGGCCTCAAAATCTTCAGGAATGGTGTAGCATGTAAATAAGTAAAAACAAAATGTAAGGACCTAATCATAGAGGTACCATTGGTTGGTATGAGAAAAAGTGGAAATCAACTAATTTTTTTTTTTAAAGGAAATAGAAAATCACCTTGATAAGGACACGGAAGGCTACGACGTGGTGCTGGATGCCATAGACACGATGCAGCGAGTAGCCTGGCACATCAATGACATGAAGCGGAAACACGAGCATGCGGTCCGGTTACAGGTCAGCCACGAGACGTCCGCGCCCAGCAGTGCGGTTGGGACACTGACTTGTTACCACTTTCTAAGTTAAATATTAAGGTGGCTCGGTTACTGCACTTCATTCATGGTCTTCAGTACAGTTCTCCCTGAAGGAAGGTCAGGACCCCAGGAACACTGATCATTGTACCGTACAACTATTTAATACACAACTTACCTTTGTAACTTTTAAGCTATGGTTTGCTCGTAGTCCCTTTGAAGACCCAAGTTAAATATTTGAGTCTCCCAAGGCCTTATATTTATTACAGCTTTCCACGGTTTCTGTCCCTTATGGTCAACCAAAGTCCAAAAATAGGAAATGGAAAATTCTAGAAATAAACAATTTATAAGGTTCAGTGTAGTGGCTCATCCCTGGGATCCTAGCACTCTAGGAGGCTGAGGTGAGTGGATTGCTTGAACTCAGGAGTTCAAGACCAGCCTGAGCAAGAGTGAGACCCTATCTCTACCAAAATAGAAAAGTGTAGGCCGGGCACAGTGGCCCACACCTATAATCCTAACATTCTAGGAGGCTGAGGTGGGCGATGGCTTGAGCTTAGGAGTTCCAGACCAGCCTGAGCAAGAGCAAAACCCCATCTCTACTAAAAATAGAAAAACTAGCTGGGTGGGGTGGTGGGCACCTGTAGTCCCAGCTACTCACGAGGCTGAGGCAAGAGGATGTCTTGAGCCCAGGAGTTTGAGGTTGCTGTGAGCTAGGCTGACACCATGGCACTCTGCCTGAGCAACTGAGTGTGACTCGATTTCAAAAACTAAAAATTCTTAAGTTTTAAATTGTATGCCCATTGTGAGTATTGTGATGAAATGTCATGCTGTCCTCCTCCTCCTCCTCCTCTGGGACGTGAATCGTTCCTCTGTAACTACGGCACTCTACTGAGGGCAATGGGTCCAGTGCGTCCACACCACCTACAGCTGTCACCTTAGTAGCCAGCTTGGTTATCAGACCAGCTGTTGAGATATCACAGTGCTGTGTCCAAATCCACCTTACTTTAATTAATAACGGCCCCCATATGCAAGAGTAGTAATGCTGGCATATTATTATATTTGATCTCTTTGATTATTGTTGTGCATCTTTTACTGTGCCTAATTACAAATTAAACTTTACCACCGGTGCATATGAATAGGAAAAGACATGGTTTGCATAGGGTTTCAGGCCTCTGGGGTGCTGGAATGTATCCCCTGCAGATGGGGGGGAGGATTACTTATTTGAAAATGGCTAAATGGCTAGTTTTCCCTATAAATCTGCTTGGCATTCTGACACCACTGCTAAATCAGAACATAGCTCAAAGTTCTACTTCTACTCATTTCTATGTCCCATCAGTGAAGTTTCCGATTATCTTATAGGTTCCTTAATTAAATGGTACTTGCGAATACTTATATTTTTCCAAAATTATAAAAAACACTTTCTTTAAAAATATTTCTTTTGCTCGTGATGGGGTCTCACTATGTTGCCCGGGCTGGCCCCAGACTCCTGGGGTCAAGCAACTATCAGCCTCCCAGGTCTCTGGGACTATAGGTGTGTGCCACTGTGCCCAGCAAAAAATGTTGATATTAATAGATGATAAATCCCGAAGAAAAATGTCAGTCATATTATCAATCTGTATCTGTCAAGTTCTATTCAAAGCAGGAAAACATAAGTTAGGGGCAAAGAAAGGTTCATTTCCTTTCCTCAAATAAGTGAATTTAAAATCAGGAAATTTCTGGGTGGCGCCTGTGGCTCAGTGAGCAGGGCGCCGGCCCCATATACCGAGGGTGGCAGGTTCGAACCCAGCCCCAGCCAAACTGCAACAAAAAAATAGCCGGGTGTTGTGGCGGGCGCCTGTAGTCCCAGTTACGGGAGGCTGAGGCAGGAGAATCGCCTAAGCCCAGGAGTTGGAGGTTGCTGTGAGCTGTGTGAGGCCACGGCACTCTACTGAGGGCAATAAAGTGAAACTCTGTCTCTACAAAAAAAATCAGGAAATTTCTGAGAAAATACGTCTTGTATAATTTTACATGGGTGTTAGTTTTGAATTGCTAATTTGTGATATAGATTTCAGTATCTGAAAGTTTTTGAGCCAACATTGCTGATGGTTTTTTGTTTGTTTTGCAGTTTTTGGCCGGGGTTGGGTTTGAACCCCTCACCTCTGGCATATGGGGCTGGCACCCTACTCCTTTGAGCCACAGGCACCGCCCTGCTGATGGTTTTTAATGAGAAAAGTAGGAGGGAGAAAATCAGGAGAAGGAAGCTTATCTATGAATGTGCCATATTGGGGACCCCTGGAATTAGATTTTAAAAGACATAACTGTTGCTGCCAGCCACGGCATAAGGATCATTAGATAAGAGGAATAAGTAGGGTGGCGCCTGTGGCTCAGTCGGTAGGGCGCCAGCCCCATATACCGAGGGTGGCGGGTTCAAACCTGGCCCCGGCCAAACTGCAACCAAAAAATAGCTGGGCGTTGTGGTGGGCGCCTGTAGTCCCAGCTACTCGGGAGGCTGAGGCAGGAGAATCGCTTAAGCCCAGGAGTTGGAAGTTGCTGTGAGCTGTGTGAGGCCACGGCACTCTACCGAGGGCCATAAAGTGAGACTCTGTCTCTACAAAAAAAAAAAGAGGAATAAGTAATTGGTGACTTATCAACTCAACTCAATTCCTTTCTGTTACCTTTTATATGTCACCACCCATAAACACAAATTTATGTTGCAGACCATTAAATGGCACATAGGTCATTAGACGCCCTTGCGGACCATTAGTCACCATTCTTGGACAGGACAGATGGGCCACCGGGTCTTTGGTGCCCTGCTTTCCGTCCCTGTTTAATCCCACGGCCCCTCCCTTCCTCAGGAGATACAGAGCTTGCTCACTAACTGGAAGGGGCCGGACCTGACCAGCTATGGGGAACTGGTACTCGAGGGAACCTTCCGTATCCAGCGGGCCAAGAATGAGCGGACGCTCTTCCTTTTTGACAAGCTGCTTCTCATCACAAAGAAGAGAGATGACACGTTTACATACAAAGCTCACATCCTGGTAGGTGTGCAGGCCGGGGGGTGGCAGGGGAGGACTCCGCTGGCTGGTTCCACCGTGCACCTCACCCGTCTTCCTGCTCCAGTGCGGCAACCTCATGCTCGTGGAGGTGATTCCCAAGGAGCCGCTCAGCTTCAGCGTCTTCCACTACAAGAACCCCAAGCTGCAGCACACGGTTCAGGTAGCTGCCCTGCCCTGGACTCTTTCCAACCCCCTCCCTCGTGAACTGTGAGTGCTGGGGGCCAGGAGCCCTTTCCAGAGTTTTCTGGTCACGTGGCACTTTCTCCCATCGTATCCGAGTGCTGTGTGTGTGCAGAGGAGCTGTGCATTGTCTGACTGTCCAAATCTCTCCATAGGCTAAATCCCAGCAAGACAAGCGGCTGTGGGTGCTGCACCTAAAGAGGCTGATCCTGGAGAATCATGCGGCAAAGATTCCGGCTAAGGTGAGATGCCAGAGTCAGCCAGCAGTACGATGGGGAAGACTCCCACGGCGTCCAGTGGGGCTAAATGTTTAACTGCAGAGTAAAGAAAACTGAGAGCATGTGTAGGGACCAGTTAAAGCGGCCACTTAGATTGAGAAGATGCAGGCCCTGGCAGGCCCTGTGGAGGTGCTGCTGTTCCTTTTAGGGCTTGAAAGAAGAAAAAAGAAGGAAAAGATCCAGTAGAACCTCCGTAAACTGACCTGGTCAACATGCGGAGGTGGTCAACGTAAGGAACCAGGCCTATTGTACTGATAGTACAAGTGGTGCATGCCCAGTCTATGAAGTTAGGTCAACTTAAGGAGGTGGTCAGCTGTGGGAGTTCTACTATACATGTAAGAAAACTTCTGGAGAACTCATAGAAAATGGAGTTATGGGGCCAGGCATAGTGGCTCACACCTGTAATCCTAGCACTCTGGAGGCCAAGGCAGGTGGATCACCTGAGCTCAGGAGTTCGAGACCAGCCTGAGCAAGAGCAAGACCCTGTCTCTAAAAATAGTTGGCTGTTGTGGTAGGTGCCTATAGTCCCAGCTACTTGGGAGGCTGAGGCAAGAGAATCACTTGAGCCCAAGAGTTTGAGGTTGCTGTGAGCTATGACAGCAGGGCACGCTACCAAGGACAACAAAGTGAGACTCTGTCTCCAAAAAAGAAAAAAAGAAAATGGAGTTATGAGGAATATTCAGAGCAGCCTGCACCTGCTGTGACCAGAGCTGTGCGAGGCTGTGGGAATGCCAGGGAAGCAGGATCAGACTGGAAGGAGTTTATGGGTGAGGGCACCGTGCAGGTCGTTAACTGCTGACCGTGAGGAGGTAACAGGTGTATGAGGTGTTGTGGAGGGATGAAAGGTTTGATGCAGTTGAGTAGGGAGAGGATTGAAAACGCCTTGTCCTCAGTCTTGAAAGATAAGGACTATTTTTATTAGTAGGAGAAAGGAAAAGGGAAACCAGGCCAGGAGGCCAGCATGAACACAAAGGGACAAGAACGGGCCCTCGGTGCTGCCCAGGTGGGAGGACTGTGTGCTGGGAGCCAGGGCAGGAGGTGAAGCCGGGAGCTGGAGGACACTCAGGTGACCCAGGGAGGGCTGTGGACACACACAGGAGTCTGGGCTGTACTGGCCTTGGGACGAGGGGCTGGCATGGTCTGCCCTGTATTGTGAAGAGTGTAACTTTGGGGACAGTGAGACAAGCTGTGGGAGTGAAAGTGGAGATTTAGTAATCCAGAAACAGATAAGGAGCACCAGTGTGGAGCCCCAGCCACAGAGGGGGCAACCCACCCCTGAGACAGAGAGGACAGGATTTTGCCCACTAAGCGTGAAGAGCGTGGTGTGGTGAGTCCCAAGCTGGGCTGCAGAAGGGAGGAGCTGGTTAGGTGCCAGCAAGAGGAAGAGGTCAGAGCAGGTGAAAAGTTGGGTCTTTGGCTTCCAGAGACCCAACTTCTAGAGGCACCTTCACTAGAGGCAGTGGCTGAAGCCCTAAGACTGGACAGAGTGGCCCACAAAACTGTGGACAGGAAAGAAGAGCCGCTGGGGATCCCAGCTGGTGAGGGACCTGCTGAAAACTTTGGAGAACAGCCAAAGAAAGAGTGGCCATGGGGGCAGGGAGGAGAGAGGAGAGAAGGTCTTGTGCGGGAAAGAAGGACTGAATCTCAGGGACGGGGAGTGAGAGACAGCCTTGGAGGCTGTAGAAATCAGAAAAGATTAAAACAGAAAACTAGATTTTAGATTTGGCAACTAAGAGACAAGGTCAGAATTACAGGATTGACGACAAAGCGAGAGAAGAAGGAACAGGTGGGGTGTAGACTCCGCCCCCCGCACCCTCCCCACACAGTTTAGAGAAGAAGAAAAGGTGGTGGTAGACTGGGGTGAGGGAAAATCAAAGCAAGCTTCTTGTGTCTTGCTTTGTCAGAGGAATGCGGAAACTGCAGGAGGGTGACAGGCGGGGGTCGAAGGCACAGGAATGGAGGGCAGAGGAATCTTGAGGTGGCCTTGATGGAGGGAAGATGAAGGGTTCGATTCACTGACCAGAGAGGGGGTTGGATACCTAAGGGCAAACGGAAAGTTTCCAAACAATTGCTAAAGAAAATGGAATAGTCACTGGAGGTTACTAAAATTATTTGTAAAAGGCATCAAAGACCCAACTGAAGCTGGCTGCTGTGAATCAGTCTAGTGATGTCCTTTTAAAATCTGCTCAGCATAAAAAAAAAAAAAATGATAAAATAAAATAAAATCTGCTCAGCGACTTGGGAACTAGAGGAGAGGAACCACAGGGCAGGTGGGTTCCTGAAGGACAGGGAGTGTCTGGGTGAGGGAGGTTCACTGGGCAGGGGACGGAAGGAGGCAGTAGGGGAGCAGGATTTCCAGGCTGAGTTTTTGGAGAGCAAAACCCAACGGGGAAACTAGACTGGGGTCCAGGGATAGCTGGTGTTGCAGTCAGAGCTGGTTTAGCAGGAGTTGAAGTTGGTGAGATAGAACCGGAAATCTGTAGCTAGAGAAGGGACTTCAGAGTCCTGTGTTAGAGATGGGCCGTTCTGAGTGTGATCAGGTTCTGGGGGAGGCTCTGCTTCTGTGGTGCTGTCCAGGAGTGGAGGAGAAGGTTGTTGGAGATAAACTGGTGGAGGAAGGGTGGTGAGCGGGTTATCCACATCCGTGGTGAAATGAAGCAAGGTGGGGCCAGGAGGTGCAGGATGGGGCACAGCACAGGATGGTGATCGTGAGAGTTGACCCTGGTGGAAAGTCAGGAGGGCTGAGAGTTCTGAGAAAGGATGAAGTCTGTTTTGCCCTCTGTGTAGACCGAAAAGCGTTCAAAGCTTGTTCTCCGGGCTGCCAGCAGTTATTTTGTACTCAGGAAATGAGTGTGCCTAGGTGTGTATTTTGAAAGCATGAGTTTCATTTCTTCGGGGTGTCATGAGAGGCAAGGTTGCTCACGCGGAGAGGTGGCTGCGTGTTCTTCATGGTTAATCATCTGGCTGCTGGCCTCGTGCCTTCCAAGGCCCTTGTGAGCAATGGCAAAGTGGCATTCGCCCCACCTTCTGTTTACCTTTCTACTGGGAATGTCAGAATTGCTAAAGAGATTCTGAAAGGCAGTTTCAAAACCTTTACAGAATGGGATTAGCTCACATCCTCTCTCTCCCACACTAGGTATGTGTATTCCAGGAAGTTTTCGCTTTATAGATTCGAATGGTTAAGACGGTTGGTATAGAATTATACTTTTGGCCCAAATTGCTGATGGTTTTAGAATCTAAAACTTTTTTTTTCTACTACAACTTACTGAGCATGTATACACTGCGCTAAGTAAGTACTTTATACTCTTATTTCACCCTCAGCAAAGCAAGTTATGAGATGGGTCTTAGTCTCCCTATTTTAGAGAAATAAAAACAGAGGCTCAGAAACATTCAATGAATCACCCAAGTTTATATTGCTAGTCCATGACCATACCCAATTCAAACCCAGGTCCTTCTGGCCCCAAACAGCATCTTAACTATATTGTTCCCACTGGCACTAAAAACATACTTGTTTAATATACTCTACTATAATGTTATAATTTTTTTTATTTAAGCAGAATTTTTACATACATCGTTACACATAAATTTCCTCTATTATTTTCTTAAAGTTTTAAAAATATATTTCTATGAAATAAATGCATACGGAAAATGTTATTAAACATCAAATAATGTATCACTGGTCTAACGTCCGTGCCACTGTGGGAAATTCATTGGTTCCTCTTACCGCCACATTCCTAATTCAAGGGTGGTCCTTGGGTGACACCTAGTGGTCGGAAATGGCACTTTGGGAAATGAACATTCAAAGCCTAGATAAAAATTGTTTTGAAGGAGTCAGGTTTAAAGATACCAAAGAACGTCTTAGAAATAGCTATATTACTCATTCTTATATATGGTATATCAACTTAACTCTTGTCCACACTAATTTAGAATGAAGGTTAAGGTAGGTACTTTTGTATTTCATATATATATTCACTTGGTTCTATAAATACACTTGCAGGAAACTGAGCTAGCATTGTGTTTGACAGTTATCTAAAATGTGCATTAGAATATACATTAGAGATATTGTAACGTTCATCAGTGTTACAAAGTTCTAAGCATTTGTTTTCTCAAAATTAAGGTAACTGTTCAGGGGCCCCTGTATTTTTTTTTTTTAACTAAATATGATTGCTACTCAGCCTAAATGTTTTAACTATAATATCACAGATCCCAGAAAAATGAGTAAAATTATTTTTAAAGTTACTTTTAGCATTGTGTTTGTAGGTTAAAATGTACTACCCTTAGAAAATGGCATTAAAGAGCCAAAAAAAAGCTACCTAAAGTAATTTTTTTATTTTCTTTGAATCTTTATGTGAAATGATCCATGGCAGGACAATTCACTTATCTTTTTATATTCCCCTAAACATCAGTAACATATGATAACAATAGCAAAAAGAGGGCTCAGCACTTGTAGCTCAGCGGCCAGGGCACCAGCCGCATACACTGGAGCTGGCAAGTTCAAACCTAGCCTGGGCCTGCCAAACAGTGACAACTGCAACCAAAAAAAAAAAAAAAAAACGCCAGGTGTAGTGGTGGGCGCATGTAGTCCCAGCTACTTGGGAGACTGAGGCAAGAGAATCACTGAAGCCCAAGAGTTTGAGGTTGCTGTGAGCTATGACACCCCGGCACTCTACCTGGGGCAACGTAATGAGACTCTGTCTCAAAAAAAAAAAAAAAAAAAAAAGAAGCCCCACATCATTAAACTTCAGAAGACAAGGGACAAAGAGGGGAGAAGTGTGTGTAGAGAAAGAAAAGACAGAAGTTATCAGGCACAAACTCCTAGAAGGGCTGGTAGTCTAGCCCATCACTGGATCCTAATAACAGACCATTATCCCATCTCACAGCGGAGGAAGCACTTTGGGACACAGGAGCGCGCCCACCTCGTCAGGTTGGGATCACACACCTCATCCTTCAGAGCCCTTCCTCCACATGGCAGCTCATTCTCCCTACCTCTTCCAGGTTCTTGGCTGCACGATGGGAGTTGTGAAGTGGGGCAGGGGAAACAGGAAGAGTTAGCTGGTGACAATTCAGAAGGAGGGAATGTCCAGCAGCCACTTCACAATCAACTCAAAACAATTCTAAGAACCCCAATGGCATGGGGAGGGCTGGTGATCAAGATACCAGGCTCTATGTGCCTTGAGCTTTGGTTCAGTACATCAGGGTTGGGTGGCAGGAATCTGTAGTTTTTAATAAGCTGCCCAGCCTGATAATCAGCCAGGCGTAGGAAAGGCCCCCCTTGCAGGGTGGGGTGCAGTCTTAGCTCTGGGGCATTAGCCGCGTCACATCTACCACCCGCGTGAGGGCGCTCATCTGATTGGATCCCCGGAAACAGAAACATAGCAGTGAGTTTATGAAAGCTTTGTAGGGCTGGTCTGACGGAGGTGAGTTGCCTTACTCACAGTCACAGATGGAACTCTTGGTTCTATTCTTTCCCCTTTTCTCACCACTGCACTTGACTAAAACGATGAAAAATAAAAGTTTTTTAAAATCCATTTATTCGGGAGGGATATGATCTGGGTTAGGATTGGGAGCTTAAAGGAAAATAATGCTAATGATCACAATTATAGCTACACTTTTTCTCTTTCAGGCTAAGCAAGCAATCCTGGAAATGGATGCCACCCGTAAGTTTTATTTCCTGAACACAATTTGCAATGTCACTGTCTACTTGTATCTATCACATTTTCTAAAAGTTTACAAAATCATCACTGTCGTGACGATCATGGCAGACAGTTTAATCCCTGCTTGCCCGATTGACTTCTGAGTTGACTCTCCCTGGTTTGCCCGGGAGTCAGTTGATGGAAGGCCACTGTCCAGGTTTCTGCATCAACTACCTCCACCATCACCACAAAATAGAGCCCAACAGTGCATTTCCAACTTCATCCCTCCTCTAAAATGTCCATGTGAGTTATCGCAAGAATCGATTTTCCATGTGCAGTAGAAAAGTCTAAAACACAACCATCCCCACGTGTGAGTCTTTCTAGGTTTATAAAAGTAGGCAGGGAATAAACACATCACGTCTTTCCTAAAGAAGATCTTATTCAACAGCACTCATCACACCTTTGTTATTTCTCAGGTTAGATGGAATAGAAAGAGAAAACAAAGGCTTTCAACACTCACAGGCAAGTCTGCCAGAAACTTACACGTGAACAATTCTTCTTTTAGGCTGGGCCAGGTGACTCACACTTGTAATCCTAGCACTCTGGGAGGCCCAGGTGGGTGGATCTCCTGAGCTGAGGAGTTCAAGACCAACATGAGCAAGAGTGAGACCCCATCTCTACTAAAAATAAAAATTAAGCTGAATGTTATGGCAGACACCTTCAGTGCCAGCTACTTGGGAGGCTGAGGCAAGAGGATGACTTGAGGAGTTTGAGGTTGCTGTGAACTATGATGATGCTGTGGCACTCTACCGAGGGTGACTAAGTGAGACTCTGTCTCAAAAAAATTTAAAAAAAAGAAGATGAAGCAGGAGGTGTGGAGAAGTCTGCAGGCAGCTGCTATTGCGGCTGGTTCCACTCCACTCAATTTATTTTGTTTGTTCCTAGACTCTGGGCTAGTGCTTAGAAATCAGGGATAGTCTGTGAGTGCCCAGAATGGTTTCAGGGCACTAATTGGTACCACATGCATTTCTTCCAGGCCCGGGCCTAGCCCACAGCAACTCAGCCTGAGGCCATGACCTCATTGACCCAGTCCCGAGTTTGAACTTGGCTGAATGCGAGCAGGGTAGGCCGGTCCATTGGACCACATGACCTCATTGTGTAACTTTTGACATTTGAGAAATGTATGTGGTCTTCACAATCTCAGAACTCTTTGAAATTAAGATACCCTTGGAGAGCCTTACCCCTAATTTGAGGAGCTGTATCCAAGAATTGTTTGCCTTTTAGGCTTCAGAATACAGATGATCATTGAATATGCTACAGTGCCTTAAAATGGGGCCAGAACATCTTACACCAATATTCCCTTTAAGCAGAGTGGAAAGACACAAACTCCATGAAAAAAAATTTATTTTTATTATTTTTTTTGACACAGAGTCTTACTCTGTCACCCTTGGGTAGTGTGTTATAGCATCATAGCTCACAACAACCTCAAACTCTTTGGGCTCAAACGTTCCTGCCTCAGCCTAACAAGTAGGTGGGACTATAGGTGCCCACCACATGCCCAGCTAGTTTTTCTATTTTTTTTTTTTTTTTTTTTGTAGAGACAGAGTCTCACTTTATGGCCCTCAGTAGAGTGCCATGGCATCACACAGCTCACAGCAACCTCCAACTCCTGGGCTTAAGCGATTCTCTTGCCTCAGCCTCCCGAGTAGCTGGGACTACAGGCGCCTGCCACAACACCCAACTATTTTTTGGTTGCAGTTCAGCCGGGGCTGGGCTTGAACCCACCACCCTCGGTATATGGGGCCGGCGCCTTACCGACTGAGCCACAGGCGCTGCCCTAGTTTTTCTATTTTTAATAGAGATGGGGTCTCAGTCTTGCTTAAGCTGGTCTCAAACTTCTGAGCTCAAGTGATCCACCCACCTCAGCCTCTTATGTACAGTGCTAGGATTACAGGCATGAGCCAACACACTCAGCAACTCTATGAAATTCTAGTAAGAGAATGTAAAGCCAGCTCGGCACCATAGCTCAGCAGTTAGGGCACCAGCCACACTGGGACTGGTGGGTCCAAACCCAGCCCGGGCCTTCTAAACAACAATGATAACTACAACAGAAAAATAGCCAGGTGTTGTGGCGGGCTCCTGTAGTCCCAGCTACTTGGGAAGCTGAGGCAAGAGAATCACTTAAGCCCGAGAGTTTGAGGTTGCTGTGAGCTGTGATGCCACTGCACTCTACTGAGGGTGACATAGTAAGACTCTGCCTCGAGGAAAAAGAAAAAGAGAATGTAGAGCTTTCCTCAGATGTTCAAAGGAGCAACATCTGGGACAATACTGAGTCTTTGCACTGGAGGACAACTTTCACAAGTGCAAAGGGAGTTCCCTTCTCGTTAGGGAGAAGCCAGTTTGCAGCTTTTTCTGCTACAGAAAGGGGGAATAGTCCCAGTAGTCCCAATGTCAACAAAAGCCCAGAGATACACGTTCCCTGCTGACTGTGGGAAGGGGATAGTGTCCATGTCTGATGAAAAAAGAGAAAATCCATAGTGATCTAAACTAGTTATGTCCATTTTCGTGAGAAGTCCCAGAGCACTGCGCTGGGCCTGACACCCCCGCTTCTCTTCACAGACCACCCAGGCTTCTGTTACAGCCCCGAGGGGGAGACCAAAGCACTTTGTGGCTCTAAAGAAGGTTCTACTCCTTATCGGCTGAGAAGAAAATCTGGTAAGTAGAATGTTGTAATCAAAAATTAACTTGGTAAACGGTCTGTGAAGCTAGTGAATGATGCCCCATGATCATATCAATGTACACAGCTATGATTTAATAAAAGAAAAAAAAATTAATACCAATGGGAGACTGGCAATCAAAATCCTTTTCAGTCTAACCAAAAAAAAAAAAAAAAAGTATTTCTGTCTGGTTTTGGAGCTCGCTCCAGTTTGAAAACAGCTGCTGCTGCCTCAACAGGGGTCTCTAAGCTTTCGTTCTCCGGCCCTTTTCTACTCACCTTTTTCTTTCCCAGTGAGTATAAAACATGTCAGTCAACTTTGCGACTGAGTCTTTGCACAGCATCTTACCGTCGATGTGTGGATGCTCGGGCCCCGTTAGCTCTTGGTGAATCCCATGAGCAACACACACATGAGCTGACCCCGTCCTCACCTACACTGGCTGCACCACACCCCAGGAGGTAGTTATTCTCTTAGCCCTCAAATGTTTGGTTTTATTTTCATCAGAATATATTGAGTATCTACTTTATGCCAGGCTAAGAACTAGAAATGCAAGGGGAAAAAGGTACACGTGGTTCCTCCTGGCAAGGAGCTCCCAGCGGAAGACACACAGAAGTGGGAATGAATGAATGCCAGTCTGTGACGCGGGTGGGAGGGACGAGAAGGGAAGATCACAGGGCGGAAGACCCTACCGCACGTGCAGCAGGACAGAGTCTACTGCCAGCGTCCAGCCTGACCAAGAGCAAGGAATGGCAGGGTGGGGGGGGAGTAAGATGAAGTCTAAATAGATGTGGCTGGAGTTAGGCAGAGAGGAGCCTGATCTTGGAGGCCCAGTAGGGCACACACAGCTTTTGAACTTGATCCTGCAAACTGAGGTAGGATTTTTAAGCAAGGAACTCTGAGAATGTTTGCCTTTTAGGGAAAAAACTCTGGCTATAGGTGGAGAATGAAGCAGGCAGGGAGACCAGGAGTGTTAACGGACAAAGTCTAGCTGGCCCTGTCACCATCAGCCAATACGCAGAGATGGGTTTGGGTCCAAACAAGCTTTACTGGTCAGAAGGCCAGCGGTTCTGGAGAACAGTGAGAGTAGCCTCTTAAATCCGTTCTGCCTCAGTTACAATTCTAAAATCTTTATAGTGAAATACGAGAAAACCAACCTAGGAAATTTTATCTGATAGAAAGCAACATCAAAGTGGCAAAATGTTTAAACAACAGAAAGGTGACTTTCATTTTAACAAAACATCTGAGGGATTCATCAGGGGAAACTTATCATCAAAGGAACCTTTCCTCCACCGATATCACAACGCCTGTCATCTGTGTGTGACTACAGCCTCAGAGTCTCCTGAGATAAACACCCTCATGGTCATAGTGAAACCTTCACTAGATAATCATCGAGGTGTGGAGAGATTGTCAGCTAAGCAGAGTAGATCAGCGGCACTGGCTCGGCTCGGCTTCTCAGCCTCCATCATGCAGGCTGAGATGGTCCAGCTAGTCTGGGTGAGAAGGGAAGGGGGCTTGGATCAACAGAGTAGTGACTTTGGGGGTTGGGGTGAGCATGACTGGAAACCCACAGAAATTGACACCCTTGTCACTAGCCAGCTTGGTCCAGCTAGTCTGGGTGAGAAGGGAAGGGGGCTTGGATCAACAGAGTAGTGACTTTGGGGGTTGGGGTGAGCATGACTGGGAACCCACAGAAGACAGAAATTGACACCCTTGTCACTAGCCAGCTTGGTCCAGCTAGTCTGGGTGAGAAGGGAAGGGGGCTTGGATCAACAGAGTAGTGACTTTGAGCATTGGGGTGAGCATGACTGGGAACCCACAGAAAACAGAAATTGACACCCTTGTCACTAGCCAGCTCAGTAGCTAACCAAGAGAGGAGGTGCAGATAGAGGCAGATTGTGAGGAGAGGGGTGGGAAGAGACTGGGGTGTGCGTTGCCTTTGCCGAGGCTGAAGTTTGGGATAGCTCTGGCATAAAAACATACAATTGAGTGTTACCAGCTTGTAGGTGGGAGTTAAGGCTGAGGAAGCCGCAGCTGCTAGCAGTAAGGTTGATACGTCAGCTCTCCTTTTCTGCAGTATTTTGTGATTTCTAGTTCCCTGGCTTAACATTTATCCTACCATTTTGACAGTGTGAATTTCTTGCTCTTAAGTATTTCCAAGCAGTGCGGATTTAGTAAAAATTGATAAAAAATTTCTACAGCTCAGTGAATCTGTCAATAAACTAATAATTAATGTATGAGAAACTATTTTGATTTGGTTTTTCAAACGGTGCTGGCTTCATTTTTTTCTTCCCAGAACCTTCCTCAAGATCACATAAAGTTTTGAAGACCAGTGGTAAGTCCTAAAATATAGCTAATTGTTTCATTCATGTTGAGACCCACTAAATGAAACCATTCATGAAAAATACCAGGCCAAGTGAGGTAGCTCACACCTGTTGTCCCAGCTGCTTGGGAGGCTGAGGCAAGAGCATCACTTGAGCCCAGGAGTTTGAGGTGGCTGGGAGCTGTGACACCACAGCACTCTAGCAGGGGGCAACAGAGTGAGTCTTTGTCTGAAACAAAAAAGAAATAATACCAGCTGAATTAGAGATTAATAGAGTCTCAAGCTGCCGCCCTGGGTAGAGTGCTGTGGTGTCACAGCTCACAGCAACCTCAAACTCTTGGGCTTTAGCAATTCTCTTGCCTCAGCTTCCCAAGTAGCTGGGACTACAGACACCTGCCATAATGCCTGGCTATTTTTTAATTGCAATTGTCATTGTTGTTCTAGCTGGCCCTGGCCAGGTTCAAACCCGCCAATCTCAGTGTATGTGGCCAGCGCTCTGCCCACTAAGCTACGGGCACCACCCAAAAAATTAAATTCTGTAAGTAAAAGTGTAATATACATGTGACAGACATAAAAAGATTAATATCCCTATTATATAAAGAAACACTGTATACCAGGCATTGTGGCGGGCACCTATAGTCCCAGCTACTCGGGAGGCTAAGGCAAGAGAATTGCCTAAGCCCAGGAGTTGGAGGTTGCTGTGAGCTGTGACACCACAGCACTCTACTGAGGGTGACAAAGTGAGACTCTGTCTCTACAAAAAAAAAAAAAAGAAGAAGAAACGCTGTATATCCCAAAAAAGAAACAAGAGCTCCTTTTTAAAGAACAGAGAATATACTTGGGCATCTTCAAAAAACAAACACAAACTTCCAGTAAAATTTAAAAATGGTCACCCATATTAGTAGTCAGAAAAGCATTTAAATGAATTAAGAAGAAGGGGGAAAGCTATGACCTTTGAAAGGTGTAAACAGTGGTGCTCAGAGATGAGTCCCGGAGGAGATGTCCAGGCCGGGTTTATTGAAAGGGGATAATGACCCACTTGGGCATTGCAAAAGTGGCATCTGCGTCTGTGCCCAGGGGCAGTTACAGACCACTTTTTTATGGGGCCTAGGCAGTTCCACAGCTTGACTATAAAGCTAGGGTCTTTTGGCAGGAACTTCTTAAAGGGTGGGTTAGCCAGATCCTTTGTGTCTTTGTCTTAGGAGAGGAGGTAGGAGAGGGGGAAAGAGTTTGTGGCTACGTTAGGCCCCCAAAAAACTTGGCCAAAACATTAAAAAAAAAAAAAAAAAAAGAGGCACTCCAAAACTATTGGTGGGAGTGTAAATATTTGAAATGTTAGAAGCAAAATTCAGTAATGCCCATTTGAATTAAAAATGTGAATATGCCCTTCACCCAACAGTTTAACCTGCATAAATGGTCTTACCCAAGTGTGGGTGGATTTGTGCCTTGAGTTTGTTCTTTGCAGCATTTGTGATAGGACACTCCATAAAATGCCCATCCAGTGAGAAACCAAGAGAAGGTGTGGCATGCCCATAAACGTGACGGGCATATTGCACAGCTGTTGAATGAAGAGGCTCTCCACCTACTAACAAGAGTGTCCGCATATACTTAGCAGAAAACACAATGTTTCCTATTGCATCTTTATTTTAAAAACAAATCATTTTGGTGAGGGCAGTGCTGGAGCTGAAAAGATGGACGTAGAAGTGTTAAATGTGGTTACTTCAAGCTGAGATTGGTGGGGAGGGACGTACTTTATATGCTTCTCTCATTAAACAGTTTTCAAGGATGAGACATGTAATCGGTTCATCTGTAAGGATGTCTGTAAGGAGGTGGCTGTGTAAATCTGTCCCACAATTTCACTTGCAATACTGCTTAGCAAGGTGATGCTGTTGGTTAAAAGACTGAATCTTTTGGTTAAAACCAATAAAATGTCAAAAAATCAACAGCATAATCATCTTTACACGTTTTTCGTGGTGGCTTCTGCTTTCTTCTTTTTTTTTAATAGTGCATAGTTTTTGGAATCTTTTGAAATGTATTAACATGAATTAGTTCTTAGGGATTAAGGAAGAGACACCTAATGCTCAGATACCTGCATAGTAAGGTTGTTTTATGTGCAGGAAAGGCTAGATGGGCCAGGCGCCATGGCTCGCGCCTATAATCCTAGGCATGAGGATTGGCCCAGGCAGGAGGATTGCTTGAATTCAGGAGTTCAAGACCAGCCTGAGGAAGAATGAGACTCTATCACTACTAAAAGTAGAAAAATTAGCCAAGAGTTATGGGGAGTGCCTGTAATACCAGGTACTCGGGAGGCTGAGGCAGGAGGATTGCTTAAACCCAAGAGTTTGAGATTGCTGTGAGCTGAGGCCATTGCACTCTAGCCCAGGTGGCAAAGCAAAACTCTGTCAAAGAAAAAGAATAAAATGAAAGAAAGAATATATAATTGGGATAATTGAAAGGCATTTTCAGAAAATTAGATATAAAGGGCCCAGAAGCCACTTGAGCTTCAATTATTTGCAATAAATTTGAGTTCTACAAAATATTAGTATATGTTTATATATGAGATACACTTTTACTTCTCTAATGTAAAAAAATTCAATGTTTATTTTGCAGAAACAACAGAAGACATCCAAAAGGTAAACACCATGGCATTTCTTATTTTAGACACCGTTTATAATTGCCCTCTCCTGTTAATGCCACATGTACATCTCATCCCAAGTGCAGACAATTATTTTGCACTTTGGGAATTTGATATTTTACATTTCCTTTACATTTTGAATTATTTACATTTGATTTAAGCAAAGACTCATTCTTACCAACTTCTTCTCCTCCTCCATCTTAGAATTAAGGCAATTATTTATTCATTTCTCTGCCTACCTCTCACCCCAGGAGCTCTCACCTTACCTTAGACTGTAACACCTGCACAGTACTAGATGAGCCAGTCCAGGCCATAGGAACGAGGGCCTCACCTCAAGAGTGTAACTCCCTCCTCAAAGCCTCAGCCTCAGGCAGGAGGGCGAGGAGCCCCCTTCTAAGAAGAAGATTCTGCTGCTAGTACAAAGGGTGTGATGATATATAATAGAAACTTTACTAGATCAAGTGATGACATAGGATAGAAACTTTACTAGATCAAGTTTTTATTTTTCTTCCCCTGATAAAAGGTTAGAGAAAAAATAAGAATGGTATGCTCTATTGGAAGCTGTGTGTCCGACTTTATTACATGTGCAGAACAGGTATTCTATCCTGACCCAGGTGATTTGCCCACAACGGCTGCTGATCAGCTGGCTTACCTAATGATGCTCCGAGAGCTGATCATTGCTTCTCCTTTAATGTTCTGCATCTGTAAGGGTGTGGCTATGAAACTCCCACAGTTCCATTTGCACCAGGGCTTGGGGCAAGACCAAAGCAGCCCTGTTGATAAAGGCTATATCTTTCTGTTAAAACCAATAAAACGTCTAAAAATTGGCTGTGCAAGGTGGCTCATACCTGTAATCCTAGTACTTTGGGAGTGGATTGCTTCAACTCAGGAGTTCGAGACCAGCCTGAGCAAAAGGTAGAGATCCTGCCTTTACTAAAGAAAAACTAGCTGGGCATTGTGGTGCAGACCTGTAATCCATCTCTTGAGCTCCAAAGTTTGAGGTTGCTGTGAGCTATGATGATGCCAGGGCACTCAACTGAGGGCAATGGAGTAAGACTCAGTCTCCAAAAAAAAATCTAAAAATCAACAAAGTCTTTAAGTGGTTTTTATGCCTCAGGACATGCTTTTAGGTATGTGGTGTTTTTTATGGAAGTTTTAGAAACTTGTTAATTGATTGATTATCTTCACATATTGCGTGAGGTTTTGATTTTCTTTTAAATATACTTTGATTTCATAAGCGGGGTCACTGCGGAAGATCCCTGCCTTTTAAAGCAGCTAAAGTAGGACTGTGGAATGCAGCCCTTCTCAGTAGTAAATAGCAGATTCTCCCATTACAGAGTTCTAGAAATACAATCTCAAGAGATTCTTGGAAACTTTCAACAGTATTCAGGTCAAGTCCATACGGGGACTAAGTAAACCTTATAAAATCTGAAGACAAAAGAGAGCAAAAACACCAAAGTTCCATCCCTAACAGTCATGTACTGAAATGAGTCAGTAATGATTGGAGAGTTTATAATGGGAAATACTCCTTAATAACAGCTTAATATTTCTCCCAGAATATATATTCTGAGGCTGCGTATGTGTATGTGTGTGTAGTGACATGAGCTTACATATGTATGCTATAAGACATGAATTCAAATCCATTTCTGCCATTTATAAACTGCAACTATAGCCAATTGCTTAAGTCTTAGTCTCTTAATTTACAGAATTGTTGCAAAGATTAAATATATGTATAAGTTTTAAAGTGCTTAGTATGGTTTTGGCACAAAGTGAGTGTTCCATAAATGATAGCTGCTATTATTAGTAAATAGCCATAATGCTGACAATGTGCAAAAACAGAGAAAGTTCACTTGGCTCTGGTAAAATTAGGGTATCTAAATTACATATTTCTGTGTGGTACCAAATCATATGCTGATTATTTTTTAATCTAAAACCTTCAGTTCTCTTGATCTATTTGATGTGAATTTTTAACTTCCAAAGAACTACTGTCTTCGAGTGTGATTACCTTAAAAATATACTTTAAAATTTAAAATTCCATTTTCCTAATTTTATAAAACATTATGAATTTTCTGAGATGGAAAGATCTCAGGCCAGGCACAGTGTCTCACACCTATAATCCTCGCACTCTGGGACGCCGAGGCGGGCAGATCATCTGAGCTTATGGGTTTGAGACCAGCCTGAGCAAGAGCAAGGCCCATCACTCAAAATTGCCAAGCATTGTGGCAGGTGCCTACAGTCCCAGCTGCTCGAGAGGCTGAGGCAAGAGGATCACTTGCGCCCAAGAGTTTGAGGTTGCAGTGAGTGATGACACCATGGCACTCCACCCAGGGTGAGAGACTCTGTCTCCCTCTCACCAAAAAAAGTGTAGAGTCATAATTTAACTAGGTAATATTAACTGGTTTTATCAATACTTTATAAAAAGTAGTTTACTGGGTACCTAAATTTTTTAAACAGTATACCAGTGCAGTCTAAGGAAGATGAAAAGGAAGAGATACTAAAATATATATATATTGAAAACAATAAATATTACATGTAAATATTATATGTATATGTATGTGTGAAGAGAAATTACTAATTGAATTTTAAGTTTTAAGATTTTAATAGAAAAATAACATTTAGAATAAAATTTTATTCTCTGCTCCTCTGTTCCCTCCGTAAGAGATATCCCAGTTTCATTGACAAGTAATGAAAAATTCTTCCTAGTTTGACATTTCAATAGGTAACTATAGGTTTTGATTAGAAAATAAGTATCTGGAAGGAGAGACGGAGCAAGATGGCAACGGAGCAAGATGGCAGCCGAGTAACAGGTTCCTTGCATCTGGGCACCGTTAGTCTGGGGAGATAGGACTCCAGGCACCTCTGGCTGGTGGGATCTGCCTATCATCACCCCTGAGAGGATACAGGGAGTCAGCGAGAGACTTCTGGACCACAAGAGGAGGACTAAAACAGTGGAAAACTGGCAAGTGGGCGCATGTGTTCAATCCGTCTAAACCCGCCCGCAACTGTAAGTTCAGTAGCAGTGAGACCGCAAACCAGAAAGGCCTTACCTGTGAACTGTTTTGGTGTCTTTGGACTTGGCACTCAGCTGAACTGCCTTGGGGAGAGCCTGAGCTGGAGTGCGGAGAACTTTGGCCGTTGTCTAGGGCCCCATTCTGAACCGCTGAGCCAGACGAAGCTAATAGTGTTTGGCTCTGGGTCACAGGCAGCCATTGTGAGCGATCTGCCCCGGCAAGCTCCGCCCTCAGGGTTGCAGAGCTAGAATTGGGTGGGAGCTGGTAACCCAGCGACCAAGTAGCCTAAGGGCGGGGTCTGAGCTGCCTTGCAGCCCTAACCCTCGGGGGCAGAGGGAGACCAGTTTTGGCACACAGGGTAAGTGGATAGCCACTTCAGCAGTGATTCCAGCGACAAGCACTTCCCTGGGAAAGCTTCTGCTCAGCAAGTGAACAAGTTCAAAGTGCCTTTTAAGTGGGCTGAAGAGAGATTTAGGGTGTCTACCTGCTGGGGTTTGAGAAACTAGCAGCCTCCAGTCGTATCAGAACTGTAATTAACATCTCATACCCCAGAAGACCACGTGTTGCCCAGACAATATTCAATAACATATACATACTGCTTTGTTTTTGGTTGTTGTTTTTTGTTTATTTTGATGTTGTGGATTGTTGTTTTGTTTTTTAAGTTCAACCTTTTCCGTACAGATCCTTTTTCTCAATTTTTCTAGTTTAATTATAATTTCCCATTGCTGCCTATTTCAATAATTAGAACTTCATTTTTGTTAGTGTTTCTACCGCTATTATTTGGTTTTTCCAGCCAATTTTATCCCGTAAAGTTTTCTGTTTGCTTGTTTTTGTTTGACTTATAGCATTTTTGTCTTTCCTCTCTACTTGGTCGAGGTGGGTACTGTGTCTGATCAGGTTAGCAAAGAGATGCTGACCTCAAGGGAACCACCCAACTGGGCACCCCCAGAAGGTGGTGTTTTTTTTTTTAAGGTTGTATCAAAGTACCCTACTGTACACCTATATTGCTCTGTCTCCCTCTTTCTGTGCCTCTCTTCTTTTTGTCAATATTCCTTTTACCCACCCCCTCTCCTTTCTCTATTTTTCTTTTTTTTTTTCTTATCACTCAGTCCTCCTTTCTTTCATCCCTTTTTTGCTCTTAAACCTTCTCACCGTTCTGGTCCTGTAACCCTTAGTCCACAGGCACAAGAACTTAAAGAGCAAGAGGATGTGAAAGGAAAATTAGGGCAAGGAAACAGATAAAAGAAATCACCCATGAGGAAGAATCAGCAGAAAACTCCAGGAAACATGAAGAACCAGTCCAGAACAACACCGCCAAGGGATCATGAGATAGCTACTGCAGAGGATTCCACCTATACAGAAATGTTAGGAATGACAGAAAGGGAATTTAGAATACACATGTTGAAAACAATGAAAGAAATGATGGAAACAATGAAGGAAACTGCTAATAAAGTGGAAATTAACCAAAAGGAAATTCAAAAACAGAATCAAATCAGAGATGAACGATATGAAGAATATAAAAAGGCTATAGCAGAGCTGAAGGAAATGAAACAGTCAATCAGGGAACTTAAAGTATCAGCAACAGGTTAGAGCATGCAGAAGAAAGAATTTCAGAGGTAGAAGACAAAGTTTTTGAGATAACTCAGATAGTAAAAGAGGCAGAAAAGAAGAGAGAGAAAGCAGAATGTTCACTGTCAGAATTATGGGACTTTATGAAGCATTCCAACATACGAGTTATAGGAATTCCAGAAGGGGAAGAAGAATGCCGCAGAGGAATGGAAGCCATACTAGAGAATATTATAAAAGAAAATTTCCCAAACATCACCAAAGATTCTGACACACTGCTTTCAGAGGGCTATCGGACCCCAGGTCGCCTCAACTCTAACCGAGCTTCTCCAAGACACATTGTGATGAACCCATCCAAAGTCAAGACAAAAGAAAAGATTCTGCAAGCTGCCAGGAGTAAGCGCCAGTTGACCTACAGGGGCAAATCCACCAGAGTGACCGCAGACTTCTCTAATGAAACTTTCCAAGCAAGAAGACAATGGTCATCTACCTTTAATCTACTTAAACAGAACAATTTCTAGCCCAGAATTCTGTACCCTGCTAAGCTAAGCTTAAAAATTGACGGAGAAATCAAATCATTTATGGATATACAAACATTGAGGAAATTCGCCACAACAAGACCAGCTCTACAGGAAATACTTCAACCTGTTCTGCACACTGACCACCACAATGGATCAGCAGCAAAGTAAGAACTCAGAAATTAAAGGACAGAACCTAACCTCCACACTGATGCAAAAGATAAAACTAAGCAATGGACTCTCACAAAATAAGACGAATAGAATACTACCACACTTATCAATTATCTCAATAAATGTTAATGGCTTGAATTCCCCACTGAAGAGACATAGATTGGTTGACTGGATTAAAAAACACAAGCCATCCATTTGCTGTCTGCAAGAAACACACCTGGCTTCAAAAGACAAATTAAAGCTCCAAGCCAAGGGTTGGAAGACAATTTTTCAGGCAAATGGAATCCAGAAGAAAAGAGGAGTTGCAATTTTATTTTCAGATACATGTGGATTTAAAGCAACTAAAGTCAAAAAAGACAAAGATGGTCACTTTATATTGGTCAAGGGAAAAATACAAGAAGACATTTCAATTCTAAATATCTATGCACCCAATTTAAATGCTCCCAGATTCTTGAAACAGACCTTACTCAGTCTGAGCAATATGATATCTGATAATACCATAATAACAGGGGACCTTAACACTCCTCTTACAGAGCTGGACAGATCCTCTAAACAGAAATTAAACAAGGATATAAGAGATTTAAATGAGACCCTAGAACAACTGTGCTTGATAGACGCATATAGAACACTCCATCCCGAAGATAAAGAATATACATTCTTCTCATCACCCCATGGAACATTCTCCAAAATTGATCATATCCTGGGACACAAAACAAATATCAACAGAATCAAAAGAATTGAAATTTTACCTTGTATCTTCTCAGACCATAAGGCACTAAAGGTGGAACTCAACTCTAACAAAAATGCTCGACCCCACCCAAAGGCATGGAAATTAAACAATCTTTTGTTGAATAACAGATGGGTGCAGGAAGAAATAAAACAGGAAATCACTAACTTCCTTGAGCATAACAACAATGAAGACACAAGCTACCAAAACCTGTGGGATACTGCAAAAGCAGTTTTGAGAGGAAAATTCATCGCTTTAGATGCCTACATTCGAAAAACAGAAAGAGAGCACATCAACAATCTCACAAGAGATCTTATGGAATTGGAAAAAGAAGAACAATCTAAGCCTAAACTCAGTAGAAGAAAAGAAATATCCAAAATCAAATCAGAGATCAATGAAATTGAAAACAAAAGAATCATTCAGAAAATTAATGAAACAAGGAGTTAGTTTTTTGAAAAAATAAATAAAATAGATAAACCATTGGCCAGACTAACGAGGAATAGAAAAGTAAAATCTCTAGTAACCTCAATCAGAAATGATAAAGGGGAAATAACAACTGATCCCACAGAGATACAAGAGATCATCTCTGAATACTACCAGAAACTCTATGCCCAGAAATTTGACAATGTGAAGGAAATGGATCAATATTTGGAATCACACCTTCTCCCTAGACTCAGCCAGGAAGAAATAGAGCTCCTGAACAGACCAATTTCAAGCACTGAGATCAAAGAAACAATCAAAAAGCTTCCAACCAAAAAATGCCCTGGTCCAGATGGCTTCACTCCAGAATTCTATCAAACCTTCAAGGAAGAGCTTATTCCTGTACTGCAGAAATTATTCCAAAAAATGGAGGAAGAAGGAATCTTCCCCAACACATTCTATGAAGCAAACATCACCCTGATACCAAAACCAGGAAAAGACACAAACAAAAAGGAGAATTTCAGACCAATCTCACTCATGAATATAGATGCAAAAATTCTCAACAAAATCCTAGCCAATAGATTACAGCTTATCATCAAAAAAGTCATTCATCATGATCAAGTAGGCTTCATCCCAGGGATGCAAGGCTGGTTTAACATACGCAAGTCTATAAACGTTATCCACCATATTAACAGAGGCAAAAATAAAGATCACATGATCCTCTCAATAGATGCAGAAAAAGCATTTGATAAAATCCAGCATCCTTTTCTAATTAGAACACTGAAGAGTATAGGCATAGGTGGCACATTTCTAAAACTGATTGAAGCTATCTATGACAAACCCACAGCCAATATTTTACTGAATGGAGTAAAACTGAAAGCTTTTCCTCTTAGAACTGGAACCAGACAAGGTTGTCCTCTGTCACCTTTACTATTCAACGTAGTGCTGGTAGTTCTAGCCAATACAATTAGGCAAGACAAGGAAATAAAGGGAATCCAAATGGGAGCAGAGGAGGTCAAACTCTCCCTCTTTGCTGATGACATGATCTTATACTTAGAGAACCCCAAAGACTCAACCACAAGACTCCTAGAAGTCATCAAAAAATACAGTAATGTTTCAGGATATAAAATCAATGTCCACAAGTCAGTAGCCTTTGTGTACACCAATAACAGTCAAGATGAGAAGCTAATTAAGGACACAACTCCCTCCACCACAGTTTCAAAGCAAACGAAATACCTAGGAGTATACCTAACAAAGGAGGTGAAGGACCTCTATAAAGAAAACTATGAACTCCTCAGAAAGGAAATAGCAGAGGATATTAACAAATGGAAGAACATACCATGCTCATGGATGGGAAGAATCAACATTGTTAAAATGTCTATACTTCCCAAAGCAATCTACCTATTCAATGCCATTCCTATCAAAATACCAACATCGTACTTTCAAGATTTGGAAAAAATGATTCTGCGTTTTGTATGGAACCGGAAAAAACCCGTATAGCTAAGGCAGTTCTCTGTAACAAAAATAAAGCTGGGGGCATCAGCATACCAGATTTTAGTCTGTACTACAAAGCCATAGTGGTCAAGACAGCATGGTACTGGCACAAAAACAGAGACATAGACACTTGGAATCGAATTGAAAACCAAGAAATGAAACTAACATTTTACAACCACCTAACCTTTGATAAACCAAACAAGAACATACCTTGGGGGAAAGACTCCCTATTCAATAAATGGTGTTGGGAGAACTGGATGTCTACATGTAAAAGACTGAAACTGAACCCACACCTTTCCCCACTCACAAAAATTGATTCAAGATGGATAAAGGACTTAAATTTAAGGCATGAAACAATAAAAATCCTCCAAGAAAGCATAGGAAAAACACTGGAAGATATTGGCCTGGGGAAAGACTTCATGAAGAAGACTGCCACGGCAATTGCAACAACAACAAAAATAAACAAATGGGACTTCACTAAACTGAAAAGCTTCTGTACAGCTAAAGAGACAATAACCAAAGCAAAGAGACAACCTACACAATGGGAAAGGATATTTGTATATTTTCGATCAGACAAAAGCTTGATAACTAGGATCTATAGAGAACTCAAATTAATCCACGTGAAAAAAGCCAACAATCCCATATATCAATGGGCAAGAGACGTGAATAGAACTTTCTCTAAAGACGACAGACAAATGGCTAACAAACACATGAAAAAATGTTCATCATCTCTATATATTAGAGAAATGCAAATCAAAACAACCCTGAGATGTCATCTAACCCCAGTGAGAATGGCCCACATCACAAAATCTCAAAACTGCAGATGCTGGCGTGGCTGTGGAGAGAAGGGAACACTTTTACACTGCTGGTGGGACTGCAAACTAGTACAACCTTTCTGGAAGGAAATATGGAGAAACCTCAAAGCACTCAAGCTAGACCTCCCATTTGATCCTGCAGTCCCATTACTGGGCATCTACCCAGAAGGAAAGAAATCCTTTTATCATAAGGACACTTGTACTAGACTGTTTATTGCAGCTCCATTTACAATCGCCAAAATGTGGAAACAGCCTAAATGCCCACCAACCCAGGAATGGATTAACAAGCTGTGGTATATGTATACCATGGAATACTATTCAGCCATTAAAAAAAATGGAGACTTTACATCCTTCGTATTAACCTGGATGGACGTGGAAGACATTATTCTTAGTAAAGCATCACAAGAATGGAGAAGCATGAATCCTATGTACTCAATTTTGATATGAGGACAATGACAATTATGGTTATGGGGGGGGAAACAGAGGGAAGGAGGGAGGGGGGGTGGGGCCTTGGTGTGTGTCACACTTTATGGGGGCAAGACATGATTGCAAGAGGGACTTTACCTAACAATTGCAATCAGTGTAACCTGGCTTATTGTACCCTCAATGAATCCCCAACAATAAAAAAAAAAAAAAAAAAAAAAAAAGGAAAATAAGTATCTGGTGTTAACTAGCTTGAACAGATCTTAACTCTTTCAACTCTCTGAAACTAATCCTTTTACAGTGTAGTATCAAAGGGTGATCAGCTCCTATCTGCACACTGAACTCCATCAAGGAGGGTTCTAAGCTATAAAAGACCCCTTTGTTTTCTTTGATTATAAATCATTATCATCACTCATATTTTACTTCCTAACAGGAAGCTAAATATTAGTTAATTAAATGTATTTTGAAAGAAAGTAAAAATATCATTAGCTCAACAGTGGATTAAATTACATTCCTATAACAAAGGTTCTTGGCCTAGAATCTAGGTAAACAAAGGTAATGCTGGCCAAGTTCAAGGTGGGTTTGCAGATTAAAGGGAAATCCTTGCAAGAGCTTCTGGATACCAAAACACTCCTAAGAGTCCTCCAGGTACAGTGGCTCACGCCTGTCATCCCAGGACTCAGGGAGGCTAAGGCAGGTGTATTGTTTGAGCTCAGGAGTTTGAGACCAGCCTGCAAGCATGAGCCCCCATCTCTACTAAAAATACAAAAATTAGCAGCGCACAGATACTCAGGAGGCTGAAGCAGGAGATTCACTTGAGCCCAGGAGTTTGAAGTTGCTGTGAGCTATAACACCACACCACGCTACCTAGGGTGACAGAGTGAAACTCTGTCTCAAAAAAAAAAAAAAAAAAAAAAAAAAAGACTCCTAAGAATCAAACCCTGAGTCTAAGACTCCTTAGAAAGTCTCAAATATAAATCAGATATCATACAGAAAATATACATATTTATTGTATAAAGGAATATATATATTCATATATACATCTGCATGTTTATATTCATTTATATGCAATGAATATTTGCCAATTGAGGATCACATTTATTTGAAATATCTGAGTTTTCTGTATTTAGCTGATATCCTGCTTTGGGTGGGGGCAAGGGTTTGGGGGTCAGACCTTAGGTTTGGGACCTAGCCTTGTTAGTAAGTAAAGCAACTTACTGAATCTTTAACAGCCTAGATGTCCTTACTGTGAAACTAGTAAAATCGTATCTAATTCATAGTGATTGTGAATATTAAGTTTACAGAATATCTATACACTGCCCAGCCTAATTTCTAAGTAAAAATTAATTCCTGACCTTTCTGCCCCTTCTGCAAAATTTGAAGTGCTTTTCAACTCAATTAAAACCAACGCTTTCTCCTGATCCTGTTCTTTAAGGATATCACAGTCAGTGGCAGAGATGCTGTGTGAACACATTGAGAAATTCCTAAGTGACATTCTCTTCTTATGGTCCTGTGATTCAGTTGCTGTTTCTGTCTTCCTCAGGTTTCTAGAGAGGAAGGATCTCCCCAGCTGACTTCAGCACGGCCATCTCCTACCCAGAGGAACAGTCAGCCGAGCAGCTCTGCCGTGATCGGTGTGTTTCGAGGGAGTGGAACCGCCAGAAACATCTGGACAGATCATCAGGTCAGGCAAGCCTTGTTTCCTGGCCGCCGACCCCCACAGGAGGACGAGGATGATGAAGATGATTATCAGATGCTCGTGCCGTCCTTCTCCTCCTCAGATTTGAACTCTGCCAGGCTGCGTGAAGAAAGCACGTCCAGCCGTCCTTGCAGCTGGCATATGGGACAGATGGAGTCCATGGAGATGCCCAGCTCTGGTCACAGGATTGTCAGGCGGGCCAGCAGTGCTGGTGAGAGCAATACATACCCTCCTGAAGTCAGAATTAGGGACAGCGATGGCTCTCAGTACAGCCCCCAGAGGGAGCTGCAGAACGGCCCCAAGATGGAAGGACAGGAGGGGATGACGCCCTTTGGGTCATCCACAGAGTTAACTGTTGATGACATAGAGCATGTCTATGATAACATAAGTTATGAGGACTTAAAACTAATGGTGGCTAAACGAGAAGAAGCTGAATCCACGCCCCCCAGATCAGCTAGGGACTCCATTCGCCCCAAGAGCACTCCAGAGCTAGCCTTCTCAAAGAGGCAAGCTGGCCACCCTAAGAGCTTTCTTCTCGCCCAGAAAGACGGAGCTCTCATGGGTCGGGAGGCGTCCAGCCAAAGCACACACGAACTCCAGGTGGTTGAGGAAAACATCTATGACACTATAGGGCTCCCAGAGCCACCACCACTGGATTTCCAGTGCGGCAGCCTAAAGCGTCCAAAGAGGAGCACCTTTCTGGGTCTGGAAACTGACTTTGTGTGCTGTGACAGTCTGAGGCCCTTTGTTTCCCAGGACAGCCTCCAGTTCAGCGAGGAGCCGCCTTCCCGGAGGGGTGCCTCTGATAAGGATTATTTGAGCCTACTGCACACCTCCAGCTGCGACTTGTCTCCTGCTGATAAGCCTGTATCTGATAAACTGTCTGAGGAAGTAGATGAAATCTGGAATGACCTGGAAAATTACATCAAGAAAAATGAAGACAAGGCTCGAGACCGTCTCCTCGCCGCATTTCCTGTAAGCAAAGATGATGTGCAAGGTGGGCTGCACGCTGAGAGCTCCCTGGAGCTGGGCCGGCACACGGCTCACTCCACATCTGCACTGTCACTGCCCGAAAGCCAGGTTTTCCCCACACCAGGGAAAAGCAGGGTCGTCAGAGCAAGCCGGGTCAACTACCCATTCGAAGAAGACCTGATTTCTAGAGAAGGCTCCTTTGTGAGTCTTAACCGGCTCTCTGTGGCCAGTGAGATGCCTCCTGTGGACAGTCCCTACGACTTGGCCGACAGCAGTCTGTCCCAAACAGACCCAGAAAACCCTGACCTGGCAATGGAGGCTGCAGATAAGACAAAAAGCAGGGTTTTCATGATGGCTCGGCAGTACAGCCAGAAGATCAAGAAGGCAAATCAGCTTTTAAAAGTGAAAAGTCCCGAGTTGGAACAGCCACCGGCCAGCCAGCATCCTAAGTCCGCGCCCAGAGATCTGGCAGCTATCTTAGAAGAGAAGAGGCAAGGAGGGCCCGCCATTGGTATGTTCACCTGCTTTCTTCCTTCTCAAAAGTAAGGTGTAAGATGTGAGAGCAGTTTTCAGATTCTAAATGTCTTTCACATGGACACACGTGTAAGGACACTGACCTTCAAGCTTTATTATCTCAAAGTAAGACTGCAGATAAAGCCATTACTTTTCTCACTTCACGCCTACTGAACTGCAGCACGATCTGTCCTCAGAGTGTTTTGTCGTGCATGTAACATTGTCATTACAGAACTGGTATTTTAAGAAAGTTTTCTCTAAGGTAACCTCAAGTATGAAAAGAAGCAATCAGGGCGGCGCCTGTGGCTCAGTGAGTAGGGCGCCAGCCCCATATGCCGAGGGTGGCGGGTTCAAACCCAGCCCCGGCCAAATTGCAACAAAAAAATAGCCGGGCATTGTGGCAGGCGCCTGTAGTCCCAGCTGCTCGGGAGGCTGAGGCAAGAGAATCGCGTAAGCCCAAGAGTTAGAGGTTGCTGTGAGCTGTGTGATGCCACGGCACTCTACCCGAGGGCGGTATGTGAGACTCTGTCGCTACAAAAAAAAAAGAAAAGAAGCAATCAGTTTGAACTTGTGATATCTCTACCTTTCCCCTGTGTATCAATAATTTGTTAGGAGGAGCAGCAGACTTTGTCACCTTGTAAGGTTCGGAAGCATGTAGAATGTTGCCCCTTGCTTCAGAATCCCAGCAAAAATGTCTGCCTCTGCTAACAAAGACCAAAAAACAAACAAAAAAAACCTACACACACAGTTGTCTTTGCGTGTTTCTTAGTTGTTCACACTACAGTTGTTTTCTCACATGTTTTCAGTTACCATTCAATTTTTTAAAATACTGCTATAATGAACGCCATCTCTTTGGGTGTTTTCATATATGCTTCCAAGAAGTTTAATTATTCTGTCAGGCCCCCTTCATGTGGGGCATAGCTAACCCAGGATCTTAGGTGTGAAATTGGTAAGATTTAAGGCTACAGGGATGCGATGTTCGTGGTTGGACTTTTTTGAAGGCTAAAACTTAATACCGATCTGGGAGAGTGTAGGTGTGAATAAACTACATGGTTCTCGTTGAAAGTAAAACCTGAGGGTAGAGGTTCTCATCTGAGGAGCTTGCCTCTCTAGACCCAGAAAGATTTGCAGGGGGTGAGTCTGGGAATCTGCATTTTTAAAACAGTGTGGCCTTTCCATCATATTTTAAGAATTTCTGCCCCAGCTTTTCTGACAAAGGACCACCTGAGTGTCAAATGAGGGGAGCCAATTCTCCAGTGAAGTTAAACTGAATGAGTCTGTCTGAGGTTAGGTTCAGATAATCAGTTTCAACAGGACATACACATTGGGACAGGCAGATGCCACTAACCCCCTTTCTTTGGAATTGACTTATTTAACTCCAGAGACTAGGAAGGAGTATAGAAAGCCTAATGAATCATAAGGTACATGATAATTTTGAGTGTATTTAAGAATTGTTTAAAGCTTTAATCTTTAATAAAATCTCTTAATAGATAGGAAGATAAAGCCCTGGAATTGATGCTTCAAGGATTTGACTGAGTTTTTCCTTATCTTCTTTTTAGAGATAAAGGTTAATAGTAATTTTTGTATGCATGTGAGAGAGGCTTCTCTCCTTGCAAAAACATGTGCTGCAAGTAATTCATGTCGCTTTTCAATGCTAGTGTTGCTAAGAGGTGTAAGTGACTGGGTTCCAGCTGCAGAGGACTATTTGGGTGCAGAGGGCGCAGATGGTCTTGGAAAGAGTTGTATATTGGCAATTGAGATCAATGACTGTGAGCTGGAGCTTCCCGGAGTGTGAGAAGATAGAATACAAAGGTTTGCGATGACGGTGGCTATGGCTGCAGTGAGAGGTGTGAGTCTTTCCGCAGCACCTAAATAAACAACAGTAATCACCTGGGCCAGCGTGTTCTGAATACAGATCACTGGGTAAAGTGCAAACTCTAATCTTGACAGCAACTGGCCTTTCAATCCTGAATCCTGTCTTTTGTACCCTGCTTTACGTGTTAAGTGGTTTCTCTGCGGGGTTTCTGTTGCTGCTTCTCTCTTTTGGTTTGTCCTTTTCCTTTTACCGGCTGGGGTCATCTTGGGATCCCCAGGATCTTGTCTCAGCTTTGCATCTGGGTCCTTTCTGGACATGGTGGGCTACTCTCAACGTTCTCCCCAACAAAGAGGAGGAGGTCTCTCCAGAGTCATCTTCTGAGAGTGCGGGGGCACGTCCGTGGGGCCTGCCATCTCTCGGGACCACTTTCATCCAAGTGATCGAGACCACTTCCTGTGCCCATGAGGCTTTCAATCAGTTGACATGATGACTCCTTTTCTCTTTCTTTATCTGGGCACAGGACGTCGTCATCGAATGGACCGATTCTCCAGACTTCTTCGTATGGGCCTTGCCACTTTGCCAGGAGCTTGCTCTCGGTGTTGTGCGGAAGGAGGAGCACCCTATCCACCTGCTGAAACTCTCGAGCATCTTTATTGAACTGTCTAGCCGGGGTCTACAGGCCCTGGGTCAGATTTCTGCCTGTAAATGACTCCATCAGGTCTAGTTGCTCCCACATTGTGTAGACACTGCCGTCTTGTTCTGCCACACCTCTCTTCTGATAGTCTTTGAGACCAAGGAAGCATTTGGGGTTCCCATTTTTGGTGGTGATTCACATGGAAGGAAACTTCACATGGGCTGGAGGAATTTTCCTCCTTGTGTGAAGCAGGGAAGGCACAATTTTATGCTTCTGTCTGTATCAGACAACATTAGAAACATTGATTTTAATCCTGTGTCTTGAAAACAGCATGTGCAATATTTACCTTGGCAAGGATCAGTTCAAATTTTTAACTGGAATCATAAAGACTCCAACTTTCAAACCTTCAAAAAAATAAGGGAAATAAATCTCTGAGATTGCCATGTAATGATAATGTATATGTTCCATGAAGACTGTTAACACTGGAACTAAGGTTATGGGGGAACCTTGATCCAGCTGACCAGTAGTGGGCATTCTACACTAGAGGTGACTTCTTGGGCTGGCTATTCCCATTACATCTGGCTATTGAGTCTATTTAATCACAGCTGGTGCTCTGGCAACTTGTCTCTTGTTCACATTGGCATCATACAAGTTATATAGATTCTTAGAAAGTTAAGTTAAAAATTTAGATAAGCTTAAAAACTTAGATAAGCATAGTATATTGTCCAGTGAGAGTCTTTGTAATCAAAATTGATTGAATGGTCTGTCCTGTTATCCTAAGAAACTATGCCCATTAGAAGTTATCTTCAGAACATATTTTAATTCAAGGCTGCCTTCCTGCTTCCCTTTTCCTGCTGAGTCGATTTCCAGGCTGCTTTTCCACTCTCAGTGGTGTGATGCCAGGAAAAGCACATCATCTTTTTTTCTTCTTCTTTTTTGAGACAAAGTCTCACTATGTCACCCCTAATAGAGTGCCATGGCGTCACAGTTCACAGCAACCTCAGACCCTTAGAGTCGAGTGATCCTCTTGCCTCAGCCTTCCAGGTAGCTGGGCCTACAGGTGCTCATCACAACGCAGCCTCCCAGGTAGCTGGGCCTACAGGTGCTCATCACAACGCAGCCTCCCAGGTAGCTGGGCCTACAGGTGCTCGCCCAGCTGTTTTTAGAGACAGGATCTCGCTCTAGCACAGGCTGGTCTCAAACTCATGAGCTCCAGTGATATGCCCACCTTGGCCTTCCAGAATGCTGGGATTACAGATGTGAGCCACTGTGCCCAGCCAGCACATCCATTTTTACACTATGCTTAAAGTGAAAGGGAGTGGAAAACATAGTAATGAAGTTATTATTGACAACATTTCTGTTTAGAACGAGGTTTTCAGGCCAGGCGCGGTAACTCACACCTGTAATCCTAGCACTCTGGGAGGCCAAGGCAGGTGGATTGCCTGAGCTCAGGAGTTCGAGACCAGCCTGAGCAAAAGCAAGACCCTGTGTCTACTAAAAATGGAAAAACTGGCTGGGCGAGGTGGCTCAGATCTATAATCCTAGCACTCTGAGAGGCCGAAGCAGGTGGATTACCTGAGCTCACAGGTTCGAGACCAGCCTGAGCCAGAGTGAGACCTACGCTCTAAAAATAGCCAGGCGTTGTGGTGGGTGCCTCTAGTCCCAGCTATTCAGAAGGCTGAGGCAAGACACTTGCTTGAACCCAAGAGTTCGAGGTTGCTGTGAGCTATGATGCCACATCACTCTATGGAGGGCAACAAAAATGAGACTCTATCTAAAAAAAAAAAAAAAAGACCATAGGGTTGGATTTTATTGCTAGAATATGTCAATGGAATTTTTAATTAGTTTTGCTGAATTTCCCTAAATTGTTGTCATCTTGGAATTTTGTGAAAGTTCAGAACCTTTGCGATTCAGCTGTGGGTTGAGTCTCGGGGCTAATGGTGGGAGAATGGCTTGGGTGGACCATCTGACTTTCAGGTGGGACCGCTAACCCATGACGATGTTAAAGGTCTTGCTGCCTTTCAGTCTCATAGTTAGAAACATTTGTAGGCTTTGGGATGGCTACATGGGTACATTGGTGTCCGGGCAGACTTTTACACTCTTTCTCTTAAGGTGTTGAATCTTCATTGGTATTAAAAGTCTCTATTATACCCTTTAAGGAATAATTTCTCAAGTTTTTGTTACTAGAAATTTCAAAATTAATAATCTCTGACCTTCCAAGGAATTTAGAGTTGAAAACCCCAAAGATCTGAATAGAGGCTCTGTGGTGAGAAGTAAGACTATTTACCTTGATTGCAGAGAATTAGGAGTGAAGGGAATGAGGGGGTTGCAATTAAAAGGCACATAAGTTGTTTTCTCTCCTCATAGGAAATAGACTCAAAAGAAATAGGAGAAATTTGACGAGGCACAGTGGCTCACACCCGTAATCCTGGCACTTTGTGAGGCTGAGATGGATGGATTGCTTGAGTTCAGGAGTTGGCGACCTGAAGCAAGAACAAAACTCTGTCTCTACTAAAAACAGAAAAACTAGCTGGGCGTGGTGGTGCCTGGAGTCCCAGCTTCTCGGGAGGCTGAGGCTAGAGGATTGCTGGAACCCAGGAGTTTGAGGTTGCTGTCAGCTATGATACTATGGCACTCTACCCAGGGCAACAGAGTGAGACCCCATCTAAAAAGAAAAGAAATAGGAGAAACTCAACTAAATGAGTATTATTAGTTTAAATTCAAGGATTAATTACTAATAATAGATCACTAAAAATATAAATAGTTTAAAGAAAAAGAAATAATATCACCTGCTGGTTGCCATACATAGGATAGATTTCTTTTGTAGAGTGTATGTCAGTGTGGTCCGAGTCAGTCATGGGACACCTGGACTTCTCTGATTCTAAGGTGGTCGTGTGGGTACCTGGATTGGAGAGAGGGGACAGCTCTTGAAATTGACATCTCTGGGCTCCCACTCTTAAATCATTGTTGGCCCAAGAGAATTCTCATTGGATATCGTGATCCAGCTAATGTCTGTAAAAAATATCTGTGCTCTGAAGTGGGGCCAAGAAGAAAGTGACCTCCAAGCTTAATTTTAAGTGGCAAAAAAGCTTTTGTGGAAGTAACTGTCAGGTCCTTCTTGAAACACACTAGAGAGCATTATGTTACTGAGTACGCATGGATGCTTCGTTCTTAATGGCTTGGCAGCATTGCTCAGCGTCCTGAGGATGAGAAAGGGGAAGTGAGTTAATACATGTGGTTTGGTAGTACAGGAGGAATGATCTCCCCTTGACCTTGGTGCTCCAGACAGTGACAGTGATTGGCTGCCTGGAAACAGGATGTGCAGGAACAACAGCCAGGAGCAGACTCCCTAGGAGTAGTGGTCTGACAGCAAGGAGCATGGCGGGAAGCCAGGTAGCAATCGCCCCAGGAATTGTGGCCATGATGCTTGTAATGACTGCTCAAGTTATTTCTCATTGACCAAGGATTCAGGCTGACTTTCTTATTTTTATGGTGTCTTTTTTTTTATTTTTTGCACTGACACTGTTACATGCTTATAAAGATCACTAGATATTTTCATTACATGCAGTGAACACCTGCAGACCTGTTGTTAAGATAAAGTATTACAGAAGTAGATCAAATTTAATGAGCTTTTGGGGTGGCACTTATATTAGCACTTTATATTAAACCGTGGATTATTTTAGCTTGTCTTGTTTAGCATTCAATGATTATTCATCCTCATATGTCAGAAGTCTTATCAAGTGTTAAAATGTTTGTAATATGTTGGTTAGAATGTTATCGTCCTGTTTTTGATGTATGTATACAGGATAATCTCGTGTATTTATGATTTTTATATTTGCCTTCCAGGTGCCAGGATTGCTGAATATTCCCAACTGTATGACCAGATTGTATTCAGAGAGACTCCCCTTAAAATTCAGAAGGATGACTGGGACAGCCCTCGAGATTCCTCCCTCCTCAGGTCCTCATCACCTTCCCAGGCCCAACAGCGTAGCAAGGATTGGTTCCTGCATTCAACCTATAGTAATGGAGAGTTAGCAGATTTCTGTCCCCAGCCAGAGCAAGACTTGAGGTCAAGATATCCCACTTTAGAGATCAGTACAAAAAGTCCTCCCAGACAGTTGTCTGCAGCTTGCTCTGTGCCTTCCCTGCAAACCTCCGACCCTCTGCCGGGCTCTGTGCAGCGGTACAGTGTCATAGTCAGTCAACCCAACAAGGAGAACTTGTGTCAGGGCCATCTTTACAACTCCATGGGTCGGAAAGGAATCAGTGCTAAATATCAGCCCTATAACAGGTCCCAGTCGTCTTCCTCAATCTTGATAAACAAGTCCATGGACTCCATCAACTACCCTAGTGACCTGGAAAAGCAGCAGCTGCTGTCTCTGCAGCGAAATTCAAGGTGTGAGAGTCACCAGAACTTGCTGCCGGGTCCTGCTGACTCACGTCAACAGGGCGCTGACAAGCTCTCAGATCTCACGCTCCAAGACTCACAGAAAGTTCTGGTGGTAAATAGAAGTTTGTCCTTAAATGCCCAAATAGCCACACAGAACTATTTTTCCAATTTCAAAGAGGCTGAAGGAGAGGAAGATGACTATGTGGAAATAAAGTCGGAAGACGATGAGTCAGAGCTGGAGCTGTCTCAGAACCGCAGAAGGAAGTCTGACTTGAAGATGACGTGCGCTGGCTTTTCGGATAACAGCAACAGCAACACGTCTTACCCCACCAACAGTCCGTGCACCACAAAAAAGCCAATAAACAGCAAACTGGAGCTCTCCCCGTATCTGACATCGTGCAATGATTCTGACAAATTGAGTGACTATCTTTGGAGGGGACCATCTCCCAACCAACAAAATATTGTACAGTCTCTAAGGGAAAAATTTCAGTGTCTCAGTTCCAGCAGCTTTGCTTAAGGTTTTAGTAAGAGCTGCCTGAATTAACTACTTCTTCCTAAAGAACATTGCAGATACTGATGAGGTGTTTTGTATCTACCAGATTAAACCCATTTTGTAATAACTCGAGGTGTAAAATGTACTTTCTTCGACAGCACAACGTTTTGAAAGGGCTGATACAGCTGGGATTGAACTGTAGCACACGTCCGCCTTTCTGATTATTTTCTGATGCTGATTGTCTTCAAGTTTCCTGTAAATCAATCTTACTTGAAAATGTTTAGGCTTTTTTTTTAATGTGATGTCCATGATGGATTTTTTCTCATACCCTACAGGAGTGCTTATACTAAAAGAAATGCAGTGACCTCGTATTATCCAGAAGCCCCCACTGGTTTTATCCTGGGACTCCAAGGCAGCAAGGAAACTTTTTCACCTGTTTAGAAAGGAAAGCAGTTGAAATAATTTTTGTTACATTTGAGGCCAGGCCTTCGAATAACTTAAGTCAGAGATCTCTAATGGAAGCTTCGCCTATGGTGCCCCCCTGAGAGTGTCCATACCACTATTCCCACATCATTTCATTCTCAGGCAGAAATTGTGTGACTTCTGAAAATTATAGTGTAGCAGGACCAATTTGCAGTATTTTTTTTAAACAAAAACCTTTACCTGTCTTCCTGGACATGGTCTGGAGAATACACTTCTCATCACGTTTGTTATATAATTCCTAGGGTGAAACGAATGACTTCCTTAATGGCTTAAAGAAAACCAAGGTCAATAAAATGCAAATTAACTCATAGAAAAGATAAAATGAGTTCTGGGAACACGTCTCTTCATATTCCAGTTGAAAGGAGGGACGGGGAGACAAGAAATAAAACCAAAGCCTCATAGCACTGTGTGTTCCTGCCTCTCATCAACCCAAAATGGACCATAAGCTAAAATAAGACACAGCACTTTAAGTGACCCTTTCCAGAGCAGGTTTTCACACGCACCTCCATGAGTTTTGGACTTTACCAAATGGCCACTTGATCCTAGCTCTGAGGCATCATTGGCTGCAGAAGGGGCAAGAATTTATTTTCTAAACTATGTAACATGGGAGACTTTTTTTGATGGTTTTGAGGCATATACAAGAACAGAATCTTTGGTTACTAGGTTCTGACTAATATCCTTAATGTTATAATCTTTATCCAGTATTTCATTGTAATAACTATATCCAAACCCTCATGAAAGGAGATAAAACCAAGACCTTGAGTAAAAAGCAAAATCAAAAAAGCAGAAGAGAAAAATGAAGGCAGGTGTATTGCTACCTTATAAAAAATTCTATTAAGACCACGGTTAACACAGCAGGAGTGTTTTCTCCAGTAGTGGCCTTTGTTTTCATTTAGTAGTTGTATATTCTGTGGCCCTTCCCTGTTCTATTGGTTTCCATTTTAAAAGGTATTATGTGTAGGGAAAGGGGTCAGGGTTTCTCATTTAAAGGTAAGCAATAATATTGAATAATTGTGTCATAATTCTTTTCCTCGTTTTAAGTCCTTTGCCATTTGACTGTAAAACATAAAATGTGATGTTCTTATCTTACAAATAGGTACTTAATACATTTGTTCTTAAAGTTAAAAAAACCCAAGTGTATTGTTTCTCCACGCCATTCTTATAGCTTATAAAACAAAGTCGGGGTTGAATAACATGGTTCGGAACATTTCTTCTTTGTTTGCCTTCATTGGAAGATAAAGACAAATCAGAAAAGATCAGCATTATAAGAAAGTATGTTTTTAGACTTGCTGGAGGTGTGTTTAAGTGCATTTGTATTATCCATTAAAAAATGTTAACCTGAGTCTTGTCTCAGGAATGCAGTTTCCCAATTTTGCTTCTAAGTTGGTGTAACCCAAATTCCAATAACCCATAACAGACACTGTTTCAGAAATTATTCTTCACACCAGTGTCTTGTACAACTTTGATGTCACCAACAGGAATAGACCCTCACTGCACAAAGGTAGATGTCTTACTGTATAAAATGTCTATGTTCTTAGGTTCTAGGGCAAATCTGTAGTTTTACAGATCACTTCTGTTGGCCAGGACAGATTTTGAGAGCTATGTATATATATAAAATGTTTTATCTTTCCTCCGTTATCAAATAATGGCTTTTGTTTAAAAATAGTTTCTTCTGGAGGTGGGGTGGGGATGTATATTAAGGGGAAGGAAAGTTATATGTACTAAAAAGTCTGTCAAGTTTATTCCTTTTAGTTTCCTGTACTGAATGTTCTTTTAAGTTCACTTTTCACCTATTTTATTCTTTGTGGGGGAAAAAAGTGCATCTAGGAAAACATAGTTCAAAGACTGTATATAAGATAATAAAGGTAATTCTCATTATTTAATAAAGTTTGTAAAGTACAAAGTAAATTATGGTGTGAAATAATGTTCTAGTACATCAATATTTTTCCAAACTACATTAAGCTATAATATTTTGCCTTAACATACCATATTTTATAGTAGCCCATGACTTCCATATCTTTGGGTTACTTTTGAAATTCTGAATTTAGTGTCTGGGATGGGTTTTTTTGAGTTGTTTGTTTGTGACAGAGTCTCAAGTTGTCGCCCTGGGAAGAGTGCTGTGGTGTCACAGCTCACAGCAACCTCAAACCCTTGGGCTCAAGTGATTTTCTTGCCTCGGCCTCCCAAGTAGCTGGGACTACAGGTGCCCGCCACAACACCCAGCTATTTTTTGTTGTTGCAGTTGTCATTGTTTTTTTAGCTGGACTGCACCAGGCTCAAACCCGCCAGCCTCAGTGTATGTGGTTGGTGCCCTACAGCTTTGGGCACTGCCCCCTGAGATAGTTTTTGTTTTCCTGATAGGCAATTAAATTAGATCAATTGCTAATTTTTTTTTCTTTTTTTTTTTTGCAAGACAGAGTCTCACTTTGTCATCCTTGGTAGAGTGCACCTCAAACTCTTGAGCTCAAGTGATCCTCTTGTCTCAGCCTCCCAAATAGTGGTACTTCAGGCACCCACCACAATGTCTGGCTATTTTTTTTTAGAGATAGGGTCTCTCTCTAGCTCAGGCTGATCTAGAACTCCTGAGAAATCCATCCACCTCCCAGAGTGCTAGGATTATAGGCGTGAGCCACTGTGCCTGGTCTACTAACTTACCTTTTTTTTTTTTTTTTTTTTTTTTTTTGTAGAGACAGAGTCTCATTGTACCACCCTCGGGTAGAGTGCCGTGGCGTCACACGGCTCACAGCAACCTCTAACTCTTGGGCTTCTGCGATTCTCTTGCCTCAGCCTCCCGAGCAGCTGGGACTACAGGCGCCCGCCACAACGCCCGGCTATTTTTTTGTTGCAGTTTGGCCGGGGCCGGGTTTGAACCCGCCACCCTCGGCATATGGGGCCGGCGCCCTACTCACTGAGCCACAGGCACCGCCCCTAACTTACCTTTTTAAAAATTTTGTAATAAGAATGTAACAGAAGAAATCCTTTTAACTATTTCATTACTGAGTTGAAAAATTAATGTAGAAGTTTCTTGACACAAATTAGTTTTTTTTTTTTATTTAACTTTATTCTGAATTTTCTTTGTTAGGCAAAAATTTTTACAGGGAACAAATGCATGATAATATAAATTGATCAGGGACATTTTCTAAAGCAATTCTCTTTCCAAGTATAAGCATAAAGCCTTACCTTATAATGAAAGTACAGGTTGCCTACCTTGCCTCACACAGAGGAAGTAGCCTTAAAATTTTTCTTTAGAATGTTTTAAAGTGAAGAGTGTCTATCTTCATATTGAGGAGCCCTAAGAACTGTTCTGCTATAAGGTTGAAAGTGGATGTGTTTGCAGTAAGTCTTAAGAGTTCAAGTTAGAGAAGCAGAAGACAGCAGAAAAACCTGTGTAAGTTGTATGCATAAGTTAAATCCTTAGGGGAAAGGAAAATCTTAAGGTTTGTGATACCTATATATACAGCTGTTGAACAAAATATTCATATTTAATAAAATTTGTCTTTTGGTGTGAAAAAAGTTTAAGATCTCAGCCGGGCACAGTGGCTCATGCCTGTAATCCTAGCACCCTGGGAGGCCAAGGCAGGTGGATAGCATGAACTCAGCATTTCGAGACCAGCCTGAGCAAGAGGGAGACCCCGTCTCTATTAAAAATAGAAGAACTAGGGCGGCGCCTGTGGCTCAGTCAGTAAGGCGCCGGCCCCATATACCGAGGGTGGCGGGTTCAAACCCGGCCCTGGCTGAATGCAACCAAAAAAAAAAAAAATAGCCGGGCGTTGTGGTGGGCACCTGTAGTCCCAGCTACTCGGGAGGCTGAGGCAAGAGAATCACTTAAGCCCAGCAGTTGGAGGTTGCTGTGAGCTGTGTGATGCCATGGCACTTTACCGAGGGCCATAAAGTGAGACTCTGTCTCTACAAAAAAAAAAAAAAATAGAAGAACTAGCCAGGCATTATGGTGGGTGCCCATAATCCCAGATAGTCAGGAGGCTGAGGCAAGAGGATTGCTCAAGCCCAAAAGTTTGAGGTTGCTTTGAGCTATGACACCATGGCACTCTACCTAAGGCAGTAGAGTGAGACTGTCTCAAAAAGAAAAAAAAAATCTATTTTGAAAGGCAAACGTTCGCAATACGTTAAGAGTTCTGACACCTGGGCGGCGCCTGTGGCTCAGTGAGCAGGGCGCCGGCCCCATATGCCGAGGGTGGCGGGTTCAAACCCAGCCCCAGCCAAACTGCAACAAAAAAATAGCCTGACGTTGTGGCGGGCGCCTGTAGTCCCAGCTACTCAGGAGGCTGAGGCAGGAGAATAGCCTAAGCCCAGGAGTTGGAGGTTGCTGTGAGCTGTGTGATGCCACAGCACTCTACCAAGGGCAATAAAGTGAAACTCTGTCTCTACAAAAAAATAAAAATAAAAAAAAAAAGAGTTCTGACACCTAATGCTATGTAACTTTCTATCTGGATAGTAGTAACTATGCTCAATTCTATCACTGGAAAAGTGATCACAATAAAAGAAACTGACTCAGCACCCATCACTCTGGGTAGGGTGCCGGCCACATACACTGGGTCTGGCGGGTTCGAACCCGGCCTGGGCCAGCTAAACAACGACAACTGCAACAAAAAATAGCCAGCGTTGTGGTGGGCCCTGTAGTCCCAGCTACTTGGGAGGCTGAGGCAAGATAATCACTTAAGCCCAAGAGTTGGAGATTGCTGTGAGCTGTGATGCCACAGCACTGTACCGAGGGCAACATAGTGAGACTCTGTCTCAAAAAATAAACCACTTCAACTTTTTAAAACTTTTTTTACCGATTTATATGCATCTATTATCTGTTGATATATCTCTTCAACTTAAACCTTGTCCTAGAGATAAGGTCTGGAGCTTTCTATTGTAAGGTTTTTCAGTGCTTTTTTCTGAATATATACATAAAGACAAGCATTCTCTCACATTTTTTCTTTAAAAGTAGTTGGTGGCTCACGCCTCTGATCCCAGCACTTGGGAGGCAAAGGCAGGTGGATAGCTTGAGCTCACGAGTTCAAGGCCTGAGCAAAAGCGAGACCCATCTCTACTAAAAATAGGAAAAACTGAGGCAAGAGGATCGCTTGAGCCCAAGAGTTGGAGATTGCTGTAAGCTATGATGCCATAGCACTCTACCCAGGAGGACAGCTAAAGACTCTGTCTCAAAAAAAAAAAAAAAATTCATCTATTGAGGCCAGGTTCAGTGGCTCACACCTGTAATCCCAGCTCTCTGGGAGGCTGAGGCGAGTGGCTTGCCTGAGCTAGAGCAAGACCCCACCTCTAAAAATAACCAAGCATTGTCGAAGGCACCTGTAATCCCAGCTACTCTGGAGGCTGGGTGGAGAGAATCACTTGAGCCCAGGAGTCTGAGGTTGTTGTGAGCTGTGATACCATGGCACCCTACAAGGAACAACAAAGTGAAATTCTGCCTCAAAAAATAAAAAAAATGTCTCGGCCTCTGTGGCTCAAGCGGCTAAGGTGCCAGCCACATACACCTGAACTGGCGGGTTCAAATCCAGCCCCGGCCCACCAAACGACAATGGTGGCTGCAACCAAAAAATAGCCTGGTGTTGTGGCGGGTGCCTGTAGTCCTAGCTACTTGGGGGGGTGGAAGCAGGAGCCTCACTCGAGCCCAGGAGTTGGAGGTTGCTATGAGCTGTGATGCCATGGCACTCTACCCAGGGCGACAGCTTGAGGCTCTGTCTCAAAAAATAAAAATAAAAAGTACTTTAGAACATGGAATTCCAAAGGTATTGTGGAATTCTGCTGTATTTAAACTTTAATAAATGCAAAATATGATTGTGCAGTCTATATTACTAAAATTTGGGATGTTTGGCTTATAGCATATTTGAAAGGTCACAGGAGATTTTAAAAAGTTCCTTTGGGGGAATGATATTCTAAAATGTACTATGTGCAACCACTGATTTGATCCTTTGAGGTGGAAATGTTTTACCAACTCTGCACAGTGCCAGGCAATCTGTAGGCGTCCAGTATGTGTTTAATAATTGAATAAAGAGATTTTGACGTTTGAGCCCAAAGCATGAGAAAAACACATGCAAATCAGAGGCACAGAGGAAGGAAATAGAACAACAGGAGCTGGGGGCGGCGCCTGTGGCTCAGTCGGTAGGGCGCCGGCCCCATATGCCGAGGGTGGCGGGTTCAAACCCGGCCTCGGCTGAACTGCAACCAAAAAATAGGCGGGCGTTGTGGCGGGCGCCTGTAGTCCCAGCTACTCGGGAGGCTGAGGCAAGAGAATCGCTTAAGCCCAGGAGTTGGAGGTTGCTGTGAGCTGTGTGAGGCCACGGCACTCTACAGAGGGCCGTAAAGTGAGACTCTGTCTCTAAAAAAAAAAAAAGAACAACAGGAGCTAAATTGCTTTTAAACATTCACAGGATCGTGCTGGCTTTGGCAGCACATGTACTGAAATTGGAACGATACAGAGAAGATTAGCACAGCCCCTGAGCAAGGATGACACGCAAATTCGTGAAGCTTTCCATATTTTTAAATCAAGTTTGATATGTTAAAAAAATTCCCAGTATTCTCAGAAATCCACTGTCATCTGACTCTTCTTTGTCCCAAGTATTGGGGGAGGGTACAACTGGCTTTAATTACATACATCAATTTTGTAATGCTGAATCAGGGTGGTAAGTGTACCCATCACTCAGAGTTCCTGCATCCAGGAGCTGTTCCTCAGGTTTTCCCCCAGCCCATCCTCCCGCCCTCCCGCCCTTCATTTCCACTGAGTTTTACTTCCCTCTGTGCACGTGTGTGCTCATCGGTTAGTTCTAATTTAATAGTAAATGTGTTTTTCCATTCTTTAGAGACTTCGGAGAATGGTCTCCTGTTCCATTCAAATAGTTGCAAAAGGCATTGATTCATCCTTCGTGGCTGAGTAGCACTAGACCACAATCTGTTAATCCGTTCACGAATTGATGGGCACTGAGTTGATTCCACATCTTTGCCATTGTGAATTGTGCAGCAATAAACATTCGAATGCAGGTGTCTTTTGATAAAATGACTTCTTTTCCTTTGGGTAAGTACCCAGTAGTGGTATTGCTGGATCAAATGGTAGGTCTACCATTTGTTCTTGAAGGGATCTCCGTACTTTTTCCCATAGAGGTTGTACTAATTTGCAGTCCCGCCAACAGTGTGTAAGTGTACCTTTCTCTCTGCATCCACACCAGCATCTATTGTTTTAGGACATTCTAACAAAAGCCATTCTGAGGGAAGGTGATATCTCATTGTGGTTTTAATTTGCATTTCTCTTCTAAGAAGTAACGTTTAGCTTCTTTTTTTAATATGTTCATTGGCCATTTGTCTATCTTCTTTTGAAAACCTTCTGTTCATGTCTTTGGCCCACTTCCTAATGTTTTTTTCTTTTTCTTGCTGTTTTGCTTGAGTTCTTAGTATATTTTGGTTATCAGATGTGTAGCTTGCAAATATTTTTTCTCCCATTCTGTAGGTTGTATTTCCTTAGCTGCGCAGAACCTTTCTAATTTAATCAAGTACATTTTACTTATTTTTGTTGTTGTTGTGATTGCCATTGGTGGTGTCTTCATAAATTCTTTGCCTAGGTAGATGTCTGGAAAGTTTTTCCAACATTTTCTTCTAGATTTCTTATTTCATCCCTTATATTTAAATCTTTTACCCATCTTGCATTAATTTTTCTGAGTGGTCAGCAATAGGGATCCTGTTCCATTCTTCTGCATGTGACTATCCAATCTTCCTAGCACAATTTATCCAATAGGGTTTCTCTTCCCCAGCGTATACTGTTGTCTCCTCTGACTTTTTTGTAGGTTAGGCAAAAAGGACATTTTGTACGACTCTGTCCCTCTTCCATCTCATGGCTGATAGAATTCTACAGGCGTTTACTCTGCGATTTTCTGGTAACCTTTTATGCTAAGCATCTACACGGGCACGTGAGGGTGGAACTATCTTACCCTTCTCAAAATTGCATTTTGACGAAAGGCCCATCCTAGTAGCTGATTTGGATGATGGGATGAGAGCATAGAGCACCCTATCACGCTGTTGTGGGGTTAAATTAGGTGAGATGGAGGGAGACAGCCCAGAATACTTACTTTTTTTGGTACCAGAAGACAAACTTGCCTACTTTACAATTGTGACACATGTCTATGAGCAAAGCCCACATTACATATTCTATGAAAAACAACAAAGCTTTGTTTTCCCAACAATGACTTATTCACATGCCTGTTACAATAGAAAAGGAAGAGAAGCAGGCGGTTCCACCTCATTAGTTCTAAAACCATGTTTATTCAGCTCAATGTAAAAGAGCAGGGCTTGGATGGTGATCAAATCATCTGCTCTGTAGGGCAAATACAAATCCCCAAATGGTCTCCTGTTTGTACAGCGATGTATGGTTTACCACATAGCTCTCATGGAACCATCAAACAACATGGGGTAAGCGGATTCCTTCTTCTACAGACAGTTAAGTCACAGTCTGTAAACTGCTGCCCTGGAAACCAAATCTGGCCCACGCAACTTTAAAAAGCCTTAAACATAAAATCCAAATTTCCAGCTTGAAAAAAAAATCTATCCTGTTTGGGCCTGGATTCTGGTAAGGCAGTGCTGCCAGATCAGAGGAGGGGAGCTAAAGGTGAAAGTCACCTAAAAGGTGGCAACTTGCCTGGACCGATGGGGGTCGGGTATAATGGCTCACCCCTACGATCCTAGCACTCTGGGAGGCCAAGGCCAGTGGACTGCTTGAGCTCAGGAGTTCAAGACCAGCCTCAGCAATAGTGACACCCTGCCTCTACTAAAAAAAGAAAGAAAGAAATAGAAAAACTAGCTGGCCATTGTGATTGGAGACTATAGTCCCAGCTACTTGGAAGGCAAAGGCAAGAGGATCACTTGACCCCAAGAATTTGAGGTTGTTGGCCAGGGGTGGTAGCTCACGCCTATAATCCTAGCACTCTGGGAGGCCAAAGCAGATGGATTGCTTGAGCTCAGGAGTTGAAGGCCAGCCTGAGCAAGAGTAAGACCCCATCTCTAAAAAAATAGCCAGGCACTAGGGCAGGCACGTATAGTTCCTGCTACTTGGGAGGCTGAGGCAAGAGAATTGTTTGAGCACAAGAGTTGGTGAGTTCACAGCGTTCTACTGAGTGCAACAAATTGTGGCAGGCGCCTGCCCAGCTGCTAGGGAGGCTGAGGCAAGAGAATCGCGTAAGCCCAAGAGTTAGAGGTTGCTGTGAGCCATGTGATGCCACAGCACTCTACCTGAGGTGAGTGAGACAGTGAGACTCTGTCTCTATACACACACACACACACACAAAGAGACTGTCTCAAAATAAAGCAACCATGAGGAACTTAAACACATGCTTTAGAAAGTAAAAGCTACTTCAAGGTAAAATATGTCACTGAAAGTCTGCAGAACATATTGCTTTTATGGGGGGAATTTTATGCCTGGTTCACTTACTTGTTAATTCTGAATTATCTGCCTGGCTTCTATAAGCCTCCATTGACTTCAGGTTTGTGATACCAAGTCTTCTCCACTCCATTCCTCTTTAATGTTGTGAATTCATTTAAGGCTTAAACTATCATGTATGCTGTTGCCTAAACTATCACTTCTAGCTCAGACTTCCCTCCTGAATGCCTGAAGGATTTTTCCTACAGAACATCTCCAGCTAAGTCATTTAACACTGATGTCATTTCCCCAACCTAGTCCTCCTCTGTTCCTCAGAAGCACTCTCTCATTTGCCATCTTTCTCTAGGCCTCCGATAGCAGCGTCCTCACTAGTTGTGTCCCCATAGTCTTCCCTATTTGCTGTCCTGTTCGCCTCCATCTTCCCAATTGTAGCATAATGTGTCTTTTTTTTTTTTTTTTCTGAGACAGAGTCTCCCTTTGTTGCCCTCGGTAGAGTGCCGTGCCATCATAGCTCACAACAACCTCGAATTCTTGGGCTCAAGTGATCCTCTTGCCTCAGCAAGTAGCTGAGACTACAGGCACCCACCACAATGCCCGGCTATTTTTAGAGACAAGGTCTGGCACTGGCTCTGGCTGGTTTCAAACCGTGAGTTCAGGCAATCCACCCACCGGCCTCCCAGAGTGCTAAGCTTACATTTGGGAGCTACCATGCCTGGCTTTTTTCTTTTTTCTTTCTTTGGGGAAATAGAGTCTTACTCTGTTGCCCTCAGTAGAGTGCTATGGGGCAAAGCTCACAGCAACCTCAAACTTCTGGGTCCAAGCGATCCTCGTGCCTCAGCCTTCCAAGTAGCTGGGACTACAGGTACCTGTCACAACGCCACGCTACTTTTAAGATGGAGTCTCCCTCTTGTTCAGGCTGGTCTCCAACTCCTGAGCTCTGGCAATCCACCCGCCTTGATCTCCTAAAGTGCTAGAATTAGAGTGATGAGTCACCATGCCTTGCATTAGCATGTTTCTATGCCGCACCCCCGGCATCAAGCCGTGGCGGGATGGCTCTGTCCGCATTGTAAAAACTGTGGTAAGGCGGTGAGTGCTCCCCGGAGCGTTGCCCCCGGTCCCCCTGGCCTGCGACAGCAGCGCATAAGTTGCCTAGCATGCCTTTTAGTGAACGTAAGAATTCATGAGGTGCGGCATAAAGGCCTGAATAACCTTTACCCTGAAACCTGTTTGAAACTTGTTTGTTGAGTTGAATGGTTAATTGTTGCTTGAATGTCCTCAGAAACTAAGAATAAACATAATGACTTACTAATCCATGACTTCATCTATACAATGGAGACTAAATGTCTCCAAGGGAACACGTTCCCACCATAAAGGTCAGTTAATTGAAACAATGTATCAAGAGAATACAGGGATGATAAGTTAAGATGTTCCTACCAGATACCCGCTCCCTCCGGTCTCTTATCTCTACCTTATGTCCCTTTGAAACTGTTTCTTTGAAATAAGTTTTCTATGAAATTGCTTTCTCTATAATTTTGTCACTATACACTTAAAACATATACATAATTCACTATCAATTCACTAACAACATAAAAATCATAATCAAATATAAAAATATAAAAATACAAAATGTAAACAAAGCAGTTTTACAAAGAAAGAAGGTTTAAACATAGATAAAGAGAAGTAAAAGAGTAACTGCTGATAAGCAGCAGTCCTTTGTTCCCCCTTACGGGCAGAAACATTGTCTAAGAAAAGACAGTTGACTACTCCCATCTACAAAACTCGATAAGAACTTTGTAAGCATCAGCAAGTCATAAAAATATCTTTTGTAGTTTGTAAGACATTGTCAAAAATGTATAAATACCATGCCTAAAAATCAGTAAAGTACAGCTGCTTTCATCATCACTTGTGGTGTCTAGTAGTCTGTCAATTCACCCTGCGTCAACCTTCCAATTAACCTGAGCCGTTCGCCCAGAAAGCCCTCGGACTGAGACTCATTCGACTGGCGGTCCGCGGCAGCTGGCGCCCTCGAACAGGGACCTGAAGGACAGGTGATCTTTCTTTTTCTTTCTTTCCTCTCTTTTCAGATTGAAGGCGACTCTCACCAGGGAGCTCGAGTCCCGCCGGTAAAGGCTGACCGGTTAAGTGTGAGTAATCCGCAGGACAACATGGGGCATACATTAGCAAAAGAGGAACACATGCTCGGTGTCATGATACAGCGTTTGTTAGAAAAGAATGGTTTTCATGTGTCTCTCAAACGGTTGGAGGAGCTTATGCATTTCATAAAGTTGGTTAGTCCTTGGTTTCTGGAGGAAGGCTCTCTCTCTCTCTCCGACTGGAAGAGAGTGGGACGCGAAATGCGGAATTACATGCAGGAACATGGGGAGCAGGTTTTGCCCCCACAAGCTTTTCCTTTGTGGTTACAGGTTAGAGAACTTTTAGCTGACAATACCTTTTTAGAAGCATTCATAAGAGAAACTGATTCGGAGGCTGGAAGCCCTGAAACTAAGGTGGCACCCATTTACGATGAAGTCCCCCCAGAGGCTCTTAAAGACCCCGAGCCAATATCTAATGCTGAGGGCGTCATTCCCTCAGCTCCAACACTCAAAAATATTCTACCGCCGCTCCCACCGGTTGATAATTCATCGGATAGTGACGAGTGGGATGTGGTGGATGAATTTACTAAACCAGATGAAAAAGATAACATGCATGATTTCATTCACCCTCGCCGAGCTTATCCGGCAGTCCGTGTGCCTGTGACTACACCCAGGCCAACTTTGCGGGCTCCACTTCCCCGTGTGCCTCCTTGTCTCCCCCCGCCGCCCATAGGCTTTCAGGCGGCGGTGCGAGAAGCCCGTCAGCAGGGAGATTTTACTTTCGCTTTCCCGGTACGTTTTCCTACCGAGGAAAGGGCACCACCCACCTGGGAACCTCTGTCGTTAAAGACACTTAAAGAATTGCAACAAGCTGTCCGTACATCGGGAGCTTCTGCCCCTTATACTTTACAAATTGTAGAATCAATCAGTAGTCAGTGGCTTACTCCGTATGATTGGCAACAAACGGCCAAGGCCACGCTTTCCCCAGGTGACTATATTTTATGGAGAACAGAATATGAAGATAGATGCAGAGAAAGCGTTAATCAACATGTAGGTAGAAAGGCACAGCCCACGTTATCTATGCTTTTAGGAACAGATGAATTTGCCACCTCTGAAAATCAAATTAAACTACCACGGCAATTTTTAGAAATGATTAACCACAATGCAGTTTCTGCTTGGCGCAGAATACCTCCTCCAGGTACTAAGGGCACAACTTTAGCAGGCATAAAACAGGGTATGGAAGAATCCTATCCTGACTTTATTTCTCGCCTAGAAGAAGCTATTAATAGAATGCTCCCACCGTCTGAGGGCACAGCATTATTACTCAAGCAGTTGGCTTGGGAAAATGCAAATACGCTGTGTCAGGACTTAATACGTCCACTCAGGAAAACAGGTACAATACAAGATTATATTAAAGCATGCATGGATGCCTCACCAGCAATCGTACAAGGAATGGCGTTTGCTGCAGCTATGCGGGGTCAGAAATTCAGTTCATATGTTAAAAGTGCTTTTGATAGAGACCCCAGTAATACATGTTTCGGGTGTGACCCCCCACATGACTTACCCACTTGTTATAATTGTGGGAAGCCAGGTCATATACAGAAGGATTGTAAGAAATCCACCGGTGCTAATAACAATAATAGTAAGTCTCGTGGGCTACCCCCGGGACCATGCCCTCGTTGTAAGAAGGGCAGGCACTGGAGAAATGAATGTAAATCTAAGTTTCATAAAGATGGAACCCCCTTGTCTGACAAGGGTGCAAATGCTAATAATGGCAATAGGTCAAAAAACTAGATGAGGGGCATTCTCCCAGCCCCGACCCCAAGGGAGAGCCTAAGTCTACTGTAGTACAACCTTTTTTAGAACCTACATCTACCACTAATTGTATACCGCCAGAATGGACAATTCATGACCTCCCGCGTGGAACTCCTGGCAGTGCAGGCCTTGATCTTGCCAGCTCTAAAGACATAATTATATCTAAACATGATGGTGTTACTCTAGTTCCTACTGGAATTAAAGGAAAATTGTTACCGGGCACAGTGGGTGTTATTTTAGGTCGCAGTTCCAATTATACCAAACATTTTGAAGTTATTCCGGGAGTTATTGATTCTGACACTGAGAATACAATTAAAGTCATGGTAAAGTCTTTAGTAGAAACTACACAAATTCATAAGGGACAAAGAATTGCTCAGTTATTGTTGTTGCCATATATACCACTTCCCACCTATCACTTACATGATGCCAGGGGAGAGGGTCAATTTGGATTTACTGATCAGGACTGTGTAGCTCTCATACATGATTTATATGATAGACCAATGTTAAAAATGAAAGTTGAGGGCAGGCCTATTAAAGGGTTAATGGACACAGGAGCTGATGTAACCTGCATTGCAGCTTCTGACTGGCCAAAATCCTGGCCAGTACATCGGACTGGGTCTTCATTAGTTGGTTTAGGTTCTGTTTCTGGTGTTATGCGGAGTACATCTCATTTATTATGTGAATATAAGGATAAGAAAATTTACTTTCAACCTTATGTGTTACCCTCTCTACCCTATACTTTGTGGGGACGAGATCTTTTACATGTTCTAGATATGAAACTAGTTACAGGGGATCAGCTGAACGATCAGTGTTTTTCATAGGGGCCACTGCAGAAAACTATGCCTGTAAGATAAAATGGTTAACAGATGTTCCTGTGTGGGTTAGTCAGTGGCCCCTAACAACAGAAAAGTTACAGGCATTACAAATTTTAGTACAAGAACAATTAGATAAAGGTCATTTAGAGGAATCCACTAGTCCATGGAACACTCCTGTGTTTGTCATTAAGAAAAAATCTGGCAAATGGAGACTTTTACAAGATTTAAGAGCAGTTAATGCCATTATGGAAGACATGGGCTCCCTTCAACCTGGGCTCCCATCTCCTGTAGCAGTACCTGAACAATGGCCACTTATAATTATTGATTTACAAAACTGCTTTTTTACTATTAATCTACATCCTGATGACTGTCCTCGTTTTGCTTTCAGTGTTCCTTCTCTAAACTTACAGGAACCGTTTAAAAGATATCAATGGAAAACTTTACCACAGGGCATGAAAAACAGCCCTACCTTATGCCAAAAATTTGTGGCGGCTGCATTAGCAGCACTGAGAAAACAATTTCCTAGTGCTTACATAATTCACTATATGGATGATATCTTGCTAGCTCATCCTGAGCTGCCAAAAGTACAGCTAATGCTAGAAAAGGCTATAGAACAATTAACTAAATTTGGCTTAGTCATTGCCCCAGAGAAAATTCAGAGAGATAAACCATTAAGTTATCTGGGACAATGGATTCACTCTGACTATATTGCACCTCAAAAGGTGCAAATAAGGAGAGATAAATTACAAACTCTTAATGATTATCAAAAATTACTGGGAGAAATAAATTGGATTCGACCTTTTCTGAAGATTACTACGGGAACCCTTAGTCCTTTGTTTACTATCTTACAAGGAGACTCTAATCCCCGTTCCCCTAGACATTTCACTCCAGAAGCCTTGCAGGCTTTACAAGTTGTTGAACAGGCTTTAACTCAAGCTAGGGTTAAACAAATTAATTATCAAAATCCATGGTCTCTACTCATTTTTTCTACTGAGTATGCTCCTACAGCTTGCCTATGGCAGGAAGGTATTTTAGAATGGATTCATTTACCACATGTTCAGACAAAGATTGTTGCTGATTATCCATACCTGGTGTCTTTATTAATTGATAAAGGAAGAAAAAGATCACGGGAATTATTTGGTAAAGATCCTCATGTAATTGTAACTGCTTATAATAAAACTCAAGTGGAACAACTATTTCAAAATAATGATGATTGGGTATTGGCCTTACAAGGCTATGCAGGTCAAATCTTATACCATTATCCTAAACATCCTTTAATTGAATTTACAAAAACAGTTTCACTTATATTTCCTCTTATGTGTTCCAAACAGCCTCTGTCTGACGCAATAACCTTATTCACAGATGGCTCCTCTACAGGACGAGCTGTAGTTTTTAGCCCAGGCCTGTCTCCTCTTATTAAAGAGGTCACACAAGCCTCTGCCCAACAAACAGAATTATGGGCTCTAATCTCGGCCTTTAATAATTTCAAACAAAGGTTTAACTTGTACACAGATTCAAAATATATTGCTTCTCTTTTTCCAGCTCTTAAAACTGCTCTTTTAACAGGAACCTCAACTATTCTACCTTTATTAAAGAAACTACAAACTTTAATTCAGCAAAGGAATAATCAATTTTATATTGGTCACATAAGAGGACATACTAATTTACCTGGCCCTTTGGCCCAAGGAAATGCCACTGCAGATTTGTTAACACGTACTATGGTGGCATCAGTGGCTGAAGCTGAAGAAAGCCACGCCTTACATCACCAAAATGCTAACGCATTAAGAAAAATGTTTCAAATTACTAGAGAACAGGCAAGACAAATAGTCTTAAAGTGTAAAGCCTGTCCTATTACTCATCATCCTTTAAAATTTGGTGTTAATCCTCGGGGTTTACGCCCCAATGTATTATGGCAAATGGATGTAACACATGTGTCTAGTTTTGGAAAATTACAATATGTACATGTTACTGTTGATACTTTTTCTCATTTTATCTGTGCCTCTGCAAGACCTGGCGAGGCCTACAAAGATGTTGTACAGCACCTATTTTACTGCTTTCAGCAGCTAGGTGTTCCTCATCAATTAAAAACAGACAATGCTCCAGCTTATACCTCTCGAGCATTTGAACAATTTTGTATACAGTGGAAGATTTCTCATTCTACGGGGATCCCGTATAATCCTCAGGGTCAAGCAATTGTTGAAAGAACTAATCAAATATTAAAATTACAAATTGAACGCCTACAAAAAGCTCATAAATATTTCTCTCCTCATCATATTTTAACCCATGCTTTATTCGTCCTAAATCACCTTAATGTAAACTCCAACAATTTAACCCCTGCTCTCTCCCATTGGCAGCCACAATCGGCTGCCACCCTTCCTAAAGTTCTTTGGAAAGATTTATTATCGGGCCAATGGAAAGGCCCTGATGTATTGTTAACCTCCGGACGAGGCTATGCTTGCATATTTCCACAGGATGCCGACTCTCCCATCTGGATTCCAGACCGGCTCATCAAACCGGCTCCTCCGGAGACCCCGGCGCAGAAGACAACGCCTGCGGCGGATGAAGATCCTATCTGCACAAATGAGGACGACTGTGGAAGTTTCACCGAAACCCTCCAAGACCACGTGGACACAGATCCGTGCCCTGGTGAAACAAGCTAAACAGCTTCTCATATCTCAAGGAAACCCTCTAACTCCTACAATGTACTTTCTTGCGTTTCTATCACTAATCTCTACTCCTAAGGTAGAAACTGCAGCTTATTGGTCTTATGTTCCTAATCCTCCACTGCTACACCCTGTGGGCTGGCTAGATCCAGACCCCATAAAAATTCTTTCTAATGATTCTATCCGCTTAGGAGGTTTAACTGACTCAGAATCCAGACATCATGCTGCGGCTTTAATTAATTTCACTGGCAAAGCCGACTCCTTGCCTATTTGCTTTACTTTAAGAGGCAACACACCTCCTTTTTGTTTACCTACTAGCTACAGAGTATTTTTAACTGATGCTCCAGATCCTCATGATGCAAATAGACGTTATGTTTGAAAATATGAGTTACAAACTATTGGAAGTCCTAATTATAATGAAACCTGTTTATCTGTTAACTCATTACCTCTCCCTAACTGTAAAGAAAAATATAGAAATAAAAATCAATTCTGGGAATCATCATTAACTAAAACACCTACTTGGCTTTCCTGTGGATTCCCAAATGCTGCCAACAAGCATTCTCCTATAAATTCAAACACAGTCATCTGGGATTATTCTCCTACTTCTTGTTTTGATCATAATAAATATTTCTCGAACCAATTAGATAAATTTCATCAGTATCAGTGGTCTGGTACTCCCCAACCAATACGACGATGGTTCACACCTGGTCTAGTTGAGCCCATATGGGTAGCTCAAGACAAAAATAAAACTCAAATACACTATGATTTATTTAGACTTGTTGCTGCATCCAACTTAATATTAGAAAAAAAACCTAATATGCCAAAACCAAATGCAATGTCAGTAAGAACTTGTGTTGGATATCCATATGCTCTACTTTTAGCTCCAAATAAGTATTTAACTATTACACAATCTAAAAACTCTTATCATATTTCTTATACCGCTTGTAAAGTTACAAATTGTCTTACTTCTACTGATTTATTCAATGAACGCTTGTTTAATTCTGTTTTAATTGTTAAAAGACCCTCTTATGTACTATTACCTGTTAATTTACAAGATGATCCTTGGTATGATAATTCTGCTTTACAAGTTTTACATACTGTTAATCAGTTAATTCGACCTAAGAGGTTTGTAGCTGCTTTAATTCTCGGTATTTTAGCTTTAATTTCTATAGTCACAACATTTGCGGTAGCCACTACTGCTTTGGTTCAAGAAGTTCACACAGCTCACTTTGTTAATTCTCTCAGCAGCAACATAACTCTAGCTTTAATGACTCAAGCCAGCATAGATAATAAACTTGAAGCAAAACTTAACATCCTAGAAGAAGTAGTTTTAGCCTTAGAACAAGATATAAAGTTTATACAACATAAACTTCAAACCAGATGTCATTCTGCCTTTCCTGCTATTTGTGTAACTCCTTTACCTTATGATATGTCCACTTCCTGGGACAAAACTAAAGCTCATCTACAGGGTGTCTGGAAGGACAATGATATTACACATGATTTACATACTCTTCAAAAAGATATCACTGCCATCAGTGAAGCTCATTTACCTAACACTTCTCTTGATTCACTGGCTCAATCCCTCTCTGACAATCTTAAATCTTTAAATCCTGTGTCCTGGATTCAGTACATTGTGTTTATTGTCATTATTGGATGCTTGATATTCTGTGTTATTTTACTGTTACCTTGTCTCCTTCGTTGTGTCTTTTCCTCCTTAAAGGCTGTTCGCCAAGACCTCTTTGAGCTACGTTTCATTAACAAAAAAGGGGGAAATGCCGCACCCCCGGCATCAAGCCGTGGCGGGATGGCTCTGTCCGCGTTGTAAAAACTGTGGTAAGGCGGTGAGTGCTCCCCGGAGCGTTGCCCCCGGTCCCCCTGGCCTGCGACAGCAGCGCATAAGTTGCCTAGCATGCCTTTTAGTGAACGTAAGAATTCATGAGGTGCGGCATAAAGGCCTGAATAACCTTTACCCTGAAACCTGTTTGAAACTTGTTTGTTGAGTTGAATGGTTAATTGTTGCTTGAATGTCCTCAGAAACTAAGAATAAACATAATGACTTACTAATCCATGACTTCATCTATACAATGGAGACTAAATGTCTCCAAGGGAACACGTTCCCACCATAAAGGTCAGTTAATTGAAACAATGTATCAAGAGAATACAGGGATGATAAGTTAAGATGTTCCTACCAGATACCCGCTCCCTCCGGTCTCTTATCTCTACCTTATGTCCCTTTGAAACTATTTCTTTGAAATAAGTTTTCTATGAAATTGCTTTCTCTATAATTTTGTCACTATACACTTAAAACATATACATAATTCACTATCAATTCACTAACAACATAAAAATCATAATCAAATATAAAAATATAAAAATACAAAATGTAAACAAAGCAGTTTTACAAAGAAAGAAGGTTTAAACATAGATAAAGAGAAGTAAAAGAGTAACTGCTGATAAGCAGCAGTCCTTTGTTCCCCCTTACGGGCAGAAACATTGTCTAAGAAAAGACAGTTGACTACTCCCATCTACAAAACTCGATAAGAACTTTGTAAGCATCAGCAAGTCATAAAAATATCTTTTGTAGTTTGTAAGACATTGTCAAAAATGTATAAATACCATGCCTAAAAATCAGTAAAGTACAGCTGCTTTCATCATCACTTGTGGTGTCTAGTAGTCTGTCAATTCACCCTGCGTCGACCTTCCAATCAACCTGAGCCGTTCGCCCAGAAAGCCCTCGGACTGAGACTCATTCGACTGGCGGTCCGCGGCATTTCTACAAACAGAACAGAATCCCCCACAAAGATCTCCCCAATCTGTCTCTCCCCACCATGCCTCCCCCACCCCCTACTGTCCAGGAAAAGAATTTACTTTGGTGTCAATACTCAGCTCAGAAATGATTGCCAGAGACTATGATGGGTCTGAGCTTTTCTTTTACCCACCTTGCAAGCTGATAAGTTAGCCTGCCTCAGTGTCACAGAGTCTGGCAGAAGACTCCAGACTCCTGGGTCAGAGATCAGGGTCAGCTGTACAGACGGGAGGCAGCAGGAGCTTCATGTTTGCATTGGTTTCCCTCACTCTTCCAGTTTAGACCGTTCCAAACGAGTGTTGCACACACACAGTGGGTTTGTTCCATGGTGGAGAAACCCCCGGCTTAGCAATCTCCGATCTCAAAGTGGCTACTAGCAAATCTGGCCCACCTTGCTCCGGGAGGGAGACATTAATCTTTACTCTCTGCACAGCCAACAAATGTGCTTCTGCCCCAGAGAGGACGCTATCTCTTGCAAGGCCATCTCTTCTATAAATGTCCTTAAATAGAAATCCAAAATCCAAGAGACCCATAAAGAATTGTCTCAAAACAAGAACATCTCGGTTCGGTGCCCATAACACAGTGGTTACAGCACCAGCCACATACACCAAGGGTGGAGGGTTCAAACTCAGACCAGGCCAGCTAAATGACAATGACAACTGCAACAAAAAATAGCTGAGTGGTGTGGCAGGCGCCTGTAGTCCCAACTACTTGGGAGGCTGATGTAGGAGAATCGCTTAAGCCCAAGAGTTGGAGGTGGTTGTGAGTTGTGACGCCACGGCACTCTACCAAGGGTGATACAATGAGTCTCTGTCTAAAAAAAAAAACAAAACAAGAACAACTTCATGACATACAAAACATTTTTAAAGGCCTGGCCTAGAGGCCAAAGAGGGTAGATTGCTTGAGCTCAGAAGTTCCAGATCAGTCTGACTTAGACTGAGACCCCACTCCACTCCCAATCTCTACTAAAAATGGAAAAAAAAAAATTAGCCAGGAGCCTGAGGCAAGAGGATCTCTTAAGCCCAAGAGTTTGAGGCTGCTATGAGCTATGATGCCACAGCACTCAACCCAGGGTGACAGTTAGACTCTGTCTCAAGAAAAGAAGAGAGAAAAAGTTATTTTTAATATCACCTAGTGTTATTAAGGATGGAGAAAGATGGTTACTTCTCCTTGAATGAGGGTATACATTGGTGTAAAATATACAGAATGAATTTGGTAATATTGATCAGTAGTATTAAAGATTCATCATGTTTGACCCAGTAATTCTAGAAATTTATTCTAAGAGGATCATCAGCTGCAGTTAAAGATTTATGTAACAAATGTTTCCATACATATCTCACCTGTGGAATCATTTGCTGGCTGGTTAAAAGGTAGATTTTTGCAGATCAGTATTTTTTTTTTTTTGAGACAGTCTCATTATGTCACCCTCAGTAGAGTGCCGTGGTGTCACAGCTCACAGGAACCTCAAACTCTTGGGCTTAAGCAATTCTCTTGCCTCAGCCTCCCTAGTAGCTAGGACTACAGGTGCCCAGCTATTTTTTTGCTGTATTTGTCACTGTTGTTTAGCTAGGTTCAAACCCACCAGCTCCAGTGTATATGGCCTGCACCTTAACCACTGAGCTATGGGCACCGAGCCTTTTTTTTTTTTTTTTTAGACAGAGTCACTCTGCCACCCTGGGTAGAGTGCCATGGCATCATAGCTCACAGTGACTTCAAACTCCTGGGCTCAAAAGATCCTCTTGCCTCAGCCTCCCAAGTAGCTAGGACTACAGGCATGTACCACAATGCCTGGCTAGTCTTTTCTCTTTTTCTTTTCTATTTTTAGTAGAGATGGGAGGTCCTGGGGGAGTCTGAGAGCTCTTGCTCAGGCTGGTCTCAAACTCCTGAGCTGAGCTCAAGCAATCCACCCACTTCAGCTTCCCAGAACGCTAGATTACAGGTGTGAGCCACTGCTCCTGGGCTCATTTCTTCTTCAAACTTACACTTAACAATGTTGCCACTCCTAAGGTCTTCTTTAGCGGAGGCTATTCATTCCAATACTTCAAGTGCAGGAGGTAGTGTCAGCCCCTCATGGGCCCATCCATGCCAGTATGGTGGCTGGACACCTTTCCTTCTCTGCCCTCATGGATGAATGGACTGTTGCGTGGAGGCTCATGGCATTTGGAGTGCAAGCCTTTGGAACCACAGACTGCTATTATTCAGTGACCTTCTTGCCAAGTGTCCTCACTCAGTGAAGGTGTTGGCACTCGGCTTACAGTCAGTGCTCTCCTTGTTGTGGGAAAACAGAGGCCCCGTGGAGAGAACGAACACACCAACACCGTATTTAAGAGGGAAAAGGCTTTTATTCAGCCAGCGGAGCAAAGGGCTGCGCTCCCTGACTAGCTTGGTCATTCCCTTTTTATCTCCAGTCAAAAAGTTCCCTTTCTCATTGATCAGTTTGAATCAATCTGGAGAAGCCCTCCCATCCTCTCCATAACTCCAGGATATCACAGAAGTGGAAATTTCCGGGTCCCAATTCCTAATAGCTGAGTCACCATGGAGAGGACTCAGCAGGTGTGTCTTTGGGGTCTCCTTGAGAAAACCTCTCTTCTCCTAGAACTCACCCTTCCCAGGTGTCCACTCTCATCATCACTCCATATACTCACCACCCTATCTACTATCCCGTCCTGAGCTACATCTGTATTTTGATGGGTGACCTCCCCAACACCTCGCCTTAGTTCTTGACCTGCTCATTGCCAGTGACCTTCACACCATTCACTTTAGCCACTGGGCCAAACAATAGAGTTCTTCACTGCATACGATAAAAACTGACTCTAGCAAACTTAGGTCACTAATTTGAGATATTTCTCCTTGCTCTTCCTCTTCCTCCTCCTTGATTTTTTTTAAGATTGTGGCAAAACACACATAACGTAAAATTTACCATCTTAGCTGTTTGGAGATGTGTGGTGCAGTGACACTTAAGTATATTCACATTGTTGTGCAACTATCACCACTGTCCATCCTGCAAAACAAAAGCTCAACTCAGTGCCCACTGAACAGCCCCTTCCCACCCCTTCCCACCCCAAACCCGGCCAACCTGCATTCTACTTTCTGTTTCTGACTTTGAACTTTTCTAGGTCCCTATCAGTGGAATCACACATTTGTCCTTTCATGTCTGAATCATTTCATTTTGCATAATGGACTCAAGGCCCATGTGTCAGACTTTCATTTTTTGTTTGTCTGTTCGTTTGTTTTGGTAAGGCTGAATAATGACCCCTTGTTTGTATACAACCAGATTTTGTTTACCCCCTCCCCTGACTCATGGCCACTTGCTTTGCTTTCATCTTTTGGCTATGGCAAATGATGCTGCCACAAAAATTGGCGTACAAATATCTTTTAAGGGCCCTGTTTTTTTTTTTTTAAATCTAGTCAAGTGTAGCGGTGAAGTGGAGGAGGAACAAAGGAATCTGTAACTTCTTGTGATTAATTAGCTGTAAATACTACTGCACTCAACCAGCCAGGGCTCTCCTTTTAATTCTTATGGGCATATATCCAGAGTGCAATTTCTGGGTCATATAGTAATGCTATTTTTAATTTTTTGAGGAACCACCATTCCATTTTTCATAGTAGCTATACTGTTTTCCATTCCCACCAATAGTACACATGGGTTCCAGTTTCTTCACTTCTTCACCAGTACTTACTATCTTCAGGGAGATTTTTTGTTTGTTTTATTTTGTTTTTTTTTTTTTAATACTAGCTATCCTTTTGAGCGTGAGGTGGTCTCTTTTGTTGTTGTTGTTAACAGGCACTTAATGCTATAAACATCCCTGGAGGCCAAGTGCTCTATGGCTGCCCTTCACACACTAGGCTATGTTGTATGGGCATTTTCATTATCTTTTCTAATTTCCTTTGAGATTAGATTGAGTCAGGGTTATTTAGAAGTATGTTATTAAATTTCCAAATATTCGGGGATTTTCTAGATATCTTTCTGACAGTGACTTCTAGTTTAATACTTTTTAAATGTGTTGAGGTTTGTTTTATGGCCCAGAATATAGTCTATCTTGAAACATGCATGGACAGTACTGTTTAGGACTTATATAACCTTACTGATTTTCTGCCTCCTGAATCATAGGAAGGAATCAAAGAAATGTAGACACCATTAACTGTGACTGTGGATTTGTCTATTTCGCCTTGTAGTTGTTTTTATTTTGCTTAACAAAATAAATTATTAGAAGGATATATGTTGGCCAGGCGTGGTGGCTCAGCCTGTAATCCCAGCACTCTGGGAGGCCAAGGCAGGTGGATTGCTTGAGCTCATGAGTTCAAGCCCAGCCTGAGCAAAAGCAAGACCCCCATCTCTACTAAAAGTAGAAAAACTAAGGCAAGAGGATCACTCAAGATTTGGAGGTTGTTGTGAGCTATGAGGCCACAGCACTCTACCCAGGGAGACAGCTTGAGATTCTGTCTCAAAAAATAAAAATAAAAAAGTCATCTCACAGAATTAATGGGAATTTCAGAGCACCATCCTTATAAAAACAGGTAAGAACTAAGAAAAGAAGGATAAATTGAGCTTATTTTATGAGCTGAAAAAAATATTTTTCTGTAAGCCATCCTGAGTCATGTCTGTTATTGCTTGCAGCCAAATACACGTGTGACTTACACATTCCTTCCATGTTTCTCTGACTCATCTGGTTTCCTTGCTCATTTCGTGTGGTCTTTGGTGCTATTTTGGGCCCTCCGGTCTCCTATTTCTATACACTTTCTCAAGGATCTTATCACAACCATAGGCTTGGATTTCACTCTGTGTTTTGCTCCTGTATGTCTATTAAACCTGTTACCACCTTTTTTGTTGTTGTTGTTGCAGTTTTTGGCCGGGGCTGGGTTTGAACCCGCCACCTCCCGTATACGGGGCCAGTGCCCTACCCCTTTGAGCCACAGGCACTGCCCTCGCCATATTTTTTTTGCGAGATAGAATCTTACTATGTCGCTCCAGGCTAGACAGCCTTGGTGTCAGCCTAGCTCACAGCAACCTGAAACTCCTGGGATCAAGCGATCCTCCTGCCGCAGGCCTCCTGAGTAGCTGGGACTACAGGCATGCACCACCACACCCAGCTAATTTTTCCATTTTTAGTAGAGACAGGGTCTCACTCTTGCTCAGGCTGGTCTCAAACTTCTGAGCTCAAGCAGTCCTCCCACCTCCACTTCAACATCCCATAGGCACCCAGATCTTGATAGGGCTAAGCCTGTTGCTTCTCTCCTCTGTTGACTCCATTCTTGACAATTTCTTTCTAAGTATCCTCTCTACACCAATCAGATACTACAAGCTGCCAATTGTTCCTCTTACTTATTTCTTGAATCCATTCACTTTTCACCACTCCACTGGCCAGGGATATACTTATATACTCAGAACGTCTTCCCCCATAACTGCAGTGGTCTCCGGATCTGTCTACTCTGGTCTGTGCTGTCACCTGTGTGACCCTTCCAGACCACACATCTGAGACTGCCACTCTGCTGCTTCCAAACCCCTTCGTTGCTCTCCACTGCTCTCCAGATCCCATGCAGACCCCTTCACCTGGTACCGCGGCCTGCCCAGCTCTGTAGGTTCACTCGCCATTCCTCCTCACCCCCCTCGCTGTTTCCTGATAACTCTCAGTGCCTCAAATTCATCATCCTCTCCTGCACTCCCGGCTTTTGCTCATGTGGTTCCTTCCATCCACAAAACTGATTTCCAACAGCGACCCTTCCCCTAACTTAGCTCCTAAATCATCCCCAAGTCTTGTTTTCCAGGACTACCTCTTCAAAAAGCTTTTCAACGACTCTCCTGGGCTAGGTAGGTGGCTCTGGTGGGTGCTCAGGTCTCTGAACCCTCACACCCTTCTCATTTCCCATTAACATGCTCGTGTCTACTTGACAGTCCAACACACAAGACTCACTGAGACCGAGGTTTCTGGGTCTTGTTCAGTAGACTCCTTAACTACATGCCCAGCAAGGAGGCTGGAGCAGAAAACACTCTCTCTCTCACCTCAAATGCTATTTAACCTCTCAGATATATACTCTGTAGCTTATACTGAAAACAAATTTCCTTTGACTTATGTCCAAATGTTCTGTCAAAATGCACTAAAATTACCTATGACCATTAGGGAGAGAATATTAGTGAATTAGTTTTTAAAGGCTTCAACCTAATAGAACCCCGTCCTCCCACTGCAGCTGACTTTTCCTAAGTAAAGCAATACATATGCATGTACTTGAGTAATTCAAGTGTTGGGCCATTGGAGATTCAGACAGATCACATGTGCTTCTGAAACAAGCCTGGGAATATGAAGGGTGCTGAGCTTACTTCGATGATTCTTTTTCCTCTTCCTCTTCTGCCACCCTGTAAAGATACACGAGGAGAAAGGAAGAACCCAAACACCTTTCCTGTGGAAGGTGAGCACCCTGGCTTGGGTTTGGGCTGTGTTGACTTCAGGACCAGGCCAGGGAGTCTGAGAAGGGAGGGAAAGGAACAGACGCCTCCGGGTCACCCCCATCAGTATTCAATCTACCAGGGTGAGTCAAATATTTTAACTGGTTTGATTGGCACGGGCATTTGTCCTAGATCTTCAAATGATTTTTAAAAATTACATATTAACCTGTAGTCCCAGCTACTCGGGAGGCTGAGGCAAGAGAATCGCTTAAGCCCAGGAGTTGGAGGTTGCTGTGATCTGTGTGATGCCACGGCACTCTACCGAGGGCCATAAAGTGAGACTCTGTCTCTACAAAAATAAATAAATAAATAAATAATTACATATTGAGATCACAATGAATCATATTATAATGGGAGAGCCCTTAGTTAAGTGTCAAACATTATAAAGAAATGATGTGTTATTAAGTGTTCCTGCATTTCTCATATACAACATTCCACTCTTGGTTTTGTTCCACTGTTTTCATGGTTAAGGCAGAGTGAGAGAACTATTTTAATGGAATTTGGTATAATCTATAATGGAATTTTGGTATAATCAAGTTTGCTTGATTCAAACTTGTTTTATAACCTTCATGCCCAAATTAACTCATTTTCACCTATAATTTCTTAAGATTAGAAAGTATAACATTGGCTCCGTGCCTGTGACTCAAGCGGCTAAGGTGACAGCCACATACACCTGAGCTGGCGGGTTCAAATCCAGCCCAGGGCCCACCAAACAACAATGATGGCTGAAACCAAAAATAGCCGGGCGTTGTGGCGGGCGCCTGTAGTCCCAGCTACTTGGGAGGCAGAGGCAGGAAACTCGCTTAAGCCCAGGAGTTGGAGGTTACTGTGAGCTGTGATGCCACGGCACTCTACCCAGGGCGACAGCTTGAGGCTCTGTCTCACAAAAAAAAAAAAAGAAAGTATAACATTGTTTAAAAAAAATCGATGTGGCTTTCAGGTGAGGACTGCAATTATGCATAAATGTACTGTCAATTTAAAGCTGGAGAGTCCATGTAACGGAGCAGCTCGCCATGAGCTTCTGGTGCTGAGAGAACAGTCTCCGAACTGCCTTCTCCAAAACGGCTGTGCAGCACGTACATACGACCTGTGTCATATCTATATTAGGGATTCTCAGTAACAAGTGAGATTTGGGGCTTCACAGTTCCCATTAGTTTGGCTTAGCTGTATAGTTATTAAATTGAAGGCTTTTTTCTATTCAAACTCTTTCATCCATACCATTTAATCAAATGCTGTAAAGTCCTCTTTGGAAACTGTTGGGCCATGAAATTCATAAAAATGTCATATTTTTCTCTGCAATTCAATATGGTCAGGATGCTGCCTCCGTGCTGTTTATCCTCCACTTCCCAGTACTGTTTCTTCCCATTAGCTTTTTTCTTTTTTTTTTTTTTAAGAGACAGAATCTGTTACCCAGGTTTGAGTGCAGTGGGGTGATCATACTCCTAACACAGCCCCTAACTCCTGGGTTGAAATGATTCTCCTGCCTCAGCTTCCCGAGAAGCTGGTATTATAGGGGTGCACCATCACACTTGGGTTATTTTAAAATATTTTAAAAGCTATGGGGGGGGTCTCACTATGTTCTCTATGCAGGTCTCAGACTCCTGGGCTCAATCAATCCTCCCACCTCAGCCTGTAGCTGTGATTATAAGTGTGAGCCACCAATGTGTTTTTTTTTTTTTTGTAGAGACAGAGTTTCACTTTATGGCCCTCGGTAGAGTGCCGTGGTGTCGCACAGCTCACAGCAACCTCCAACTCCTGGGCTTACGCGATTCTCCTGCCTCAGCCTCCCGAGCAGCTGGGACTACAGGCGCCCGCCACAACACCCGGCTATTTTTTTGTTGCAGTTTGGCCGGGGCTGGGTTTGAACCCGCCACCCTCGGTATATGGGGCCGGCGCCCTACTCACTGAGCCACAGGCGCCGCCCTCATCAATGTGTTTTCTGAGAACTGTTTCTGCCGAGGGGAACTGATAAATGTTACCAGCATAAGTGTGGGCCCATCACTGCTCTACTTTCCGATCCTTCCCCAGCACACAGGAGAACCCGGATGCCCAGCTTATTGAGTAAGTGAATAAAAGGATTCTCAGAACAGCATATATCAAAAATTGGGGCCAATTCTCCCTTTCCCCACACTTAGCTGTAAGCAACCACTAATGACTTTTTTGTCTCTACAGACTGGCCTATTCTAGACATTTTGTGGAAATGGGATCACACAGTATGTGGTCTCTACAGGTGGAGTAGCGAATGTCACTACTATGGCAGAGTTACTATTGGAATTTCTCAACAACAGGGATGGGGTAATTTTTGTCTTGGCGATTTAATAGTGTTCAATGAATGGTCCCCATTTTAAGGATGAGACAGATAAGCCTCCAAAGGGTTATGTAATTTGCCTAAGATCATAATGGCAGCAGGAAAATATGTCTCATAGTTTGTGTTTCCTTGCTTGCACGGAACCTAACTTCTGACTGGTGCAGTGGCCCATGCTTGTAATCCTAGCACTTGGGGAGGCCAAGGTGAGAGGATTGATTGAGGTTAGGAGTTGGAGACCAGCCCAAGCAAATTTCTATTTTTACTAAAAATAGAAAAAAATTAGCCAGGGATGGTGGTGCAAACCTATAGTCCCAGCTACTTGGGAGGCTGAGGCAGGAGGATTGCTTGAAGCCAGAAGTTCCAGGGGCTTACAATGGGCTATGATCACACCATTGTACAAAGCAAGGCTCTGGCAAAAAAAAAGAAAAGAAAAAAAGGCTCAGCTCCCGTAACTCAGTGGTTAGGGCGCTGGCCCCATACACCAGGGTTGGCAGGTTCGAACCTACCTGGACCTGCTAAACAACAATGACAACTACAACAAAAAATAGCTGGGTGTTGTGGTGGGTGCCTGTAGTCCCAGCTACTAGGGAGGCTGAGGCAAGAGAATCGCTTAAGCTCAAGAGTTTGAGGTTGCTGTGAGTTGTGATGCCACAGCACTCTACTGAGGGCGACATAATGAGACTGTATCTCAAAAAAAGAAAAGAAAGAAAAAACAACCATAACTTCTGTTATGTCTTCTAAGTTGTAAAATCTTGGCACTATCTCCTTCATAGAGTTGAGAAACTGTTAGCTCTCTCTGTGCCCATCATGTCAGATGTGCAACCACCCTACGATGAAAAAGACAAACAATAGTGTAAGATTCAGAACATGATCCTTAGATTCAGGCCAACTCCCAGCTCTTCCAGTAAACCAGCTGACTCCAGTTTGCCAAGGTTAAACATCAGGACAGTTATCTTCAACTCCTTACATTTGTTAGAATTAAATGAGGTATCTTTCTAGCACTTAGTACAGTGCTTGGCTAATGGAACACTAGCATCTCTAATTTGTACTGTTTTACTTGGGAATAAGATTATAAAGTTATAATCCGATTCTCAGTTGGGAATTGTAAGATTACAAAGTTACAACCCTATTCCCATTTTTAAGAAATTACAGCAAGCCCTATGTATTCTTGGGTTCAGTGTCCCTGGATTCAACCCAGTCTGGAATTAAAATTTTTTTTTTTTTTTGCAGTTTTTGGCGGAGGCTGGGCCTGAACCGGCCACCTCCGGCATATGGTGCCGCTCCCTCTTTTTTTTTTTTGGAGACAGAGTCTCACTTTGTCACCCTCAGTAGAGTTCCAAGGCATCATTACTCCCAGCAACCTCAAACTCTTGGGCTCAAATGATCCTCTTGCCTCAGCCTTCAAAGTAGCTGGGACTACAGGCACCTGCCACAGTGCCTGGCTTGTTTTTCCATTTCGAGTAGAGATAGGGTCTCACTTGGCTCAGCATGGTCTGGAACTTCTGAGCTCAGGCTATCTGTCTGCCTCTGCCTCCCAGAGTGCTAGGATTACAGTTGTGAGCCACTATCCCCGGCCAAAATATTTGGGAAAAAACAACAGCACAACAATAAAAATAATATAAATAAAATATAATACAGTACATATATAATGACCATTTTACATAGAATTTACAGTATATTAGGTATTATAAATACAGAAAGTCCCAGAATAACATTTTTTTTCAACTCAGTTTTGTTATAATTTTGATGAGAAAGGGAGGACCCCTTGAGACCAGACTGGGCCACACAGCAAGAGACCCCATCTTTACAAAAAATAGAAAAATTAGCTGGCCAGCCCACAGTCCCAGCAAATGGGAAGGCAAAGCCAGAGGATAGTTAGAGCCAAGAGTTGGAGGTTGCACTGAATTAATATCCAACTACAGCATTCCAGCCGTGGGCAACAAGAGCAAGCCTCCACTCAAAAAATTTAAAAAGTGTACGGGAAGATGGCTTGGCGCCTGTGGCTCAAGCGGCGCCAGCCACATACACCTGAGCTGGCGGGTTCGATTCCAGCCCGGACGCCAAACAACAATGATAGCTGCAACCAAAAAAAAGGCCGTGTTGTGGCGAGCTCCCGTAGTCCCAGCTACTTGGGAGGCAAAGGAAGGAGAATCGCTTGAGCCCAGGAGTTGGAGGTTGCTGTGAGCTGTGATGCTACAGCACTCTATCCAGGGCGACAGCTTGAGGCTCTGTCTCAAAAAAAAAAAAAAAAAGTATATGGGAAGATATACTTAGGTTATACAGAAATCCTGTGCCGTTTTTATCAGGGACTTGAGCATCCTTGGATTTTGGTAAATTTGGGAGGCCCTGAAATCAAGTAGAACTACTTAATCCTTTTAAGGTTGTAAGAAGAGTATATAGTTATCTCCGTTTTACTGATTAAGCCCCAAGGGTCACAAAGGTTAAGTAACCTGCCTATGGTTGCAAAGCCAGCACTACAACTCCAAAGCCTAGGTGACCATCTAAACAGTAAATCCAAGCCCCCACACCCCCCAATCTACACTCGAGGTGGCAGTCCGGACAGTATACTGAGGATTAAGGGTCCTATCAGCATTTTAAGCAGAAGGGAAAGATATGTAGTTTTAGGGACGGGTGTGGGCCCCGCCCTGATGCCCCACCCTCTTACTTTTGTCACCAACCAAAAGAAAGTGCTGGAAAGCCTACCCCTGACATCAAGGCTACTCTCGCCGGCCCCCGCCCTCCCGACGTCACGGCCAGTAGGTGTAGTGCCCGCCTAGGGGCCCCTGCTGGGCCGAGGAGGAAGAGCCAGGTCCTTCCCGCTGCTGGCCCGTTACCTGCCAGCCCCGCTCTCCCTGGCACCCGCCCGGCCACCCCCAGGAAGAACTTGACATCCCGGTGCTTCGCAGCCGCTTCGCTGCATCACCGCGCCGCACCATGAGCAAGCGCCTGCAGCTAGTCCTGCGCCAGCTCCGCCGCCCGCCGCTGCCCCCGGGCCCGCCGCGCCGTTTCCGCGTGCCCTGCCGCGCCAGCAGCGGCGCCAGCAGTGGCGGCCGGGAGGGCCTGCTCGGGCAGCGGCGGCCGCAGGACGGCCAGGCCCGGCGCGGCTGCAGTCCCAGCGGCCGGGCGCCCGCGGCGCGGGACTCGATCGTCAGGTGAGTGTCCGGCCTGGCCCAGGAGGTCTCTGCCGGGTCTGGGAGCCGCGGTTGGCGGGGAGGCTCGCGGGGCCGGGAATTCGGGGCCGACTAGTTAGGGGCGCCTGGCGGTTGGCTGGGGAATGCGCGGGTTCGGGGAAGGCGGCCATGCGCGCGGGCGGAGGATGGGGGCGCCGCGGGGCCGAGCGAGCTGGGGAATCAGGCCGGCGAGAGCATCCCCGGCCGGCGCGGCGCGGCGCGAACCGCCCGCCCCACACGCCCCGCTCCACACGCCCCGCTCCACGTGCGCCGCCGGCTCTGATGCAATCGCGCCGGGCGGCCAGACAGGAAAGGGGCGGCGCGGCGGAGGGCGGGAGCCGGAGCGGGTGCGGGCTGGCGCTGCGCGCCCGCCAGTCCGGAGTTCGCGGCAGGGCGGCCCCCACCCGGCTCCGAGAGGGCTCTGCGCCGGCGGCGTCGGCTTCTGGCAGCCACCGATGCTTTGAAGTTGGCCTTCTCCCCAGCACCGCCACCCCCTGCCGGGGCATGGAGGGAGTGGGTTCCGCGATCGGCGTCACCATGTCCTGAAAAGTTCCGTGGTGCGGGGTCCGCCGGCTAATCCGCGGGACCAGCCGCAGATAGGTGACGGCCACCTGGTTCCCACCTACGCACCTGGAGCTCGGCGCGCAGCTGTACGGGGAAGGCGCTCTTCGGGCCCGAGCGCGCCTCGGGAGCTCCGGGCCGGGCCGCGCTGCCGCAGTCCCCGGCGGGAGGCGCCACCTGCGCTCCCATGACGTTCTCACCCCTCGCTCGCGCGCTCAGACTCCCGGCCCTCAGTGGAAGAGTGAGCCTCGGAGAAGTGTCGCTAGGACCCAGACGGTGCGGGGTGAGGCGGCAAAGTCCCCTCCTGCCTCCCTGCGAACTAGCTAGCCTGGGGAACGAGTTCCAGCCTGTCATTTCCACGCGCAAGCTGCTCTACCGCCTGTACTCACAGCCTCTTCCTTTTTTCTCTAGCCTTCATTTTTAAGGTCGTTGCCTCCTCCCACTTCCCTGTCCTACCCTCTTCCTCGTCTCTTCCTCCCCTCTCTCTGTAATATGAGTTTCTTTTTTTTCTTTTTGCTATGTAATTTTTTTCAAGTCTTTTCTGTGCTTATCTTTTGTATAGTTGAGATTGCATTTTCATCTATTTTTTCAAATTTCAGAATATTAGGGAATGCACATGTTTTGTTTACATGCTCTGTTTTTGTACGGATTGAGTCACAGTTATACCCGTAAACGTGCTCGTCACACGGATAGTGTGCGCTGTACCTAATAGCTGTAAATTTACCCCTTCCGTCCTGCCCTGCCCTCCCCTGTAATATGAGTTTCTGAGGCTGTTCAGATGTGGCAGATTCTAAGGGGCTGGATTGTGTCTTACAGTCACTGTTGGCTAGGTGGCAGTCAGGGTATATTTGTCATTGCCTGCACCTGCATACTGCTGCACCTTTCATTTGAGTTATGCGCATGGTTTACCAAATTCTCAGCCCTGCAAGGGATTCCCCCTGACTTGTAGAAAAAGTGTGTGTGTGTGTGTTGAGGGGGGAATTTGGCTAGAGGTCACCTGGAGTAGACATCCATAAGTGTGGAGTATTGGTAGAAAAGTTAAAGAATGAGCTCCCTCAAAAGCCCAGTGACCCATTATACTGATGGTGTGACTACGTGACCATCATTCTGAAATTTTCAGTTGGCAGTGCAGGTAAAGGTCATTTTAGGAAATAGTATGATTTCTAATTGTTGTCTGTCAACCCTCTGTTGACATCTGGTAAAATCAAGAAACCGCTGGCAGCATCAAAACTTGCAGAATGGGTCTCAGCAACTGAATGAACACCCCAGGGACAAAAATGATGTGATCTAAGGAAGGCTAGACTTGAAGAAATGCTGCCAACACTTTTTTTTTTAGACAGAGTCTCAGTCTGTTGCCCTTGATAGAGTGCCAGGGCATCATAGCTCACAGCAACCGCAAACTCTTGGGCTCAAGTGATCCTTTTGCCTCCTTTTTCAATTTTTGGTAGAAACAGGGTCTCACTCTTGCTTAGGCTGGTCTCAAACTTAAAGGATCCACCCACCTCAGACTCCCAGAGTGCTAGGATTACAGGTGTAAACCACCATGACTAGCTGCTGCCAACACTCTTGTGGCACAGAGGGTGAAATTGTGGTGGGGATCGGGGGGCAGAACCCCCAAAACACTGACAAACAACGAAAGCAATGACTTTGAATCAAAAAGTCAGAAGAGTCAGATCCTGATTGTGAAGTTTCAGAATACCTTAATATCAATTCATTACGTTTTCCTCTAAATATATATTTTGTATATGCACACAAAACAGACATATATACATACATGAGTAGTTTATAGCAAAAAAAAATTCTACATTTAAATCTAATAAATTCTGTCAGTACTTATGGAATAAACATACTACGTTAACAAAGAATTGCACCATAGTTTAATGCGTAGCATTTTCATAATGGTTCATAAAATGATGGTCTTTCATTCTCTCTTAGGTTTGATGGAATACAGTCAATACGATTATCCTATTTAAGTTCGCAAGTCAGAGTTGTGCATAATGTAGGAAACAGGCCAGGCTCCTGTAATAGACACCCTGAATACTGGGCATTTGACTTTCCAGAGGAGCGCAGTCCCAGAGAGGTAGGATGACCCTGTGATACCTACTCACTGCTCCAACTCTGAGTAAAAGACAGCTGCTCAGTTTCATCACTCCCAGCCAGCAAGGGAAAGGGGCCAGGTGGCTGGTGCAGGTTCTTATCTGCATACTACTCACCTGCAGGCCACAGTCAGTCACATGACCCCACCCAGCTACAGATTAGAGAAACAGGCAGATATGCCATCTGAACACCAGTGGCGTCTTTGGAGGCAAGGGCTTTGGAAATGTTCACTATTTATAGAAGCATATCTCTTTATCTTTGAAAAAGTTGAGAAACTGAAGTGTAGAATATTTTGTTTTTAATTTCAGAGTGATATGAAGGTACAAATGTTTAGGTTACATTGTTTTCATTTGTAAGGTAAAGTTCAAGTTACAGTTGAGCCTTTCACCCAGGGGGGTTGCTGAACACACACACATTGTACACATTAGGTGAGAGCCTGACAATCACCCTCCCTTCTCCCTCCTCTCCCTGCCTCCTTGCTAGATCAGTATTTTTCTTTTTCTTTCTTTTTTTATTTTGAGACAGAGTCTCACTGTGTCACCCTTGGTAGAGTCCTGTGGCATCACAGCTCATAGCAACTTCAAACTCCTGGGCTTAAATGATTCTCTTGCCTCAGCTTCCTGAGTAGCTGGGACTACAGGTGCCCACCACAATGCCCAGCTATTTTTTTTATTGCAATTGTCATTGTTGTATTAGCTGTCCCAGGCTGGTTTCGAACCTGCCAGTCTCAGTGTATGTGGCTGGTGCTCTACCCACTGAGCTATGGACACCACCCTTTCTTTTCTTTTTTTTTCTTCTGAGGCAGTCTCACTTTGTCACCCTCAGGAGTTTGAGACCAGCATGAGCAAAAAACAGCAAGAGAACTAAAATTAGAAGTGGAACCTGAAGATGTGTCTGAAGTGCTGCAATCTCAGGATCAGACTTGAACAAATGGGCAGTGAAGAAAGTGGAGGGCAAAGAAAGTGGTTTCTTGAGGTGAAATTTGCTCCTGGTGAAGATGCTGTGAACACTATCGAAATGCCAGCAAAGGATTGAGAGTATTCCTCCCACTCAGCACAGTAGGACCTTTGTACGCTGACCACAAGGGACTGTAACAAACTGGTTAGCATATGGAGTTGGTCAGCAGAAGGAACGAGGCCTACTCTATATACGTGCAGTGTGTGTCCAGTCTATGAAAATTAGGTCAACTCAAGGAGGTGGTCAGTCCCGGGAGTGCAGAGGAGTATAGTCCAGGGGAGGCAGGGACTCTGCACTGCGTTAGAGTGCTGTGCTGTTAGAGCTCACAGCAACCTAAAATTCTTGGGAACAAGTGATTCTCTTGCCTCAGCCTCCCAAGAAGCTGGAACTACAGGCACCTGCCACAGCACCCAGCTATTTTTTAGAGACGGGATCTCTCTTGCCCAGGCTGGGTTCAAACCCATGAGCTCAAGCAATCCACCTGCCCCGGCCTCCCAGAGTACTAGTATTACAGGTGTGAGCCACCATGCCCGGCCTAGATTAGTATTTTCTGAAATGTAGAATATTATTAATCAATAGGCTCGGCATCCAGGGATATACTTAAGTTGGTAGTGTCAGCAACATTACCAGCTGCTGTCTCTTAAACACTGTGGCGTGGCCTCAGCTAGTCGCAGGGGAGGCAAGGAACATGGCTATTATTACAAGGCAATTCCTCTAACACACGTTACTGCACACAAAGCCAGGAGAGGAACGTGAGTCTGTGGTAGTAGCAGAGAGAGTCACACATTCAGTGTAATGGTTGTTACCATCTTTAGTAATAGATGACTGGGTTTTAGCTACACATGGCAGCCCAACTAGAGAACCCCACATTCCCTTCCACTGTTCTCAGTCAGAAAGCAAGTAGACAAGGCTATTTTTCTTCCCCAAGGACACGGAAATCTCTGACTAGAAACATGTTTGCTACTTTTTAGATTTGTTGAGCCTGGTGGCTCCTTTCCTGCTTGCTTGCTTTGCTTGTAACTGTAAGAATAGAGAGTAATCCAAAGAATGAAACATTACACCTAAGGCAAGTTATAGGGAGTCTGAGCCAGTTTTGTTACCTTAAGTGGTAACAGCATCGAATCCCCTTTACATACCTGCACAGACATGCCTCTGAGATGGTGTGGGTTCCGTTCCACGCCACCACAAGGAAGCAAATGTCACAATAAAATGAGTCACACGAATTTGTTGATTTCCTAGTACCTGTAAAAGTTAATGTTTACACATTAATTATATGATAGTCTCCTAACTGTGCCAATAGCCCTATGTCTAAAAAAAACATGCATACCTTAATTAAAAATAGTTTATTTTCAAAAAATGCTAATGATCATCTAAGCCTTAAGCAAGTTGTGATCTTTTGTTGGTAGGAGTCTATTGACTGAACAAGGTGGTTGCTGAAGGGTGGAGTGGCTGTGGCAACTTCTTAAAATAAGACAACAAAGTTTGCTGCCTTGAAGGGCTTCCATTCAAGAAAAATTCTTTGTCATGTGATGCTCTGTGGTAGCATTTTACCCACAGTAAAACAATTGGAGGCAATCCTCTCAAACCTTGCTGCTACTTATCAAGCACAGTAGAGCCTCCATCGTTGACCACCTCCCTCCATTGACCACCTCCCTCCATTGACCACCTCCTTGAGTTGACCTAATTTTCATAGACCGGACACACACTGTATATATAGAGTAGGCCTTGTTCCTTCAGCTGACCACCTTCATATGTTAACCACTTTGTTACAGTCCCTTGGGTAATCAGCGTACAGAGGTCCTACTATCCTGAGTGGGAGGAATATTCTCAATACTTTGTTGGCATTTCGATCGTGTTCACAGCATCTTCACCAGGAGCAGACTTCATCTTAAGAAACCACTTTCTTCACTGCCCATTTGTTCAAGTCTGATCCTGAGATTGCAGCACTTCAGACACATCTTCAGGTTCAATTTTAGTTCTCTTGCTGTTTTTTGCTTATGATTGTCTTGAACTCCTGAGTTCAGGTGATCCATCAGCCTGGGCCTCCCAGAGTGGTAGGATTACAGGCGTGAGCCACCAAGCCCAGCCACTTTTTTTTTTAAACAATCTCACTCTGTCACTCTGGGTAGAGTGCCCTGGCATTATCACAATTCACAGCAACCTCAAACTCTTGGGCTCAAGCAATCTTCTTGCCTTACCCGCCCAAGTAGCTGGGACAAAAGATGTGCACCACCATGCCTTGCTAAATTTTCTGGGGTTGTGTAGTCCGGGTCTCGCCGTATTACTCAGGCCTGGCCTCAAGCCATCCTCCCAAAGTGCTGGGATCAGCATTGTGACCCTTCAGTCCTGGCCAGCAACCTACATTTTTACCAAGCTCTCCAGATGATCCTTATGCCGAGAGCTACTCAAGATCCACACCCCAGAGCCTTCCCAGACCAACCAAAAATAAAGACCCAAAGTGGCCAAATCAGCAGTTATGACAGGTTGGAGAGAGTGTAGCATATGGACCTTGGACACATTATTGGACAGATGGATGTTAGAGCTCATTTATAAGGTGATTTGCAAATTCTCCACATGCTCTCATTTATTCAACACAGTAGTATAATCGATTAGCTGGGAATTAATTTGCTTTATCCAAGTGTTTTTCTTTTCTTTTTTTTTTTTTTTAAGATGACAGAGTCTCACTTGGTCATCCTTGGTAGAGTGCTGTGGTATCATAGCTCACAGCAACTTCAGACTCTTGGGTGCAAGCGATCCTCTTACCTCAGCCTCCTGAATAGCTGGGGCTATAGGCATCTGCCGCAAGCCCCGTCTATTTTTAGAGATGGGGTCTTGCTTATGCTCAGGCTGGTCTCAAACTCGAGCTCAAGCTATCCACCCACCTCCGCCTCTCAGGGTGAGCCACTGTGCCGGAACTATCCCACGTGTTTCAAAACAACAGACAGAAATGGTCACAGGTCACAGATACTTGCCTGCCCTCCCAGTCTACTTGTAGCTCAGTTAGCAGTACAAAGGGTGATCCTTGTTTTGAGGCCTTTAAACTTTTTCTGAGCACCCCTCCCTTCTTGACCTCCTCCTGGTGAGCTAGTGTCTTCTAGTCACACCTGTTTACTCCCTCTGAAAACAGGGAGAGCTGCCCGAAGCCTTTCAGTCCCTGGCAATTTACTGCTGATGGTATCTGGCTGGAACTTTTTCACCTTGAATTTTTTTGCAAGATCCCACAGGAGACCGAAAACCAAGTTTTTCTTTTTCTTTCTTTTTTTTTTTTTTTGTAGAGACAGAGTCTCACTTTATGGCCCTTGGTAGAGTGCCGTGGCGTCACACGGCTCACAGCAACCTCCAACTCCTGGGCTTAAGCCATTCTCTTGCCTCAGCCTCCCGAGTAGCTGGGACTACAGGCGCCCGCCACAACACCCAGCTATTTTTTGGTTGCAGTTCAGCCGGGCCGGGTTTGAACCCGCCACCCTCGGTATATGGGGCTGGCGCCTTACCGACTGAGCCACAGGCTTTTCAATGGTCTTAACACTGAAGCTGGGGCGCTGCCTTGGCTGAATCTGTAGTCTGTTGTGAGAGGGGGGAAAACCATTTCCTAGGAGTGTTCATGGTGAAGGTGGCCTCTGAAATCACTCCTCCTGGACAGCTCCAGAAGGAGCACGGAGCGCCTGGCCCCCACCATATTGACTTGCCCCAGCCTGGGCTGGCACCCTCACCTCCAGGGAGGCCAAGGTGAAGGTGACCTCTCCTGGGCCATTAGGAGGTCCAAACGCAGACTGCACTTCCTGAGAAGTGAGAAGCTTTTTTCCCAGAATGAGGAGGTCTTTGTAGAGTTGTCAGATTCCATGTGTCCTCTTGCGTTTGTGCAGCCTTTCTTTCCTTCCCTTCCTTTTTTCTGTTCCTTCGTTACACTCTGGGCCCTGAACCTTATCCTGCTAACTTCCTGTCCAGCAGCAAGCCCCTCCCTACCCCATCCTCACTACCCTTCCCCACCTTCGTTTGTTTTCCCAGTGGACACCAAATTTTCTTCTTTAAGGGGGTAGAGTATGGTGGAGGAAGATTATTTAAAATAGAAACCCAAACCTTTTTTTTTTTTTTTTTTTTTTTTGAGACAGAGTCTCACTGTCACCCTGGGTAGAGTGCTGTGGCATCATCAGAGCTCACAGCAACCTCAAACTCTTGGGTTCAAGCCATCCTCTTGCCTCAGCCTCCAAGTAGCTAGGACTACACACGCCCACCATGACACCTGGTAGTTTTTCTATTTTAGTAGAGAAGGGGTCTCAACTCTTGCTCAGGCTTGTCTTGAACTCCTGAGCTCAAGCAATCCACCTGCCTCAGCCTCCCGGAGAGCTAGAGTCACAGGCATGAACCATCAGGCCCAGCTCCAAGCTTTTTATTATAGTAAAGTTGGAAAACACAGGGAAAAATCCACCTCTAGAAAATTACTGTTGGGTGGCGCCTGTGGCTCAAGGAGTAGGGCCCCGGTCCCATATGCCGGAGGTGGCGGGTTCATACCCAGCCCCGGCCAAAAACCACACACAAAAAAAGAAAATTACTGTTGACATCTAATAGTTTGTCTCCCTCAGCATATTTTTAGAAATGGGTTGCCATTTTTATACTGTGTTACTGTCTTGATTTCCTTGTTATCCTGCACACTGTATTGTCAATCTAAAAGGAAGTAGCAAGAGGCAGAATCAATATATATATTAATATAAGTGGAGAGTTTATTTGGAGCAAGCTTGAGATTGCAACTGAGTAGCATAAATTTCAAGTTGAGCAGCAGTTGTAAATGAGTCTTTAAAGGAAAAAGTCCCCTTGTACCTCCTGCTAATCCTACTTTAAACTACTTTTAAAGGGAAGGCTGAGAGTGAGGCTGCCAGTCTGGAACAAATGATGTTAACCAGTTACCCCCCCCCCCGGCGTGGGTGTGAGGAGGAGGGGATGATTGAAGTCCCATCCTCAGGTCTCTCCACCAAGTTCCCCACCCAGACTGCCCTGAGCTATTTTTCTTTTCTTTTTTATTTATTTATTTATTTATTTTTTGCTATTTTTCTTTTTTGTGTATACTAGAACATCCTTCTGTTTTCTCATTGTTTTTACTTGTAATAATAAACATTCTGTGAAAACTTGTGTCGATCCTTTCTACTCATTAACCAAGAAATGACTGTGTTGTTGTTGTTTTTTTTTTCACAATGCAGAGAAGTCATACAGAATTCAAGAGAAACTCTGAAGTTATTGCAAGAAAAAAACCCTGCCTTTCAGCCAGTTCTTGCTATTATTCAGGTAAGCTGACAACAGCGCTCAGTCCTACTATTTGGGGATGGCTTTCAATCTAAAAAATTGCATGCAAAAGACCATCTGCATCTCTTGTCAGAGAAGGGCTGGCTGGGTTGGAAGTGCTGTGGGTTTTCCTTTCAAATTTTGCTTCCTCGGGGTCTGGGCAGGTCCTTCCCTGTTTGTAAGGTGTCTCTCGTGAGTCTTCCTCTCTGAGGCTTTCAGAGGTCGGGAGGTAGGCACCCGCACAGCATTGCACACCAGAAGTTGTGGTCTGTGTGTGCTCATAACTGCTTACCAAATGTTATTGGAAGGTGATATGGGGAAAAAAATTCCCCTATTTTTCCACTGGACGGCAGATGCTAGGTAAAACCTGGGTATATATGGTTTGGCAACTGTACCACAGTGGTTATGGCGCCGGCCACGCGCACCGAGGCTGGCCGGTTTGAACCCAGCCCAGGTCACCTAAACAACAATGACAGCTGCAACAAAAAAATAGCTGGGCGTTGTGGCAGGTGCCTGTAGTCCCAGCTACTTGGGAGGCTGAGGCAAGAGAATTGCTTAAGCCCAAGAGTTTGAGGTTGCTGTGAGCTGTGACCAAGGCACTCTACCCAGGGCAACAGCTTGAGACTCTGTCTCAAAAAAATAAATAAGAAAAAATAAAAATAAAAAAAAATAAAACCTGGGTATTCGTGATCTTTTTACCTGATATCTAACTTTTTTTTTTTTTTGAGACAGAGTCTTATTTTGTTGCCGCCTGTAGAGTGCTATGTGAACTCTTGAACTCTTGAACTCAAGCCATTCTCTTGCCTCAGCCTCCAAAGTAGCTGGGCCTTCAGGTACCCTCCACAATGCCCTGCTATTTTAATTTTTTCTTTTTTTTTTTTTTGCTTTGCCCCTTCCATCGTGTGAAGCACATAGCCATTTTTAGAGACCGGGTTCTCACTCTTGCTCAGGCTGGTCTTGAACCTATAAGCTCAGGCAATTCACCCGCCTCAGCCTCCCAGAGTCCTAGGATTACAGGCGTGAGCCACAGTGCCTGGCCTTTACCTGATATCTTTTTTTTTTTTTTTTTGTAGAGACAGAGTCTCACTTTATGGCCCTCGGTAGAGTGCCGTGGCCTCACACAGCTCACAGCAACCTCCAACTCCTGGGCTTAAGGGATTCTCTTGCCTCAGCCTCCCGAGTAGCTGGGACTACAGGCGCCCGCCACAACGCCCGGCTATTTTTTGGTTGCAGTTTGGCTGGGGCCGGGTTTGAACCCGCCACCCTCGGTATATGGAGCCAATGCCCTACTGACTGAGCCACAGGCGCCGCCCTTTACTTGATATCTTAAAGCCTGCCATGAGGTTCCACAGCCACGGGCCAAAAGTCATCACCACGTCAGAAGGGCTTTGCAAGCCGCGGACATCTTTTGGCTGCAGCCCGCTGGTTCTGTGCTGCAGTTGGCACTGTTTGCCATCCTGATTGGCACACTTGTGTGATGGCAGGTGCCGACGCAAAATGAGGTGAGCCAAGCCTGTGAGCTAACACAGCCCAACGGTTGGGTATTTGGCGTGCACTTCGTGTATCAAAATAGCAGCCTCTAGTCCCATCAACACTATTTTTGAAGACTATAGTGCTCTGCTTCAGTTTCTTACATTCTTTGAGATCTATATCCCCTTGCAAAGAAAAATTAGAACAATAGAAAAAAAATTAAATTGGGAGCGTGGGGCTCCTGGGAGTCTGCCTCCTCTTTGGCTTTCTACCTGGGGGCAGACCATTTAAACTCCCGTTTGTGTTCTCATTTAGAGAGGAGTGCTCGCTATGTTACCATGAATATCTTACAATATGAGGGATTTTTATTTATTTATTTATTTTTGAGACAGAGTCTCACTTTGTCACCCTTAGTAGAGTGCCATCATAGCTCACAGCAACCTCAAACTCTTGGGCTCAAGTGATTCTCTTGCCTAAGCCTCCCGAGTATTTGGGACTACCGGCGCCCGCCACAACATCCAGCTAATTTTAGAGATGGGGGTCTCCCCCTGGCTCAGGCTGGTCTAGAACCTGTGATCTCAGGGAATCCACCTGCCTTGGCCTCCCAGAGGGCTAGGATTATAGGAGTGAGCCACTGCTCCTGGCCCAGGGATTTCTATTTTTTTAAAAAGTAGTATAACTTGAAAGTCTGAGAAATTAATATGTTCATGAATACTTCCCATTGGTCCTTTTCTGTAAGCAGTATGATTCTTTCTCTGCATTTTCCTTCTGCTCTTTGTAATTAGATGATTTATCATCCCCAAATCGGTCTCTGTATTCTGTTTTGTGCCTTTTCAAGATACTATTATGTTGTTATCTTCTCTTTCCTCCCTCCTCCTAAGGCAGGTGATGATAACTTGATGCAGGAAATCAACCAGAATTTGGCTGAGGAGGTGAGGACTATTGGTTTTTTAAAAAATATTCATGATCATTTTTAACAATATATTCTCTTATAGTGACAGATAACCTTTTGTTCCCCTTTCAGGCTGGTCTGAACATCACTCACATTTGCCTTCCCCCGGACAGCAGTGAAGCTGAGGTAATTAATTACTGCTGGGCCCTTAAACTCGTACTTTCCTTTCCTCTTTAGAAGTATTAGCGCCTTTAACGTGGCTGGAACAGATCCAGGCTTTTCTTGCAGCTGAGTTGTGAGAGGGAAGAGTCCCCTTTTTTCTCTGATGTAAATGCTTCTTGGTTTCTTTGTCCTTGACTGCACGTTTCTCTGGAAGACTTGAGCTCCACTTGGTGATTTTAGTTGTGTTTCTTCAGCTGCAGCGGCAGCACCTTTTAATGGAAATTGGCAGGCTGTGGGTATCTGGAGGACTGTCCTGGTCGTGCTCTGTCCTGACAGGTTGCTTGACCTCGGGCCATTACTTTGGCTTCTCTGGGTCACAGTTTCCTTGTCAATAGAATAAAAGAACAGGACCAAATGATCTGCAGGGTCCTTTCCAGGCTAACATTCTGTGTTTCCTTCTGTGGCTTATAGGGGAAGCTGCTAAAGCACACCCATAATATCCCTTTATCGCTGTTGTTGCAGTGATCTGGCTGTTTCTGCCAGCAGAGAATGACAACCTTCCCAGGTGTCATCTCAAGCCTGGGAGAAGCAGCCTCCCCGCTAAATAGAGGTGAGGAAACTGGACCTCTGGCCACAGGTCCCTGTGTCCAGTCCTTCTGTGGCTCACTTTCCCTCCACCTGCCTGTGGCTGTCAGGACTGGGTTAGACTTCATGGGATAAGAAAACTTCAGATGAGTTTCTTTGTCTACACATGAATGAAGTTTGGAAGTAGGCAGCCCTTGGCAGGTGGCGTCAGCGAGTTGTAGCAACTCAGACTCCTTCCATCTGGCCCTCTGCTCTGCTACTTTTGCTGTACTGTCTTCTGTTGGCGTTTCACCTCTACCTGTGACACTAATAGTCTGGCCCGTGTCATGTAAAAAATAAGTCCAATGCTTGCTTCAAAAGCACATAGTCTAAAATTGGAACAACAGAGAGAAGATTAGCATGGCCCTGCCCAGGAGGGCTTCACAGATTCATGAAGCAGTCCGTATTTTTTATGCCATGGAATCTTATTCAGCCATAAAAAAGATGCAGACCCTATATCTTTTGTATTAACGTGGATGGAGTTGAAACACATTCTTCTTAATAAAGTAACACAAGAATGGAGAAGCAAGTATCCAATGTACTCAATACTAATAGGAAGCCAGCAGATGATCTAATACACCCCACATAAGAGGAGAAACTCAAATCAGTTCAAGTTGGGGGAGGAGGATTGGTGCGCTCCCACCTAATGGGCACAGTGTAAGGGTACGTGGCACACCTTCCAGGTGCAGGACACAACTACAACAGGGACTGTACCTAACAAATGCAAACATTGTAGCCTAATTGTTTGTACCCTCATATTAATCGGAAATTTAAAAAAAAAAGAAAAAGAAGTCCAGACTTAGTAAGAGAATTGTTCGAAAAGATGATAGCAAGATAAGCAAAGGGACTCTGGTGGTTGGGGCAGTGGTTTGGAAGGTGGCCTGAGGGGACAGTAGATCAGAGAGTGTTTTACCCTGAGGCTGGCCTCGGGACAGGCTGTCTGCTGGCTCCAGCTGAGGGTGGTCCAAGTTCAAGGACCTGGGGGAAGGAGAGAAGCTTCCCCAAAGTATGGTTAACAAGAATTTTGACCTGACTGATGAGTGAGGTCGGCATTTCCATGAGACAAGGAATAGGAACGTCGAGGGCCTGTGTCTGACTGTCCCTGTGTGAGGGGCCTGGGTGAGTCTTTGTCACCTGAGGAAGAATGTTCTTTGTGGTACACAGAGGGTGAGGGATTTCTTAACTTTCCCTCTTTTCTTTCCTTTTTTTTGGAGAAAGAGCTTCAAGCTATAGCCCTGGGTAGTGTGCCCGTGGCATCACAGCTCGAAGCAACCTCTTAATTCCTGGGCTCAAGCAATTCTCCTGCCTCTGCCTCCCAAGTAGCTGGGACTACAGGCCCCCACCACAACACCTAGCTATTTTTTTTTTTTTTGGTTGCAGCCATCGTTGTTTGGCCGGCCCAGGCTGGATTCGAACCCAGCAGTTCTGGTGTATGTAGTTGGCGCCTTAGCTGCTTGAGCCACAGGTGCAGAGCCACCTTTCCCTGTTTTCTAGGATCAGCTAAAGTTCAACATTGTTACCAGAAAGGAAAAGGAAGGACAAAGACAGGCCCCCACTCTCTTCCCTTTAAGGGCATTTCCTTTTTTTTTGTGGTTTTTGGCCGGGGCTGGGTTTGAACCTGCCACCTCTGGCATATGGGACCGGTGCCCTACTCCTTTTCAGGGCATTTTCTGAAAGTCGTACTTCTTCCATTCCATTGGTCCTGCCTCATAGCCTGGCCACACTGCAAGTCAGGCTGGGCAGTACAGTCTTTAGTTTAGACCATTTATTAGCACAGCTAAAAATCAAGATTTTATTACTAAGAAAGAAGGGAAATGGATATTGGGCGAATAGCATCTTCCCCCCTGCCTTTGTTATATATTACAAATGTTAAGTGTTAAATATGTAACAGATATTAAGACACCTGTGATATAAGCGTTAATTAACAGCTTGCAAAGAGATTTGCTGTCCATTTGCAGAAGGGTATTCCCTGCAGCAGAACTGGCCTTTCTTTGGGTTGGTTTGCCACTGATATTGATAGTCCTTGACTTTTTGGGGGGCTGTTGTTTATAATTGACACATAATAATTCTACATGTTTGTGGGGTATAGTGTGATGTTTCAATACATGTGTGCATTGTGTAATGATCAGATCAAGATAGTTACGTCAAACTGTTATTCTTTGTAGTGATAACTTTCTAATGTTCTTTTCTAGTTATCTTTTTTTTTTTTTTTTTTGAGACCGAGTCTCATTCTGTTGTCCAAGCTAGAATGTGGTGACATCACAGCTAACAGCAACCTCAAGCTCTTGGGCTTTAGTGATCCTCTTACCTAGGCTCCCCAATAGCTGGGACTACAGGTACCCACCACAAGGCCTGGCTAGTTTTTCTGTCTTTAGTAGAGATGGGGTTTTGCACCTACTCAGGCTGGTCTGGAACTCCTGAGCTCAAGCAATCCATCCACCTCAAACTCCCAGAGAGCTAGGATTATGGGTGTGAGCCACTATGCCTGGCCTTTTCTAGCTATCTTGAAATGTACCATGTATTGTTATTAGTTTACAGTTACCTTACTATGTAACGGAGCCCAGAATTTATTCTTCCTACCTAACCGTAACTTTGTACCCGTGGGCTGCTCTCCATCTCACACCCCTCCCATCCCACCATTTTATTCTTTCTCTATAAGATCAGTTTTCCTAGATTGCACATATAAGTGAGACCGGATGGTATTTGTCTTTCTGTGCCTCTTATTTCACTTAATACATAATACCCTCCAGGTTCATTCATGTTGCTGTAGAAACAGGACTTCATTACTTTTTATAGCTGAATAGTGTTCCATTATGTAAATATAACCACATTTTCTTTATTCATTCATCCATTAAAGAATGTGTGGGTTGACTCCATCTCTTGGTTATTGTGAATAGTGCTGTAGAAAACATGGAGTGCAGGTATTTCCCTTATTTTGTGTGCGATAGAGTCTCACTCTGTCACCCTGGGTAGAGTGTTGTGGCATCATAGCTCACAGCAACTTCAAATTTTTAGTCTTGAGCAGTTCTCTTGCCTCAGCCTTCCAAGTAGCTGGGACTACAGGCCCCTGCCACAGTGTCCAGCTAGTTTTTCTATTTTGTTAGTAGAGATGGGATCTCTCTCTCTCTTTGGAGACAGAGTCTCACTTTTTCACCTTTGGTAGAGTACTGTGGGGTCATAGCTCATAGTAACCTCCAACTCTTGGGGATTAAGCGATTCTCTTGCCTCAGCCTCCCAAGTAGCTGGGACTATAAGTGCCTGCCACAACACCTGGCTATTTTTAGAGATGAGGTCTCACCTGGCTTAGCCTGGTCTCCAACCTGTGACCTCAGGCAATCCACTCGCCTCAGCCTCCCAGAGTGCTAGGGTTATAGGTATGAGCCACCTGTGCCTGGCCTGATGGGTCTCACTCTTGCTCAGGCTGGTCTCAAACTCCTGAGTTCAAGCAATCCACCTGCCTCTCCCTCCTACAGTACTAGTATTGCAGGTACGAGCCACTGGGCCCAGCCAGATATTTTTTCAGCAAACTGGTTTCAGTACTTTTAGGAAGATACCTAAGTGATGGGAATTGCTGGGTCATGCGGTAGTTATTTTTGTAGGTTTTTTTTTTTTTTTTTTGAGAACTCTCTATGGAGAAATCTATACTGTTTTCTATGATGGCTGCATTAATCTACATTCCCATCAATAATTGTGCATAAGTATTATAGTTTCACCACATCCTTGCCAGCATTTTTTTTTTTTTGTCCGTCTGATAATAGACATTCTAAGCAGGGTGAGGGGATAGTTCATGGTGGTTTTGATTGCATTTCCTTGGTGATTGGTGTTGGACATTTTGTCATATACCTGCTAGCCACTTATGTGTCTACTTTTAAGAAATGCCTGTATTTTAATCAGATGGGGGGGTTGTGGGTTTTTGGGTTTTTTGTTATTTTATTTAATTTTTGCTATTAAGTCCTTATATGGTCTGGATATTAACCTGTTGCTGGGTGCATAGTTTGCAAATACTTTTTCCTGTTCTGTAGTTTGTGTCTTGGCTCTGTTGATTATTTCCTTTGCTTTGCAAAAGTTTTCTAGTTTAGTATAATCCCATTTGTCTATTTTTGCTTTTGTTGCCTGTGCTTTTGAGAGCTTATGTAAAAAAAATCCTTATCTCGGGTGGAGCCTGTGGCTCAAAGGAGTAGGGCACCAGCCCCATATACCGGAGGTGGTGGGTTCAAACCCGGCCCCGGTCAAAAACTGCAAAAAAAAATCCTTACCTACACAGTGTCATGCAGTATTTCTCCTGTGTTTTCCTTTGGTAGAAATTTTATAATTTCCAGGGTTTTTTTTTTTTCTTTATTTTATTTTTATTTTTTTACTTTTTTTGAGACCGAGTCCCACTTTGTCACCCTTGGTAGAGTGCCATGGTGTCATAGTTCATAGCAACCTCAAACCCCTGGGCTTAAGTGATCTTTTTTGCCTCAGCTTCCTGAGTAGTTGGGACTACGGGTGCCTAGCTAGTTTTTCTATTTTTAGTAGAGACGGGGGTCTCACTCTTGCTCAGGCTGATCTCGAACTCCTGCGCTCAAGTAATCCATCAGCCTTGGCCTCCCAGAGTGCTAGGATTACACTATAGCTGGGCTATAATTTAAGTCTTACATTTAAGTCTCTAATTCATTTTTAGTTGAATTTTGTAAAAGGCGAGAGATAAGGGTCTAGTTTCATTTTTCTATGTGTGAATATCCAGTGTTCCCAGTACTGTTTATTGAAAAAACAGTCTTTTCTGCAATGTATATTCTTGGAAGCTTTGCCTTGGTTTAGTTTTTGGCAAGGAATCATTTATTTCCTATTTTTATTTGGTGAAATTCTGATAAAGTGAATTAGTATGATGTTATAATGTTGAAAAAAGCATCCTAGTTTACTGTTTAGGATTTTTGTTTTTGATTTTGTTACTTCTACCAAATCTTAGGTACAGGTAACAAGGGTTCCCTCTCTTCATTTTGGGCTCTGAGATTTCATAGCCTCTGACCACCCTTCACCCCCATAATTTGGCTAGCCCTTTACCTCACATACCTGGTTTTTGTTGTTGTTGTTGTTGTTTTGCATATCATTTTTTCATCTTCAGAGATGATGTTATTACTATCTTTTTTTTTTGGAGAGGGACTTCATTGCTCTAGTAGAATAAGCTCTAAGAGAACAGTTTTGTTCACAGCTGTGTTTCCTTTGCTTAGAACTGGTACAAAGTAGTTGTTCAAAATATATTTGTTGAACAAATGAAAGAATTTTGAGTAAATGAAACAAAATTTTCTTTCTGATTTTATACATCAAATAGTTTTTTTTTCTACCTACCAGCTAGCAGTACCACAGTGGTTTTTGCTAGGCAATGGAACAAAACTGGTAAAATAAAACTTCCTGGGAGTGAGATCCCCATGGACAAGTTTGTATCTTTTTTCTTATGAGCAAGGGCTTGTGTTAGGTGAAATGAACCAGAATTTTATTTCTTGGCATAAAATAGAGAAAAGCAGAGAGGACAAAGCAGTGCTTGTTTAGAGACATACCTCGCCATTGATTGGCTATTACACATTAGCTTCCCAAATGTACTTTGGTCTTTTTCATAGTGAATTAATGTTCTCTATAAAGAGGAGTGGTGTGTGCTTAGAGCTTTTCTATCATATGCCTTTGGTGAGGCTCCCTGTGCGCCAGTGGGGTCCAGAGACCCTTGCATGTCATGATTCCTAAGCTATGTCAAACACTTTGTGTTTGAAGCTCACAGGCTGAGCTGGGCCAGGTTGGGGCACCTGGCCTTTGGCCTCATGCGTCCTGGCCTCCCCAGAAACCAGTGGTGTGTTTGGCTTAAAATGATTGTTGACCTAGAATTGTCTTTAGTCTTTCTAAACGTTAATAGCCATTGAGCTTTGGTTTGGTTTTGACACAGAGCAGAGCAATAAGAAAGACAGAGAAGTCACTGAAAAAATCTAAGCAACCTTTTCGTTCTTTCTTTTTCTTTTTTTTTTTTTTTTTTTTTGAGACAGTTTCACTACATCACCCTTGGTAGAGTGCTGTGGCATCACAGCTCACAGCAACCTCAAACTCTTGGGCTCAAGCCATTCTCTTGCCTTAGCTTCCCAAGTAGCTGGGACTACAGTCGCCCACCACAATGTCTGGCTATCTTTATCATTTTCTTTTTCTTTCTTTTTTTTTCCTTTGATCTTTTAAAACACGATGAAAAGAGAAAATAAACCTGTTCATTGTGCTTTACACCAGGGCTTCAATGCAGAGTAAAATGAAAACCAAAAACTGGAACAGATGAATTCAGTTTTTGTATAGTTTCCTTTGTAAACTAAATTTTGGGTTTTTGTCTTGTTTTCTTTTTAGATTATAGATGAAATCTTGAAGATTAATGAAGACATCAGAGTACATGGCCTTGCTCTTCAGATCTCAGAAAGCTCATTTAGCAACAAAGTCCTCAATGCCTTGAAACCTGAAAAAGATGTCGATGGGTAAAAAAACATTTTGAAAAAAATTGACCTACTGCTAAATCACTTTTGCTACTGTGATTTTTTCCCCCTCTTAATTTTTTTTTTATTTCTTTCAACTATGTTAGTAATTAGGAGATGAAAAAAATCATTTAAAATATTTCAGGAATTTGAGGGCTTTTAAAATTCTGCATACAAAAGGCATGAATTTTGGGGAAGTATACAAATGCTTTTATCATGCGTGGGTACCATTTTGGAAATAACCTTACACCATTATATTCATTTAATAAGTTCTGGTCTAATCTATAAAGTCTTTGGACAGCTCTCCTCCTGTAATAATAATTTTTCCTTGGCAATTTTATCAGACTAGAAAAAAAAAACTTAGAACTCTTTTCACCAGTGGTACCGTCTTTCACCCTAGTCCCAGGCTGGAGAAAACAAGACAAGTACTTTTATCAATGACACAGGTTTTACTTGAGGTTTGAGGGGAAAATCATGACTATCGGGGAAATCTGATTCATGTTCCACAGGACAGAGAATACTACCCACCCACAAGGGGTCAACAGGTTTCCTGAGGTTTAAAAACCCCACTCCTCCTACACAGGAATTAGGATTTATTTTATACCAGCCCCCCACACCCCCCACCAAGAACACAGTATGTTTAGGTTGTAAGCAAATTATAAAGGTAGACTCTTGATCTGGGCTGGATTGAGAGGCTGCCCGCTTCCTGTGGCATCTTCCATTCTTGCTTTTTTACTGTGGCTCAGGATGGATCCATAGTTTAAACTGTTGTCATGAAAATCTCCAGGGCTGGGCGGCGCCTGTGGCTCAAGGAATAGGGCGCTGGCCCCATATACTGGAGGTGGTGGGTTCAAACCCAGCCTTGGCCAAAAACAGCAAAAAAAAAAAAAAAAAAAAGAAAAAGAAAAAAAAGAAATCTCCAGGGCTGGTTCGGCACCTGTAGCACAGTGGTTACGGTGCTGGCCAAATGCATGGAGCCTGGTAGTTCAAACATAGCCCAGGCCAGCTAAACAACAATGACAACAACGTCAACAACAACAAAATAGCTGAGCGTTGTGGTAGGCGCCTGTAGTCCCAGCTACTTGGGAGGCTGAGGCAAGAGAATCACTTAAGCCCAAGAGTTTGAGGTTGCAGTGAGCTGTGACACCATGGCACTCTACTGAGGGCGACAGAATGAGACTGTGTCTCAAAAAAACCAGAAAATTTCCAGGGCCGTGGTAGAATAACTCTAAGGGATAAAAAGACCCTAATCAATGAGAAAAACTGGAGAATGTGAAGGTTTCAGGGTGTAGTTTCAAGTCTTTTATAAAAGGGGATAATTATTAAAACTTTTCTAAATGTCTCAATGTTGTCATTAATCTGGAGTGAAAAACCATCATTTTAGGTTAGATCATTATGGAATGTTTTGTCCTAGATTTGAACAAGGAAAGCGCAGAAGCCATCAAAAGTGTGTGGTTGCCCATTTATTTTTTTCCTGATTTAGGGAGGTAAATAATGAGGTCATGGGGTTCATACCTGTGAGCCCCAGGTCCTTCTGGGTCACTCCAGATTTGAAGTGCTGGTTCTGGTTTCTGGTGGCCTATGGGATGATGGTGTTATACTATTCCAAGAGCACGATTCCATTGCAGTCCACAGGGGTCTCTGAAGTTGTGAAGGGAAGCCTTGCATAGGTCTGTGCTATTTCCTGGTATATGGGCAGAGTCAGAAAACCCCAGCTAGGGGCCAGAGTGAAGTTTCCTGAGAGGCTTAATGGCCTTTGTTCCTTGCCCTCTCTTTAATTCATAGTTAGTGTATTCTGTCTATTAAACGTTGACTTGGAGGTCACTTGGGACTGATGCATGTGAACTACGTATGAGTGAACTTTGACTGGGCTTTGATTCACCTGTTCCCTTATTTTCTGGTCCAGAGTAACAGATAGAAACCTGGGGAAGCTGGTTCGCGGAGATGCTCATGAATGTTTTGTTTCACCTGTTGCCAGAGCTGTCATTGAACTTCTTGAAAAATCAGGTAGGGTGCTTCTTCAGAAATAACATTTTCTGCTAGAGTGTGATGCCTGTAATCCTAGTACTTTGGGAAGCTGAGGCAGGAGGATGGCTTGAGCCCAGGAGTTTGAGGTTGTAGTGAGCTATGATGACTAAATTTTTCTCTTGAAAAATTTCTCCATTTTGAATAGAAAAGAGGCAAATGCCCCTCTCCCATCCTGATTACACAACAATCAAACACAACTTCCAAAAATATATAGCCAAGTTTTAGTAAAAGATTAACTCTAAGGATATAAGTTTTTTATTAACTATGAAGGCCCAGTCTCTGAGGTAATCTATAGATGCAGCATTTTCCCACCTGGATTATCAGGATGAAGATTCTGAGCCACTTCACCAGAAAGTTCTCTGAGAAAGAATAGTAAATTACAGTAAGCGAATTATAGTAATGCATTGTAGAAAGAAAGTCAGTCATAAAACTGAAAAGAAAAGAAAAGAAAAGAAAAAAGAAAGAAAGTCAGTGGTAAGAACTGGAACTAAAGAGGGTTAGAATAGGGGATTTTGCTTAATTACAGCACTCCTTTCCTAGCTTCCAGTCATGGTAGGCTGTTGCTGAGAAGGCCAAGTTTTAAAAGGGCATTTTCCCTTGGGCTGAATTAGTATGGGAGGAAGAGTCTGAAGTTTTGATTTTAATATTGAATTTTCATTTGGTTGGTAGGTGTCAACTTAGATGGAAAGAAGATCTTGGTCATAGAGGCCCATGGATCTTTGGAAGCTGCCCTACAATGCCTGTTTCAGAGAAAAGGGTGTCTGACAATGAGCTGTCAGTGGAAAACGCCTCAGCTTCAAAGCAAGGTAAATTTCATGTTGGAAACATATAACCTTGAATGCTTGTGTTAGAAAAGAAGGAGAAGGGCTGGAAGTGCTTAAGCTAAAGATTTAATTTAAAAACTTAGAGAAGGCAAACGGAATAGGTCTGTATCTGTTAAAAACATTGACTCCATCTACTCACCAACCAAGCCAACTAAAAAGGCAACAGGTGCTTTTACAAATGAATTCTACCAAAGAACAGATGGTTCTAATCTAGTCTTTTCTGCAGCAAATGGACAAATCAAGAGCATATCCTGACTGACTTTTTTATGAGTGTCAAAATGGACAAGATGCTAAAGGAAAAATTAAGGTCAATTTCACCTATGAATATAGATGAAATAATCATAAGCAAAATTTAGACAACCAAGTATAGCACCACGCTGAGTTTACTTTAGGATTGCCAGTGTGACTTAACATCAGATAATGTATTACTAAAATTTACCATATTATCAGCTTAAAAACTGTATTTCTACCATGGTAGGTACAGAACATTCATTCAATAAATTTAGTATCAGATGGGCCCGGTGGCTTACACCTGTAATCCCAGCACTTTGGGAGGCCAAGGTGGGTAGATTCCTTAAACTCACAAGTTCAAGACAAGCCTGAGCAAAAGCGAGACCCCATCTCTACTCAAATAGAAAAAACTGAGGCAAGTGGATCGCTTGAGCCCAAGAGTTGGAGGTTCCTGTGAACCATGACACTACGGCACTCTACCCAGAAGGACAGCTTGAGACTCTGTCTCAAAAAAAAAAATAAATAAAAGATTAAATCTATTATGATTTTTTTTTAATTTCTTAAATGGAATTTAAACGAATTTCTTTTTTTTTTTGAGGCACAGTCTCACTTTGTCATCCACGGTAGAATGCTGTAGTGTCATAGCTAACAGCAATCTCAAACTCTTGAACTCTTGGGCTCAAGTGATTCTCTTGTCTCAGCCACCCAAGTAGCTGGGACCACAAGCACCCCCCACAACACCTGGCTATTTTTAGAGACGGGGACTTGCTCTTTCTTGAGTTGCTCTTGAGCCCGTGAGTTCAGGCAATCCACCCGCCTTGGCCTTCCAGAGTGCTAGGATTACAGATGTGGGCCACTGTGCCCGGCCTAAAGGAATTTCTTAGCCTAATATATTGTGTATAAAAATATACAGCAAATATCTCATTCAATAGTAAAATATTAGAAACATTTAAAATGAAAAAGAAAGAATGCTTGTTATTATCTCCTAGTTAGTACTGTACTGGAATTCCTGGTCGATGCTGTAATATAAAAAAAAAGAAAAGGAACAAAATTTATAATACAAGTAGAACCTCCGGAGTTGACCACCACTACATTGACCGCCTCCTTAAGTTGACCTAATTTTCATAGACTGGACATGTACCACATGTTTGTATCAATACATTAGGCCTAGTTCCTTATGTTGACCACTTCCAAATTTTGACCAGTTTGTTACAGTCCCTTGGGTGGTCAACTTAAAGAGCTTCTAGTGTAATTACAAAGGAAGACAGCAAATTGTCATTAATTCTAGGTGATATGATTATCTACAGAAAAAGCCTAAAGGAATCTATTTTTTAAAATTTGAGAATTAATGAGAGTTTGGGTTCTTGGGTATATGATCAATATTTAAAAATCAATTACGTTTCTAAACACTAGCAATAGAAAGCTGTGAATCTGAAAAAAATTTTTTTAATTGAGACAGAGTCTCACTTTGTCACCCCCTGTAGAGTGCTAAGGCGTCATAGCTCACAGCAACCTCCAACTCCTGGGGTTAGGCGATTCTCTTGCCACAGCCTCCTGAGTAGCTGGGCCCTCAGTAGAGTGCTGTGGCATCACAGCTCACAGCAACCTCAAACTCTTGGGCTTAAGTGATTCTCTTGCCTCATCCTCCCTAGTAGCTGAGACTACAGGCGCCTGCCACAAGGCCCAGCTATTTTTTTTTTGTTTATTTAGCAGGCCCGGGCTGGGTTTGAACTCAACCAGCCCCAGAGCATGTGGTGGGCACCCTAACCACTGAGCTATGGGTGCCCAGCCGAAATTGAAATTTTCAAAAGATACAATTTATATTAGGAAAGAAAATATAAAGTACCTAGAAATAAAAATAACAAATTAGACCTGCGCCTGTGGCTCAGTCGGTAAGGCGCCGGCCCCATATACCAAGGGTGGCGGGTTCAAATCCGGCCCCGGCTTAACTGCAACCAAAAAATAGCTGGGCATTGTGGTGGGCGCCTGTAGTCCCAGCTACTTGGGAGGCTGAGGCAAGAGAATCGCTGAAGCCCAGGAGTTGGAGGTTGCTGTGAGCTGTGTGAGGCCACAGCACTCTACTGAGGGCTATAAAGTGAGACTCTGTCTCTATAAAAATAAATAAATAAATAAAATAACAAATTATATGTGACCTTTTGAAAGAAATTATGTAATTTTAATGAAAGTCATTAAGAAGACCTAAGTAAAAGCAGGGATGCCATTTTCATGGATAGGAAGACTTGATATCTTAAAGATACCCTGTTTCCCCGAAAGGTGTGCTCCCAGAGATGCGCTAGGTCTTATTTTCAGGGGACGTTTTATTGTTCCTATAAGTAGGTCTTATTTTCAGAGGATGTCTTATTTTCGGGGAAGCAGGGTATTCTTTCCAAATAAGTTCCTAACATGATATCTTCTGCAGAATTTGACAAACTGATTCTAAAATTTACATGATAACCCCAGTACTTTGGGAGACTGAGGCAGGAGGGTCACTGAGCCCATGAGTTTGAGATCAGCCTGAATGAGACCATATCTCTACAAAAAATAAGAAAATAAGCCAGGCATGGTGGCCTGTGCCTAAAAGTCCAAGCTACCTGGGAGGATAAGGCAGGAGGATTGCTTGAGCTTAGAAGTTTGAGGTTACAGTGATTTGTGATCAGACCACTTAATCCTGTCCGAGCGACAGAATTAGGCTCTGTCTTTCAGAAAAATAAAATAAAATGAAATTGATATGGAAGCATAAAAGATAGTTTTGTGAAAAACTAGATGCAAGACATAACCAAACAACCACGTAATAAGAATTATTATACATTTAGAGTAATCAGAATAGTATGTTAGACAAATAGATGATTGGAACAGAAGAAGCCTAGAATTTTCCATATACATGTACAGTTTCTATAGTTGGTATAGAAACTTGACAGCAGGTATTTCAGATGAATGGGGAAAGTTTGAATATTAATAAAGGACGTTTGGCCGTGCGTGGCAGATCCCTCCTGTAATCCCAGCACTCTGGGAGGTTGAGGCGGGTAGATGGCCTGAGCTCACGAGTTTGAGACCACCCTGAGCCAGAGCAGACCTCATCTCTAAAAATAGCCGAGTGTTGTGGCGGGGGCCTGTAGTCCCAGCTGCTTGGGACGCTGAGGCAGGAAAATTGCTTAAGCCCAAGAGTTTGAGGTTGCTGTGAGTTGTGACGTCATGGCACTCTTGAAAAAGTAAGACTCTGTCTCAAAAAAAAAAAAAGAAAAGAAAAAGAAAAATGAAATAAGTACTTTGGAAAGTACTTTAGTAAGTAGAGTTGGAGATTCTCTTTGATCCAGGAATTTCACTGTGGATATATAGACATAGACAAATTCTTGCAAATATCTACAAGCTGAGTTTAAGAATGGTCAGAGCAGCAGGTTTATAATGCAAAACGTATTATAAACAGAGACCTAAATGCCAATGAGGGTGGATGAATACATGAGTATCATTGTATGTAAAATAAATATTGGTGTATATTCATAAAAACAGAATGACATACCCATAGGGAAAATGAAAAAACTAGAATTATAGACAACACAGAAAAATGATAAGAACAGCATTCAGTGAAAAAAACCAAATTGCTGAAGGATGTATTTCATATAGCCCTGTTTATATATCTGAAAGCAATCCACATATGTATATATTTTATAGTTATGTACATGTGAAGTAAAATTATAAAGAAATATGTGGGAACTATGACCCAAACCAGAAAAGTATTTATGTGGGCAATGATGTGGGTGTGGATGGATGGATGGATGGCTGGGAAGGACACTCAGGAACCTTCATGCCATTTTTCTTAAATTAGGCAGTGGGCATCCAGGTGTGTTTTATTATTCTCTCACTTACGTCTGAAAGAGTTAAAGTTTCCCATTTTAAGAACTGACAGCGCTGCTCACAGATTTCAAGCAAAGTGACATTAAAGTGAGTGCTTTAAGTGCAATAGATTACTACAGAATGAGTTCTGAAAATACACATTCCTCGTGTTATATGAGATGGGAAACGAGGAGCAAGTTGTAGGCCTGCCAGGGAAGGCAGGTGTCTCAACAGAGTTGGAATATTTCTGTGGCAGGTGGGTTTACTTTATGTAAGGCTTAACTTGTGCTAAGACAGCCTAGGAGTAGGATCTTGCAATTAAACCGGAATCTATGTGCACTTTTAGTGGTTACCACACGGTGGCAGCCGATCCAAGAAAATTCAGGGACAGTCCTTTGTGCTTGAGAGCCCAGAATTTGTGATTTGGAAGCTTAGAGGAAGAGGAAAATAAACTTTGCCCTGCGCGGAACAGCTGCGATGAAAGGAGAAAAATACCTTCATTGGCAACTGAATGTTTTCACAGCTGCCACAGATAGATACTATTGCTGGTTGTATCTGTATTTTTGAAAAACAAAGACATTTTTCAAAGTACTTTTTATTATGGAAATAAATCACCTTGACTCTATACTTTGGGATGAATCTCATCCTAACTTTGAGAATGATTAAGTGGCTTGACTTTCTAGAGAATCTATAGGGCGTTCCCAAAGCTGCTTTACATATGGAAAAATGGGAAATTTTAGCTCAATGTACCTTTATTTACAAAATTTTACGAAGAGGTGGCCAACATGTAGAGAATATTTCATAAATATTTTGTAAAATTTTGTAATGAGTCTGGTCTCAGTGGCTCACACCTGTAATCCTAGCACTCTGGGAGGCCAAGGCAGGTGGATTGCTTGAGCTCAGGAGTTCGAGACCAGCCTGAGCAAAAAGCAAGACCCCGTCTCTACTAAAAATAGAAAAACTGAGACAAGAGGATCGCTTGCGCCTGAGTTGGAGGTTGCTGTGAGCTATGACACCACGGCACTCTACCCAGGGTGACAGCTTGAGACTCTGTAATGAATATTTTGTAAATCCATCTCCCCCCATGTGTGGTGACTTTTGGTATACCAAAAGTAGAAATGGGGTAACGTTCTTGTTTTCCTACATACACAGAGGTTCTGTCTAACAGTTTACATTGCGTAGACACATTTTACTGGTACCATCGTGAATGTTAGAGGCTGTTAATTTTTACTCTTACTATTGCATCTTTGTAGCCAAAAACATGGGAAGAAATGATTACTTGTCCTCCTCTAGCTGGCCTACCTCCTTAGCACATGCGTCCACTGCAAATTACAGTCCCCATCTTCCTGGTGTTCATAGGCTAGCCCTGCACCAACCATAAACCTCCCCTCACCCGCAAAATGCCTCTGGGTGGTTTGAATTGTCACCATTCCTGTGTTTCACTTTTATAAGAAGAAACTGGGCGTTTCTTGCTGTTTATCTCCTTAGTAGGAATTCTAGCCTTCCTTGGAGCTGGGTGATAAGAGGATTGTACCACTCAAAGGGCCTGCAGGCCACAGTGGTACAAATAGCCCTTAGGCACGGATTAGCCTCTTCCTGGGGAATCCAACCTGGACTGGCTCCGTCCACACTTGCCACACCCTTGGAAAAGCTTCACTATGAAAAACACTGGCAGGAAGAATCTAACAAACTATGGGGCTATTTTTTGTCCAGTTTAATCGATGATGAATAAAGGTGCATTTAAAGATTCTAGTCCATTTAGCTTCTTATTACTGAGAGCAATAAAAGAGTTGGGGAAAGAAGAGGATAAACCAAGGAGTGAGGCTGTTAAGTATAAGGACACTATCTCGGGGAAGCATTTCTGACATGCTTATTTGCACCTGACATGGACTAAGACCCCCTGTGGGAGGGACTTCTGGTGGGGGAGTTCCACAGCCAGGGGTGAGAGGTTTGGGGATCACTGTGTAACTGCAACACTACAGTCTGTTCCACCATTTCCCAAAATACAGGGAGCCTTCAGGAGTGGATGGCCTTCATGTAAGTAACCAGGCAGCTTTCGAAGGTTTCAAGTCAGGCACAACATTTGTGTCCTCTTAAGCAGTAGACTTTAGGGGCAGAGAAGTCTGGGTTTGAGCCTTATCTATCACTTAACTGCTCTGAGCCTATTTTTTCCTATGTACAATGGGGATCATAATACTCTTGACCTCAAAGGGCTGTTGGGAAAATGAAATTAAATAATAATGAGGGGCTCAGCGCTTGTAGCACAGCGGTTACGGTGCTGGCCACATACATCGAGGCTGGCGGGTTCAAATCCAGCCCAGGCCAGCTAAACAACAATGACAACTGCAAGAAAAAGTAGCTGGGCATTGTGGTGGGCCCCTGTAGTCCCAACTATTTGGGAGGCTGAGGCAAGAGAATCTCTTAAGCCCAAGAGTTTTACGTTGCTGTGAGCTGTGATACCCCAGCACTCTACTGAGGGTGACATAGTGAGACTGTCTCAAATAAATAAATAAATAATAATGAGGGTCAATTACGTGGACCAGTGAAATCATAAGTAGGTAAACTAATAAAGTAGCGTGACCGAGGGTCCCTCCCGGGAGGTCTGGTGTACATGCCCCACTGTCTGGATGGGAGAGAGGGAGAAGGACGCCTTCTTGGTCTGTGAGGTCTCCCAAAAGTGTATTGGCCGAGGGAGCTAAACCAAGAGCAAAACTGCTAAGGGACAGTGTCCCAGAGAGAGGAGGGACTGTCCAGGCTTACCTTCCCATCATCCCCTGGAATATTGGCAACGTACTAAGTAATGTGACAGAGAGAGCTGTGGCCTTCTTCCTTCCCGTGGTTTTGTTACCTGGAGCCACTCTTACTTCACAGTACATCTGCTATACATTCCTGATTCGCCATTTATTATTTCCAGGTCCCATTATTTTGAGGAAGGGTTACATTGAATTCATTAAATAGAAACTGAGACTTTCTCTATCCATCTTCCATGTAGGGGTCTGAGCATGAAGCATGAAGTTTGCCTTCTTTTTTTCTTTGAGACAGTCTCACTTTGTCACCCTTGGGAGAGTACCATGAGTTCATAGCCCACAGCAACCTCCAACTCTTGGGCTCAAGTGATTCTCATGCCTCAGCCTCCTAAGTAGCTGGGACTACAGGCACTCACCACAACGCCCGCTATTTTTTAAGAGATGGTCTCACTGTTGCTCAGGCTGGTCTCGAACCTGTGAGCTCAGGGCAATCCACCCTCCTTGGCCTCCCAGAGTGCTAGGAAATTTATTTGCCTTTTTAGTTCTCCACCAAAACAAACCCAGGACTGACTTCTGTTCTTAGTGGCCTTATAGCTTATGCCTATTGTGATATATCATTTGCAAATTGAGAATAAGGCCCTGCTTTGTTTTTGAGCATCACTTGCAGGCTTTGAGTTGCCTTGTGGATTTCTGTGGGTGTCCTAGTGCGAAAGACGGGAGGATGTCTGGGCATTTATCCTAGTTAGCCCCGTGCTGTGGAGTGTCTGATGTCAGTGAGCCAAGGTCTAGATCTGATGTTTTGGAGTAGGGCTGAGGAATCCCCTCCCTCCTGCACCTTCTCTACCCCTCGCAGGCCCCAAACTCAGGTCCCTGGCCCCTCTAGCAGAGCAACACTATTGGTTCCATGACTGGGAAAGAGCCTGGGTTTGGAGATAGCCTCCCTCTCACCCCAGTGACATCACACTGGGTCCAAAGCCAGCCTGAGATAAGAGAAGGTCTTGCCTGTGGTGTTTACAAGGTGGGCTTGTGCCCCGCCCCACTAAAGGGAGCAGTTGGCAGCCACCCTGGGCCTTGCTCCCTTGAGAGTCTCTGAAACTGTGGGGAGGCACAGCTGGACCATGACGCCAAAATGGCCTGCAGCTGGGGCGAGTCAGGTACAGCCCAGCTGCGTGCACAAAAAATAACCTAGAGAAAAAGAGAACCGTTTTGTTTTTCTCAGAGGACCTCGTTTCTCCTCCTCCTGAGCACAGAGCCCCTCAAAACTGGTACTAATAGAAGAAGGAAAAAAATATAGGACTTCACGTTTGAAGGATCAAAGCCTCTAGCTTTTTGGAGCAAAGCTAAACGACAACAAAGCTCTTTCCAGTTTAAATTTAGCTCATGGCATGGCTTATAAAAGGCTTTTAAAGGGGAATTGGAAAATTCTAAAGGCATTTGTATTATATGTGTGAAAGGACTGCTTTTTGAAAAAAGAATATCTCTTCCAAAACTGGAATGGGGAAGCGATGCCTATCTTTTAAACTGGATCAAATGAGTGAGTTATCTGATAATGGTTCCTTTTATAGCACAGGCTACACTTAAAACAGTAACCTGTAGTAGTGACCATATTGACAGCCAACGTCGGTTGACTAAATGCAGCCCTGTCCTGACCTCACGTTGTCTTATTGATTCGGCACACTCTTCCTAGCAGGTAGACCCGTCCTTCCCTCCATATCTCAGATGAGGAAGATAGCTCAGGAAGAGACTTTCCAAAGGCCACACCATCAAAGAGTGGCGGTGGTGCCTCAGTGCCCATAGCACAGTAGTTACGGCGCCGGCCACATACACCAAGGCTGGCAGGTTCGAGCACGGCCCGGGCCAACTGGACAAGAATGACAACTGCAACAACAATAACAAAAAATAGCCGGGCATTGTGACAGACGCCTGTAGTCCCAGCTACTTGTGAGGCTGAGGCAAGAGAATCACTTAAACCCAAGAGTTTGAGGTTGCTGTGAGTTGTGACGCCACGGCACTCTACCAAGGGCAACATAGTGAGACTCTATCTCAAAAAAAAAGTGGAGGTGGGAATACAGCTTGTGTTTTAACACTGTCTTATGTCAGCTCCTATTCCAGATGATCACATAACTTCTAATCTCTAATTTAAGGCCAAAAAGTACCTGCTACCTCAGATGTAGAACATCCAAGAGACTAAGCCCCAAGACCTTGGCCTTGAGACAGTGCTGTTGCATGCTAATGGTTTATAATCCCAGAAGACATACTTGGAAGAGAAACAAGCTGAAGTAGACTGAAGCTGTCCCCTCACAGAGGCCTGGGGCTTGTCACCAGCCAGGCTTCCCTTCAGAAGGGGCAGTGTGCACTCTTTGATGAGGGCAGGCGGGCACCCTGGTCAGTACACACAGGCCAGCCTCAGCTGTGTGAGTTCTTCCCCCCCCCGTCTGCTTCCGATGGGGTGCAGAAAATAGACCAGACACTCCTGGGCACCACAACTTAGGCTAAGAAAGTAGCCAAGGGTGTCAGTCATGTGGAATTGAGTGAGTTCTTTGACAAAATTTTGGGTGTCAGCTCCCGCTTTTCATTGCATGACTTATTAACACCAGAGATAGAGGCAAATAGAACTTTCTTTAAAAGCAAAAAAATCAGACAATTTTAGTAGAAGACTTGAGAAAAGGATTGTGAGACAATATGTTGTAGGCATGCATCAAGAAAGTCCCCGGTAAAAAGGGGATGATTGAAGATTGATTCATTTTAGATGGTTCGAAACTTAAGCTGAGAAACTGAACTTTAGGAGGAACAATATTTTCTTATATCAAATATGTGAGGAAAACTGTAACGAAAATACCACCTATCTCCACCTTCCCTGCAACCTCCGCCTTTTCAAATTCTCTTCCTGTGTCTTCTAGGCAAAATATTCTAATTTCAGCCACAGCAGGTCATGTTCCAAGTGTCTGAAGGCTGGCTTGAACATGAAATGTATTTTCTCATGAATGTAACATCTTAAATTTCATTAGGTTCTCCGGATGATAAAGCCAGTTTAACAAATAATGCCACAAAATCATATTGATGTAGTTTATGATTTTTCTATGGGAAAGGTCATCTGGAACTTTAGCACTCTTTCTAAACTGTAGGGTTAGGTTCAGGCTTTGTGCAGTCCCTGTTAATTGGTGGTCACCTATATCCAGCCACCAAAAAGTCCCAGTCATCAGGGACCCAATGGGAACATGAGATTTATATTGCACAAAAGAGAACGGTCACGAATCCCAGAAGTATGGTGACGAGCCTATGTCCTGCAGAGAATGGGCTAGTAGCGTGCCCGGTATGGCACTTGTATACAGTCTCCCATTTTCTTTCCCTTTTTTTTTTTTTTTTTGAGACAGGGTCTCACTACCCAGAGTGCCCTGGGTAGAATGCCATGGTGTCATAGTTCACAGCAACCTCAAGCTCTTGGGGTTCAAGCTAGTCTCCTGCCTCAGCCTCCCCAGTAGCTGGAATTACAGGCGCTCATCACACACCCAGCTAGTTTATTCTATTTTTGGTAGAGACGGGGCTCCTGCTCTTGCTCAGGCTGGTCTCAAACTCCTGACCTCAAGCAATCCACTGGCCTCCCAGAGCGCTAGAATTATAGGCATGAGCCTCTGCGCCTGGCCTCCCCTTGGCTTTTCTGCACTGTCAGCAGAGCCTGACTCTCTTTACACACCTTCTTCCCAGAGTGGCGCTTTCTAAGGACCTAGAATCAGAATCTTTTAGTGTGAAGGCCTTAAACATAATCTATAACAACAAAGCACCTTAAGTTTGTGTAGAGACTTCATTTTCAAGGCTTTTTTGCACATGTATCTGCTACAATCCTGGAAATTAGGTGTCATGACCATTGCTGATGAAGGAGCAGAGTCTGGACTTGAAGCTGGGTCATGGTCGTGGGGCTCCCCCCGCAGTGCTCTTCCCTTCGAGTCTCAGTTCCTCACTTTTTAGAGGAGATGACCGAAGGCTGAAGAGTTCCTCAAAGGAGGTGGAGCGCAGAACTCTGTGGGTGTGCGGTGGGAGGTTCAGGATGGGAAAGCATGAACGTCTGGAAATGCAAAGCTAAATTTCCCACAGCAACGTCAATTTGAACGAACAGGAACACACTGTGTGTATTACAGTGTACGGTCGCAGCACAGACGTAAATCCCGAGGGCTGTCAGGATTCCGCCGTGAAGCCGGCTTGCTCGGTGTCGCTCTGGGAGCTGAAACTTGAGCCTTTCCTAGTCTCTGTTCCACACTTCACTATCTCAGCCACGGGAGGGAAGCTCCCCCCTCGCCACCCACCCAGTCTCTCTCTCTCAGCCCTACTTTGTAATTCTTTTCCTCAGGCGTGTGAGAAAGGGAGCTAATGCTGATGAAGCACACCCATCATTGGACACAACTGAATATCTTTGATATTCCTATACGCTGAGCACTAAGTAAGTGGAGCGGTGAAGTGAGAGGTGAAGTAAGGAACGTTTAGAAAAAGAAAGATCATTTAGTCCCCAGGTTTCCATTTGTCTTGTAGTCAATCTGATTTATGAAATAACTATAAGGAATGTCTTATAATTTTAAAAATCCAGTAATCTGTTCTGCTCATCACAGATGAGAGTGGAAAAAAGAAATGCACTCAATTCCTGAAAGGAAAAGAATTCTCCCAGGATGCGCTCACTAGGTGGGTGTGAAGTGGGGAAAATACCTTGAGCTACAATTGTCATCCTCTTATCTAGCCAAGGTGTTGCTGCCTCTGCATGAACATGGCCTGACACTCTTATTTTAGAGTGGTCACAGCATGATTTTAACGTTCCTATTTGAGAGTTTGCCTTGTATTTCAGGGAAAAGTGAACCTTCATTTATAGACACAAAGCAATAATTTCATGGAAGAGGCTCAGTTAATTTCAAACCAAAAGTCAGACATTCTAAGTTAAAAACATTTTCAAATAAACAGGAATTTTGGTCACAAACAATTTTGCCTGAATGAAAGTTCCATGTGCAGGCAACTTGCTCTACTCAAATGGCAGGAATATACCAAGCATGGGTGCTAATGGCCACAGTAAAGTCAGCAATGAGTTCTATTTGCCAAAAATGTATTTTTTACATTTCTCTTGCTTGACTTCTGTTGTATTTTATTTTATTTTGTTTTATTTATTTTATTTTTGGAGACACAGTCTTACCCTGTTTTCCTGGGTGAAGAGGGCTGTGGCATCCCAGTTCACAGCAACCTCAAACTCTTGGGCTCAAGCCATCCTCTGACCTCAGCCTCCCCAGTAGCTGGGAATACAGTCGCCCGCCACAACGCCTGGCTAGTTTTTCTATTTTTAGTAGAGATGGGATCTCGCTCTTGCTCAGGCTGGTCTGGAACTCCTGAGTGCAGGTGATCCTTCTGCCTGGGCCTCCCAGAGTGCTAGGATTACTGGCATGAGCCCCGGTGCCCAGCCCCTCTGGTGTCATTTAAATCTGTTGATCATACCCTTTCCCCTCAGCCTATGTGAAAACTCCTGGTGCATGTCACAGCCTCCATCATCTATTCCTCATCTTGGGCTCCCCAAGATTGGTGTCCACTGCCTTCCTCACTATTCTGCCTGTTTATCCCTTGGGAAATGGAATGCGAGCTCCTGGTGTAAGCCCCTTGCCCACATCCTGAGCCACATCCCTACATTCCAGCCCATTCTTGGTTCCAGACCTGTGTGTCCAGCCTCCTGCCCGAGTCCTCCTTGGGAGGAGCAGTCGTCATGTGTCAGTGTCATGCTTCTCCTCCCAGCCTTTTAGCCCATTTTCAATCCAGCTTCCAGAGGATTCTTTCTAAAAGACAGTGACTGCAAGATGGCAGTGGGTGCACCATACCCCAATCTGACAGCCACTTTTGTCTGTTATCAAGAAAAGGTTTACTTCAGCTGGGTGCAGTGGCTCATGCCTATAATCCCAGCCCTTTGAGGCAGGAGGATCTCTTGAGGCCAAGAGTTTGAGACCAGTCTGTACAACATTGCAAAACCCCGCCCTACAAAAATAAGAATAAAAAATATAGCCAGGTGTAGTGGCATGTCCTGGGGGAGAGGACGGAGGCAAGGGACCACTTTATCCCAGGAGACAAGGTTCCAGGAAGCTGTGATTACGCTACTGCACTCTAGCTGGGGTGACAGAGAGAGACCCTATCTCTTAAAATAAAGGAAAGAAAAGGTGTGTAAATTTGGAAACTTTGCCATCTTATAAAAGCAAAAACAACATCTCACTCCTTAAGACTTTGCTGTGTGGGGCGGCGCCTGTGGCTCAAAGGAGTAGGGCACCAGCTCCATATGCCGGAGGTGGCGGGTTCAAACCCAGCCCCTCGGCCAAAAAACCGCAAAAGAAAAAAAGACTTTGCCGTGAGATAGTCTGGAGACTTGATGCTACGTGAGATTTTCATGGACACTCCCTGTCTCACTGCAAAGCCTGGGGAAGGATCGGCTCTGGAGCACAGGGTGACGTATACAGTCACTCAACCGCTCACGTAGACCACAGTGCGTCCCAGTTCACTGAGAGTGAAGGTCAAGTGGGGGGACCTCCCAGGTGTGGTAGAGCCCCTCACTTCCTTGGGGACCCCTCTCAGTTCTGTGGCTGGGACTGACTAGAACACAGGGACTGATGGAGAATGCCAGTGTCTACCCAGCTGTTAAATACTAGCAAAGCTGACTTTCTACTTGCGTGAGGCAAAGTAGAAATTGAATGTGTAGTGTTTTCTTCTTTCTCAGTGGCTTGCCCTGTGCCCCTCCACCTTAAAGATCTCAGCTGCAAATCTCCTGGACAGGGGCTGGATTTGATTTTAGATCCTTAACTACCCCAGGGTCTGCCCTAAGTAGCTCTGGATAGGTGACATGTGAATGAGTGTATTCACTGAAGAACCCTGGAGCTCTTTTCGTCTCTTCAGTTATTGAGGGGTTTTTTATTTGCTTGTTTGTTTTTTGAGACAGAGTCTCACTATGTTGTCATCCCTTAAGTTACTGCGGGGGTTTTTTATTTGCTTGGTTTTTTTTTTTGTTGTTGTTTTTGAGACAGAGTCTCACTATGTCACCCTCGGTAGAGTTCTGTGGCATCACAGCTCACAGCAACCTCCAACTCTTGGGCTTAAGCGATTCTCTTACCTCAGCCTCCCAAGTAGCTGGGCGTACAGGCGCCCACCACAATGCCTGGCTATTTTTTGTAGTTGTCATTGTTGTTTGGCAGGCCTGGGCTGGGTTTGAACCTGCCAGCTCCAGTGTAAGTGCCTGGCGCCCTAGCTGCTGAGCTATAGGTGCCGAGCCTATTTGCTTGTTTTTGTCATTTATTTTTTTGAGGCAAAGTCTCCCAGATTGGAGTGCAGCGGCATTGTCATACCTCACTGTAGCCTCAAACTCCTGGGCTCAAGCCATCTTCCTGCCTCAGCCTCATGAGTAGCTGGGACTATAGGTGCACACCACTACACCTGGCTGATTTTTCTATTTTTTTGTAGAGAAGGTGTCTCACTATATTTTCAGGGCTGGTCTTGAACTCCTGGCCTCAAGCAATCACTCTTCTTGGCCTCCCAAAGTGCTGGGACTACACTAGGGTGAGCCACCTTACCCAGCCTAGTTATTATAATTATGGAAGCACATCTTTGCTGGAGAAAGCACTGTTGTTAATTTTCTTTTTTTTTCTTGCAGTTTTTGGCCAGGGCTGGGTTTGAACCCACCACCTCCGGCATATGGGGCTGGCGCCCTACCCCTTTGAGCCACAGGCACCAAAAATAACATTCATCGTGTTGAACTTTGTTTTCTGAGCTGTGTTGGTAACATTTGAAGCAAATAGAAACAGGTTTCATATGTCTCTGGTGATACCAATCACAATTCTTTTTTTTTTTTTTTTTTGTAGAGACAGAGTCTCACTTTACCACCCTCGGTAGAGTGCCATGACGTCACAGGACTCACAACAACCTCCAGCTCTTGGGCTTCCGCCATTCTCCTGCCTCAGCCTCCGGAGCAGCTGGGACTACAGGTGCCCACCACAACACCTGGCTATTTTTTTTGTTGCAGTTCGGCCAGGGCTGAGTTTGAACCCGCCACCCTCAGTATATGGGGCCGGCGCCCTGCTCACTGAGCCACAGGCACCACCCAACCAATCACAATTCTTTAAAAAATGTCTTTCGGCTATGATCCTAGCACTCTGAGAGGCTGAAGCAGGTGGATTGTTGAGCTCACAGGTTGGAGACCAGCCTGAGCAAGACCCAGACTTCGTCTGCAAAACAGCCGGGCATTGCAGCAGGCGCCTGTAGTCCCAACTACTCAGGAGGCTGAGACAAGAGAATTGCTTGAACCCGAGAGTTTGAGGTTGCTGTGAGCTGTGATGTCATGGCATTCTACCAAGGGTGATAAAGTGAGACCCTGTCTCAAAATAAATAAATGTCCTTTAGTCTCTCTTTTTTTTATGTATTTCTGCCTTGAAAGTATATACAGATCTCATACGTAAGGTCCTTATAATGAATTCTTCTACAACACATTGATAACAGAAGATAAATACTGTCTTCTAGCCAAGAGGGGAGGGTTTACTTTCTATAGTTAGAATTTTTTTCATGTATTTGTTTGCCGAATGCGACATCAGGATAGTCCATAATAACTTTCTGATCTCCTGTGTCCTTCGTTCCCTATCTCTTCATTTTTCTGATGCCTGCCCCCTGTGCAGTTTATAAGTCCCTAACTTGGAGAAAATCGTTTGCTGTTATCTACACTACTGCAGCTCCGTGATGCAAATAAAATGTCTGCATCTCTGGGTCTTGTTATTGCTTTAACATTTGGTCCGCTGCCTGGGGACTGGGTGGTTCTCTTTAAACTCTTTGACTCTGGTCTCAGCAGAGAAAGCAATATTTTGTTATGAGGTAGAGTTTCAAGGCAAGCTTTGGCCAGGGTCTTTCTCATCTGGGAGAAGGAGAGCAGCGCCAGCAAGGGAGATGATAATTCTTGCATTTTAGCTCATTAAAATCTTCCCTCATCCTCAGTCAGTTATTTATTGATTTAAGCATCTAGCGCTTTTCCTTTCCAGAAAGAAGTAACATGTATGACGTGATCATTGGTAAGGGAGGAGATTTTTGTCTTTTCTCGGTGGGATTAACCCTCCCCCCGTTGCTTATTGACACAGCCCACTTTGGGGTGTGTGGAGGTGTGGAGCTGAGGGGTAGAAACAAGATTTCTGAGATTTATAGGCAATGAAAAGAACAGGTTTTATCAAAGACACCTCATGTAGGAAACGGAGTGTTCTTAGGGGACTCGTGTGAACCTGTGATGCTTGGTTTTTTCCAAAATGAACATTTCATTCTTATTCCTATTAACGTCCTTTTACTAGATATTTTAACATTTTCTGGTTTTGCTGCTCTTGGGCATGAAACTCTTGCCAAATGGCGTTTCTTATCTGCTGATCGGCAGCATGCCTTAAAAGTTTGCGTTTTTCCTGTGGTTGACTGTACTTCATTTTTTGACTGTGGTGTATGTGAATGACGAAATACTTTTTTATATGAATGTTCAAAATCCTTTTTCCATTAGGACACTTTTATTCCCCCAAATGTAACACCATCCAGAAGTCTAGCTGCTTTCCTGATTTATCTGCCGAGCTCGTTTGCAGCTTTAATGGACTGGATTGCCGGTGATGTTGGCTGCAGGCTTCCTCGTGCCAGCAACACTGTCAAGGCCCTCGAGCACAGAAGAATGGTTATTTAGGAAAATTTTGGCATGGATCTCTCTCTTTTTTTTTTTTTTCTTCTTGAGACTCAGTCTCACTTTGTTGCCCAGGCTAAAAGACCTCAAACTCCTGGGTTCAAGAGATCCTTCTGCCTCAGCCTCCTGTGTAGCTGGGACTAGTGGTGCCCATCACCACATCCAGCTAATTTTTCAGTTTTTAGTTCTGCCGGCCATCAAACTCCTGAGGTCAGGCGATCCACCTGCCTCAGCCTCCCAGAGTGCTAGGATTATAGGCATGAGCCACCGTGCTACCATGCCCAGCCTGTACTCCTCTATTTAGAGACTTGGAACCATCCTTGATCTGGCCTGTTTTGTTCATAAGCCACCTCCTGACACCTTGATCTCCTTTCAGTTTATTGCTGCTATCAGGATAGTTTTCTTTGCCCTATCCATTTCTTGTTTCTTTTGGAGATAGGCTTCTGTTCTGTCACCCAGGCTAGAGCATGGTGGAATCATCAAAGCTCACCCCAGCCTCAAACTCCTGGGCTCCAGCCATCCTCTTTCCTCCCTTCTTCTTGATATCGCAATTAGTGGTGAAAACACAAATTATAATACTCCATATAATAACACAAATTATACTCCATATAATATACTCCATTATAATATTATAATGCTGAAGTGGCTTCACTGAAGGAATATTTAACATCCCGTTTTCTTTTCTCTCTAGTATATGATAGTCATGTGGTTTGTACTAAAATATCCTTGAGTGGAATTAGGAGGCCAGGTGCAGTGGCTCACACCTGTAATCCTAGTAATTTAGGAGACTGAGGTAGAAGGATCGCTTTAGCTCAGGAGTTCAAGATGAGCCTGAGCAAGAACAAGACCCCAACTCTACAGAAAATAGAAAAATTAGCTGGCTGTAGTAGTGCACACCTGTAGTCTCAGCTACTCAGGAGGCTGAGGCAGGAGGATCACTTGAGTCTAGGAGTTGGAGGTTGCAGTGAGCTCCGATGCTGCTGCTGCACTCCAGCCTGGACAGTAGAGCAAGATGCTCCCGTCCATACTAGCAGTTGGGAACTAAACCCTGGATCCGTGACTTTTGTCTTTTAGGTCGAAATCCTTTGACCTCAGCAGTTCGTCATGTATTTATGCTTTAGATTAAAATGTGTTTGGTTTTCCCTTTTCTCTTTTAGCTTCATGAGGCTGACATTGTGGTGTTAGGCTCACCTAAGCCTGAAGAGATTCCTGTTACCTGGATACAACCGGGAACGGGAACTACCGTTATCAATTGCTCTCATGACTTCCTGTCAGGTAAATCTCTTAACATCTGTGTGGGGCCACTGATTAAGATATCAGTCAATCAGTTGTTTTTTTCTTTCTTTCTTCCTTCCCTTCCTTTCTTTCCTTCCTTTTTTTCTTTTCTTTCTTTCTTTTCTTTCCCTTGGTAGAGTGCCATGGCATCATAGCTCGCAGAAACCTCAAACTGTTGGGCTCAAGCAATTCTCTTGTCTCAGCCTCCTGAGTAGCTGGGACTACAGGCAGCCACCACAATGCCCAGCTATTTTTAAGAGACAGGGTCTCCTTGTTCAGGCTGGTTTCCAACTCCTAAGCTCAGGCAATCCACCCACCTTGGCTTCCCAAGAGCGCTAGGATTACAGGCATGAGCCACCGCACCCGGCCAATATCAGTCAATTGTTGTGAGAAATGTCAACCTTATTCAGAACAGAGCATATTCCTGAGATGTGGGTATAGTGGGTAGGAAACTTGGAATGTTGGCTGAGGTTCTTACCTTTTGGGCTACAACCGTGTTTTTAGGCTGAGAGAATCCAAGATGGTGGTAGAGGTGGTTCTTCTCCCTCCACCATGCTGAAGGCTTTCCCTACTGGCCTAAAATAGGTGATTTGTGTATGTGTGAGGTAAACTAGAAATAGCGGTTTTCTCAGTCTCTGAGCAAGTAAGTAAAATTGTTTCTAATGAAGAAATCTTAGCGGAATCCCAGCAAATAGAAGCCTGGGTTGTTGGGAGGGGTGGCGGAGGGACAGGCCTCTGGGTCTCCCTGTTGTACCTTTGCAGTGTTCCCTGAGGCCCTTCCATGGAGCCCCAAAGTCATTTCAGAACAGTATGAAAATCACCATTGGGAACACATGGTCTGAGGATTGGTTCTGCTGTTTGACACCATGTTGCCAAGGGAACCCCAGGATGCTGGGGACCACACAAGCCCCGGCTTGAGGGTTGTTCAAGCTGTGGCCACACGGGGCATCCAGCCCAGGGGGAGTGCCTTCTCCAATTCACAGAAAGACACAGCGGCACGAGAGCCTTGGACCACACCAGCCCCCCCATAGCAGGTCCCTGAGCATCATAGGAAGACAAGAGACCATGGCCAAGGGAGGCCGAGGAACCCCCACTTCCTTGTTAATTTGGTTTGGACTCCGATTTTCAGTGTGGGCTGTAGGGCAGGGGCAGCCTTTCCCCCCACAACAGGGGTGGGGAGGAGGGAAGTGTGCACCAAAGCTGTTCTCTCTCACCTCTGCCAGGACCATACTTGAGTGTGAAATCCTGAAACCTGAACCCTAGGCAGTTCCACCAGAGTGAGCCCTACCCAAGGGTGATGCTGACCCTCCCCTTTAGGAAATGCAGCTTCTCCCAGAATGGACCAACCAGAGTAAGAAGCCCTGGGAGCGGGGTGGAATGGAAGGACGAGGACGTGGAGGATGCTCAGGCACTTCCCAGGTGGCTCGAATGCTCCATCCTGGGATTAAGAGCACACAGATGAGCTGGGCACAGCGAGTCACCTGCCAGGAATGGTCACACACACTGAAGTCTTACCTGCTCAGGTGATGGAGGCAGGAAGATCACTTGAACCCAGGAGTTCAGGGCTGCAATGAGCTAAGCTCACACTATTGCACTCCAGCTGGAGTGATAGGGGGAGATACTGCCCCCGCCCCAAACCAAAGCCAAAATCACAGTTCAATGAAGCAATTAGAGATACAGTGTGAGTGTGGGGTTAATAGCTCTTTTCAATAATTAGAAGAAATATACTATGTAAAATATGTGTAGTTTTGGGTGGCGCCTGTGGCTCAGTGGGTAAGGCCCAGCCCCATATCTGAACCCAACGGTGGTGGGTTCAAACCCAGCCCTGGCCAAACTGCAACGAAAAAATAGCCAGGCGTTGTGGTGGGTGCCTGTAGTCCCAGCTACTTGGGAGGCTGAGGCAAGAGCATCGCCTAAGCCCAAGGATTTGGAGGTTGCTGTGAGCTGTGATGCCACGGCACTCTACCAAGAATTAATAAGTAAGACTGTCTCAAAAAAAAAAAAAAAAGAAAGTGTAGTTTCTGCATGTAACTATTTTTAATCCCCAAGGACCCCCAATGCCTAATCCATTAATGGTGAACAAGGCCGATTTGTTCCTGTATTCAAATTCCCAGTTAGATGAAGAAAGTTAATTCTGAAATTTGTTTTTGTTAAATGAATGCTATTTTGGTGCAATATTCACTTGCCATTTTTTGTTAAAAAGTTCATATTTAGGAGAATTTTGGCACAGTCCTGCCTGAAGATAGGAGAGTCTACTTTGTCCTTATATGAAAGTGACAACTGAGAGTGCCATGGTGTCATTGTAGCTCACAGCAACCTCAAAGTCTTGGGCTCAAGCTATTCTGTTGTCTCAGCCTTCCAACTAGCTGGGACTACAGGTGCCCACTACAATGCCCGGCTATTTGTAGAGACAAGATCTCCCTCTGGCTCAGGCTGGTCTCGAACCTGTGAGCTCAGGCAATCCACCCGCCTCAGCCTCCCAGATTCCTAGGATTACAGGCATGACCCACTGTGCCAGGCTATTACATTTTCTATTTTTAGTAGAGATGGAGTCTAGCTCTTGCTCAGGCTGGTCTCGAACTTCTGAGCTCAAGCAATACACCAGCCTTGGCCTCCCAGAGTGCTGGGATTACAGGCGTGAGCCACTGTGCCTGGCCTTTAATGAGGCTCTTATGACCCTTATTTTTTTGAAAAAGGTGTTCCCCAAAACATTAGATCCCAGTGTAACGATTCTCTTGCAGGGGGGAAAAAGATCAAAACATACAATTGGTCCTTGACTTAAAATGGGCTACACCCTGGTGAACTCATCATAAATTGAAAATATCTTAAACCAGAAATGGGCGTTCAGTAGACTTGAGGGGATGCTAGAACAGAAATCCAACGAAAGCTGGAGACTGGTGCTCTGCAGAGTGTTGGTTGTTTGCTGTTAATTACGTGGTTGACTGGGTTCATTGTGCTGCTGCCCAGTGTCTTGAGTATCACTGCTGCTCCCAGGAAAAGATCAAAATTCACAGTCCAGTTTCTTCTGAACGTGTACAGCTTTTGCACTATTGTAAAGTCAAAATATAGTTGGTGGAGAACATGGTAATTCGGGAACTATTTGTATATTTTTAAACGATTCAATAAGTATGCTGATTGCATTTAGATTATTTTACATGTATCCCGTCCAGTTGTCACAGTTTTTGTGTTGAGTTTTGAATGCCTGGTGCCTAGGACAGTGCCTGCCACCCAGGAGGGGCTCAGTGAATACTGGGTGTAGAATGAGTGAATAAACATCGCCTCAACATTGTGCTCTGCTAGTGGTTTTCAGTTTGTTGCACATTTCAAGACATTTCTTTGAACTACCTCCCATTTAAAAATGGGGCTGGCAGGGCAGCTGTGGGGACGATGATGAGGGACACTGTCTGTGTAGATGGCACAGAGGAGCATCTCCCAGGTGGTACTGTCCATAACAGTGTTACATTTCTAACTAGTCAAAAGGTACAGTTTTCCTAATATGGATTAGTAAAAATTTAATCTATGAGTAAACTGGATAAACTCCCCCCCTTTTTATTTATAATCTTGCCACTTTAAACAAAGAAATAGACTTGTGAAACATTATTAAAAAGAAAAGTGCTGGGGCGGCACCTGTGGCTCGGTGGGTAGGGCCCCGGCCTTATATACTGAGAGTGGTAGGTTCAAACCCAGTCCCGGCCAAACTGCAACAAAAAAATAGCCGGGCATTGTGGAGGGCACTGTAGTCCCAGCTACTCGGGAGGCTGAGGCAAGAGAATTGCCTAAGCCCAGGAGTTGGAGGTTGCTGTGAGCAGTGTGGCACCACAGCACTCTACCAAGTGTGACAATGTGAAGAAACTCTGTCTCTAAAATAAAAAAAAAAAAAAAAGAAAAGTGCCGGGCAGTGCCTGTGGCTCAGTGTGTAGGGTGCTGGCCCCATATACCGAGGGTGGCAGGTTCAAACCCAGCCCTGGCCAAACTGCAACAAAAAAATAGCAGGGCGTCATGGCGGACGCCTGTAATCCCAGCTGCTCGGGAGGCTGAGGCAGGAGAATCGCCTAAGCCCAAGAGCCGGAGGTTGCTGTGAGCTGTGATTTCCCAGCACTCTACCAAGGGCAACAAAATGAGACTCTGTCTCTAAAGAAAAAAGAAAGAAAGAAAAGTGCTTTTACTTAAGATCAGAAGAAGAATTTTTAATAAGCTTGTGGTGAGGTGAACGAAGAGTTTTATAACTAAATTTTCGTTCTCACCTTAATGTACAGGGTCCCTTCCCCTTACCCCTGAAAAAGTAGATGGGATAGTGCGGCGCCTGTGTCTCAAGGAGTAGGGGGCCGGCCCCATATACTGGAGGTGGTAAGTTCAAACCCAGTCCCGGCCAAAAACTACAAAAAAAAAAGTAGATGGGATAGGGTGATTTATGATGAGGTAATTCTGTAGAGGGTTTTTATTGAATACCTAATCCTGGGAGAGATTTTCCTGATGGCTGATATATCAGAAGCAGAGCTCAGAAAACAGTTATACCTAACTTGCTGGGTCTGTTCACTTTGTTAGTATGTGAGTCAAATGTTTAGATTCAAAACTGGGAAATATTAATGTTCTATTTTCTAGCTATAAAAAATTACTACTTTTTTTTATTATTTAAAAAGAGACCCGATTTAGGACGGCGCCTGTGGCTCAAAGGAGTAGGGTGCCAGCCCCATATGCCGGAGGTGGCAGGTTCAAACCCAGCCCTGGCCAAAAACTACAAAAAGAAAAAAAAGAGAGAGAGAGAGACCCTATTTCAAATGAAAAAAACATGCTGTGATCTTGTAATACCCTGCTTGCTAAAGAGCAGAATTTGCCCTAAGCAAGACCATTTTGTACCCAAAGTATTCGGACTTACTGATGTACCCTAAAGAGACCAGGGAGAAACTTGGGCCCAGAGAATAGCATCAAAACATGACTTTGTGGTCTGAAGTAGTTTACGGCATCATTTTAAGTATAAATGTAATTCTATTCAGTGTAGAGTCCCAGCCTGTGCTGAGGAAGTGGAGGATCCCCGGGGCCGGGGGCCTTCCCTCTTACAGCTGTGAAGAGAGACAGTGTAATACTTTAGAAAGAGCATGGACGTTAAAATCAGGATTAACCTAAGGAGGAAAAAAGAGTTGGATTTTTTAAGCTTTTGATTGCATTGCACTTTGGCTGTGTGCGTATGAGCAAATCGCGTAAGCTCTCTGACCCTCAAATTTCCTTGTAGGTAAAATAGGAGCCACGTTTCTGGGAGGAATGACTGAGGTGGTAGCTGAGGGGCAGTGCCCCTTTGAGACTGTGAATATACGTAGGTCCATTCCCTGCACCAGCTCCCTCAACTGTTGTCGTGTCCCCAACACACAGAATCATGAAGTTCAGACTTCACCTTAGCAGAGTACAAGTTTATGTTTGAAAACTCAAGCCCAGGGAAGGAAGAAGTCTAAAGAAATTCTGAAACGTTAAGAAGGCAGCTTTAGAGCAGTCAGACATGCATGTAATTTCATCATTGTCCTAATGTATTTGGAATAAAATAGGGATATTTGCTTATCACTTTTGAACTTCATTCTAAAATCCCTTATGTCTCTTACTTGTTTATTTATTTATTTATTTATTCATTTATTTTCATATTCTGGCTCTACCCTTGATGTACCATCAGTTTTCCATTTCAAGCTGTAATAAGTTCTCAAAGCAATATATTTGGTTTTTTACTTTGAAAAAAATAATTTAATTAATTGATTGATTTTGAGGCAGGGTCTTGCTCTGTGACCTAGGCTAGAGTGCAGTGGCATCATCATACCTCACGGTAACCTCACGTGCCTGGACTCAAGTAGTCCTCCTGTCTCAGCCTCCCAAAGCACTGAGGCCTGAGCCTCTGGGCCCAGCCTGGTTTACTTTTTTTAAACAACTAAGTAATTTAGAATCTGTAGCCCTGTTTTAATCTTCTTGGTCTCAAGCAATCCTTCTTCAGTCTCCCAAGCGGCTGGAACTACAGCTGCCACATGAGGCTAGTTTTTCTATTTCCCTTGTGTTGACCACCTCCGTATACTGGTCAGCTTATAGAGGCTCTACTGTATTTTATGTATATCCCTTTAAACATTTCTTACATTGTATTCTTATAAAAATTAATGTTACACTGTCATTGGACAGTGGGATTCAAATGACTTAAACTAGGAATGCACTGTCACAAGCATTATGCTAAATGAGTCATACTGGTTTCATTTGTTGCTTTTACTTTTTGTCCTACAAAGTTAATATATTTAACTTATAAACCATTCACCCACAATTTTTTTTTCTTTACAAAAAAGGTCTTATCTATGCTACTTTCTAATTTTTAGCTCTTCCTGATTATAAAACCTTACATAAATTTTTCAGAGTAACTTGTTCTCCTCAAGGGGGAAAAAACCTTTGAGAGTTCAGTCTACTGGTTCCTGGAGCACTTTTGTGATAAGAAGGGGGCTCTTGGCCACACTATGTAAAAGCTGAGAAGTTTCCATAGAGCAGAGATGACAGGAAGACTGAAATTCGCCTTGGTCCCTCCCACTTCACTCATTGTTCTAGCAAAGTTGCCAGGGTGGTCTCAGAACAGCTCATGTTAAGAAAAGGGCTGTTCTGGTTTCCAGGGAAAGCATGATAACATTTTGGCTTTAAATGTTCTCATTGGATAAAGCTTGGTTATAAGAAAGATTATAAATGAAAGGCTGTCTTATAAAGTGACTCATTGACTTGTCCCTGGAGGAATAGTGAGTTACGTGAGAGCACTGTGGGAAGTGAAAGGACCCTTCCAGGTTTGGGGCAGGACCCCTGTTGGATTCTGAACCCCAGATGTCTCCTAGGCCCAGATTAGACAACCTCCAGGCACAATTCTATCTTTTCACAGGCAAGGAAGAGAAATAACGTTTCCTTTCTCAATTCTTTTTAGCCATGAAATTTATTAAGAATGTATTCCTGGCTGGGCGCGGTGGCTTACACCCATAATCCTAGCACTCTGGGAGGCTGAGGCAGGTGGATTGCTTGAGCTCACATGTTCCAGATCATCAGCCTGACCAAAAGGAAGGCCCCATCTCTACTAAAAAATAGAAGAACTGAGGCAAGAGGATCACTTGAGCCAAAGAGTTGGAGGTTGCTGTGAGCTATGATGCCATGGCACTCTATCTAAGGCAACAGCTTGAGACTCTTAAAAAAAAAAAAAAAAAAGAATGCATTCCTATTCCTTGAGTTACCAGTCTAAATTGCTTCAAATTCCCTGGAGTTAGAACTTTTAATTCAAATGTAAGACTGTATTGATTCTTACTGCAAAAGCTCATGGTAGAAAATCTGCAAAATATAGAATAGTACACAGAAAAAAATAAAAATAACTTCTGCTCTCATCACCTTGAGATAACTACTTTACATTTTTCCATAAAAATGAAAATACTGTTATAATCAAAGCATTCCTGAAGATCCATGATGGTTTCTTCAAAAAGAGAATATTGGTCCTGGATGATTCTTTAAAAGTTTAGAATATAGGGGCACATGTGTGTATGTAAAAATAAATAAGATGCGAGTGTTAGGTTTTAAAAATCTTTGTTGCCTTTTCTTTTCTCTTCTTTTCTTTTTTGAGACAGAGTCTCACTATGTTGCCCTTGATAGAGCGCTGTGGCATCACAGCTCACAGCAACCTCAAACTCTTAGGCTTAAGCAATTTTCTTTCTTACCTCAGCCTCCCAAGTAGCTGCAACTACGCTGAGCCGGTTGCTTTTCATTACATGTTTTTTAATGGGCCAAAAGTGATCTTTGGAAACTTTAGTCTACTAGGCATAAGAATCAGGAGGCTGGCTCGGTGCCCGTAGCACAGTGGTTACAGCGCCAGCCACATGCACTGAGGCTGGTGGGTTTGAACCAGACCCTAGCCAGCTAAAAACTATGACAACTGCAACAAAAAGTAGCAGGGGGCATTGTGGCGGGTGCCAATAGTCCCAACTACCTGGGAGGCTGATGCAAGAGAATTGCTTAAGCCCAAGAGTTAGAGGTTGCTATGAGCTGTGTCATTGCAGCACTTTACCAAGGGCAACATAGTGAAAACTATGTCTCAAAAAAAAAAAGAATCAGGAGTCAACACTGTTCATAAACAAAGTCAACTTTCCCTCTGGCCAGTGGACATCCTTTAGTGTTTTGAGGAGCACCACTTTGTCCATTTTTGCTTTTTGTACTTTTTGACTGTGAGTTTGGGGCTTAACCAGGTTTCACAAGGAGCAAAAGTTTTCCTCTGCCTCCAGCTTCTGTGACTGTGTGGGATTATAGAATCCTCCTCTCGGGCGGCGCCTGTGGCTCAGTGAGCAGGGCGCTGGCCCCATATACCGAGGGTGGTGGGTTCAAACCCAGCCCCGGCCAAACTGCAACAAAAAAATAGCCGGGCGTTGTGGCAGGCACCTGTAGTCCCAGCTACTCGGGAGGCTAAGGCAGGAGAATCACCTAAGCCCAGGAGCTGGAGGTTGCTGTGAGCTGTGTGACGCCATGGCACTCTACCTGAGGGCAATAAAGTGAAACTCTGTCTCTACAAAAAAAAAAAACATAAAAAAAAGAATCCTCCTCTCTGGTTTTGTCATCAGTCTGATCCTACTTGCTTCTCTATTCCACGAATTTCTCAAGATTTCTGTTCCATTCGTGATACACTGTTTACTATTAGGATTTCTTTTCATTTGTCATTATCTTTTTAATGACTTCAAATGGCGTTTTAGTTGAATGGAGAGAGCAGTGTGCTGCGCGCTCCCTGCCTTCTGGAGCATGCAACCTTGAAAGAGTCTGTTTGGGTCATCACATAGCTTATTATGCTTGTTGAAATTGTTTGCGAGAGGGATGGACATATTGTGATACAGCTTTTCAAAGTAGTAAATTCTCTCTTCGGCTAAATTCTGTTATGAAAGTGACTGAAATTCTAGGAGGAATTATTTACCTGGCAACTGTGGAGGGGAGGTAGTCTTCATTCACAGGGGGATTTGCCAGTGTATTCCAGGAACATGCAGCTATCAATTGTTACCAACTCCTCAAATGTAGCTTTTTCTTATTTGTCTATTCATCTGAAAAGAAGAAGGAGAGAAGCATCTTTCTTTGCTGTAGTAGTTGGATAAGATCTAGAGATCAGATCCCTGGTGGTTAAAACAAAATAAATCTTTCTCATCCCCTCGACTCTTGGCTTTTGCCTAAATATAATTTATAAAACTGAAGTGTTAGTAATCTTTAAACAATACCTGAGGGATCCGATTCTCTGACACCCTTAATACATTTGACACTAGAACATCACCAAACACATACTCTAAAGTGTTTTGGGTTCTTTCTTGCAAAGGATTGGCAGCAAAGTGAATAATTTAAGAGTAGCGTTGTCCAAAAGAGAAGAAAATAGTTTCTTAATTAAAAAAAGTTACTATTTAGAAATATTTCTTTTCTCAGGGGGAGGATATAGGCTAAAGCATTTTGCTGGTGTGTTTCCTTATACATTTTGTAAGAGCTAAATGCAGGGAGGCAAAGTAGAATTCTAATCAACATCCTTCTGTTCTGAAAATAAGGTAATTCTCAAAATTAATATCCTAAGGGGTAATTTCTTCATTTTGATAGGAAATTGGTTGTATTGCTTCTATGACAGGGATTTTTAAAAATTATCCGGGAAAGCCTGATCTTTCCCCAAACACACTGGCCTGTCTTATCCTGTGTGCTGGTCCTCCTCCATCTGCTTTTTATCTGGAAGTGAAATCACTTCTATTTTCTACATACTATCCAGTAAAGATTATGAACACTTCATCCAGTGAAATCAAGCCTCACTGTGTCAAAAAATAAGAATCTTTGGTTAGGAACTGCTTCTCCCACATTATGCTGTGGGGTACACACATCTCTGTGGCTTTCTTCTAAACGGTGTATTTGCTCTAGGAGTTTTAACGCACACTGTATGTCAAGCCCTTTAGATACTATATTTCATTTCATTTTTACAGAATTCTTGAAGGTTGATCTCACGCCCATTAATTAATGGGCTCAAAGTCACAACTGCTAGCATGAGGAAGAGGCATGATTTTAATCCAGGTCTAACTCTGAATTCTAGGGCCTAATGTGCAGACCATGCCACCTACCTGTTAAATGTTTCAAATGTTCCCTATGAAATGTCTTGAGCTCCTGTTTACATCTCGAATATACCATATTTTAAACATCATGATATTATGAAAGATGTATCACAACTATAGCCTAGGATGAAGGAGGGAGGGGGAGGGGAAGGGAGCGGGATGGGTCTCTAGAGGGAGGGACCACACCTGTGGAGCATATTTCAAGTACAAGTTGGATCTTATCCGGTGTAGAACGCAAATGTCTTAACAGTGTAATTGTGTAAATGAGGTGAAGGCTATGTTAATTAGTAGGATGTAAGCACTCCAATTTGTATAAATAATCAACACATTGAATCCAATAATGGCATAAATGTATTCACAGTCTATGTACAAATGACTTAATTAAAAAAAAAACTAAATAAATAAAAATCGTGATATGACATTTGGGGTTGTTTGACAAGGTAGTGTGCCCAAATGTTTCTGTCTCGTTCAATGTGAGTTGTGAGTTTCCAAAACACAGTGTACTTTGTTAAATTTATTAAACAAAGTTTATCATTGAATCCATTTATCCCAGGCACACAGTCTAGCTGGACATTTCTTTGATGTGCAATCTGAAGCAGCCCCAATCAAGAGCCCCAGCACTGCGGCTGAGTGACCAGCCTGCAGCTGTGCCCTGCTAGCCCAACTTGCTTGGTTGAAAATCAAACCATTACTCAGGGTGCTGGCTTTTTACAAGGAGCCATTGTGAATGACTACATGCTCAAAGTGTTTTTCTCCCCAACTTCTTTTGCAGGGAATGTTGGGTGTGGTTCTCCTGGGGTACAGTTTACTGGACTCATTGAGGAAGGTGACGTGAGTCTTCTTGCTGCAGCCCTGCGGATTCAGGTGTGTCCGACATGGCCGTCGGAGAATTCTGAGTTGTTGATACGTAATAGTTGCTAACCTTTTGCAAGTGTTTTCTTTTTCCCAGCTAAAATGTTAAACACTTTACACAGGGAATGACCTGCCCTATTGATTAATGGTGAAAAAGGACATTTAGAAAAACTGTATTATTTGCCAGTAATTACATGGAATGCATGGGGCAGGAACCCAAATCAGGGTTTGTACTTTAGTTATCCAGTGCTGTGTAATAAATTGCTCCCCAGAATTTAGCAACTTGAAACAAAAAAACATGTATGGTTTCACAGTTTCTGTGAGTCAGAGATTAGGGAGCCGATTAGCAGGTTGGAAGGTTTTGGCTCAGTCAAAATCAAGATGCCGCTGGGGCTGCAGCTGTCTGAAGGCTTGACTGGGGCTGGAGGGTCCATCTCCCGAAGGCCCACTCACGCGGCTCTTGGCATGTGCTGTTCAATTCCTCCTTGGCTATTGGCCAGATGTCCTACTTCCTCATCATGTGGACTTCTCTGTAGTGCTGCTCACAGCCTGGCAGCTAACATTCCCCAGAATGAGTAATGTAAGGGAGCGAGCAATGGGGAAGCTGCTGTGCGTTGTATAACCAGTCTCTGCAATCATGTACCGTCACTTCCTTTCCTTCTGTTTGTTAGAAGTGAGCACTAAGTCTAGTCCACATTCAAGGGAAAGAGACTGGGACTCACCTCTTGAAGACAGGAGCATTAAAAAATTTGTAAGCGTCTTTTTAAACCACCAATCTCTATGTGACCTAAAGCCCAAAGTCCCCAGCTTTCTACTGTCTGTAAAGACTGAGTGAGTGTTCTCGTGTGGCTGGAACCTGCAGTGATGGTGACTGCAGGAGGTGGCATTAACTGGCAGAGGAGAAACCCAAACCTCAGCAGAATTAAACAGAAGCAAGTTTTACTTCCTTTTTTGTATACATGGTAATATACAATTCAAACTTGCTAACTTTAAAATGGGGTGTAGTTCATTTTTCTATGGAGTCTAACTTAAATTTCTTTCTTTTTTTGAGATGGTTTATGTCACCCTCAGTAGAGTGCCGCAGCATCACAGCTCACAGCAACCTCAAACTTGGGCTGATGTGATTCTCTTGCTTCAGCCTCCCAAGTAGCTGGGAATACAGGCACCCACCACAATGCCCGGCTATTTTTTTATTGCTGCAGTTGTCATTGCTGTTTAGCTGGCCCGGCCGGGTTCAAACCCATCAGCCTTGATGTATGTGGCTGGCGCCCTACCCTCTGAGCTATGGGAGCCACCCTAACTTAAATTTCTGCTAAAGCCAAATTTTATTTCTATTTATTTTGATTTATTTTTACTTCATGTTTCTATAATTGGTATATATATGCAAGTATATATCTCACTATGCAGTAATTTGATTTGCTTGTTCTTTATACCAACTACAGAAGGATGACACTCGAAATGGTGTTGCAGATTTTGGAAACTCAGCGTCTAAGCTGATCATCCATGCAGTCTTGTGTTTTCCTCATTTTTCTTTTTTTTTTTTTTTGGTTGCAGCCATCATTGTGGTTTGGTGGGTCTGGGCTGGATTCGAACCTGCCACCTCAGGTGTATGTGGCTGGTGCCTTAGCCACTTGAGCCACAGGCACCCGCCTCCTCATTTTTCTTTTCTAATGTAGGTGAAGCTCCCACTTGGTATAATTTTATCCATGCACTTGATGCCTTTTGCGAACACTTATTATCTCACATTTTCCTTTTTAAGAAAAGCCTACAAACCTTGTTACATGTGAATAAAATGATTCCTACCATTCCCTTGGTCTATTGGCAATTCTCATCTTTTTTATGGCAGCACCTATGAAAAAATATCGGGTAAGCGCCTCCCCTGTCAGCTTTTACCCGTGTAACACGTGCTTCTCTCTGCATCCCCGCTGCAGAACATGGTCAGCAGTGGGAGGAGATGGCTTCGCGAGCAGCAGCACCGGAGGTGGAGGCTTCACAGCTTAAAACTTCAGCCTCTCTCCCCCGTACCAAGGTAACCCTAGTGATCTGTTCACCCCAATGTCATCTCACCAAAGTGCCTCAAATATCCACAGTTCCTCATAGGAGGGGCGAGCACAACTCATGGTATTGTCATTTTGATGGTAGATAATGTTTTTTTCCTTCTTAAGGAGACAGGGGCTCACCCTGTGGCCCGGGTTGGAGTCTGGTGGTGCAATCATACCTCCCCTGCACCCTTGATGTCTGGCTCAAGCCACCCTCCCTTTTCAGCCTTCCAAGTAGCTGAGACTACAGGCATAAGCCACCGTGCCCAGTAATAATTTTCTCTAATCATTACATTGCCACACTTGTTTCTTGTATTATAAATCCTCCAAAATTAAATTATAACGAACATGTTTACTACACTCTATCAATTCTAAGAATGCATATTTTTTCATTTCATTTGGTGGTATTTCCTGTATTAAATAGCAATTTTTTTTTTTTTTATTAGTGGTCCATAAAATGATTTTAGACTTGACAAAGTAGGGTAATGCCATCCTTGGAAATTGCTCTTTAGTGTTAGACATGGCCAGCACACCCATCAGCATGATCTTCTGGGCCACATAGGTGTTTTGTAGTCTGTGGAGGAGAATGAACCAAATCAAACATTATTATTCCATGTGGGAGTGAGCTCAGCTTTCTTCAGAGCAATCTGGTAGCACACTGTGTGATAGTCAAGAAGGGTGTTTTCCTCCGAGTGGTGTTCGATGAGGTCTAGGCCACGTACTGTCCCTGTATAACTTCGGAAGTACAAACTGCAGGACCATCCTCAGCGTGGGATTTGGAGTGATTCACTGGACATGATGTTTGAGCCTGAGAGCCCCATGTTCTCGCCAGTGGTGCCTCATCTCTGTTGGCTCCACTCTAGGGAATTGGTTCTGCCCCCTTCATCCACGTGCGACTCCCCAGGCCCAGCACTGTGTCAGGTAGCTAAAAGCCCTCTAGTAGCTGACTAATTTTTGAACTGATAACTAGTTAACTTTTGAGAATTGACCTCTGCTTTCCCTTGGGCAGCCCAACGTTCCATCATACACTCACCCACCAGCGGGTGAAACCTCCAGGCTGTTTTCACCCCTGCAATAGACTAAACATGTTAGTCATCCTCTGTCTTCATCAATACGTGAATTCCAAGGAGGGATGTTATTCTTTGTAACCTCATCCCTGTAGTGGTACAGTCTGTTTCATGAAATATCTTATTTTTTGAAATTATTTATGTCATCTTTAGGGCCTTAGTTTTTCAGTGTAAATCAATAAACTCTACTTTCAGAGAGCTAAAAATAAATGAAGATAGACTCTACCAAATTGTATACCAAGGTCTTTCAAAGTCATTCCTACTTGTTGGAGGGGAAGGGAGTGCTTTAATTGTTGAACCAAATTTGGTTTTTAGAGCTACTGGGAAAAGAAAGGTAGGATGAGTAGTTTATAAATCACTCAACCATCAAAATGATGTCCCTAGGATTCTTTAGCAAGTGAAGAGAAAAGTTTGGAGATTCTCTAAGATTAGACTGTTCAATTCAGGAGAGTATGGGAGGAGAAAAACAAGAAAAGGTATATCTAAGAAGGAAAAGTGAAGTAAAGGGTGGGTGGGCAGAGACCTGGAAAGAATGGTCAGGACAGGTTTCGGGGGATTACTTGGCAGAAGTCCAACACTCACCCCTCAAGGGCCTGACGCCTTGTTCCCCCTCCTAGCTTCCCTGGTGCCCTTTGGAAAAGTCTGCATGAAGGTGTGTTTGCTGTTGTGTCTTACCCCAAGACCAGACCTCCCAGTCCCAGGGTCCTGGAAGAGAATATAAGGTAGCTGGTGGGCTGAGAGTAGATTGCAGGTGGTAGCTACTATAGAAATCGGGTGGAGGGACTGGCTGCCCAAGGAGGGGGCGGTCTGTTTCTCCACACATAAGTGCTCCAGTGCAAATCAGGGGATGGCTGTCCTCACTTATGTGACCCTTAAGATCCGTTCCCTGACACCTGCTATCCCGTGCTCAAGGCTCTGGATGTAACCTCCAGTTCTCACTCTCAAATGGATGGTCAGTGAGAGGGACGGATGCCTGGACCCCCACTATGAAGAAATCACGGAGCACCCAAGCCCCAGCTGGCTCTCTCTGGACAGTGCGGCCTTCCTCATGCTGGTGTCCGAGTGCTATAAGATGAGCAGCGCCATTCTCCTCCTGCCAGTAAAATAGAGGAGTTACATTATGTGCCCAGAGACACCCCAGAGTTCCTGATATTTCCTTAGTCTGAAGTTGAACTTCAGCCATTGGGTCTTTTTACTGACAATTATGTAATTATTAAAATATTTTGAAATATGATTTTGGACTGGAAATAGGAAAGAGAGGGGAAGTATGGACACAGATAAAACAAAATAGCATTTCCACATTTTTGAATAGCCAGGAGACACATGTGGCTAGCCCAATGGGCGAGCATTGTGCAATAACCCTTCTATTCTCGGCTAGGGAAGACAGTGGTGGCCCAGGTGGAGCATTTTGCTTTGTCGAGGATTCACGCTTGGAGGGGGCCCTCGGATGCATTGTGACATGCCGTTCCCTTCTCCCTGTGGCAAAGGTGTTATTCCTGTGGCTGGACCCTGTTCTAGGATCTTGACCTGCATTTTGGAGTTGCAGCGCCTAAAGTCTGCCCTGTTTTCGCATGCACAGTAATTATTAGCAGCTGTGCTTAATACTGCCTGGGAGAAAAGACCACAAAGCGCTCTCGTTGACTTAATTGTTGGCTTGATGTATGGCTGTTTTGCGACCACCTAAGCTGACAACATTGCCTCTTTTTGTGCTGTCTTTACCCCCTCCCAGCGATATTGAGATTTCAAGAGGACAGACTCCAAAAGCTGTGGATGTCCTTGCCAAGGAGATAGGATTGCTTGCAGATGAAATTGAAATCTATGGCAAAAGTAAAGCCAAAGTACGTTTGTCCCTGCTAGAAAGGTTAAAGGATCAAGCGGATGGAAAATACGTCTTAGTTGCCGGGTAAGACTACATTTAAGATCTTCTCTACTAAGGAGGCATGGTTATAAAACTCTCTTCCCTATTTATTTCCATCCTCACACACACACCCCAATCCCACCCTATTTTCAAATTTGACATGATTTTGTCCATTTCACTTCATTGGGCATCAGGTAAGTTTTTATTTTTGGTGCAGAACAAATTAGTTCTCTCTACCAAGTATGCAGCAGAAAGTGCAATCAGTTAGTGTCTCATATTGTGTGGCGATCACCCGCGCCCTTGAGCTTTTTTATTTAGCTGGTCATGATAAAAATCAAAACAAAAATTGACAGCAAAATATTTTGAGCAGATTATTTTTCAAGTGTTCTACTGAGAAGTATTTTAATGGAAAAATGCATGAATACTTGGGAGCCTTGTGTTTTTCTGATAATGTCCTTAAGACTTTATTTACCTATCTGCATTGTACAGACTCATTAACTTCTCTTTTCTTGCATTTCAAAACTAATGTGGTACCATTTTCATTTATGTTGGTTATTTGATAAAAGAAAAATTTCTAACTTCTGTGAAAAGCAGCAGTATTTGCTTTTCCCCTCCCTTTTAAGAAAGCAATGTGTTCACTAGCTGAAAAGATGATAGAAAGTGAGGGATTTCAAGTATTTATTCAATGTGGCCTGAGGGAACATTGAGAGACATATAAATTCCTTTGTTGTCTTGAAATTTCATTGCAGGGACTCTGCTTATGATACATAGGCCAAGGCTTGAGGTGCAAAAACCTTTGTGTTAAGCAGAGGACATTCTTATAACTGGACTTGACTCATAGTTAACTTTGTTTTCACATATTTAAATGTCAATGTAAGTCCTTTTTTCTATATTTCTTTTTCCGGTTATAAAAATAATACCGGCTCATTGTAGAAATATTCCAAAAATACAGAGAATATAAATAAGAAAGTAAAACATCACGTATCTACTGCCCAGCGGCAACTGCTATAGTTTTTGTGAAACATTTGAGGACTATCTTTTTTTTCTTCTTCTTCTTTTTTTTTTTCCTAAGAGACAGAGTCTCACTTTATTGCCCTTGGTAGAGTGCCATGGCGTCACAGCTCACAGCAACCTCCAACTTCTGTGCTTAGGCAATTCTCTTGCCTTAGCCTCCTGAGTAGCTGGGACTACAGGCACCTGCCACAACACCCAGCTATTTTTTGTTGTTGTTGCAGTTTGGCCGGGGTTTGAACACACCACCCTCAGTATATGGGGCTGGCACCCTACAGATGCTGCCCTTGAGGACTATCTTGACATGGATAGAGTCTTTCAATAAGTGAGGTCATATTCAACATGTTGTTCTCTAAGTGACTTGATTATTCAGCCATGTGTTATGTGCCTTGTGACTGAATATAGAGCTGTGTTACCATTTTTCATGACTACATAACATTTCGATATTTACAGCCCAGATTTTATTGTTTTTGTTTTGTTTTGTTTTTCCCCCAAGACAGTTTCACTGTGTCACCCTTGGTAGAGTACTGTGGAATCACAGCTCACAGCAACCTCAAACTCCTGGGCTCAAGCGATTCTCTTGCCTCAGCTTCCCGGGTAGCTGGGACCATAGGCGCCCGCCACCATGCCTGGGTATTTTTTGGTTGCAGTTGTTATTGTTGTTCAGCAGGCCTGGGCCAGGCTAGAACCTACCAGCCTCGTGTATATAGCCGGCATCCTACTCACTGAGCTACGGGTGCCAAGCCTATTTGTTTTTTGAGATGGTCTTACTCTGTTACCCAGGCTAGAGTGCCATGGCCTTAGCCTAACTCACAGTAACCCCAAACTCTTGGCGATCCTCCTGCCTTAGCCTCCTGAGTAGCTGGGTCTGTAGGCACTGGCTACCAAGTCTGGTTAATTTTTAGTAGAAATGGCATCTCGCTCTTGCTCAGGCTGGTCTAGAACTCCTGAGACCAAGTGATCCTCCTACCCAAGCTTCCCAGAGTGTGAGCCACATGCCTGGCCTCACGTCCCAGAGTCCTAAACATGCTAGAGAAGGGGGAAGGGGGATCAAAATGCCTGGGATGGGGGTAGATTCCATTTTATACATCTTCCAGCTCCTTTGGTTCCACTAACAGGTACTGCTGTGGCTGAGCCACTGACAGTATAGCTCGATTCTGTTTCTTTGTAATGATGTGAAAAAATGACTTGAATATTTGATAGGGATGTTCACAATTTATTTAACTAATTCTCTATCGATGGGCAATTAAATTGTTCCCAATTTTTTGCCATTTTAAACTGTGCCAAAATTAACGGTCCTGGGCATGTATATTTGTATGTTTGTCCAGTTATCTATCTCCTTAGATTCTACCTCTATCCTTAGAGGTAACTTTTTTTTTAACCAATTTCAGAGAGCCAGGTAAGATGGCTGGCTTTAACCTCATTTCATCAGGGTTGTTTTCGTAGAAGTTTGCTTGATGTACATTTATTTATGATGAATAAACAAACTCTTAGACATTAAGAACTTTAAAAACATCCCCTTTAGACCTGGTTCCCTGGTTCTCACAGGCTTCACGTAATGTCGGCAGGTGGGTTTGCTGGTTTTCTCCCTGGGTTTAGATGGCAGGACTGAAGGGAAACTCAGGAAGATGTGCTTTCAGTTGACAAAGGAAGAATCACACAACCATTTTTCTTATGGAATGATGTACTCCACTGGGGGTTTGTCAGAATTGGAAGTCAAAACACAAATCCAGACATGGCCCTGCCCTTGGTTGGGAACATACAATCAATACTTCTAAAACAACAGCCATGCTGATATAAGTTCCTAACTAGGAATCAAATCGCCAAAGCCTGGCCTCCTGCTACATGCTAGAGAACGCTGGTGGGCATGGCTGGCTTGGGTTGACATCTAGGGCCGCTGTGTCCCCAGCAGGACGCTGCTGCTGTGCTCTCTCTGTGCTCGAATTGCTAATTGTGACTGAGCCGAAGTTGGCCTGCCGTGTTGTAAATAGTAGTGAAAATTAAACATGAATTCTCAAGTGCAATTTTTTTTTATTTAGAGACAGAGTCTCACTTTGTTGCCCAGGCTAGAGTGTCATAGTGTCATAGTTCACAGCAACCTCAAAACCCTAGATTTAAGCAATCCTCCTGCCTCAGACTCCTGAGTAGCTAGGACTGCACAGGTGTCTGCCATGATGCTCAGCTAATTTTTCTATTTTTAATAGTGACAGATTCTTTTTTTTTTTGAGACGGAGTCTCATTTTGTTGCCCTTGGTAGAGTGCTGTGGCATCACAGCTCACAGCAACCTCAAACTCTTGGGCTTAAGTGATTCTCTTGTCTCAGCCTCCCAAGTAACTTGCTGGGACTATAGGTGCCCACCACAATGCCTGGCTATTTTTTTGTTGCTGTTGTTGAGCAGGCCCCAGCAGGGTTCAAACCCACCAGCCCCAGTACATGTGACTGGTGTCCTAACCACTGAGCTGGGGACAGATTCTTGTTCTTGCTTAGGCTGTTCACAAACTCCTGAGCTCAAATGATCCTCTCACTTCAGCCTCTCAGAGTGCTAGGATTACAAGTGTGACTCACCGCACCCAGCCTCTGGAGTACACATTTAGCCCCAAGATCAATAATTCTTTGCCTGAAATTGTGATACGAGTTCCTTCGCCTAACAAGCCTGTGAAGGAACCAAAAATAAATGGCATTCCTTTCAACTGTATTGGGAAAAAAACATGTGAGGGTAGAATTATGATATATGTGCATCTGTAGCAGAACTTGAAGATTTTTTTGGAAATATATACCATACTGGATTCTATAAGGGAAAAATAAACAGATTAAGTTTATAAACTGGGCTTAGTATCTAATCTTTTAATAGCTAGATGATTGAGATCAGTTTAAAACATAGACAAATATTTTATCTGTAATCTGAAATGAAAAATCAATTTGAAATGAAATTCACCTCCATATTTTTTACTTTTGATCACATCGAAAATTAGGAGAAAGTGACTTTATCAAATCATTGTTACAACTTCTTTAAAAATATAAATGACCCCACCATTAAGTGGAGAATGATTTCCTTTTTCTGAAGTCCCTTTTTATTCTGAAAATAGTATCAGCTCATTGTAAAATCAATTTAACAATGAGAAAAGCAAAAAGGAGGAGGAAAACGAAGGTCCTTTATTACTCAGAAGTGTTACAAATCTTTATATTTCCTTCCAGGATGTTATCTATACGCTCGGCCTTGTTAAACACTGAGCTCATGCTATAAATCCCATTTTTTGCCCTGTCTTTTTCTCTGAACACTGTAAAGCTTTTCCCATGGTTTATCGGAATTTAAATACCCAAGTTATTTTTCAATAAACCTAACAATATATTTGTTATTATACATTTGAATGTATGTGTAAATATGATTTAACTGTATCAATAGTGGGATTAAAATGCAAAACAATGAGGGTTTTTTTAACTTCTATTATTAGTAACTAAAATGAAGAACAGATTAATTCTTTTATAAAGCCATTCTTAAACTTCAGGGTTTCGTATTCCGTCAGAATCATCTGTATTTCATCAACGACACATCACTTGGTATTTACACCTACACATCACTTTATTTGCTTTGCCTGACAAAATGAAAAGTATTGGGAATTGTTCAGGGAAATATGCCAAAAGAATCTTAGGGACTCTGGGGCTTTAAATATTTTCCCAGTTACACTAATGAAAAGGAATTTTGTTTGAGAGCTTAACTCTGAGTGCAGCTGCAGGGCATTTGAATGTGTGCTCAGGTTCCACTGGGCCTTCACCAATTTCTGTGCTGAAGTTTCTAGAATTTTTCTGAATTGCTTGGACCTAGAAGCTAAAAAGGCAGCTCAAACTGGTTTGTGAGTAGACTGAATTTCACACTAAAAACATTAAAATCATTCATGTCACTTCATCTTTTTTTGTCTGCAGAATGCCAAATACCTGATATGATTTTCTTTTTTAAATGTTTCAACCCATTATTTTGGTACAGTGTAAAAATAGTTGCCTTTCTGTCTTGAGTAACTATTTACATACCTGCGAGATTTCCTTTTATTTGTACTACTTGCAGAAGAGAACAGAGTTATTTAGAAGAAACCTCTACCCTGACAGAGCCTTTGAACTGTTTTCTTCAGTCAAGTGTTATGGGAAACATGACAAAATAGACTATGGAATTTATTGTTAAATAATAAAAATTTTTTTAAAAACTTTCCAAGTCGGCCAGGCACGGTGGCTCAGGCCTGTAATCCCAGCACTTGGGAGGCTGAAGTGGGTGGATTGCCTGAGCTCACAGGTTCGAGACCAGCAGAGCCAGAGCTAGACGCCATCTCTAACAATAGCCAGGCATTGTGGCGGGCCCCTGTCATCCCAGCTACTCAGGAGGCTCAGGCAACAGAATCACTTGAGCTCAAGAGTTTGAGGTAGCTGGGAACAATGACACCATGGCACTCTATCAAGGGCGACAGAGTGAGACTGTCTCAATAAAACAAAAAACAAACAAAAAAAACAGTTCAGGTCATCAAGACGCCCATAATGAATGCTGTATTTTCACAGGCTCTTTGAGCATGTCATTTTGGAGTTCATGGATAGGCCTGGGACTAATGGCAATAATGCTCTTCAACAAAATTCTGGAAAATGGTTCAAAGTTTTACCACTTCTCTTTATATAAGCAAGCTTTTTGATCTTTGAATAAATGATAAACTTCTTTCAGATTGTGTCCAACTTGTCACAGAGTACTTTGACAAATTTTGTTGCATTTGACAGTAAATAGTACAGTAGAACCTCTCTAGGGTGACCAACCAAGGAACTATAACAAACTGGTCAATACATAGAGGTGGTCAACAGAAGAAACTACTGTACATTGAGTTCATGTGCATGTCTGGTCTGTGAAAATTAGGTCAAGTTGAGGTTGTCAATGTACAGAGATGGTCGGCTATGGAGGTTCTACCTGTATTTATCTCAGAAAAGGCATCATTACATCCTCAGCTATTTTCTGCTAGTCTGTGTCCTAAACTGGTCATCAGAGAGCAGAGAGAGTGGACATTGTTACCTACTTTACTTTTTGGTGTTTGTTGACCTCCTTGAGCTTGTGGCCTGTAGGTGAGATAGACACCATCACAAAGCTTATTATGATCCCGTCTGAAAACTTATGGAATGATCGTGTAGTAAACACCCTAGATATGGGGGGCAGGGGGCGCCTAATCTGCTTTGAGATGCTAAGGAAGGTATCTATCGCACCACAGTCACAGTCCAACCTCCATAAACACTAAGCTCTTACAGAAAAAGAAAGGAGATTTACTTGGTGTTGGTTCTTTTCTGAATCAACTTGATGATTTGTAATCTGAGCAAAGGATACTGGGGGGAAAGCAAAACCAAAGTTTGATACCAAATGCAGGAATGAGGTGAAATAAATGTTTTATTGTACCTCTCCTTTTATTGCTCCCAATAAATACCTCCTACTTTCTGATTTTCCTGAATTGTATTGAGTTGGCAGAAAGTGGAGCAGTCCTGTGTTTCTAATTAAGAATTGGATGCTTGGCTGAAGTTTGAGGAGGTCATCTCTGGGCGTGTCTGCCTTTGGCTGTCTCCGGCAGCTCTGCTCGTATATCCTTGGGAATGAAAATGTAATCCTTCATGTGACACAGTTTAAGTAAACCACTTAGTCCTCTGCAAACACCGAATGCTCAGTACAGTACTTAAACTACACTATGTTTGATGCTCCATTTTCTTTGTAGGCTGTTGGAAGATTGTGATGCCTGTGGGCTTTTAAGTGCCTTTATTCCCACTGTATCGAAGAAAATAGTCGACTCAAAGTATATGAGCACCTTTGTGTCACTTTGAGTCTTCATGTTGACCCCACTCCAAAGTTGCTATTTAGACAGACGCAAAGGCAACCGATAATTTAGTGCTATGTGGCTTGAGGAACTGGGGGTTTCTTTTGCTTGGCGAAGTTCAGATTGGCTCACCGGGTCCCAGTACAGCAGTCACCAGCGACCTCCTTGTTGCTAAATCTACTGACCGCTTCTCAGGGATCACCTCACTTCAAGACTCAGTGGTGTTTAACTCCCTTCATCTCAAAACATTCTCTTTTTTGGCCTCCTTCCCAGACTTCCCTGGGATAACCCCACCTCCTCTTCATTTCCCCAGGTGTCCAACCTTTTTTCTTTTCCATTGCTTGTTAGAAGAACAGGAGTCGTTTGGGGCCACACGTTAAACACTAATGAAAGCTGACGAGCAAAAGAAAAGCTCCATGCATAATCGCATGCATGCCGTCCAACACCACAGATAAGCCAAACCGTCCTCAGTAATCCACGTGTGGCCGTGTGGGTCTCAGTTTGGACACCCTGCGACTGTTCCTCCCAGTTTGCTCTGGATCTTTCTTCTCCTGCCTAGTCCTTAAAGGCAAATGTACTGCACCATCCTTACCCCTTTCCTCTCCCTGGGTGATCTGACCTTTCCGTGCTTTAAACAGCTAATTATGCTTTTGGTTTCTATGCTTGGAAATGGACTAGTGAAGTCAGATGACTGGGTTTGATTCCAGCTCTGCTGTTGATGGGTTGTGTGGCCTTGGGCAAGTTATTTAAACTCTCTATGCCTCAGTTTCCTCATCTGTCAAATGGAGAGACAGATAATTCATCCAGTATGTATAACCTGTCCTTGCCTGTCCCCAGCCCACCCTCAGTGTTAACATTTATTCATTTATCCGCTCTCGGCTTAGATGTTACTTCCTACAGAAAGTCTTCCCAGGCATTCCAGTCTAGATCCTTGTCCCTGCACTCTCACAACACAGTGAGATGGCCCCTTTCCCCTTCTTTGTGTTTATCACGTAATCTGTGATTGCTGCTGTATCCACATCTCCTATCAGCTAGATGCTCGGTGAGAGCAGAGATGGAGTCTGACCTGATCAGCACGGTATCCCCAGGGTCTAGCCCGGGGCCTATCACATGGTACTTAATAAATATTTGCTGAAATGAATGTATTGCAGGAGCAGTGAGGCATCTGCAGGTTTGGCAGGTCAGGAAACAGTCGGATTTCTTGTCATTGAGTATCTTACACAGCCCAGCCCACATTCTCTAACTCAAGAGGAGACCAAAGTGGAAGCCCAAATGACAATTTAAAAAAACTTTAATGCTGGTTACATTACAGTATACTAAAGAACAATGTCATCGGCTCCCCGCCTATTTCTTTATACTGTGATGTTGCTATGAACGCATAAATATTCGGTTTTGTAGGGTGTTATTTTCAACAAGAAGCTTCTCTGGGGCAGGAGGTGTCCCTGTAGAATGTGGAAGGGCTTTGGACTTAGTCTTTTCAAATAGTGAAGGGCTGTTATATGGACCAGGATTAGGCTTAGTGTGTAGGATTCCAAGAACTAGGAAGCAGCTGGAATGCAGTGGGCACTATGTAGGTAAAAGCTCCTGTCACTGTCTGCGTTCAGGCATGGCAGGGACAAACCCTGGGCATGGAGGAGATGGACAAGTGGACTTCAGGGTTGTTTGTAGGCCGTTGAGTCAGGCCCTGTGCCTGCACTCCTCACCCCCAGTAAATGTCTTGGAAAGAATGAGGATCGAATTACTTACCAACAGGAAATGACTTTCATGTAGTTATTTACACTGTTTTGAGGGATGGTCGTACGGCGTTTCTTGAGATTGATACTGCCATTAGGCTAGCTCCCCAATAACTGTTCCTTTTTTGATCCTTTGGTAAAGATGTATCTGTGTCTTGACATTAGCATAAGCCTGGCTGGTGTGATAATGTGGGTGGACCCTACTGGTCCAGGAAAATGGAATTGTTGAGTGGATTTTGAAACTATTAAGTTCTCTAGTAATAGCCTCTGATTTGGTTCTGGTATCTTAGGCTGGTGTCACACAGATTGCCTAGGAAATTTTTATTAAATTCTTTCTCCCCTTCAAATCAGGATCACGCCCACCCCTCTTGGCGAAGGGAAGAGCACAGTGACGATTGGGCTTGTGCAGGCTCTGACCGCGCACCTGAATGTCAACTCCTTTGCCTGTCTGAGGCAGCCTTCCCAAGGACCGACTTTTGGAGTGAAAGGTACTGTATTCAGTAACTAGTATAATTTTGGGGAGGAGAGTTTAAATATTATCAATCAACAGATGAGGAGTTAAAACATTTCAGAGGAGCTGGCACATTTTTTTTTCCGCAGTTTTTGGCCAGGGCTGGGTTTGAACCCGCCACCTCTAGCATATGGGGCGGGTGCCCTACTCCTTTGAGCCACAGGCGTCGGCGCCCAGAGCTGGCACATTTCATCACTACACACTCAATTGGGAACAGTCCCCCATTTGGTCCTCCTGGGAACAAAGGCAAACAGAGGGAGCTGCAGGGTCTTCACTGGAGCCCCTCAGGAAGCCTGTTACCCCGACTCTGTCTCTCAGGGCCTCGGGCAGAGCTTTCCGCTTCATCACTGCCTCTTTGCCAAGCGATCTGGAAAGGCTTCCACCCACATTAATGTTTTACCATCCTAGCCCCCGTGAAAGGTCTCTTCCCTGAACAGTCAGAGACCCTGTGGTCTCAGCTGCGTGGGGCCTGAGTAGCTCTCTGGTGACCGGCTGGCTGCGGACAGTGAGCTGTCATGAGGTGCCTCTTCGGCTGTGTGGGGCTGATAGCTGGCTCCTTCCCATTCATCACTCTTTCTTCCTTGATTCATCATGAACTCATTCCTTAGCTCACTTTAAAATACTATTTATTGTGCAATTACTGTTTACTCTTGGCATTTTGTGGTTTTTAACAGTATTATATTTATATTACTATTACAAATGTTAATTTGATTCCTATCTCATGACATTCTAATAACTCATAGAGTGTCATTCTAATAACCCATAGAATCAACACCAAACTTGGTGGGTAAAGGCTGAGGTTTCATTCACGGCTCTGCATTTCTCACTGCTATGTGACCTTTAGCCAGTCACAGCCTCTCTGAGCTGCATCTGTAAAAATGTAAAAAGACTGATACTACCAGGCTCATGGCTTGGAGTGAGGACCAATTGAGACAGCATATAAAGAACAGCAGATATGGTAAAATGATGCCCACCTGGACAGTATCAGTATTGTTTTAGGAAAGAGAAATCTTGTAAATATTAGAAAACTGTGAGGGATAAGTGGCATGGTAACTCTTACTTACTGTTATCTGAAATAAACTGGCCGAAGTTCATACTTTTTAAGCTGAGGCAGTTATCAGGTGGGTTATTTTTAGCAACGTTTTCTGATACTTCAATGCATGTAGGATTTAGATGAAGCATAGTCACATTAATCTAATAATAAATTAATAAAATAATCTCATTTCTTGATATGTTTTATACAGTAATAACATTCCTGTATTATGCATACTTTTGTATGGTTACACAATGAAATGATGGAAGTTTTTTAATTACATAATTGGACACAATGTGAACTTTTACTTCTGTTCTGCTTAGAGCAGTTGACGGTTCTCACTGTCCGTTGTGATTTCATCTTGGATGTAGGTGCCTCCCTGTTGGGTTTGGGGGGCTGTGTTCCCAGGTCTCTGTCCCTCCAGGGTGGCTGTTCTTGGTGACCAGTTTCAAATGCTACTTGTTCTGTTGTTTAGGCGGAGCTGCGGGCGGCGGATACGCCCAGGTCATTCCCATGGAGGAGGTAAGAGCATGAAGAGACATGCGTCAGGTGTCACTGTGCCTCCTTCCTGTCACCCTTCTCTCTGCTGCTCCCTTAGCACTGTCCCTCGGGCACAATCCAAAGCCCTGGAGGCTCTGAAAGCCAAATCTGTCTTCCTAACTTCTGTGATGGCAAAACCTGGCCTTGACTGTTGTGCAGGGTGTGTGTATTTATTTTGTGCTACTTGATGTAAACATTCATATGTTGCTGGAGAAAAATTAGTTGTGATTAATGAGTGCTGACCTAGCCCCTGCTTGGCGTGTTTCATAAAGTAACTACATGTACGTTACACTACCTTCCCAATTTCCCAAAACTTCTGAATCCACCTGAAGCCATCTGGCCTTGAGGGTTCAAGGGC